>NC_088602.1:62632625-63270125 GCF_036013475.1 Columba livia | reverse complement strand
AAAATAGTTTTTCTTTCTCAGAAGGATTAAATGTTCTTTGTGTCTGTCAGGATCTGAGATATTTAGCTAAACTAGTGAATTATTTCAGATATTTAACAAAGAGCAAGAACCCGAAGTCTGTGGAAATTACAGCTCTGCAGCAAATGATGCTTTGAAGTTTTGCCTGGAGATGTTTCCGAATGCTCACCAGTGACTTGACTTTTCTCACAATATTCTATTTCAGAATTTTTTAAAGAAAGAAAAAGAAGGGAATGCACAAAAAAATATATCCTTTCTTCTCCTATCTCTGTCAATTAAATGACTGATTCCAATTTAATGCATTGATGTTGAAGGTCTTTGAAATTCAAAAGTATGTTTCTCTTCCCAACACTAATGGGATAATAGCACATACTAATGCACATGCATTTGTTCTTTTAGTCACAATTTCATAAGAATTGCAAGTTGCAAACATTATTGCTTTATGATTATTCTGCAATTAAACAAAAGAAGACACATATAGAGACAGGCAAAGGGAGAGGACAGAAGATGATGACATCCAATAATATAAGCTTCTTTTTTCTATACTACACGAAGTTCCATATATAGTTTGCATCTTTCTCAAATCCATCCTTTCAAAGAACTCCAAAAACAAATGCCTAAAGCCTGGCAGTATTTATATTGTTCACTCCTTAAACCCTTCAGCTGATACACAGCAAAAAAAGAAAGCAAGATGCCCTAGTATAGCCATGTAAAATGTATAATAAATTATTTTTAAAAGGAAGCACTTTAATGCTAGCAAGCAGCAGTGATCTGCTTCAAAGCTGTCACCAAAGGACACTTTAGACATTAGAGTGCATTATTGGGTAGTAACAGTAAATGGCTGGCTAGAATCTCACTGATCATTATTGCCATTTAATCTTTTTCTTTCCTGTTTACAAAATGGATAAATGAGCATTTTCATGCTCTCAGAACAAATAGTATAAATCAAAACTGATGAAATAATTTTAAATAGTTTTCACTTTATAAAAAGTATTGTTTTGATCCACTGCAACACCCCAGCTATATGTGACAACAACATATATTCTTATATTTTATTGAATTTAGATTATTATAAATTTAAAATGGAATTATCTTCTTCATAGCTGCAGGCTCATTGCATTGTAGTAAGCTCAGGTATTTGAATCATGGATGGTTGTACCATGTAGGAATTTGTCACAGCCCACAAGATTCCATCTCCATCTCTAACCTACGCATTCATGAACCGCATGGACTTCAAATTATATTCATGTATACCACTTATGACTAAAGCACAACCATTGTAACGCTTAAAAAATACGTATAATAGAACACCTCTCCTTTGCACTGAGTTTAGCCCTTGAAATGCAGTTTTGGAGCAGGTTTCCACGTGTGCAATGACTTATCCACATGGCAGCCTGTGCACCTACTTCTCACTCATATGTCTGTCCTTAAATATGTTGTAATCAAGACACATAAATCTAAGTACACTGCATCAGTTGTGCATGTGCGAACATGTGCTTCACACTGCAGACAAGAATTACGCTCAGAAAGGTGGAGATAAGAATCTACTGTGGTTAGTATCCATAAGTGAAAGAAGCACAGACCTCTGGTCTGGTTGGGTACCCAAATGGCTCGGCAGGAAGGGAGTGTGCTGTGGCTGGGAAATGCAGAAGGCTGGCATGTCATTCTTGATTTTTCCTCTGACCTACAGCGGTGTTCAAAAAAGTCTTTATCAGACAAACTAAGACAGACTTCATTTAAACAGTGAAATCTTGTCAGGGGGAAGCTCTGACTTTCCAAAGATCACTAAATCACCCAATTCACATTCGAGACACCTGCATTAGTCACAACAGGCACACAAAATGCTTCCAGTATTTAACTTCAAAGCATTTTCGTGTTCAAACAGAAAACAACCCAAAACAAAACAAAAATGAAACACATTTTAAAAAATCCCCGAAACCTCAAAAAGAAGGGAAATACAGGAAAATTGCTCTTTCTGCCCAGTGTTGGAGCCGGGAGTCCCTGTGTTATGCAGAGTGAGGAGCGCTACGGCTGCTGCAAACACGAACAGCTTCTGTCAGAAGGAAGCGCAGCTGATTAATCAACTTGATATTACCCGAACTGATTAAACAATGAGACGTCCTGGGGTTTTGCTGTCTGTCCTGATGAGTGCTCATCATAACTATTAGTACAAAACCCCAGCACGTCTCCCTTGGGAGTAAACTACCTTCTAATGTTTTTCCTCTAAAGATTAATTCCATTGTTGTGGAACCTGTGTATTAAAGGAACTATAAACTAATCATTAGTCATTTTCAAACAATTTGACCTTTCCAGCTTTGACTGGTGGAGTGTTTTTGGAAGAGGTCTTTTTCAGTTTCCCTTATTCGCATAAGCTGGTTTGCTCAGACAAATAGAAAAGGGACTGATATGTTTGCAGCATTGTGTTCATTTCTAAAGCAGAAAAAATGGACATTTTTTAATGAAGATTTTTTAATTTTTTTTTTTTTTTTAAGCAATGTTTAAAGGATTAGCAGCTGTGGAAACCATGAAAACCTTTGCTTTTTTCCACCAAACGACCCAAACCTCTGCCTGACCTCCAATACAATAAGCTGAAAAGTCTGAAAGACCCCACCAAACTTCAGTGCTACCTGCAAATGGGAATAGTTTTTTTACACATGCACTTTTAGGCAGAGGTTAAATACTGTATGTGTCTCATGTCAAGAAACAATTTCTAAACTTGGATAAAACAAAAAGTCACACTTGAAAAGACATGTTCTTTGCATGTCTGAAATGGGTTTCTCTTGTCTATCAATCTTTTTTAAATATATGATTACTAGTGTGTTCATATAGCAATGATTCAGGTATAGAAAGCAAGGTGAATAAATTACACTGAAGTTTCTCTTCTAGGAGGTTAGAGAAGGCCCCAACTTTCCACATCACAGCATATCCTTGTAGGTGTTATGGAGCATCAACTTTTCACCTTCCTTTAAGTCTATTCACAACTTCCCTACATCTCTGCTTGAGAGAAAGGTTCAATCTAAGACCAGAGGTGGGAAAAGGGACTTACTTCTAACTTTGTATTCAGGCTCCCTTTTTTTTTTTTTTTTTCTGATTTCCAGTGATAGCAGCTTTTCAAATTTTAACAGCTTTGTTAGCCTAAAACAAATTTATATCAATTTTAATTCAGATTTCTGGATTAAAGAATGGGATTTTTTTTTAATCTATTAAAGCTTTAGCCCCCAGAGAACAGATTTTTAAAATCGTTTTATGCATGAAATTCTCAAGTCATTTTGTCTGAATTCATCAATGAGCGTTCTACCATGCATTTTCTCTGGATTTATTCCAGGTAACTTCCTTTTTCTAACTTTTCCTGATAAGTATACAGGTCAGAGTAAACAAACCCATGAAAAACTACCAGTCCAAGCCCTTGAGGATAAAGGACACAAAGAGCAGCTGGCCAGCTTCAACCCTGCAGGCATAACAGCAGTAGACGGGTGATTCTCAGCTCTTCAGTTCCCCACAGGGGCATACATCTCAGCACAAAAGCTTGCAAGGTTGTTTGTTTGTTTGTTTTATTTTCTTTCTCCTCTTTTTTTAAAGGTGTGCACTAGCTTAGAGAAATGTCATAACAGGGCTCACTCATATTCGTTGCTAGTGAACTATCAGGTGCTCAAATGCATCAAATCAAGAGGCAAGTGCTAAAATTTGTTTAGTTTACAAATACTGCATGTATGTTTCTGGGTTATTTATAAGCCTTAAATGTTCTTAAAGCTTTAGAAGTGTGCATTTGTTAACATTTCTGGTAAGCATCTAAAACCAAATTCTATTTCCTATTGATTACCTTAAATGGCTATCAGTTCAGTACACTGATTTTTTTGTAACTACTGTTCTTTAGACATTTGTGCTTTTCCTAATTTTATATGATTGTGTCTAAACACCTACACGTATTTAGGGTTGTGAATGTTACACAATTACAATGTGTGGCATGATACATCCCTGCCAAGAAAATAATCCCATGTGCCTGACAATATACTTGTGGAAGTTAAGAGGAGTTTTGTTCACGATTCAATAAAAGCAGGGGTTTAGACCTTAACATCAACACCTTTATTCCTTTGCTTCACAGCTGTATTATAACCCTTTAGAAAAAAAAATTACTTCTTAATTTCCATTACAGTCTATAGAAGTTTTGTTCAAATAAGAAAAACAACCTGTGCTTTTCAAACTGTGCTCATGAAGCCCAGTGGTCTACGCTGTATTTCTGAAGTGTGTCTGAAAGCTAATTTAGAAAAACCAGACTATTACCACAGACATTAACTGTACATGGGTTCACTGAAAAGTGTCATGAGGTCCTCAGTGTAAGGAAGGTTGACAGTCTTTTGACTGCAGAACTAGATTTACAGTTTGTGGACAAATCAGATAAGCTGAAGTGATCACAGTTACTTTTTCTGTTTCCACAGAATATAATAAATTTATAAATATTTTTCTCCATTAAAGATGGTTTTAGAGGTGGAAACCTTATTTCAAACCTCCACCCTATGAAACAATTTCCTTTGATTGTATTGCTGGCAATTTAAAATATGATTTATGATTAATCTTTTAACACGTTATTTTATAAGATTTCTTTCAACTGCAATTGCAGATTTTTAAACCCATGGATAAGGCCTGTATGAAATCAGCTACTATACAAGTGTCATTAAAAGCTAGTAATTTCACTTACCTATGCAGTAGTTGACTCACAGTCAGCTTAAAAACATGAACTATAAAGTCCAACCCCATCCCCTTCCACCCCACAGAAAGTGTTGCCAGCAAGATTTCATTATTTGTTTGTTTTCTAATCAATAAAATCTATTAGCAGACAAGGTATTGCAATTGCCAAAACATCAATACAACTGGTTTAACTTCAGATGCTGGTTGACTCGGGATGTCAAATCTCCCACGGTTGTTGGAGTCAGGCATTAAAAGAACAGATACAATCCTAAGCCTAAATGTTAACAAAGCCTGTTGGCATCCCAGAGGAGATTAGGTTGCTGATCTTGTAAGGATCAGCTACTTACTTAGTGATGTTTACACTGACATTGATGTAGTGACATCCTGATCTAATTACATGTCAATAAACCACAGTCCTGATGTCCTGAGATCAGGAGAGGATTACAAGAACTCCATTGCCAATCCTTAAAGCCTAAGGAAGCAACCCTGTGATTTCATTACCATGAATTCAGTAACCATAGAACTATTGTTTTAAATGGGCCAATTCTTTTCATAATTAGATTGCATCTCTCCCTTTAACTCTGTCACCTCCAAATTTTGGAAACATTCTGCATAAAATTCACGGCTTTAGCAAACACTCTGGAAACACGTTTAGATGCCTTCAGGTCATTTGTGTCTAAGATTCTAATTCTTCTTTGAGTCTGAGTACTTCTAAAGGTTTTGCTTTAAATGTATGTAATTGTTTTCATGTTCTCTGGCATGCTGCCAGAGAGCAACTTCAGGACTATGTTAATTCTGACAATCAGTGGGTGTGTTTATATCCTTAATGCCACCAGCACTGGGTGACCTCTGCTGCAGTTTTAGGGATGTAGGGATGGCTGCTCCTCCTCAGGGAAAGGTGGAGTATCATCCTGAAGTTCAGTGACAAAATGTAATTTTGCTTGAACAGCTGGGAAATCTCACAATAGCTTTGCCTTAAATGTGAGAAAGGTTCAGGTCTGTAGAACAAATAGAAGTACCTCTATGCATCACACTACAGATGAGGCTTGTACCTACTTTTAAGTGCTTTTGGCTAAGTACAACTTAAGCAGTCCAGAACTAGTTTGTTTTTGTTTTGGTTTGGTTTTTTTTTAAGCTTGTTGTTATTGTGCACGGAAGCCTTTGTTAAACATAATTTAACACAGGGAAATGTAAGTACAGTTTCCCTTTGGCTTATGACTAACTGGAATTGCTAGTGTCACTGAGTCATTAATTAAATCACTAGTCTTCCTAAAAACTCAGAGGATTTTTAAAGTTTTGACTCATTCTGAGCACATTGTCTGCCACACTTGCAGGTGGGTTTTTGGTTATGGTCTTACTGGAAAATACAAACTTCTAACGTATTGGTGAGGTGCAGACAGGATCCTGCAGCTTGGAATCCTCTCCCAGTACAGAGCACTCATGAGTGTTCTGCATAACCACAAACAAGATATTCTACCTGCTTCTTTTCTTAAACCTTGGGATGGTGGGAGGGGCTGTAGGAGTTGAGTGCAAGAAACCTTGCTGGTTTTGCACAACTAATCTTCCTAGAGCTTTAGAATATTTTGTTGTTGTTGTTTAAAAAGGAATGTAATGTATTCTGTCTGCCCTGCTCTGTATGGGAGATTGAACCAGATGACTTCCAGCTTAAATTATTCTATGATTCTATGTCAAGTGGTGAAATCTATATAAAAATACATCTTTTTTCTACTCCTTCAGCCTTCCCTCTTGCTTTCTCTAGTCTCTTATTTAATAATTTTATTCACCATTCAAGTAAACTACCAGGTAGAGATGTATGAAGCTTTCATTATGATACCCAAAGGTGCACAGCTATTTCATGTTACTGGAAAGGACACAATCCTCAAGAGCAGTTGAGTAACTTACAAGTCTAAGGCCCACTTTTAAAAATGACTTATGCTCTTTGAAAGTCGATGTTATAGTGCCTTTCTGCAGGAGATGACAGCTTTCAAACATTTTCTCCAATATAACAAATTGAAAATAAAGCAGTTTTTCTTTAATGGTAAGCTTTTGAATGATGAAAGCACTTGGGGGGGTACGGATGATATTGAAAACTGACTCTCAGGGTGTTTCAGCAGTTTTGCAGACATATTTTTACTGAAGTAGGTTCCAGTGTGACCTTAACATGATTTGCTACAAATTGTGTTACAAATAAAAACAAAAAAGACCAGGTTCAACCCTGACAGGTTTCTACTGACCCCATTGAATTTACACCAGGGATAAACATGGCCCAAGTTATTTCAGTGTGAGTATGTGAAATAACTACTTTCCATGAATACTTCCATTCTGCATACCTACAGTATGCGCTATAATAGTGGTAATAACAGCAGGCACTTAATGCTTTCATCTTCAAAGCACTTTGCAAATGTTAGCCTGTAGGAGAAACTCTTATGAAAGGACAGCTGATGAAGAAACAGAAATTTGGAGGAATAGATAGATTCTGTTGTACACTAAATGAGCTTGTAGAACTTCAGTATTTTTCAACTCAGACTGTAAAAGGAAAATATTTTACTGCAATTGTATCTAGATTACATTGCAGCAATATACTGCAAGGACAAAACACCTCTAGTGAAGGCTGCTGTACATCTTCCTGACCACAAAGCTCTGTCTGATGTTGCAGGTTACTAAGCTATGCGCCCTTGTGTCAGCAACACATGTAAGGTTTTCTTCATCTGTCAGCATATAGACCTGCTTTCTTGCCTGAGACACTCACTTCATTTGACTCCAAGCAGTCAGTGTGGCTGCTCTCATTACCCTCTGAAGACTCTTTCTAGCATCTAAGGGAACCTAGGTTCGTAAAAGCAATGGTTCTGAATCCCACCTAAATCAGGGCCCCAAATTAGATGATGTGGATATCTGCTCTCCTCTGAGGGTGTCTGCTGCTCAGTTTCAAATTAACTCACAGTATTTCAGACACTTTGAGCTGAAAAAAAAACAAACCATCATAAATGCAGTTCTTATTCAGCTAGTATTTTAGTTACTTTTGTGGATTACAGGATACTTAGAAGGATTAGAAGGGACAAAAGAAAACCAGAGGTTCCCAAATGCTGAGGATTTGAGAGTACTTGAGTACTAGTCTGCAACAAGGAGACCAACTGAGTAATTATATCAGACAGTGAAGAAACTGGGCTGCTAACAGAGAAAGCTGAGCAGACCACTGCTCTTTATTGCAGTGCATGTATAGCACTGCACGACCAAAAGTCATGCACATGAGCAAATGTGAGAAGCACCAAGTGTTTATGAAGATTGTTCGCTTGTGGAGTTCACACAAGCCAATGGGAGTCTCTGTCAGTGTGTGACCATCTCACATTTGTGCAAGTCTTTCCAAGTCTACCTAGAAATTTGAGATGTTTCTGGCACTGATTTTTTAAGCCCTGGGACTATCTGTCATGTCATTAGAGTTTTCCCTGGGTTTATATTTAAAAACAAGTAAGAAATTACGTAGAAATAGATGCCCTCTGTTCTGGTTGATGGCAAGTTGAACATGAGCCAGCAGTGTGCCCTGGCAGCCAAGAAGGTCACCTGTGTCCTGGATGCATCAAGCACCATTGCCAGCCAGGCCAGGGAGGTGATTGTCCCACTCTGCTCTGCACTGGTGCAGCGTCACCTGTAGCACTGTGTGCAGTTCTGGGCAACACAGGATAAAAAGGATATAAAGCTACTGGAGAGTGTCCAGAAGAGGGCTACGAAGTTTGTGAAGGGTTTGGAGGGGAAACCGTATGAGGAGCAGCTAAAATCACTTGGTTTGTTCAGCCTGGAGAAGAGGAGACTGAGGGAAGACCTCATGGCGGCTACAGCTTCCTCACAAGGGGAGGAGGAAGGATAGGCGCTGATCTCTTCTCTTTAGTGACCAATGACAGAACCCAAGGGAAAGGCAGGAAGATGTGCCAGGGGAGGTTCAGGTTGGTCATTAGGAGAAGGTTCTTCCCCCAGAGGGTGGTGGAGCACTGGAACAGGCTCCCCAGGGAGGTGTCACGGCCCCAAGCCTGACTGTGTTCAAGAAGAGACTGGACACCACCCTCAGACACATGGTGTGAACTGTGGGGTTGTCCTGTGCAGGGACAGGAGTTGCACTCAATGATCCTTGTGGGTCCCTTCCAGCTCAGGACATTCTATGATTCTCTGTCCTAGTGGCTATTTCTGGACTGCTTGATCCTACCTTGCCAGAGAACTCTTGAGGAAACAGGAGACAGCCTGCAGGAGCAGAAAAGACAGGTGTTGTGCATCCTCCTGGCACAAGATCCACCACAATGCGGCAGCCACAACACAACACTCATGGACAGATGGGCACAGGTCTATCCCAACTAAATGTAGACATCGAGTCAAGGTGTCTTAATTAGAGTTGTCATTGTTCCTATAGTCTATGGAAAATAAAAAAGATACTTCAAGAGCATGATTCAGTTCAGTTAAGATCTGAATCACTTTCTAGAACTGTACATTCATCTCTGCTGCTTAAGAAGGAACATTGCCTTAAATAATGTGTGTCAGCTGAGTACTAAATTTAAATGGGATGCCTTTGGGCCTAACCCCAATCTGCAATAAGTAGCTGGGCCAATCTCCTTCTTTATGAGCTGATGCACTGGAACACAGTGGGGCATCAAATTGATGGTACAAAGGCATGTATATATGTGCAGAGGGCCTCCCAGCCTCTTCTTTCATAAGAGATCTGCATGGTTTCTACTGTTGCGCAGAAAAGAACAGTCAAAGTCTTCCCTAAATAAATAATTGCAGAAAGCAGAAGCAGAGAATAGCAGAGGCAATGGTTTCATAATTGCAACAGAAGACCACAGATTTATGTAAATGAAAGCTAATCTCCATAAAACAACAATAAAACCAACATGTAAAAGATTCCTGTATCACATAAAATCTCCTGAATATTTTATTCTCTACATACACCTCCATCTCAGTTTGACAGAACTGCAAACCCTCACACTGTGCATAAAACTGAGCAACTGAATCATCTTGTTAAATCCCTTTTTCCAGGAAAGAAGAGGGGAAAAAAACCCACATCCACAGTGATTGCCTTAAAAGAGAAACAAACAAAGAAAAACAGTCTGGGAAAACAGATCTTTAACAAGTTAAGGACACACTGCACTGCGACCAGTTAGTAGCTTATAATTAAGACATCACCTCTACAGCAACAAGCAGAATGGGAATCTTCCTGAGAAAGAAGAGACCTGTTTACACCTTTTCTTACTCACTGTCAGCTTTTGCTTGTGATTGTATATTTTTTCTGTCGTTCAATATTTACAAAAAGACTGCAAAATTAAAAGAGATCCCACAGTTACAGAAGACAACATAATTATAAGGGTCAACTTGATAAGACATATAATCTTCAGAAACCTGCAGGTTTGCCTAATAAAATATTTATATCAGTCACTGTTGGACACCAAGTGAGAGCAATGGAAATTAATTCCTCAGGAGTAACTTTTCAGCACATGTGAAAATGTCAAAGAAATGTCGTATTTGGGAAGATATTCAGAGGAAGCCAGTATTTTTCTCTTTCTCTTCCTTAGTTGACATATTTGTAATTTTTTAGCACTTTCTTTGAGGCATATTGATTTATTTCTTATTTTACTGTCAAATGATTTTTGTTTACATAGTCCACATATCTGCAGCTGATCATAGATTTGTGTAAAACAAGTCAGTCTCTACCAACTGAAGATCCACATTCTCAGCTACAAAGTAAACCTCAATGTGCACAGCAGAAAATACTTATTTTTGTGAAATTATGGGACAGTCACAACATAAGTAGAATAATGGGATCTTACATTTAAGCTTTAAGCTTTACTGAAATAATAAGGATCTACTTTCAAATTTCAATTTTGAATTTAACCATATATACATACCTTTAAAATATCTTGAGACCAATTCATCAAAACTGAAAATTCAAAGAGTTGACATAAAAGAAAGATAAAAATTGAAAGTCTAATAAAAAAACATGTGAGGAAAGTAATGAAGAGAGATTCTAGGGTTCTGGATATGTTGGTGTCAAGCACAGAGCCAAGAATAGATCACTCATACAAAAAGACAAGGATGAAACAATCAGCTTGCTGTGAATCTACTCAGAAACTATTTCTTAACACTGTCAGAGGAACCAAACATCAAGTTGTAGAATCGCATTGAAAATACTTGCTGCAGTATCTTATATAGCAACATCTGTTTTCTTGCAACATTACTATGGCACTGGAGGCAAATGGGGGCTTCTGGTCCTTCTGTTCATTTGAAGCGTGCTAGCAGAAACACAATTTCTGCTTTTTCAAAGCCAAATTTCCAGGTACATGAGATATATTGGAAGAGAGGATGGAGAGGCTGCTGGAAAGGAATAGTTAAGAGGAAGCTAAGGTCACTACAAAGCAGTGCAATAAAACGTAAGAGTAATTTAAAACCAATGTTGGTCTTATGAAGTTTTTAGACTGAGGTCAGGAATTTGGTTTTCATGAGAGATATCACCAGAGTCAGAGCCAAGTGGAATGAGGAATGATGAAATCTCTCAGGAGACATTTCTGATTGGTCTAAACAGAAGTAAAGGAGATCTTTGGATGAAAAGACAAGGATTTCACAGGTGGCAGATGAAGAATGGGGCTCACAAGCTTTCCTTCTACAGTGGAACACTATAGATTATGTGGGACAGCAAGGGTTGTCAGAGATAAAATTGTCCAGATCTTCACACCGCTTCTTTTGTGTGTGTGTATTTTTAAGGTACACTGTTCCAGAGTAGTGCAGACCCATTAATGTCCAGGCACAAATCTTTTGTAACCTTCTGTTTTGTGCTGAGACAAAAGCAAAAAGCAATCAGTGATGAGAAAAGAGAGAATCAGCCAGCTCAGAGTCTAACAAGTGTCACTGCTGAGCCTCTTTCTGGGTGGTAGGAATTATAGCACACTTCTCTTCTGGTATGTTTCAAAATATAATTGCAAATTAATTACCATGTGATAATAAACAAACAGCTACAGTACACAGCATATTTACTGTACAGAGCTTTATTCTGTCTCTCTAGTACTCCAAACAGGTGTTCAGTGTTACCTACAGCTAGGATTGGGGCTACAAATCAGCATGAGATTCATCAAAACGGATCCCTGCCATTTCACACTATTACTCCAGCAGATATAATTCATACTGCTCAGCAGTGGAAGCATTATATGCACCTTCCCCCAGCCTCTTTCTCCGTCCTTGCAAAAATGTCAAGAGAGACAGAGAGAGAATATCGAAGGAGATCCTGAGTGTCAATGAAATATCCCACGGTGCTGAAGACACAGAAAACATTGGCAAGCTGCTTTAATAAGGGAACTCTGCCATGCCATATCCAGGCCCTAAAAAGAGGGAGCAAAACTATGGGGAGGAAAAATGGAGATTATATATACTGGCTACAAGATTTACATATAAATAATTGGAAATTGTGTAATGGTCTGTAAGCTCTTTATCTGGAGCTGGAACTATACCGACATTTCAAGGCTCATCATTAAGAAGCTACAGGAGCTGCTAGAGAGCTCTTTAAGGACATAGTATGTTTGAAGTTAAATTATTAAAATAGTATTGTATTTTATGTTAGCAGATGGCTGAGATGCAGTGAGGTTGTGCTAGTTTAGATGCATATATACAGATTTATATTGTGTACTGATCTGCATGTGATGACTGTTGCATAGACAAGTTCCATCTCCAGGAAGTCTGGATATGGGTCCAAAATGGAAAAATGAATCCAGATGCCTCAAAGCCTTGGAAGAGTTTGATTCAGGCCAGTGGGTTTTTCTTCTTGCTCTAAGGAACTTCCACTTGACTTTGCAGATCCTATCATTCACGTGTCACCTAAAACGCCCAGTCTACTATAACAGAACATTTTCTTTCCTGTGCTTGACTTTTTGTCCCTGTCAGTCTCAGCTGTAACACCGCAATGGCTGGAAAGTCTCTTTCCCCCAGAAGAGACACTGAGATAATTTCTCATGGAGATCAGTGAGATATTTACTTTTCAGAAGGCTGTTCTCAAGTGAGACTCTCCTGCACTCAGTCTCATCTCCTGAACCAGACTGAGAAGGATGTGAGATGGCATCCATCTCTAAAAGTACAGTCTCCTACAAATTCTGGTAGTCTCACCAGTCTGATGCCAACCTATGGAGACAGTTTTTCCTCTATTCCTCTGCCATTTTCTTTCAGAGAAGGAAAGTAATAATTGCTCAGATTGTGCTTATCTCAATGACACTGTAGCATAGCCCCTACTTTCCACCAGTTTTAAAGACCAATTTTATCCTAGTCTAAGATCCCTTTAAACTTTTAAGAGAGAGCAAAAGCGACATCGTGGGTTCAAGTCAATCATGCTGATCCCTGAAGTCCTTTGGTATTGGTATACTGGGCATGAACCTAAGACAGGTGTAGTGGAGCACAGCTCCTTTTCTAGGTTGTCCAGAAAGTAGGTGGTTGATTTTGATTTGACCAAAATACCCTCCACAATCCTATTTCAGCATCATTACTGTTCAGCACAGGTACATGATGCAGCAGGAAGGGAGAAGCCTTCCAGCTCTTTGCAAAAACAAGAGAGAGACTGTCAAAGGAGACCCTGAGTGTGAGTAAAATATACAGGGGCACTAAAAACAGGGAAACAGTGGCAAGTTGCTCTGGTCCGGGACCCTATTATTTCAGTTGTACATCTTGGCAAAGTAAGATGGCTTCAGTGTTACCAACATTATTTCAGTGCATAAACAGAAGATCTGATTGAGTTAAATGGGTATTTTTAATCTGCATGTAGCAGAGACTAATGCTTTTCTTTTAGATGTAGACCCACTGCCATTAGCCATGGTTTTGCCAGTTTAATTTTGGTAAAATGTGTTATATGTGGCTATGCTCTTAGAACTGTAGTTTAAAGTGAGTTTAATGTTGATGTACTGTGTTTTTGTCTTATTTCTACAAATAATTCTGACCTTAATTGTTTTATTCTGCAAGACCATCTTTATATCACACTGTTGATTGCAGGCTGATGGAGTGGTTTTGAACCAAAACGTTGAAACCTACATACCTAAATTTAAGACCCTTACTCTGTATTTGAAGTACCTAGAATTAAATGACCTGATTTTCAGATGTTTCAAATATCAGTGGCAGTGAGCATTACCACACATACACACAATAAATTGGTTCTGGCCACAGTGTTGATGTGGAGGGTGCTGCATCCCTGACACAGGTCACAGGGATGGTACCCGCCTTGGTGAGATTATCAGCAGCATGGGAATAATAGAGACTGCCTGTCTGCCTCCTGTCCTCTCCCAATAATCCACCCCTTCACAAAACCAGAAACAAATTTATAGCATTTCCATTTCATGCTGTGGTATTCATGTTTACACATTACATTATTTTTTACTCATTTTGGTACTGTTCTGTTAGTGGCTTACATTTGAATTTCTGCATGCGGTGAAATATGACTGTGCCAGGTGAGTCACAGCTCCTCGGAGACACGGTCCTGTCATTGCAGCAAGAAATACCCAAGAAACTTCCCCTGTGTTCTCAAATGCAGTGAGATTGAAGCCCTGTTTTAATATCAGCATTCCTAGAAAACCTGAAGTAACACAGGAATCATTCCTCTCTGTTTCCTAATTTACGAAGAAAGAGTAGTAGGATTTTTTGTTCAACAAACAATCTTCAAGGGTTCATTAGCTTATTGGCTAGACTCTCAGCTGGTGTACATCAGTATAATTACATGGTTTTGTGCGTCAGTGTAACTAGTACTGAGAAAATAAAATATTCCCAAATTTTCTATGGCTTTATGATCTACCTAACAGCATAAAAGCAATGGCAACTAGAAGTGCATTTCCTTTTTTATGAGACGAAAAGTGCTCCAGGAGGATGCAGGGTGGAAACTTAAATTTAAAACTTGTTGCAGTATAAACCCTTTCAATCCTTTAAGAACTTATGCATCCTTGACCATCATTGCCCAGTTTAAAAATGACTGAATATTTGACATCAATGAATATCAAAATGAAACCTGTGAATTTCAGTAAACCAGCTGTTTGCAGATTGCATTTTCTTATGAGAAGGGAAATAAATATACATATAATTACATAATCTTTTCCCTTCCACATGGCTAAGCACTTGGTTATGCGAATCTAGAAGACTGGGCACAAAAAGTTCAACAAGCTCTGTATGAAATTATTTTTTGAAAGATTAAAAGTAACTTCACAAATTAAGTCAGTGCAAGACTATGATTTAAACAAAAAGTAACAGTTTCCCACTTTTGACGGGTCTTTCTGCTGAGAAAGAAAAATGTCAGTCTCTTACATACACGAAAACATGATACTCGGCTTCTTCAAACATATTACAGCCACAAAAACAATTTTAACTATTCACTTCAATTAGATTCTACAGTGTAGAATAAATTGTAGTGTCTGGAGTTACACAGACTTAAGGCTCTTGAGTGGGAAGCAGAAATAAATGAAGTTTCAGAATAAAATGTTCATCACAACTATCTCAAGCTTGACACATGAAAAGCTGCTTCTTCTATTACTACAAGTCAATACATAGCAGTACAATATAAGTGTCTTCCATTTTCCCCTATTTCACGCTAGATTTGTCTGATAGATGAGTGTACTTAAGTAAATAGCACATGCAATTTTAATAGGACAGGTGCTCTGAATGTACAGGGAAGGTCATTCCTATTATTTCAATTAACAGCATAAGCTACAAAAACACATGAGAGTGAATTAATTTAAAGCTTCAATTTAATGCTACTAGTAAGGACATCCTTAGGCCTCTTGGTTGTCTTGACAACTCCTGCATCCCAGCCAGCAGAAGCCAATCTCTGCTGTTCCCCTTCTCAGCATACAAACAGTTCAGATAGTACATTAGCAAAGAATATGATGCCCATGTAAATGTTGAAATATTTTTGTTGCCATAGAGATAAGAAGAATGGCAAAAATACAGGAACACTTGACATACTCCAAGGCAGACTTTTAATTAAAAAAGCCTCAAATGACAATGCCAAGATGGCTGAACATACCATAGTGCTTTTATGCTAACCTACTGCATACAAAATCTGAGTCCAAATAATATACTTACTGCTGAGAGGTCTAAGAATCACAGATAAATGATAAATTGAGAGATCCAGGTTTTTCAAGAAGTGAAATAATAATGATTTTTTAAAATTAAACATTATAAAAGAACACATTTTAAATGGCACACAATTCATCATAACACTGTGATTTTAAATATGTTTGGAGAAACAAATGTCACAAATATTCATGAAAAAAATCCAAGCTGGGAAACAACAGTAATTAAAGTGTCTTGCAAATGATATGACTAGGCAAAACAACATTGTACCCAGTGAGGATCAGTATTTCACCTCTGTATCTATTTTAAATATATATTTATTTCATGTAATGAATACATACGGAATCCTAAGGGGTTAGAAAAGCATATGCTGAATTTATGCTGCTGCCATTTTGTATAGAGCCATTTGACTTCAAACTTGCCATAGAGATGTCTTATTTACACTAAAGAAGTGGAAATGTTGGCCTGAATCCAAATAAATATTTTATCCACTTGGTGTACGACTGGAATTCAGTTTTAGGTGAATAGAAAGTTTTAGTTTACAGCATATTTTAGCTGCCCTTACTCATCACATTTGCAAATTTTTCTCTCTCTCCTAAAGTTGGCAGATGGACTCAGGTTCCAAATTCTGACCTGTGTAGTTTATGAAAAGACATGTTATAAAATGCATTCATGCACAGGTCTATTACCACTAAGCTTAAGACTGAATTTGGTTTATTTCCCTACACTATTGCAAAGTAACTGTCTAAAATGTCACCAAGACAACTCTCCTAAAACATCTTTTCATGAGCGGACCTTAGGAGTATCTTACAAACATCTGCTTCACAAATTTGTATTCAACATATCTTGGAAATCCAGCAGAATCACAGATTTCTGCAAGAATCACTTGGCCAGACTGATTTTGCCACCTCAGAAAATGATATTTCATGTCATGATAGTTCTGTGTTATACACATACATGTAAATATATATAAAAATCTGTTTGTGTAATTTTCTTATGTATGAAAAGTACTAGCAGTTTGTCAAGGATTTTGCTTAGAAAACTTTTTCTGTTTTGACTGGGTAACTGAAAGAAGTCAAGAAGTAAGGGAAATTTGTTTATGGACATGTTCCTGTCAGGAAAAGGAAAACCAAAACCCAACCAGAACATAAGGACAGACTGGAATGCAGAAATGTTCGTAACTATGTGAGGAGCCGAAGGTCTCCAGCTGCGGGATGCAGGCTGATTTAACTGATGAGGCTGAGCTGGTTGCTGCCCTAAGTTATCTCTCGCTTTCCTTACCAAACCCAGCCCCAGACAGCAGTCAGCTCCAGCACAGTTTGCTAGAAATTGTCCCCTAGTTTTGCTCCCAGCACATGGCAGGAGGAGCAGATATTTGTGAATGCCAGTGCAACGGGGCACAAAGGCTCCCCAGCTCTTCCCAGGCACAAGCACTGGACTGTGTTCCCACTGACACACACTCGCCTGTGCAAACTACAGCCAAGAGATGGATGAAATATTTTTGCCTTCAAAATTAGTAAACATCCTTTCCTCTTGGGTGTAAGCATTACCAACTAACTATGCTTTTTCACATACACTTCACCAAGGTATCTTCCAGTTAATACTTGCAAAAAATGTAATATCTTCATTTTGACTTATGGTTAAACCTAGACCCTTCAGTGTCCTACATCTGAGATAAACCCCAGGCTACCCTTCTGCTCACTGTCTGAAGCTGCCAAAATCAGCTAAAGTGATTAACTTAATACAGCCTTACCACGGGGGTCCCTGGACCTCGGGGTAAGTCATTCCCTGTAAGGCTCTCAGACCCAACGTCCCAACCTCCCTGTTGCCCTGACGAAGACTGAGGTTTTCAGCGTTCTGGGTGCCCTGGAAGCTTAAGTGGTCCCTAGTGCTTTTATCCAGGGATGATCCCAAGAGAAGAACATGTTTTCCTAAATAACATTCCTTCTTGAAATCTGCAGAAAGTCTTAAAGATATCTAAGTGGTCAGTATATAAATTGGTTTTCATTTGAGATGCTCTGTGTGCTTACATAGGAAACTGCCAGGTGCCTAAGGGGTACAAGAAAAGGACGTTAATTTATTTCTGTAACTCCTGGTTCACTACTTAGCTTAACACATAACATTCTTTTCATCCATCTCTACTGCAAGAAGAGGACTGGCTCTTCTCAGGTGAAGGGAAAGATCTCTTTTGGCAAATCACCTTTGAGTAAGTCAAGGATCAAGGGAATGCGTTATATGTCCCAGAGAGAGAAGAAAAACACACTCATGACAACAGGAAATTGTCTCTGAACTTCCTTAAAGTAGCAAGTAAATGTGTTGCTAAACTGAGCTTCTGCTGCTGACAGTGTATCTGATACCACCGTATTACCCGACCTTTCTCTGTTGGCACAGAGAAATAGGTTCAGTGGGTTACTGTGGGAGGCTATGCAAGTAGACTTTGTTTCAGCATAATTTCATTTTATAAAGAACCACAAAAGCAGAATTGCACAGGAATACAAAATTCCATTTGACTGACAGATTTTGTTAGGGAAATGTGTTTTTATTTTTATTCAGGATAAGATTACACATTTTAGTGATCCTTAAGGAAAGTAAACTGATCTCACAAGCTGTGGGACGGACCTTCTACCAAGCTGGTTCCCAGCCTCACATCTAGGAAGCTCAGGCTGGGGAAGTAGCAGAGCTCTACAACTGCAGTCTTTCCAGGAACCCACCCCACTTCCAGCCATCTCAAAGGAGTGATTTGATCTCAAGAGAACAGGAAATTCCAAAGAAAGGGTTTTGTCGGAATTTTTCAGCCATGTCTGTATATTTCCTGATTGAAGAATTTCTAACTGTATCAGCTGCCTGCTGACTAGATTATGTCATAAGGTGAAAGAAACATACTCTTTTCTAGATAGTCTGTTTGCTGTTCACCTCTAGCACCATTCCTGTGGGTAATTCACATGGTTATCTTTCCCTAACTGCCATTTTCCGAACTCCTATCTGCTTGGATGAGCCATTTTCTGAAATAAAGCTCCAGTGTAAGAAATGCTGCCTTGATCTTTTAAAATATTCCCTCTGTTAAATGCATTCAGATATTCATCTCAACTGACAGTTTTTGCCTGTGACTGTAAAATCCTTGAGTCAGTCTTACAATATCTGGCAGACATACCACTCTTGAAGTATTATGTCCAAGTAATCCATGTTAACTGTACTCCTGGTCCTTACTCACAACATTTGGGCTACACTTTTTCAATTCAAAACTTACATGTGTACAAATATTGGAAAGAGAATGCACAGAGGCCCGAGTCATATTTATGTTGCACTTCTGCAAATTAACATGTAGATCTTTTAAATGAAGAATGCAGTGCCAGGTAAAAATGCTTAATGCATCTCTGAATATCCATTTTAGCTTGGCATTCATATGAAAAGCCACTTAGAATTGTTACGCTTCAGTAATTCCCAATCAACTTACTGACAAAAAGATGGGTTAACAGGCCTAATTGGTCTTTCCATTTCTAATACCTGTAATGCAATGAACAGATTGTTCATAATAATAATAATCAGTACAGTATTTATGACAAATCTCTCAATATGTTTGTATTAAGAGAGTCTAAAAATTGTTTTGAAAGGATGTGGGTAGGGGGAAAAGAGGTAAAGGCAGTCTTAAAATTAATTCCAAACTAGTTAGACTGCTTCTTCCTCACGTTTGGGTAGAAAATTTCATGACAGATATTTGAGCTAAATAAAAGGTAAGTTTGCAAACCTCCTTGTGATGGCTTCAACAAACTTCCTTGAGACTCTTTCAGTAAATAGTTCCTACAATGGAACAATGTGTCAGAATTTGAGAATTTGTTTGGTTTCTTTCTCTTTCTTTTAATGAAGAAAGTGAATTCTAGAATCTTTGCAGAGCTAGAATGGTAGATTCAAGCTAAGTGGCTAAGGGCAGACTAGCTCCGTAAACTGAGTTTATCCTCTTCACACCCAAAAACTGTGCTGAAAATGCTCAAGCACATCGAAAACATAGTACAGGGTAAATAGTGAAATCATATACAATATGTTGAAGTGAAAATGTGCAATAGCACAGTTGTTGCAGGGTACAATGGGTAATTTCTTCAGCATATCACACAAATCAGAAAATAAAATAACAACCTGTCACAATGCTTCACTTATTTTCTTAACAAAGCAGAATCTGATGTCATGAAAAGCAGATCCAAGAAGCATTCTGTTTTGTTTAGGTTGTAGATGGTAAAGTTACATAGTTTAATAATTTCTTCTTTTATTGATATTTTGTTGTGTATGTTAAATCCAAGTATTCCCCTCCTTAATTTCAAATATCCAATTGCAATTTTCCATCCCGACTCTTCTCCAGCCTTAGTGGTTTTGTTTGGATCACCAGAGTCATTTTTATTCTGCCTTTGTTACCTGTATCCTCACCATTACTTTTTTTCCAAAGCTGCTTTATGTCTTGCCAGAATTCAGACTAAATATCTGTCTCAGCAGGTTGCAGTTATAGTCAGGTTGCCTTTATTACTTCATAATATCTTTGGTGCTTCTTGTTTCTAACTCTACTTCCACTCATCTATAAGCACTTCAAATGGCAGGGTTTATAGGGTGAGGTAATATGATTTATTAACCTAACTGACACAGTTCATAAAAAATATTTCCAAGCCCATAAGCCATTTCTTGGGTCATTTTGACATATTAATACTCATAATTTCTTTTCTTCCCGGAACTGTACTTTCTGCCTTACTTTATATGCTAAACAAAATCAGAAAACTTTGAGCTAAGCCATAACCCTATGTTTCCTCAGCTCCCACCTGTGACAAAATAGCTGATGCCTTGCTGAATACTTAACCATCAAATGAAAGAAGTCTCCTGGAAACAAATAAAGTACTTTAGAAAATAAACTATGGGCAGCACCTGGGGAAGTGGCTGGTGGGAAATGGATGCAAAAACATGCTTGCAACTTGTAATTGGAGTCCTGGAAGCAGGGATCCTGATGACCGGAATTGGGGAACACAGATCACAAACTAATGGTCTACCCAGAAAAGTAGAAGAAAATGTAGGGGAAAATGACAAGGAAGGGATAAATTTCAGGGAAAGGCAGAGAAGAATTAGTGCCCATGTTAGCACACTCCAGAAGTCCACTCAAAAGCTTTAGGAGCATTACTAAGGAGAAATTCTCTCTTTTTTTTTGACTGATACTGAACATTCCCTATGCCTGCAAAGTATCAGGACCTGACAGTTTTATACCATGACATGTTTATATTGAGACAAGTTGGTTTATGTCAGTTAAAATGGCCTCTCTGATGACTTGGGATCGATGTAAATAAGGTTTGTATTCAGAGATATAATCCCTCCTTTTCTTATTCTCCCCACAATAAAGCCATTCTAATAACATTTGAGAAATGCCTGTGCTGTATCCCTGTGTTTGTTTTTTCTGTAATCTCTGATGACACCGGAAGAATGCACGTGGACCAAATCTTGACCTTCATTTCTTTTGACGTGTATAATTCACAGGTGACTTGGTTGCTGATACCAAATGATACACAAACACACTTTGGTGTGTCCTCATACTACGGATCATTAGGTGAGAAAGAGAGGGAGAGACGGAAACAATATATGATGTCATGGAACTGCAAGCCTATTTGGGATGGTCAGATTGCTCACAAGAGACACAGCCAATTCATTGTGCTGAACTTCTGTCACTCAAGCAGGTTGTGAAGCAAAGTCCTATTATCTCCTGTGCCATACAGCTAAGAGATGTCGCGTCACTCTCTGGCAGGGATTGTGCATATGCATTGCAAAATGAGTTTACAGAGTATCTCTAGAGATAGAGCCCTCTGCAGATGATGTGCGACAACGTACTTCTAGGAGGAATAAAAGAATCGCAGCTGATACAATAGCTTGAGAAATGACTATATTCAAGATCAAAAGAAGCTCAACTGCATAATGTCAAGGAAAGGAAAGCAGAGAAGAGCTGGGTTACTGAAGACAGGAGAAATAAAGGCTTAATCATCCAGGAAGACTGAAAATCATATCATGAGCTGCCTCATGAATGCCTCAAGTTTGCACCACCTTGTAAGCAATGCTCCTTCTCTCTGCGCTGCAGCCATAGGAGGCAAAGTTTTGTGTCACCAATACACATATTGCATCTTTCAGGGTAATTTAGCAGATGTTTGGGCATGCATGGTGGGGAATGGTTTAAAGAGCCTTTACAACCATCTCCTGTACAGGAGGCAGGTGTGCTAGCACTCCTTCATCTGCTTTACCCTAAATTGCCCTTTATTGTATAAACATGCATGCAAATGTGGAAATAACTACTTGGGCTCTACAGCGTCAGCATCTCCCAGAACCCAGGCTGTAGCAAAGCCCTTCTTTCTCCCTTCTGCTTCAAAAATGGCATCTTTTGGCCTAATTTTGAGAGGTGACTAGTGATTTTGATCACTGCAACGATCTACCAAAGGACTAATGCCCTGCAATTTCCGAATAGGCTGGTTTAAATTATGCAACATCTTTTGAAATTTTAGGCCACATGACTTGCCTAAATTGACACTTATGCAGGTGTGTGTATATAGGGATGAGGGAGGAGGAATTCATGTATTTATGAGAGGATGCATTATTTCACTCCTGAAACAGAACATGAAAACTGTCTGATTAAAAATAGACGACTATTCATCCACCACTAAAAATAACATTAGACTACCTCTTCCTCATGCGGCCACACAGGGGACTAGGCAAGCAGAGCCGGGCAATCTAAATTAGAAATAAGAAAATGGATGTAAAAAAGAAAAATATCCTGACAGAAATAAGGTCACAAATATAAAAGTTTCTCAAGTGCTTATGTAGAAATGCTGGAAGCAAGGTAAAGATACCAAGAGACCTCCTGTAACTGCACATAAAGGGAATTTACTTTATGGGTGAACGAAGCAGAATGATTTAAAACCTTGAGGGAAAAGGACACATAAGAAGACAACCCAATATTGAAGCAGAAATTGTTGAATGTGTAAGGTTTATGACCCACTGTCAATCACCAAGAAATAGAAAAAAAAAAAAAAAAGGTTTAATTGGATCATACATTTAAGAAAATGGGAAAAATATCACTGTTCTTCACAGACCAGATATTGGCTGAATGTCATTCAAACAAAGCTCAGCTTAGGAATATTTATTCGGCCATTCCCATGCAAAATATAACAAGCATCTTCACATCTTCACGGTTTCTGTAGGATCTTCACCTTCTTCTTTAGAAAATATAGGAAGAAATAGAAGATATCTGAAGAAAGATGAACACTTCATCTTTTTGTTTCAAAAAGTAGAGGAGGCACTTTGCGTCATATGCTCTCTCTGGTTTTTGGAACATAAAGCCTTCTCTTACCCCAAATATTTACAAGTAAAGAATAATCACAACTTTCCTCTTTAGTATCTCCTTTATCAGTCCTCTTTACAACCTGGGAAGCCAGGTTTAGAAGAACAACAGTCTTTCTAGTTCTTTCTAGCAGGGAACGTGAGAATTTTGTATACGTCCAGAAGAAGTAATTGAAAGGCCTTCAGATCTGTTCTCTGTTTCTCATAATCAATGCAAAAGAAAGACCAAAATAAAAATGGGCACGAGCAAGAAAGAAAATGTTTTCCTCATAACCATGAATGCTTGAAGCATTGCAAAACCACCAAAGAAGCTCAAATAGCAGCATGTGACAGAGTTTTGGTGAATGCTGAAAATATTACAATCTTGCAAGGAAATAAACCCTAGGAAATACGAACAGTCAAGTGACAAAAAGGCTAACAGTCTAGTATGTCTCTTCACAGGTTGGCCAAATATTCCATTTTGATGTTTTAAAGGGGGGAACCTTTTGTTTTCCACAGGAAGAAACTTTAAATGTGTATATTCCTCTCAAAAAGAAGACAACTTGTTATAGAAGTTGCAAACCAGCAGGGCTGCCACAGGTTTACGGCAATATAGTAAACAGGGTTTTCATCACTTGCAGTGCCCAGGGCTTTGAATGAGATGGATTTATATATCTCAAAGATTCTTGTTCATGCAAACACAGGAAAAGGCAATATAAAGGTACATGAGCTGGGGAACCTACTAGCACTCTTTCCCTCCTGAGCGATGCCTGGAGTCAGACAGACTCCTTGCAGACATTGGAGAAGACTGAAAATCAGCTCATTCTCTATGTAACATGCCTCGTCACAGAAGCAGATATCCTGCCAGATTACAAAAAAATGCAAGAGCTTTGGGACAAAGGAGAACATGCCATGACAAAGTTCAAATAACCTGCAGACTCCAAGAGTGGTATTTGAAAAAGTTAGAGCCTTTTTACCCATTCATCTCTGTGTTTGGTACATAGAAAAGACAGTAGATAAAGATGAATAACCTCTTGAGGAAACAGAACAAAGTATCTGTATTTTCATTTTGCAAAATTTTCAGGGCTTAGAGAAAAAAAAAACAAAACCAAACAACAAGATCTTTACCCATTTCAACAGGTTTCATTATTTCACTCTCATTTTTGACATATTTACAACCTTTCTGTCATTTTCTATTATATATTTGTGCATAAATTGAAGCACCCATTTTCCATTTCAAATTGTACATTTAATCTAAAACAAAATCAGAGGAAACTTAGTAGTGAATGCAGGCACCATTGCTTCCCACAGAGAACCAGTACCTGAGCCTAAATTAGTGTTTAAAACTATAATCCTGTAAAGCTTCAATAAACTGATTGCAGCCTAAGAACAAAAATCAAATCCCAGTATTATTTTATGTATGCATCTATGTGCAAATGCACACAGAGAAAAGCATAAGTTTACCCGCGCTTAAAACTAGATGTGGTTACAAAAATTAAATCTGTATTATATTTACACTCGAAGAGGTTGCTCAGAGAGGCTGAGGAATATCTGTCCTTGAAGATACCCATCTGGACATGGTCCTGAGCAACCTACTGTAGCTGACCCTGCTTGAGCAGGGGGGCTGGACTAGATGACCCCAGAGGTGCCCTCCAACCTCAAACCTTCTGTGATCCTGTAAATCCCCTGGGTTTCATCCATTATTCTCAAGTCCACTGTTATTCACCATTTGACATTCTAAAGCCTTGGGATTCAGATTGTCATCAAGACTTAAAGGCATTTTTTAATTCTCTTAGTAGGTAATGTCTAGAAATATCAGCTACTTGCATAGATATATTTTAGAATCACTGTTGGAAATCCTAATCACTATAGGAAAACATTTTAAAAGGTATCTGAGCTGGGAACAAACTGGAAACTGAATTGGTCCACAGTACATTTCAACTTAGTGCTAAAGCCTAGGTGTTTGTTGATTAGCTCCAGTATGTTATCCGTAGAAAGCACAGCAGACAGCCAGTGTGCCTCAGATTTAGGTTTTATGCTGTTTTTCTATAGGACTGTGCAGAAATCAGTGTATAATTTTTTTTTCTTGTGAAAACTTTTTATCCAATTAATAATAATAATAATAATATAATAATAATAATAATAATATAATATAAAATGCTATCACTCAAGACTCTCTTCCTCTCAGGCTCAGATCCTACTGGTTTTGAAAGTCACAGCAAAATTTCAACTTCAGTCACACATGACCTGGCACTTTGCCCATGAATAAATACATTAGAGCTGACATCATCCCATTTTAGCATATTTTTGTAACTTAATATTGAGAAGGCCTGTCTGTATTTAGCAGACATGTTTCTATAACTAGTATTATTGTACCAGAATAAATTCTCAAAGAGGATCACTTTATGTTTGTGAAATATTACCATCTTCCAGTTTCCACTGGGGGCTTGAGATAATCACTAATATAGTCAAACTAAGCACAAACACAAGTGCCACCCTACCTCAACTAGAGAAAGATTAACATGTCAGCATTCATTAACTCTGTTCTCAAAGGAGCATGTCCATTTTTATTGGCACACAGAGCAGCTAGAATGACAAACAAAATAATGTCCTATGAATACCATCAGGAGTTCACCACACCATATCAAGTAATGTGACAATCCAATCCATGGATTAAAAACCAAGATGCTGTTTGTGAGAATAATTTTTAGCTCATTCTGTATATCATTGTATTTCCCAATCTGGCACCATGAACCATAAATAATCCTATCATTTATTAATTACATTTTCTAACCTAGTCAAGAAGAATCCTGCAGTGTGAAGCAGCAGATCATGAATAAATGGTTCATTGAAAAACAACTCTTATTGCCAAGTAGTTGTAAATTAGGGTTGTGATAATTACCCACTTTAACCTTTTTAAACAGGTTCCTCTAAAAAGCTCCAGGATGGATGTTTTATTATAACAACTTTGACCTCCAGCACACAACAACACAATTAGTTTTGCATTATGACAGAGGGATGCTCTGATTAAAGATCTAGTACGTTACCTTATGTTATAAAACATTCAAACAGTAGGTTTGTGTATGTTTGTATACATACACACATATACATATAACCGTAAATTCTCATCTATTGTGTACCAAATGCAGCTACAGAAAATAGAATAGGCAGCTGAATTGCAAGAGTGTTGGTGTGGCCAAGGTAGTACTTCACTAAACAAACTGTCAGAGAAACACCTTTACAGAAGTAACTCGTGTTCCTCTTTGCCCTGCTGATCATATGAGCAGTGATTATTTAGCAAGTAGTGACCCAGTGAGCGAAAATGTGTAAGGGGAGGCAGCTGGTGGAGGGGACATGAAATCTGCGATCTTCAGGTGGTATTATTTCAGACTGGCTCTGCTTTGTTCCCAGAGGCAATACACCTATTAGTGGTCAGAGCGCATTAGGTGACCTCCCACAATGCAACTTCCATTTTAATTTCATTCAAAAAGAATCAAATTCACGCACTAGGAGACGGCTCTGTGATGGGAACCACTGTACATCACGTGGAATTAACAGGGTGATGGCTTCAAATGCGTGCTCCTCAGCCAAACTATAATGCGACTTCCCTTTGCCAGTGAGACAAGATCACGCACTGGTCCAGAGGCAGCATTGCCATGCTGGTCCAGGCAAAGCTGCTAAAATGTCTGCACCACTTTGAACCTGGAACTTGTCCTTGTACACCAGCATGTGGCTGTCTGTAACCTACCCCCATTCTGCTCTGATGGTAAAGGGACTGTGCACTGCCACAAGCAAGCTGAGCCAGTAATGGAACTTTAGAAGACTACAGAAGGACAGTGACCAGAGAAAATCTAGCTCTTAATGTGCTTTCCTCGGTGGTAGTGAGACTCATCACTTTTTCCCCTTCTCTTTCACCATAGCAGGACTGGCTCTCAGGGAAAGAAAACTGGTGACCACCTATCCTAGCAAGAAAGTAGCGAGTAGTTGCACAGCTGAGCTTTGTTTTTGGTGAAAATAATTGTTTCTCAGTTAAACAACAGAATTGGAAAGAGCTTCAATGAGTCTTTTTAGGTTTCTACCACTGAAAACCACACAAAGATGAACCAGAAACTCATACATCAGTGTAAACAGTGAATACTGCACAAAATAAACAAATTAACTCCAAAACTATCACTCAAAATCCCTTCAAACGTCATCTCTGTCCATAGTATCACTAGCCTTTCTGTCATGTGGGAGGTCTTCCTTTTGGACTCACCCACTAGTCTTCTGTTTCCCATGTCATTTTTACATCCAAAAACTCAGTCATGGGCATTGCTCTTGAACTCTCTTCCAAATCTCTTACTGCCTTTTAATAATTGTTCTTTCCTAGCTTTTTTGGCATTTGCTAGAATGGTGGGTTTAGCCTGAAACTGTGAGGCCACCACCCGTTTGGAAATTTTCTGCTGACTATTCTCTTCCTTTTATACTTCTGCATCATCTCCTTCTTGCAATATCAATTTGGCCAAACTGATAACCTGTCAAGTACAACACATGGTTTTACTGTTATAGCATTTCAGCGCTTCTTTAACATACAGGAACAGAAATGTCACATCTGCACATTCCCTTCTTCACAGAAATAATAGGATCAATATCCACTGAAAGCAGTGAGCTTGCCAGTCAGTGGCAGAAGCGGTGAAATGTTTGTTATCGCTTGGGAGAGAAGTGCCATAGTCCCGACTTATGAAAATGTGGCCTGTGCTTAAGCATCCTCCTTCTGTCCACTTAAAATGTATGGAGAGCAGGATGTCTTGGGAATTGAAGGAGTTGCCCTCTCTAGGAGCAAAAGGCAAGTGCCATGGACAGCTTTGAATAAGCAGGGTAGGTACTTGGAAGTATATTTGCAGTCAGTGGGGAGCTAGTTCTTTTTGAACTAAGGATAAGACTATGTGCCCTAAGCAAAAATGACTTCTGTGCATTCAGTGCAGTTGTACCAGGCCTTGTGTTCAAAGAAAGCGTCTCAGACCATACCTTGCTATTTTAATGTGGGCAGAGGTACCAGAAAACACCACAGGGCTGCACGTCTGCCCCTGCTTCATTGCTACCTACAGCTGCCTCAGAACCACTTTTTGTTGTTGTTGTTTTTCTGATATTGAATTTCCACTGGCATTTGCACTCAAGCCAAAACTTGATGAAATGCCATAGCAAAGCACGGATTTTCTGAGTATGTGGTTTCCCTTGGCCAGGTTGCCGTGTGAAAGCCTGAGGCACAAACCCCATCTACTTACAGGCAAAGGTGGATATCTGCTATAAGGGCCATTTGAGTACCCTACAACACAAAAGAATATAAAAAAGCACAAAAGAGGCTTAATGCTTCAAAACTACTTACTGATACAGAAACAATTTAAAAAGCACAAAATGTGCTTTTTACAAGGGGTAGAGCCCAAGGTAGGTAAAGGAACAATGTGAAGTTGTTTGAAAGTACCTCTGTCTTATCATCTTCCAGGGCAAATAAAAAAGGATATTCAGTGATTATTTATCAGTGTAGAGTCATGGAAGTAACTATCAGCTCTAAGACTATGTGTAGTATCAATATTTGCTTGTTTCTATGGCTCAAAGATTTAATGCACTGGAAAAGGAGTTAATGTGCTTTTAATATGTTTTATTTCTTTCCTCTCCCCCTTAGGGATTTTTTCCAACAAAGACATGCGTGGCAGAATTAGATTTAATGATGCCATTTCAGCTCTCACTTCTTTGGTAGTAATTATAAATGGTTTCATGATATGAAACAGGTGTTCCAGCATGGTCCACTGGGCAGCATGAGGAACACTTTGCTCCCTGATGTCATTGTACATGATGTATTCAATAATTGCTATTTTCTGATGGAGAATATGTTTAGATATGCACTAGGTAGAAATTCAGCTCCTTTGTATGTTTTGGTTGGTTGGCTGAACAGAAACTTCTTTTTTTTTTTTTTTTTTCTGATCTGTTTCAGGTTTTCCAAACTCCTGTCAAGTGACAAAAAATCATGTAGGAAAGACTCTTGTTTTAATTCAGTCATGGTGAGACTAAAAATTCCCATGCACTCGTGATAAGAAACAGATTATTTCCAGAATGTCTTCAATTTTTTTAAATGAAACATTTGACACCAAAACAACTGTAATAACTCACCCAAGCATGTCCTGAATGAGTTTGGATGGCTGTCCTTAAATATAAATTGAGGGATGCAAGAGTTTATAGGCCTAAATCCATCTCAGCACTGGTTTATGCTATGATCCACTGCTTGATAAATACGAATTTTCCCTTCTCTACCAACCTCTACCAAATAAAAGTCTGGCATGTATTCAGAGAGCAGACTGTCCAGTACACTCATATTCTATCCAGAATATCTCTATGTGCTTAAGGGACCAGGACAGTTGGATACACCTAGACATATCACTGTGGTTAAATTCATATTTGCTTCATTGCTCACAAGGACAGGAGTACTAAGATGAAGGCTAGAAGGAATCGTAGAACTATTTTGGTTGGAAGACATCCTCAAGATCATCAAGTCCAGCCATAAACCTAGCACTGGCATTAAACCATGTCCCTAAGAGCCTCATCTACGCATCTTTCAAACACCTCCAGGGATGGTGACTCCACCACGTCCCTGGGCAGCCTGTTCCAATGCCTGACAACCCTTTCTGGGAAGAAATTTTTCCTAATATCTAATCTGAACCTTCCCTACTTGAGGCCATTTCCTCTCGTCCCATCACTTGTGACTTGGGAGAAGAGACCAACCCCCTCCATGCTACAACCTCCTTTCATGTTGTTGCAGAGAGCGATAAGGTCTCCCCTCAGCCTCCTTTTCTCCAGGCTAAATGGCCCCAGTTCCCTCAGCCGCTCCTCATCAGACTTGTGCTCCAGACCCCTCACCAGCTTCATTGTCCTTCTCTGAACTTCTCTGAGACCAGCACCTCAATGTCCTTCTTGTAATGAGGGGCCCAAAACCAAACACAGGATTTGGGGTGGGGCCTCACCAGTGCCGAGTGTGGGGAAAATCATTGAGGGGACAGTCCTGATGGTAACATTATTTCTGATACAAACACTAGAAAAAGCAATACTGAGAAAATATCACCTCAGCAAGGCCATAAGGAGAGAATTAACCCTAACTGAAATATGTTAATTATACAAATAATAAAGAAAGGACTGTTGGCAGGATAAAGAAGCAGCTGTAGAAGAGTACAAGAGGAACACAAGGGCAAAGTCATTAGTCTCCTTGAGCAGCCATCAGTGCCTGGCAAGGGCAACATTTACCAGGAGTGGCTTAATCACAGTCTTAAATCACAGCCTGTCCCCTACTTCTCTGGTGCTGCCATAGCTGCCTCTTCCCAGCTCGTGATCCTGGTGGGGGACGGGGGAATTCTGGTACAGAAGCTCATTGAGTTTGTTACAAAGTGAGCTGAGCAGGTGTCGTTGCTGAAACAGAGTCTTTGTCACCACTTTGGGTCAAATTCATCAAACAACTTCAAATATAGTAATGGATGGAAAATTCATCTCAACAGATGTTTTTAAAACAATCTTTATTCTGAAATCTAATTTGAAATGTTTTTTTAAAAGGAAAAAAGACGTCCTGCCAAACTTAGCAAGGTACACTAAAACTTTCGTTTCACAAGAGATAACTTTCTTCTTCAGAAAGTCTAACAGGTTTTTTCTTCTATACTAACCTAAAACGTGACTTCCCTCCCCAAATTTTTTAAATAGGCCACCCCATCTGTACAATCCGTGATTCACACAACTTTCTGTACAGTCATGTTACTCAGTAAGTAACACTTAAGGTCCTTGTGGCACATCCTTTCCCCTTATTTAGAGTTTGGTACATAATATTTCCAAGTCCACCTAACTTAAAAATCAATAGTAAATCAGAAATAACCATAAGATGGTTTACTTGTAATTCTTCTTGTTATAATTAGGAATTTTGTAGCCATCTTTTTCTTGCTACATAAATTTTGCTAGCATTGCCAGGTTTGAAAGATTTAAAAGAATATTCAAGGATACATTAAGCACAGGCAATAACCAAAGCTGGCCTCAAACAGTAAGTATCAGACACCATGAGGATCTGAGCTTCCCTTAAGAACAACTGCTAAACCCTGGCTCAGCCAAAGTCAGTCGCAAAATTCCCATTAACCAAGGCTGCTCCTGGTTATGCTTTTGGCTCTCCGGATGCAGAAGCCAGCCCAGGAACACTGACGAGCAGATGAATTGTCCAAGCTTGCAGCAAGGAATGTGAGTGCTGGGAACTTCCCAGTTCATCTCAGCTGAAGGGTATCCCTGAGACCCACTGCTCAGCTTCTACTTGGAGATCCATTAGCTGTCCTACATAGAGAACCACGGTCTACAGAAACTGATCTCTCCTTTTGTAGTGGATTTCAAAACAAGGTTCATTGATTGCACGTAGAATGAAATGCAAATCTATACACATGGCTCAAATATGCAGTGTGCACATCAGTGCATCAGTCGGTGAGAATGAATGCAGTTAAACCAAGCACACAGACCATCTCCCATCACAATTAGAATGAAAAAAAAAAAAAAAAGCCGAACCCAACAGGACAGAAAAAGAAATCCACAACTCAGCCCTTTTAACATCTCGGTACCAAATACAATTTATAATGGAAAAACAATCTGAGAATTGTTTGTGCTGAGCAAGTGATGGAAGGTAAATGCCAGGGAAGACCCGTGATAATTACAACAAGCAATGCTGACGAAGGTTAGGGCTGTACAAGTATCTGCGTACTGCTGGAACAGTCACCTTGTCAAGCTTGTTGGCAGAGGGCAGGCAGCTCCTGCTCCTCCATGCATCCTGTCATTAACTATTGATCACTTCCTATTTTTAAGCTTCACACTAGTGGCAAATGAATAAATTGACAGCTTCATTATTTGGCTTAGAGAAATTCCCAAAGCTTATCCTCAAGGGAAAAAGCAGCTACAGGTGTACATATAAAGCCAAATAGGAAAAGCACAGATTCCGAGCAGAATATCCTGAAACACTGAGCTATTTATGAAATTGCCTCACCTCTTTTTGTTCTGGAGCTTATGTGGATAAATGCAACCTCCAGCCTGTTCTGGACATGAAGGAGCCAAGTTAAATAAATGTTTAGAACCAAATTCAGCATTGAAGGAACTGCAGCTGACTGGGCATCACAGGTTCCGGACAGACTGCTTTTATTTGAAATGAAAGACCCCTGTTCTCAGTGAATGTGGACCCGCAGACTTTGGGGGATGGATCAGTCATCTCCCAAATGAACTGGACTCAGAAGGACCAAAACCCCTAGATGATGCCATTGCAAACCTTCCCAGAGGTATAGTGGGGTTTGGCCTGTGCCACAACAGGTACCCCAGGCCTCAGAACTCTCAGGAATCTGCCCCAAAGTATTCATCTGCCAGTACAACACCTGACCCCTACCCAAGGCCCCAGAACCCAATGGCAGCACAGCAGGATCCTCCAAGAGATATCCTGGCCAGGCTGGGGAACTTTGTAGAAAAGACAATTTGGCTTCTTTGTAATACTTGTGGAGCCACAGAAGGATATGTATGCCACCTGATTCCATTCCCCTCAAGCTTCCCAATGTCCTTACTCCCTTTTCTTCCCTTTCTAGATCCATAGATTTACTGAGATCTGGTAAAGGCACCAACAAGGAGCTAAAGATATCTCTATCCTGGCTCCATGTGAAAGGAGAATGAATCAGAAGACATGTGCCAGAAGCTGTCTGACATTATACCAATGGTCCATAATCCTTCTCTTGCCATGAAATGTCTATCAGTAGGGAAAGCACCATTCAGGTGGGGTTTTGCCACTTTCCCTGTGTGTGGACATGTAAACCATTCCTGCAGCAACTAAGGCAACTGCAGTGTGAAATGAATGTCTCATTTCTCAGATAAGGTTTAGCACCTGGGAACAACTTCGATATCACAGGCCGAGATCTTGCTTCCACTGTAACAAACAGAAACTTCTTAGTTGGTTTTCATCGTAAAGACAAGTAGGAAAGCATGGCCAGCTGGCACTGCCAAGACCACTACTATGGGCTGGAAGTTTTACTCTCTGTCATTTGTTATTTAACTGCACTTTTTTTTTGTTCTCTTTTTGAAGGACACAGGAAAGGGCATGATATTTCAGTATTTTACCTTTAAACTCTCCAGTGTTTGGTAACAGCTTTCGGAGACACATGCAGAAACTCATGTAAGCAATACTTTCCCCTTCTGCTGCCACAGACTTTGGCATCACCCTCAGTCAAGGTAGTTCAATGGTTAAAATTGGCTCAAATACCTTCTTTCTGGGGCTTTTTCCCTTCTCATCCCACTGCTCAAAGCAACAATTTCCCACCTGATGCACTGAAGTCTTAGAAACTTGCTGATAAGGACTAAGGGCAAGAAAATTGCTATATTTGTTGAACTCCATGACAGCTGGTAATTGTGATAAAAAAATCCACCTCTTAATGTTAAGGGCTGTTCTGTGGAGTTAAAAGGTAGCAAGGTTTAAAATCTCATTACTACAAAGGCATAGCAGAGAGCACGCTGGCTGCCCAGTTATATGGGACACGTTTGCTTCATTGAAAATCCTAATTAATTGCCATTTGGTCTTTCTCTTGAGTGCAAGGATCTGTTAGATTAAAAACAAAATAACAATAATCTTGGTACGCAGCAATAATTTTATTTGTATGCATGCATTGCACATAGGCGAACAGGAGTTCTGTGCACGTACTTCTGATTTCTATAGGATTTTTCTGTGCACATTTTGTTTAGGTTGAGGAACTTCTCTAGGACTGAATAGAAGACAATGTCTGGAATATCACTGTAAATGTAATGGACGAAGTAAATTGACAGCAGCTCCAACTAAATTACAGTTTAAAAGACAAGGGAAGGCTCAAGGGACATCAAACAAAGGAAACTCTAGCTGACCAGCGCTCAGGTAAAATTGAATTGGAAATGTTCCCTGACTGATTAACATAACAAAAGTCCCAGTGTTTAAAAAGAAAGTAATTCTGCAGAAATAAGAGTGAGAACAAAAAAGAAATGGATCTTCCTCCAAACATACAGTAGTTACCTTTAAAAATACACATTCAGAGAAAGATCTAAAATACTACTGTGAATAAGGAGTTCTTGAAGAGTTTTTTTTTAATGATGTCACTCAGAAACATATAATTTTTAACAGAAGAATATGAATTGAAAATTTCTCCAGTTTCATTCTCCCAATTTATCACATACAAATAAAAGACATTTTACTCAAAGGTTTTGAATTAGAATTTGGTAGAATATATTTTAAAAAGACAAAGAGAAATTGAACTAAAAATTAATATACATGTGCACAGCTTTACTTCTGCAGAACAGCTGCGTGAATAAAGGTTTACTTATGAAAATATAACTATTGGGAAAACAATCAACTCTTATGTAACATATCTGTGGATTAGTAGAGGCATTTAATATGTAAGAAAGGTATTTTTATTAGTCTTATCTCCTGAACACATGAGAAACAGAGATAGATACTCCTGGTTTTAAAATCAAGTGTATTCAGTAGTGTTTCCCCAGTTAGACAAAAGGGTTTTGTATGAAGAGTGTATCTGCATGCTTGGAACATGCATGCAGGAGCAAGCAGATCAAAGGAATTCTTCATGGCCTTCATAACTTTCAGGGTCATAGTTTAGGGAAAATCTTTTCTTGCCACGGTGTTGTCTCTAGGTGATTTTTCTTTTGCCATCCCAAATTACTGTGTGACATGACACATTACTGATTTGGTGGTACTGAGAACTCCTCAGAGGGAGGTTCTGGCAGTCAAGCCCCTGCAGAGGTCAGAAGAAGCCCAAATACACTTCTCTTCTTTGTAAGAGTGATCCAGCATCATCTCAGAACCTTGCCAGGTTTGTGTTGTGGCACGTCTCTGCCCACCAGCTCTGGGGTAGGTAATTCCCCTAAAAGTGCACAGAGCAAACCTTGCCCCAGCTTCCCAGCCCAGGGCCAGACTTGTGTCAGCTGCTCTGTGCAGGGAAATGTGAGAGGCTTTTCACTTCATCTAATGAGCCACTGCTGTAATAATAGTATTTTTACAGTATTTTAGTTCTTGGGTGATGAGTGCTTTTTAAAGTTTGGGTTTACAAATCGGTACAAGAAAAACAGAGTAACCGGTAGCAAGACTCAGAGCTTAATTTATATTTATTGGTGTTATTGTTAGCAAGTCTCTGGTTTACTCAGCATCCCAAGTGTATTGCCCCACTGAGAATGATGTGGGAGCAGGTCTCTAGTAACTAGTTATAGCCAGAAGAACATCAACTGGAGAGGGAATGTAAAAGTTTAAAGCTTATCATGTTTTGCTGAAACATATCAAAGATACAAAATGGAGGCCTAACAAGAACATTTTTTCTTACGGCACATGAAAATGTTCTGTTCTGTGAGACAGTTAAAAAACAGATTAAGAATTATGACTAGTCAGTACAGGGGGGACATATCATACCAGGTTAGCCTGTAAATTTTGTCTTTCCAGCTTTGTGTGGCTGTGCTGGTGCTGTGCCTGCTTGTCCTCTCCAATTATTTCCTGCCCTCTGGAAAATGTCAACCAACCAAAAGTCCCCACAAGTTCCAAGGCCTGGGTGTCAGCAGTGGCTCACTCCTTACTAACGTGCCCCTGAGTCAGGAGAGAGAGAAGATAGGGAGAACCACCACTATGGCCTTCAGGGGAAAGGCAAGGGACACAAATCTGTAGAAGAATGAGCTTTAGTAATTGCACCGCTTATAAGAATGCAGGTTTAATTAAATGAAATTAAATTACTAGTTAATTCCTCCATTTACTGGGTGGATACCAGTGGTGAGAGGTAGTTGCTGGGATACATGCAACTGGCATAGCTCTAACACCTCAAATTTCTCTCTCCAGCATCCTGCACTTTCTCCAGACAGACACAGCCTCCCACCAGGTCCAGCTGACATCTGCCAGGTGAAGGTTGTTAGAATGGAATCGAAGAATCATAGAATGTGGTTGTCCCACACACCCTTGGATATGCAAAATGTCTCCCAAGGCATGCATTTACACACATCCAACGTGTTGGCCGCAGAGGCTTAATGAACAGCTACCTCAGAAGGTACAGAATGATGTTCAGATGATAGGCTCCCTGGTTCTCCTGTTTCATATAGTGGTAATTCCTTCACACAAGCCACACACACACACACACACACACTCAGAGAGGCTTAATTTTCACTACACAATATAGACTACAACTCTGTAGCCATATACTACACAACTACATGTGACACATCCAAGAGTCATAATCTCTCCATTGTGCTGCAGCACCAATCAAACTGCATGCTAAGAATGAGCTTTAAAACACAAAATCTCCCTTTTCTTTGAGAATATAAGTGCAGAATAAAAAGCAAAAGTGGTACGAAAAGGGACGGTTGATTAATAAACTGTACTTCGCTAATAAACTGTGAGCCAATAGAAAGTGTCTTAAACAGTGTGCCTGGCAGGACAAGTTCAAAAGTGTGTGGGGAAGAAGATGGTGAAAGAGAAGGTGCAGTTCTGTAGAACTACCACAAGACACTGAAGAGAGGATTAGAATCTATGTGTTTTCCATGAGACTTGCTTGAGCAGAGGGCAAAATAGAAAAGCTGTGTCTTTTAAGCAGGTTTGCTGTGCATGTGTTACACAGGACATTCTGACTGTGTGTTACAGCCGTAAACCTGGAAGCTCCTGGAAAATCTCCTTCAGAGTAAAGCTTTGAGTAAAATGTTTATTTCATAAGCAGCTGCAAATATGTTTGATGCTTATATGATGTACTTGTTACATCTAAAGAATAAGAGGAAACCTTCTATAAAAAAAAAGTCCTGAAGTACCATTTTGAAATGACTTCTCTCACAGACTTTCACAAAACATTTAGCTGAAAAACACCAGCTGTGTTTGATCTCTGGCTAGCTCTTCTGTTTTCCAGAATTGTTTCCCCCACTCCAGAAAGATGTCCCTGTTTGGCTTTCACAGGTTTTCTTTTAACTATCCTTATGCAGTCAAATCCTTCAAAGTGCCCAGTTTGGTAACTTTGCTCAGGACAGTTCTATATCACTTTTAGTCTGGCTTGCACAGCACTGTGTTCCTTTTCTGATCCTACTTGTAGCAAAGCTGGCAAACGAAGAGAGTCTGAATTGTTGCTGGTTTATTTTAGATTATATTTTTCGTGGCGGGGAATACGGTGGGTGCTTCTGCTGACATTTTGTCCTTTGGATGCTTCCAACTACATACACTGAGACTGCACAGGCATCCAGTATGCCTGCAAACACTTGCACAGCAGAGCTAAACAATGAACTAGTTCAGACATCAATCACCCTCTTTAATTATGCATTTTCTTCACAAATGCACATTCTTTTCTGTTGTTCACAGAGGATGGCATGTGGGAAATACAGGGAAGACACTGGGAGATCTGTGTTGAGATGAGATCTGTTTGCCACCACCGCCTGGCTCATCACATCTGTGTTGGAGGTATCATTTACCTTTAACAGCAGTGTATTTTAGAAAGTCTTAATTCACTTCTGTCAGGCAATCAGATTGTTGCAAAATATATAAATTCCATATACAAATACCATCAGATGATGCAGCAGGCAATCACTGTGGTAATTAATCCCACATTTTTGTAGTTGAAGTAACAATTCTCATTTCAGGATAGAGTTTGAGTAAGAAGAGCCTATCTATATCTGTAAATGAATGATATCATTATTTTGGGAAATGAAAGTTTAAGCTCTGTAAAACATACAATCCCATGGAGATCTCAGCAGAGGAACTTGTACGTGCAGGTGTTTAATGTGATAAGGTACGTTACCATTTATCTGTGTACTTGCAGACAAATATTAACATAGTCATGAATTAAGCTTTTAATCCCTTTTATTATAAATTGAATATCTTTATTTTAACAAACATCAACAATGCACATTATTGTGCTCCAAACTATTCATTGCTATTCCCCACAGCGTACCATTACATGATACGCCATAATACATGTGTTAATATAATGCCAAGCATCTGCTTGAGTATTCCATAGTATATTTCATTCTCTCCCTCTCTCTCTTTTTGTTTAAACAAAGAGGCAATCTCACAAAAGACACTTTTTATATAGGAAACCACAGAGTCATTCAGCCTCACGCTGGAGAAGGACAGTAACGCAGTATGTGACATTTTCTGATGATTCAGGCCCTGGTTCTAAGTCTTCAGATTCCTTAACAGCAAATAATAGACTTGGGAACAAAGAAAAAGAAGAGGTAGATGTGAGGAGGTGGATTCAGCTGACGGTGCTCAGATAGGATCACTAAAACCATGTGCAAGTGATTTGTCAGTGATCTCCAGTTGTCTTTCCTCAGAGCTGCAGTACCAGGACCTGCTGGTGCTGGCACCTGCAGAGAGCAGCATTTACTCAAATGAGTGACACCATGAATTTCAGAAGTAATTCCTCAGAAAGCTTAACTTTGGGTTGTCTAGGTGAGTTATGCTCACCAAGAGCCATGACCACAGAACTGTTGTATGTACAACCTCAGATCAGAATTTTTGTTGCAGAAATGCAAGCAACGCTAGCTCTACAGGTTAACTGGAGAACGGAGGCTTTCTTAAAAACCCATAAAAAACCTAAAGGTAAATATGAAATTTGTCAATAAAAACACGCTGAAAGCTCATCCCCCCTCCACCCCAAACTAAAAACAACAACAACCACCAAAACCAAACCACAAATAACCCCCAAACAGAACCAGACAGAAAAATAACATCACCAGAAATGGGAAGATTAAGAAAATTAAGCAGCAGAACCGCCATGTTTTTGCTTTATATCCCATTGCACCTGCCACTCGTTTCCTAAGACAGCTGACAATGATGAGAATGGTATGGACTTGCTATGTGACCTTCTTTAAATAAGCCAGATGACAGTTTATGAGAGCAGTTCAATGCACAAAACTGCAAAAAGGAAAGGAGAGGAGAGGAGAGGAGAGGAAAGGAAAGGAAAGGAAAGGAAAGGAAAGGAAAGGAAAGGAAAGGAAAGGAAAGGAAAGGAAAGGAAAGGAAAGGAAAGGAAAGGGGAAAGGAAAGGGGAAAGGAAAGGGGAAAGGAAAGGGGAAAGGAAAGAGGAAAGGAAAAAGGAAAGGAAAAAGGAAAGGAAAGGAAAGGAAAGGAAAGGAAAGGAAAGGAAAGGAAAGGAAAGGAAAGGAGCAGTGTTCTATAATATGGAATTATAATATAACTATAACATGGAACAAGGAATATAAGAAAAATGAAATAATGAATACTTCATTTTTATCAAAGGTTGGGCTTTTTTTTCAGTCTCCCCAGAAAGTCTTATACTGCAAAGATTATATCAGTAGTAACCTTTGATGGCTGCAGTTCCTCCCTGACTCAAACTATCAACGGCAGTCTTGCAGTTATTTTGCTTGCAATGGGATTAAAAAAACTCCACTTGGAATCAACTTAAACATCCAAGCAACATTAATGCCATCAGAGAAAGTGGTGCATTTTTGTCAAAGCAGCTAGCTAGCTTGCTTGTTTTCATTTTTATAAAAACTGTTTTTCTTCTAGTCAAGACTGTTAACAAAAATGACTAATGATTGTTACGTTAAATGAAAGGTTGTTGTTCCAAAGACATTATCCCAGAGATCTTGTCAATTACTGTAAAGGAATTCTGCTGAAAACATATTCCAATAGTTCAAATAAATTGTAGCTAAGCAGGAAGAAATGGGAAAATGGATGATGGTATATGAGTTATGTTTTAAAAGCTGTACATTGAGTTTAAACAATTCAGTGTAATCTTCATTATCCCCCAAAAAGCCTTTTGATTGTTTTATTCCTTCAACTGTGTCCTATTTAAATATTTTTCAAGCTTTACATATGGTATCTATGTTATTAGCTCTGTAAAGTGTTTACATGAAGTCTCAAAATGCAATCCTCAAGGCACTGTAATTTACAGAGAAGCTAACACTGTCATAATAACATCTTTATCTTACAACAGATCAGAGCTTAAAGTAATATTGCAAAGTAAAACAAATCCCATTAAAGAAAACAGAACCCAGCAATAAAATTACAGTATGCTGAATAACCCTTGTGAGAGCATTGTGGCAGCCAGGCGGTGACAGGGTACTGAAGCAGAATGATAAAGCAAATGATGGGGATGGGGGGTGAACAGATTATGGACCCTGCTAAAAGTTAAACATAGATCCTTTCACCTCTAGGTCACAGGGGAGAATGGAGCCAGACCTCTATACGTAGTAATTAAAGCTTTTTGGTGGCTTCTGTGGAACAGGTCAATGGTCACACAAGTCCAGGACTTAATGAGTAGGTGTGTATTTTCTGCATTGCAAAGAGCAAACTTCCACCACAATAAATAGCAACACTGAGGCAATACAGAACTTTGTTCCTGCAGCTGCTAGTTGGCTGTGCTCAAACCACAACATTTTAAAGATTTATTGAGTTCCATTAGCAAATAAAGCACCTGTCTCAGTGCATGCAAACAACTAGCAATAAAAAGCCACAACTAACAGTGCGGGGGAACCATCAGGCTAGTATTCTTGTCAAAAAATACCTGGCACAAACCCATTACTGTAGTGGTAGGGTACTATCAGGCTTTTTGAGGAATAAATGGGATTTCCAGTCTGTTTTCTGCTATGTAGTTGTGTCACTTCTAAGGGGCACTATCAGTGCCACCCTCTCCCCCCACCATTCTGTGAATTGCTGGCTGGCAACCCCAGGCGGGCTCACCACATTATTCATTGTACTCTCTGTAAGACATTAAAAGGATTACTTCAAGATAACCAACATAGGAAAAAAATTGACATGTTTTTTCAAAACTTAATTACCGAGTAAAATCTTAGACCTACTGAAACATTTTGCCATTGGCTTTAGAGAGTCCAAGATTTTACTCTTTTGCTATTTTTGTGCATGTTAATGAACTGATACAACTCTCTTTGTAGGTGGAAACAATTTCATCTTGTTCTGAAGCCCTGAGAATATACCAAAATGATCCTAAAAAGTCAGAATTTGCTCTACCTCAATTTGCATGATCCACATCTCTACTGAAATTTCTTTCAAATGTAAAATACCCATCACTGTACTGATTGCAATATGGAAAAAAAAATACTGTGGAATAAATAATTCTTTCTCACTGAATGGGGAAGAATTTGGAACTAAAAGGATGCTTTTAAGTATAAACAACAACTTTAGAACAACCACTGCCATATATCTTATTTAGGACCTCAGGCCAGCTTTTTAATATGTTGATAGTGCATTCTGATAGTCATTCCTTCTTTAAATATAGTTTCTCAGATTTGAGAAGTCAAAGCAAATCCCAGCTGTTTTGAAAAGCTACAGCTCTGTCGTTTTTAGACAGTTACTTTCTCCTGCTTGAAATGTTGGCATTTTTTACGAATGTGTCCTCTTAAGGTATGAAATAGAATGTGGACAAATTTTTAAAAATTGAAATAGACTAAAGTATTTCTTTGAAGCAAGGAATACCGAATTTTCTGGTTTGCTCAAATCCAAGCACATTCTCAACACACTGTAAGCGACATAATTCATTATCATGCTCAACTGCCTTTATCTCAGATACTGAGCACACTAAAGACCCCTCTGTGAGCCTAGTGACATTATTAAATTTTCTTCATTTTCCATATGAAGGAGACCTCTCAGACACAGATACTACGACAGTCAAACAGCCTCTGAGAAAAACAATGAAGTGTCTCACAGAAAAACAAAACAAAAAAACAACACCACACCACAAAAATGACTTGGCAAAATCCCTTTTCTACCCATTTCTATACACATAAAAAAAAGGATCAGACAAATAAATGCAAACACATTACTTCTAATGGTAGAAACTGGATCACATGATGGCTTTAGGATAATCATAAGGTTGAAAGTTATGGATACCCATAGAAAGTTTTTCTTCCTTCTGCAAGTATTTCCCATTCTTTTTTTCTCCCACCATCAATATATAAACAAGTTATCTTATAAAGCCTTCATGCTTAAATCATTCTTTTAGAAAAACCACTCCAGCCAATGGATAAGAAATGCAAAAGCTGAAAATAAGCTCTCTCTTGTCCAGCTGAACCCAAAGATATGGAATATGCCAGACTGGGACAGTGGAAGGAGTAAATTTAAAACAAATAAAAACATTCTACACTGAAAGAAAACTTTCATGGCAACAGTTACCTAGTCCTAAATAAAAATGAATGTTCTAGTGCAGCTGTATTACAGATTCACAGGGAGAAATACTTTAACCCTTTGGGTTCATATTCTAAATAGCTGTGGCAATCCTGCAATTAGTCAGTGGCAGACAAAACTCTGCTGCATCTCAAGCACCCCATAAGGTCCTTGTTGTAATTCCTAACACAGCAGGAATGTGCCTGTGCCAAGGACAAGACTCCTATGTGAAACATCACGGACACCCCAGGGGTGTTGCTGTCCCGAGGTCACAAAGAAGACGCAAGCTCTTTCTCCCTCATTCCAAAGGACGAAACACAAAACCGTCCAATTAATTTTAAAGTGAAAGTTCACTATTTATTCACTAGACCATTAGTTCCAATATTTTTCTCATTCATTTACCTTCAAAACTCCTTTAGCAGAGAGTGACTCAAGCTCCTTCAAATGTGTAGGTTGTTACGTAATATAATATGGGATTAATTAAAAATAAATAAATAAATTGTTGTTCCGTGAATAATTACCCCATAATGCACCAGGGAGTCACACACCTAAAATTTAAAATAAAAAAAAAACATATACTTGTTCTATCTTCAGCACAGAGACAGACACAGGATTTGTTCATCAGGGCATTCATTGTTGAGTCCAAGCAGACTGTGAGATGCCCAGTTTCCATCTAAAGACTTATAAGTCACCAAACCCCTCTAAACTTTTCACCAGTAGATAACTATCACAATTTTAAAATATACATTCTTTATCTCCAATCTAAATCTATTTAAGCTGACCTTTCAGTTACCTAAACTCTTTACGCTTTCTCCTTGTTTAAGAGACCTTCCCTCCTTCTCATACAGACACCATACATCCATAGTGTAAAGAAGATCTAGACCAGTAATTCAAAAGGACAATAATTGTACTACAGGAGTGTCAAGTGGAAGTCAATATGGGTTAGGTTATCTTGACATTACTATAATAAAATTGTCATTATTCCCTCTTTCTATTACTGCAGTGTCAAGAGGAACCATCCAATACTGGAGCAGTAAGGTGAAAACTGCTGTAATAGCACATGGCAAAACATAGTCACCCCATGCCCAGTTTAAAGATGCTAAAGAAGGCAAGTGGGGCAGCTAATATTATTCTCATTTTACAGCATGAGAACTGAAGCACACAGACATCTGGAGAATCCCTCACAGGCCGTCTAAGATTCCCAGGATCTCCCAAGCCTCTTAAATCTTATCCTGTTGCGTTAACACAAGTTCTTGAGTTACTTTCCAATTTATTTTCTCAAAGCTATGAGTCTAAAATTTTAGCAAATTAGTGTTTGCAATTCATTCTTGGTCGTCACTCAGATCTGTGTAGTTTGCTGTGAAAATATTCTATGTTCAAAAGCCCGGCTTTCTTTGAAGAAGACTCCTTCTACGTAACGTAGCTCTTGGCCATTACTGGGGTAGCACAGAGAGATTGTGAAAGCTCTGCAGCTAGCCGGGGAAAAAGCCCTAATTCCAAACACCATACTTACGAAACAAAAATTATTAATTAAGCTTTACAAATCATTCCTCTGTGCCACTTGTCACATCTTGACTGGAAGTATCCTGAACTTTCCATTCACAAAAAGACATTCAAATATGAACTAATTAATCCTGAATTGGCTCCCTGATGTGAAGAAGTAGTGCAAGAAGTTATTATAGTCTCTCTATTGATCAATCAAACGGAGACAGAAGTGAGGAACCTCAATGCCTAACATGACAGAGCAGTTTAATGTTAGGTGGCATGATTCCTGGTGCTGGGTGCAGAGAGGTTAGCAGCATGATGTCTCCTTTCCAGAGACTTTCTGAATTACACACTGACAGAATTAGGCCCATCTTTTAACAGAAAAATCTGTATTTTTCTTTTTGAACAACATAGAATTGAAAAAAAAAAAACAATTCACCAAAATAGGAATAGGATATATACAAGATACCTTGCTGTAGAAAGGTGTGTGCTGTATTTAACTTAAAAAATGTCATAGTTCTCCTAAAGCCAAAGTTTATTTGTAAATTATAAGCTATCTAAACTGTCGTATACATTAATAAACAAAAAGGCTTTACGACATGCTTATATTAAACTACAAGTGTGCCACCAGTAAATGAAAATCAATTGAAATCAATTTAGCTGGGATAAAAAGTCCCCTTCCCCTGCTACAGCTCATCTGGTGTGCTAACAGCTCCCAGTGATGAAACAGGTGCTTGTAAATTAATTAGCCTACTGAAACACACCTTAAAATGAATTTCCCAGAACACCCTGGCAGTGAGCCATCCTGGTCCCACGAGCTGATCAGTGTTCTGTAAATATTGAGATTTGATAAAGTAAATGCTACTCTGGCAGCAGATGGTTTGGAATGCTCTGTTGACACTGCCTGCGATTACTTGGATATGAAGACTTTGCTTCTCATAGACCTCCTTTGGGAGCCACTGGAGGACTTGATCCCCTCTCCAGCTATTTGCCTTCTAATTGAAAATCCTTATTCCCAGATGGAGCATAATGCTGCTGCTTCAGGCGCCTAGCTCTGCACTGCTTGACTGTTGATATATGGGTAATTGCTTTCAGTAATGCAGGTTAAATGTGACATTTAGTGCTTAATAAAAATTATCAAGGCCAAAGCCGTTTATCATCCTTACACTTGGGCTGTCAGTTCTAAAGGCATTTTCAATTCATTTGAATTCTTGCTGAAGAGGCGAGCAGCTCCTCCCTGGCAGAAGGGGAAAGGCTGAAACCAAACTTGGGCCTTTTTTTGCTTTATATCTAAGATTTGTTTGCGAACAAAACCCCTTTAAAATTAACCTATCTAACATGGCAACTATCTGCCTTTGTGCTTAGTGTGTTGGTGAACAATGCATAATCAGCAGCCACTGTGTACACAAACCACATAAGCCAGATGCACTGCACCTTCTGTGGTTGGCTGGAAGCTGAAAGTTACTCCTCTTGTAGCATCTTAAATAAATGAACCTGAAAGGAAATGAACTCTGCTGAATCAAGTAATTTCAACCTGAAAGTGTTGAAAACATAAGGAAGACAAAGCTTCCATGTCAAGGTAGCAGCTCTGCTTTACTGAGAGTATTTAGTATCGTTGCCGTAGTAAGAAAAAATGATAATTTCTACTGAGTCAAACAGACTAATATTCTCATTATGGATTAATGACTTGATAAGAGTGCAATGCTGCAGTCCACAAAGCATAGAAAGAATAGATTTTAAATGAGGGTAGGCTAAAATCTGCTGACTGAGCAGAGTGTAGTCACATCCCTGCTTTCCAGTGTCACCATCAGAGGTTTACAGACATGACTTTTTGGGGAGGGTTCACAAATCTCTGAGTTTTAGTCATCATTACATGGGTAGAGAGACCAACATTTAGACCATTCCTTCTCCCAGTAGTTTCTTCTCTAATTTAGAGGTGGAGCTTCTAACTCCTGCCACATTTTTCCGGAGAGCCGAAATAAGTAGGTAGCTAACTGGCCACAACCCTCTTCCATCATCTTTGGAAAGATTTTTAAGACATGTCTTGCTAGATTTGTAGCAGTTGAGAGGGGGAGAGATGCACTGACCTTTGTGCATCAGACAGTTCTCCTGAGAGAACAGGAGCATAGGAAAACTTAAAAGATCATCAGTTGGAGTGGTATGCCCAGCTAGCATCCTTCAGCTACCATGAACATTCATCAATATCTTTCTATAAATTCCTTTAGTCCCTCCTGTACTCTGCAGTCTCCAGAGAAGCTCTTACCTGCCTGCCACACAGTAGTTAAGAGTGATGATATAGTCTTCCTCCAATACTAAGTCTGTTCTCAGAGAACTTCACCTTAGTGCGCTGCACAACTAAATCTGATATAGGTCTGAATAAAAAGACACATGCACTATTACTTAAAATAGGACAGCCAAGCAGAACCCCTTTTTCAGATTTGGAAATGTTGCTGAACAAATAACGGGGTTTAACAATAACAACAATAAAAGCCAGAAAATTAATCCATATTTTGATCATATGCAACTCCATCTCTGCACTTCATGCAGTTTGAAGGATGCCTTTAGGCACAGCGTCCATGTATCTGCTGTAATACATTATCGCTTTTAATGACTAAAACAAATCTGGGTACACAGTTGAGCCAGATGGCTGAAAGCCAACCATGTTAAGAAAGTGATAATACTAATTAAGGAAACTGGAAAAAAAAACATGCACATGCTGTCACTGATGGTATTAACTTCAAGGCCATAACCAGTCCCTAAACATGCAGTTTTCACAAGCTATAGCTTCACCTATTGGAAGAAGCTTTTATTTTCCTCCTTTCTTGATTTATTTTGTAAAGCTCAGGCTTTCTTCTCTATAACTCCATTACGACCAGTAAGTCATCTTCTCCATTTCCAAAATACAACACCTCTAACATTTTGTTCATATTAGCTTAAATTTGCCTCATCACAGAAAATGTGATAAATTTGAGCTCACCTTTGCCTTAGAACAAATCTTGTGAGACTGAATTTATTCTCTTTCGAGAGACATGACCTGGGTACCTACCAGAGAGCTATGTGGAGAGTCTAACAAGTCAGAGCAGAAGACTCATTTCAGCTAAGTATGGCATCTAAAGAAAGTAACTTCTTCTGGTAGAAATCTAACCGGGGAGATGTGACTAGTGCCCCCTCCACCCACCTCTTTTGTCAGGAGTAAGCAGAAGGGTGTCCACCTGTTTTTGAGGTTCATAATCTGGTGCCAGACTCCTTCATTTGTCATAAGCTTCTAGCAAATGTTTCTCCGTAGAGGTTCTGCACAGCTAAAACTTGTACAGTGCCTCTAGTCTGCCTTCTCCTGTTCTCCAGGAGTACCTACCCACTTGGAACCCCCACATACATGCCTACATCTGGAGCTGCCCGTTATCAACTAATGCAGAAGAATGTTATCTGTAAAAGTATTCAGAAAAAACATCAAAATAAGTATTTCCCCTCCTTATAAAAAAGAGAAAGAAGGTCTGCCGTCTTGCCCATACAGAGGTCCAGAACAAATCCCAAATTTGGTGAGGTATCAGAGGGATTTCTCAGCACTGCTACTGCTATCTACTATACTTCTTACATTATTAGAATTAAATTTAGCAGAAGATTATTTGCTGTAGATACTTTGCTCTTTTTCCTCTCTGCTGGAATACCATATATTAGGAACTCCTCTAGGGAAAATAACTTAAAAAAATCTAGTGGATGCTAAGTAACTTAATGGATAATAAAATGCCTTGCGCTTCTGGGACTGCTATTTAAAGACCAACCTGATGTTTTATGTAAAATAACTATCGCAGTCTTGGGACCTCACCTTGCATTTCTGTAGTATTGACTATAGGTAAAGTACTTTTTCCCCAATAAGAGCACACACTCTAGGAGTCATTAACAAGCTCCCACAGGACAAGTGGCCTTCCTTGCTGCCAGCCCACCCGCCCCCACTCCTCTCCCCCCCCCCAAAAAAAAATAGTGGGAGTTACTAAATAATGAATAGGAAAAAGAAAATCAGTAACGAAGTTGAATGCCTCTTCACCACATAAGCAGTGGTGCTACAGTGCAGACTCAGTTAAATGCAGTAATATGAATAATTTTATATTAAAAAAAAAGACAAACTTTTTTTGTCCTCTCATCTAAACTATCCAAATTTACTAGTTAACCAGTTCTAGTGCATATATTCTATGTATATAAGATCATGATCATGTATAACCTGAGTAGACTGTTCACCTGCTGGATTCTACCTTGGCATAGCACACTATAAATTCCTACAGCATTGCTGTCAAAGAGAGGTTTTACAAGGACTTCAACTGTCTTCAGAAAGAGCTGAAAGGAAGATCCATGGAAATTGAAGCAGTAAGCTACGCAGTGCATACTATCCATCCCTGTGAGAGGTGATGCGATTATGTCCTGGTTTTGTTAAAAACAAGACCAGTTTTCTTTTAGTGATTTTTCTTTCAGCTAAGTTCTTCTAGGTAGCTGTACTTTTCTGAGTGTTAGTCTGCATATTTTTCCTCAGATGCTATACTTGGTGCTGATAAGAGACCAACAGAACGCTGAAGAAGCTCATGTTTAGATTTATTTCTATGGTAGCCAAGAAAGACTGATAAGTTTTCCTACGTTCCATCCTGAGACGGGTGTGTTTGAGGAGGGGTGGATGGAACAGGTGACTTAAATTGACCAATTAAGTATTCCATCCCATAATCGTCATACAGCCTATGTAAGAGGGTGATCATGAGGATCTCTCTTCAGCTATGGCCAGCATCTAGAGAGGACCCTGTCTGTTTGCCTGTGATCTGTAGGCCTCAGGCCCTGCATCCCTGCAACCAGTTTCTGGTTTGCCCATGATTTCTGGATACCTGAGCTGCAGCTGCTGAAGTCACCAGCTCCGCACATCCAGACCCACCACTGCTGGAGTGACACCAGCTCCACATTGAGCATTCAAGATTGGTTTTGTATATTTTGTATATATTCTCTATTTATTAGTAGCATTAGTAAAACCCTTTAAAACCTTCCAACTTGAAGTCTAAGTCTCTCTTCCTTCCACCTTATCTTTCCTATCATCCTTCCAATCTAAAGGAAAGGGGTGGCGGGAGGTAAAGAGGGTAACAGGGAGCGTCTGCCACGGTTTATTGCCGCCTTGTCTTAAACCTTGACAGATTATCTGAGAAGTACCAGCTCAGACCTTCCAAAGTGTCTGGGGACATCTAGATTCAAAACTAATGCTGTACATGAGTTGGAAGCCCCAAAGATGAAGAGCGCTTAGTCCCTGGGAATAAGCCCTCATATTGATCTCTGGATAACTGCATATAGGGCATTGTTATCATCTGCGAAGACAGCTGTATCTAACCATAAATTCTGGGGTGGAAGCACATTTCCAAGAAGGATTCAGGGGAGGAAGCAAAGGATGCAATATATATATGTGTTACTATGTACTCAAAAGGGGAAAAAATTATACACTATTCCTATTTCAAGATGAATACCTCTTTTTTCTTTTCAGAATAACCTCTATTTTTGGGATCTTTAGAGAAAAATTTGCATAGTGGCTGGGCAGAGGAAACGGAAAGTTAGAGGTGGTAACCAGTTACTTCTTCGTCCTCCTAGAAAAGTACCAGAAGATTTAAGAAGTTTATCATGGGCAAGTAGGAACCCCAGTGAGCTTGCTCATGGCTGCAAGAAATGGTTACTTTAAACACGTAAAAAACAGATAAAATGCAGAAGAGATGCTCTTTTAAATTTTGTGGACATCACTGGCTTGTTTGCAGAAAGAACTCTTTGAGTAAAACTTACACCTTCCTGAGACCCAAGAGAAAATTACTGCACAATATTCATCTTGCCTCATTTCTCCACATTCTCTGTGATCACAGCCACAATAAGTTAAACAGAATAAATTCAGGAAATGTTCAGAAAGTGGCAAAGCATTCAGACACCAAGAGGTCCCACTCTTGGCAGTCTCAAAGGGACTGGTGGAAGAGCCAGCTGTAGGACTGGCGTGGCAGGCAGAGGCAATAGTCCCACCTTCGTTAGAGCACTCAGCAGAGATCTGGAAATGTTAATGTTATTCGGAGAAGACACATTTGAAATCCCAAGGAAGTTCATTACAAGAAAAGCTTGATTGGGAGAAGGCAGTCAGTTGGAAAATGATATTTCAATAGAATCCATGTACTTCTCCCCCGTGTGAACGCCCTTTCCCAAGATTTAAACTTTGCTTTGAATTCAAGCTCTATTTAGTCATGGCTAGCAAGTTTGAGGTGACAGTTTCCTCAGCTCTAACTCATTACAAGTATAAATGGCCTACTTCGGTCCAGCATTTTGTTCTCTTTCTAGGCATGGTATGAATAATGACAGTCTCATGTATTAATGTGGATTGGCCTCTTTCATGGTTGTGTGTGAATGAGCTTGGAGCAGCAGAACACCTCTATGAAAAATCCTTGTGGCTTATGGTTTGATTCCTACGTTTTTATCTACCATCACCAAATCCTCCGAAAATCCAGAGATTTTACTGCTGTAGGTTTAGCTTGTAAGAGTTATCTCCTAATTTCCCTTATCCACTTTCATCGAATGTTGTCGGGGATTGGCTCAAGGAGCACGGACATGAGTCCACCAAGCAACTGTACGAGCAGAGCCCATTTTAGTTGACATAAGTAGGCCTTAGTTAGCTTGTCTATTAGGCCGTGGGAAAGAGGGGAACGGAAAAGTACTAACTAAGGCAGGGTCAGGATATCCTTGAAGAGATAAGAGTCAGAAGAATGCGGGATGCGCATAGCTAGCTAAACCCAAGTAGGTGGAGTAAGTAAATGTAACCTTTTAGTGCTTAGCCTATTAGAGACAAGTATGCATAATTATGGTATTTGGTATAAATGCACGCTATCTCAGGCAATAAAGTTGAAGTATGCTTTATCACTCATATTGAGTCGGCTGCATTTCTTCCTCCGTCCGCTCGGGTCTGGAACTCTGATGGGATTTCTCTCTGCAGAATGTTACCCCAAAACTTCTGTGTTGCTACTTTATTTCCCATCCTAAGACTCTTATTCCTCAAGTTTCTTTCTACCTTCTGTTGCTTCTAATTTCAATATCTTTAATGAACTTTAATCTCCCTCCAGACTGGAAGTGACATCTGGACTATATGTCTCTTTTGACGTCAAGAAAATTATAGAAAATTATTTTCAGGACTCTGTTCTTTGGGGTTTCCAGGTGCTGATCTTCTGATTCCTTCAGAACCCCATGGCCTAGTCCCTAGCAGTATTATCAACCTCATCTTCCCAGCAGCAAATCCATCTTTGACCATGTAAGTGAAAAAAAAAAAAATAATTTTTTAATAATGACTTTTTAAAAGGAACAGAAATAACAGATTCTGAAACTAGAAGAAATTTCACAGCCTCCTTTGACGACAAAACAGTCTTTTACAAGCGTATTCAATGTGGCCTGGACAAGTTTTTTTCAAGATTATCTACCAATTATCAGATAAGACATTTTTGTGTCTATACATTGAGCTGGTGAAAGTATGTCTGACCACTAGTTGTGATTCTTTTTCATGGAAAGCAAAAGAAAATACAGTCTTCCCACAGGATGGCTGCCATTTACATTGGGACACTGATGACAACATCCCCTTCCAGAATAACTTTATAACTAGTTCAGAAAGATGCAGGATTTCCATGGTAAAAAACAAGAAGTACCAAGCTTCCTTGTGCAGCAAAGTCATTGTGAGGAAAAAAATACCATTCTTCATAACTGAAATTAAATTAATTAAAAAAATATAAAGTTTTATTTAGCTGCTATTTATTTAGACATTCTCTCTGGCAGTCAATTATTACAGATTAAATGCCACAGAATATGGTTACCCAACACCATCTGTGAATCTGTTTCTACAGATATTTTATTGTTAAATAAAATAATTGTGTTTGAAGTTTTCTTTCCTAATTTATGCTAGTAACAATATAAAAGTTGTTAAACATATTTTGAAATAAATACTTCAAACATTAAAAAAATGTATTTTTTCTACTGCCTCTTAAAGTAAGAGTTTGGTCTGTTACCATTGTTAGTTTCTGACTGATTTTCACTGTGTTTGAACAGGTTTTATTTGAGTTCTTAAAGGCTGTAAAAAGTCTTGAAAGGCTAAATTGTCTTTAAAATCTAAATGCTGTTATATAAAAAGAAGAAGGATCACAAACATTATAAAAGCAAGTTAATTATCTTTGGCCTATGTTAACATCGTATAAATAAAATTATTCATCCCAGTGATAAAATAAGAAGTTATTAATCAAAAACAGACACTATCCAAGTAGGTTAATTTGTATGGTCATTAGAATGAAACCAAGAAAAGAGAGCATTTTTTTAAAATCTGGGTAGTACTGTCAACAGCAAGTGCTAAATAATAGCTGAAAAGGCGGGGGGTAAAGAAAAAGGTTTGTTTGTTTTTTGCAGAAAAATAATTAAATGGTTGTTATTACATTTTTAATTAAATAATTCCTACCCATACTATGTTTAAAAATATGGCTATATCTAAAACATTGCAGAGAACTATTAAGACTAGGAAGACATTCATTCCTTTAAATGACTTGTGCAAATTCAGAATTCTCATTTTAATTATGATCTACTGTCCCAAGCCAGAGATTTAACTGATTGCATCTGAAATCCAGTGTAGGCTGAATTTTCTAATATTGCAATAAGCCAAACGTGAGTAGGCTCTAAAAAGCACAGGATGTATCATATTTATAAACTGATCTCCCACATCCATTAATAATTTACTAACAAATCAGTTTAAAAGTTGTTTTGGGAGTGGATACTTACCCTCAATCTACAAAAAATAACTCCTTCTGGAAGGATAAGAAAAAATTATAAATAAAAATGAAGTGCTTCTTCAGAACTGAAGGAGCCTGGCAGGACCACAGAAGTTTTTATCAAAATTAAGGGTGAAGGAAGAATATCTATCATGTAATACCTGTGTAAAGACAACTCCTTCCTCCCTCTGGAAAGACTTCAAAAACTCAGAATAACATTTTCAAGGGAAATACAACCAACACTGTAAAACTAAATAAAAATTGTGCATCCCTATGATAAAATAAGTAGTTATTAATCAAAACCAGACATTACCCAAGTAGGTTAATTGTATGGTTGGTAGAATGAAACCAGAAAGAGAGAGTATTTTTCTGAATCTGGAAAGGACTGTCAACAGTAAGTGCTAAACAATAGCTGGAAAGGAAAAAAAGCATTCTTGGCTTCAGATTTTCACCAAGAGTTTGGACAGGCTGAACTCAACAGGGCAGTCACCGTCCCTGTGCTTGCAGTGTGTTAACCACCTCCATCCCAAATGGGAACCTCAGTGTGGCAAACTGGTCAGGTTCAGAGCTGGGTGCTAGTAAGGTAACATATTTTTTTAGTGTTCTGATCTAAAATGAGAAATGGCAAGCTTCAGAACGCCAGACCACAAAATGGCAAAAGGAGCCAAGAACAAATTTTAAGTCGGTGTGATGGGTATGGTTACATAAGACAAAGTCATTGAGCCAGACCCTAAAGGAGGTTAGGAACATATAAAAGAAGTGTATCTAGAAGCACTTTAGCATAGCTGAGCAAATTTATTCCTAACTTGTCATAGTCAGGGTCTTGCTGCCAGATGTGGCAAGAGAAAAAAGGACAGAAAGACAAAGAAAAAAAAATATTTGGAGGAATTGAAATAGGTGAATCTGAAGTGTGTATTTGCTGTCTGGAAAACATGAAATAACAATACAGTCTAAAAGCCACCTAGAGATAAACATATCATGTAAGACTGACACACCTCCCCATCTACTAAAAGTATTTGGGTTGTCTATCCTGACCTCCAAAGGTAAGTTTGAATATGTAATTTGTCTGTTAGTAATAGCTGTGTGGTCCAAAACTACTGAGTTCTTAGTTCATCTAATAGTTAGGATTTCTTACTAAGCTTTTGCCATTAAAAAAGAGAAAAAAAAAAAGTTGAGGGAAGTCTGGCTTTCAAACTGACCATACAGATGGGGGAGATGTCAGTGGCCGCTTCGCTCATATTGCCACTTTAGCAGAAATATGTTTAAAGAGTTTAAAGACAGGGTAAGGAGGCATCTTTGCCCAGTAACAGAGATGCCCAGAGTTAAGGCTAATACGAGGGCCAAAGGAAAGAACTCCTAACAGCGAAGCAGATGAGAACTGTGCTACCTGTTCCTTCCAGCCTCTAGAAATACAAACACCAGGACAGAGACATGGTCCTCCCAGCTAATCTCCTGTGCCAGGCTGCAATATTTCCCCCTGAATTTCTGAGTTTCAGCTGTAGCTGGTCTTCTAAAATTCACACTTTAAGACGTATACCATCTTGATTTTTAGTGTGTTATTTTGACCTCATGCTGTTCTCTGTCCTCATTCTGTTTGGTTTTGTTTACTCCCTCTCTCTCTTCCTCACATGTCTTCCCTTTTCCCAATTTACTATATAATCTCTAGTTTTCTCTGCTGCACATTCTCCCTGTCATCTCCAGCAGAGAGGCTTTTTGCTGCAGGCTTTGGTGTAAAAAAAGCAAAAGCTTTCCTCTGGCCTTTGCTCCCCAGTCCTTGCCATAGTGATGGTGCTGCTGACTGATGTCTGCTTGTGGCAGTTCCTGGGGTCCCCAATTGCCCCTGGGGAAGTCCGGGTCCTGATCTCTTCAGAGTACCTCTGTACTCCTTGGAAAGAAGCTGCTGCTCCAAAGCCTCTCTGACCAGGAGGGATCTGATGCAGCTCCTCTGCCTTAATATAATACTCCAGAGGAAGCACTTGCTCGCTTTCCTTATGGAATCTGTAGGGTGACTATGTCCAGATGATTCAGCAATGCCAACTTGTCATTAAGGAGCTCCCCTTCATAAGGCACTATGGAAATCAGAAACCCACCACAGCATTTTTTTGTAACCAGGGAGAGCTGAACAATCTTAGATTTTTATCCAGAGTTTTCTGTTCAGTAGGTTCAAAGACACAGAAAAGCAATCCATGTGGAAATATCCGGAACCTTCATCTATCCCAGCTATTCCTTCTAAAAACAATAATTTTTAAAACTGATCAACCATCATTTTCTATTGCGACTCATTCACCCAGTCTAGAAGCACTGTTTTGCTGGAAGCAATTTACAGCTATCTTTACCAGGCAATAAATTAAATTATCAGGAAACAGAGAATAATGTGTGCATTTGATTCTCTGAAATGAGCTGTCTGAGTTTCATGGAGCTATTTTAAATGTTTTTATATTACCATACATATGATAATGTTTTAAATGAGTGCACAGTAGCTCATAATAATGTTTTCAATGTTTTCCTGTAAAGTAGACTTAAAATAAGTAAGTTCATTAAATATTTCTCTTTCTCAAGGGTGCATAACTTTGTGAACACTTCAGTGTTTTGATCTGGGAGGAATAGAGAGAGTTTATTCCTTTAGGTCCTCTGTTCAGATCAAGGAAGATTTTTGCACTTTGAGTACTTCATGTTCAACAGAGTTTGAGGAACCACAGCTGAGAGATTGTGGACCCTGACTCCAGCTGCACAGGTGGTATACATAAACTGTCATGGAGAATTTGCTTTTGAATCAGTTAAAATTTGCCATTTTCGTCTTTTGGATACAAGGACTAAAATACGCTGTGTCTTTACAATTTCATACTTTCAAAGGATTTAGTCTACTCTGAAAAAGAGCAGTTTAGGAATCTCTGGATAAATTAATTTCGAAATTATGTACTTCTCAAGATTACAATTTTCATGATCTTTTGCTGGTTTTAGAATTATTTACTTGGTAACAGAATGATGCACATTTTCATTTACCTCAGTAGATTTTTGAGCATTATTCCTATGGTTTTCTGCCATCATGTGTGTGATATTTAAGTATTTGGAAACATTCTGTGGAAACAATCAAAACCATGTAGTTGGGGCTGATTCTAATTTATCACACTCAGATATGCATAGGCTTTCACCCATAATAACATTCTGTTTTCTCCAAAATGACTGTATTGAAGAGTTCTCAGCAGACTCATCTTCTGTATTTAAACAGAGTTGATTGCCAGTGTAAATTTCTCTGTATTGCTCCCTCCAAATGTTCCCTCTGTATTCTGCAGGACAGAAACTGAAGTGAATATCTTTTTTAATTCCTGAGTTAAATGACTATTCTCTCTAACAAAATTGGTAAGGAGGATGCTGACTAATGAAATATTAATTTCTTTTTACTTTCTTCTTAAAAAAAAAAGAAAAAAAAAAAAAAAGGACTTTCAGGGCCTGAGAATATGAACAAACAATCCAGGAATTTCAGTTCTATTGCGTGTATAGGACACTCAAAGTACATTAAGTATATTATCTGTCAGAGGAGCAGTCTGTAAGCATGTAAAGACTTACATTCTGATGACAAACATAATTTTAGGTAGGACACAGAAAACCTAGGGCTTAATTTAACACAGCTTGTTAAATACAGACCAGAGATCTGGGCAGAAAGTGTTGAGTGTGATGGATGCCCTATGAATGATACTTTTCCCTACAGCCCACCTAGCTACTTGGTGGCAGCCACCAGGCTACAGGACCTAAGAAAACCCCGTTTGCACCACGTTGCTAGCTTCACAATACCACCTTTTTACCATCTCTGGGCTTACTAGCATACAAAACCACTGTTAATTAAAGCACTGTGAGAATCAGGTTTAGATTGTGGAATTCTCAATAATCAATACTACAAAAGTCTTAAATTTATATCTTACCTTTTTTTTTTTTTTAGGTGCTCCAACTATTAGTCTCCCAGACAAGTCTGAGTAGGGTTTGGGTGGATGCAAAGCACGGTGTTTTACTGGGTCCAAGGGCCAGGAATAATCCACAGAAGCACAAGTATTTGAGTAGCACGGCCACAAACCTAAGCTGCTTTGGTAGCCTAAGTGTGTTAGGTGAGCACAGTCACTTACGTGTCAGGTGAGCTTGCAGGAGATGTCTGTGCTGACAACTGAAATGGACCATGTGCCACGACAAAGTTCATCTTTATAGAGTTAACCTTTCCTCACGTACACCAGAGTTCCCCTTAGGAATAGTTCCTGGAATATACTATCTGCTTACATGCTAGGAGTAGATCAAGACCAATGGTGGGACAACGATCCAGCATGTGCCTTGGCTTGGTTCTGTTTCTAAACATAGCACCATTCACTAGGTATCTTTCTCACACCATAGAAACCCTCACCAGTCTTGCCCTAACAAATATCATGACATCTCTAGCATGATGGATTTTGTACGAATGGCAAAATCCCACTGGCAGACAGGAGGAGGATCTGCAACTAAATGCCCTGTAATTCAAAACTTCATATACTGGATGTACAAGTTTTAGTTATCCTACTAGTACCTGCAGCACCGTAACCTTGTGCCATAGCTACAGAGTGAACTCAGGATTTCTCAATGTAATCTACTAGCAAAGAGTGCTTCAAGTATCTCTGTAGGGGTTGGTACCCAAGAGGGGTTAACAGTTGCTTTGTCACTTGGGTGGTGGATGTCCACAGTGGTTCAGGATCCATATCAGACTAATGATCCGCATGGGAGGAGCCTAATGCCTGTATATGATGTGTTATAGCGGTCTGTTTTCCATTTTTTACGTAATGAGCTAAACTTATTCAGAGAAAGAGAAAACGATTTTGAAAATTAGATACCTGCTTTATCGCTATAAACCCTGCATTATGGTGAAGGAGACAGCCGAATATAGATATTTAGCCTGTTGCTTATTTCTCATCTCGTTTACTTATTAGTGTTCATCTTCTGTTAGTTTTAAAACAGACAAATAAAATCAGTTTAGTAGGCTCTTCTAAATGTTGTAATACAGTTCTCCGTCTTACTGAAAGTTTATATCATGGATGGTCCAATCAGTGTAAAAGCTCAGTAGAAAACATGTAAAAAAGTTTCCAGTCAGGTTAAATGCAAAATAAGTAAAAGGATCTAATATTTAAGCAAAAGTTTAATGTTTAAATAGGAAATACTGAAATAGTTCTAGCTGAAGTATTCAAGTACTTCTAGCAAAACTCACAACAGGTCAATGATTAAACAGTTAATGGCACTAAATTACTGCACACTAATTCAAATGCCCTTCTCCCAAGCTAAATTTCTGTCCCCTTTTAGCGTGAAAGATATTTCCTTGATCGCATTCAGAAATACCCAGTTCCACTGAACATCTTTGGTGTTCACAGTTTCATCTCAGAGACAAATATTTCCTAATGTGCCAATGTTATCCTGTACAGTTGAGAAAAATGAAATCAGTTTTTCTTTAAGGAATAAAACATATATAATGCTACAATGTAAATAAAGCTGAGTTACTGTTGCCGTGGGAACCAAAAGTTTGAATATCCTCACTATTGTACATTTAAATTCTCTACCATAATGTCGCATTAACTTTTTTCTTTTCTTTTGCATTACATTTATATCTAATATGATTCCATTTCCCACTCTTTACAGATGCAGATTAGCTACTGTAATGTTCCCGATGCAAAAACTGTTTTTGGTAAATCATATCAAAATGTTTCATGGAACTCACTGAGAAGTGTTGATATATGGAAATTGGTCTTTTTAAAAATTGCTCCTAAAAACCAAATTGCATATTTTGAACGGCACCCCCCCACCGCCCCCATTTTCTATCATCACTTCCCATATTTCTGGAGAATTCAAGGGAATGGCACATCTGTGACATTTCAAAAGGAGAGTTCCTATTATTGCTGGCCTAATGCTTATTATAAATACACTGTACAGCAAGTTACAGTAATCTAAACAAACAAATGTTGGTAATAAAAGTTAACATCTTGCCAAATTTATCAGACTTGCATTGATAATGAATCTTGCCCAGTGAACTGTAAAGATTCTGATATATGAAAAACCTGCTTAGTTTCAGATTTTATTCAGAAGAAAGTAATTTCAGATTATAATTCATGTCCGATGACCTATGAACCAACTATTGACTGTAAACTTATTATAGTACTGAATGTATGCATTTAAAACATGTTGTGTGGTGCAACTTCCCTGGAAACTGTCTCTCCTTTATTAGATAAACCCTTTGGAAATTTTCTCTTCTTTCTCTAGTCATTTCCTGCCTTTTTGGTAGGCTTCTTCCAGTTCAGAACAAGATAATGACAAACTAATTCCAGTTAAGAGTCAAATTTTTTAGGTACTACATGGAGTACTTTTATAATGAATATAATTGTAATTATTGAGATTAATGTACTTAGGGACAAATAGAGTAGGTTCCAGAGACAGTATTATAAGAGTGCCCATTAAAATCAGGGTAGAGCATAGATCAATAGTACTTAAGAGACTGGTTGCTTTCAAACAATTCATATGAGAGAGGTTAAATTATATCAATAAATTATATTATTTCAGGGAACAGTACTGGTAACAGAAGTTAAGAGCACAGAACAGAATCAGCTACTGTTTAATTCATACCAAAATAATTTTCCCTTAGAAAAAAATCTCACGAAGTTACGCTGCAGTGGAAATGAGGCACAGCAGCAAAAAGCAGTATTTTGTTGCTTGTTGAAATCCAGCAGGAGCAGCTCCACAATTCTCTTTTTGTGGCTTTGCATTTGCCACTGAATTCCTATGGAATCATCTCTGGGTCTGGGGCTTCGACTGCTTGCCCAAAACCCATTTGTGGCAGTTCTTGCCATCGATTTAAAGTTTAATGATATGCGAAATAATTACAATTTTAAAACAAACAAACAAACCACACAAACTTGCAGAATAGGACACTACTTGAAACCTCATAGAAGGAGATGTACATGTGCAAACATTTGTACATGTATATATACATGTAAGTATACATATATTTATACAGGCATGAGTCTGTATTTCTACACTGAGTACCTACATACAGACAAAACTACACACATGGACTTGAAAACATTATTAGAGTACATGCAGGAAAAAAATAAATAAATTACAAACTTCTGTAATTTGAAATTGATCACAAGTCATTCATAGTAGATCCATTTATTACAGTGTCTTGCCAGCTCTGTCTTATATTTATAATCTATCAAGCACTTAATCAAAATGTTACACAGCTTTGACAGAGAACTTTCCTATACTCTACAGGATATGACTGTAAAATGTCTTCCTTTCTTTGACTGCATGATTGAAAAATCAAGCTTTGAAATTTTATTTTAATAACATTGTTAGAGGTCTGTGTATTTCATTTCATTGTCAAAGTCTAATAGAATAATAAACCTTGATATTTCATCAGCCTTAAGTGTTTTCTTTCTTTCTCTCTCTCTCTTTTTTTTTTCCCCCCACATAATGGTTTTAGGATTTTAGTTACTTAGTAGATTTAAATTGCACTCTTGACATCTTTATTATTGATTCAGGTATCCTTAACCTCCTAGAACACATAGAGTCATCCTTTCATATTTATATAAGGTGGAAGTTTGCACAAAAGCTCCATCTAATTTATACAGATTCTCCAAAAACAAAACAAAAGTTATTCACTTTCTGGAATGTCTTTAAACTTCTTTGTCTTTTGCTGTGTTTTGGAAGATATTAATAAAAGAATGAGTGTAATAGATGAGGATAAATAATAAATCTTAATCTAATGTTCCTCTGAAAATTATGTCCAGTTACAAGTAATTCAGAGGTAAAAATAATAAAACAAACCACCTTTCTTATCTAGTCCTTATTTTTTTAAAATCTCCAACTCAGATGCTCTTGTGACTTTTGGTTTGTGTGTGTAAATGATAGTACTGACCATTGAAAACAAACAAATAAACAAAACCAAAACCAAAACCAAAACAAACCAAACAATCAACAACAAAACCGAAACCAAACAAAACCAAGAAGCAAAAAGACCCCAATCAAACAAACAAAACCCAACAGAGTTTCTGTTGAGAGCTTAAAATATTTGCAAATTGATTTCGTTTCTATCAAGGTCCAGTTACCACTAAAATATAGAACACTTCTTTTTTTTTTTAAATCTGATTTCTCAGTAATTGAAGTCAGTATCTCAGTATTACATTTTTGCACCTGACAATTTTCGTCTGAGAAGTCAAAATATGTAGTCCCTGGATTCTGTAACTGAGTTTTGCCCTAGATAACTATCTTTTATCCCTTCTCATATTTTCTTATTTTCTTATTGTTACTGTTCTGAAAAGGAGCAAGAACAAGGAACTGTTTTCTGGCATGTGCACCTATGTACTCTGATACCCCATTTGAAACTGAAACCAAGGTGACTGATGGGCAATACAAGAGACAAGAAGTATATTTTAGCATTTTGGCACAGAGCAAATCTTTAAAGAGTGCATTTACATTTCTTCAGAGAAGGCTTCCAAATCAGAGTCCTCTTCCTTCGTGACCTGGAGAGGCAGGAGGTTCAGAAGGACTTTGGCACAATCTTAGGCTGTAAATATTGTGTAATTGGATCACCTCTGCTTTCACCTTTGAGTTCTCTCCAATTCCTGATTCATGTGCTTTTTTGTGTTCTTTTGCACGGTAAGGTGAAATATCTGTCCCAGTTTGTACCCCGCAGCCTGACCTCTGATCTAGATTGCTCACTCAGAATTCAGTTCCGAATGACTAGTGTTCTGTCAGGCAAAATCTACATAATCTGCTGTCAAAGACTGTCAAACAAATGGTTGACTTCATACACCCCATTTCAGTAAAATGATCAAAACATCAGAAAGAAAAAAAAGCCCCTTCATTGGGCTCAAAAATATGGTACAAAGATAGAGAAAATACCCTGGAAATGAAATAAACCTTTGAAAAGGTAAAAATCAAATTATTCCTGAGAAGATATAAATAGAGACAAAGTGCTGAATTCATACTCTTAATTTTTACTTCTGGTGTGGGAAGAATTTTTGTTATTTCAGATTTGAATTCCACAAATTTATTTATTTATTTTTATATGCAAAAAACCCTCTTAGATCCAGAGTATAGTCCAATTAATTTTGGGAAGAGGTACTGAACTGCAAGCAATTATAGGTGATCCAGCAATTGCATGGGAATAATTATTTGAAGTCCGAAGGTCTTTGTTTAAAAATGTCATCAAGCCAGTTGATTAGATATAAGCTACCATTAAAAACAAGCTTACATATTAGTTTTCCTCAGGGAAAAAGGGCGGTTAATACATCCATTTCTAAATGTAATTACATTTCCAGCGCTACGTGTATTTTATAGCATAACTTGTACCTTAGTAAATCATTTTCTTTTGTTCATGTAACAAAGTTCCTTGGAATGCTAAATGAAGAAGCTGCAGGCATCCTCCATTTAATCCATGTCCATTAGAAATTACATACTTTGCTTTCTAAGAGCTGTATGTCCTTTCCGTACCTGAGGTTGTTTTCTTTTTACTGGCTTTATAAGTATAACAATTTCACTTTATTCTTCCTCTACATCCTTTTTTTTTTTTAATTAAACCCTCAGCTATACTTTATTCTTGCAGTGAGAAACAGCAATTCACTCTGCTAAAGGTAACGTGCTATTTTGCCTCATTATAATAAACACCAATGTTTTTACAACTGCAACAGTTCTCCACCAGTATTAGCATATTTTGGCTGAGGTATTGTTTTACTGTGACCTGTATAATAAGTGTCACATTAGCAACACAACAAATCAAACGGTTGTTAATTTCCCTCGCTTTCCCACACAGCTGCTAGTGTTATCGTGTCACCAGATTTTAATTAATATGATAAGTAACACTTGCAAGACAACAGGCTGATTTCCCCCCCCCCCCCACCGTGTGTATGTGTGTCTCTGTGTGCACACGTGTAGAGCAGAAAAGCAGCAAAGAAGAGACTTTTGTGGCAATTGCCTCATTCATGTTTAAAGCAACTCGGTATTAAAAGAAAATTCTCTTCCAACTTGTCCCAAGAATCCAGTGCATGAGTCCGAAAATATGTTACAAATGTACTTGAACTGCCCACTCTACCGTTTAATTTTTATGTTTTTCAGCTTTCACCGCCTGAGATATACATGGCTGACTGCCTGAATCTGCCTCATTTCTTTTGCCCCTATATGAGTAATAACAAATATCTGCCTGAATTATGAAAACCCTAGCAAGTGGTGTGTTCTGGTTTGTTTGGTTGTTTTTTGGTTTTGTTTTTGGATGGTTGGTTGGTTTTGGGGTTGGATTTTTTTTGTTTGTTTGTTTGTTTGTGTCTTTCTTTTTCTTTTTCTTTTTCTTTTTCTTTTTCTTTTTCTTTTTCTTTTTCTTTTTCTTTTTCTTTTTCTTTTTCTTTTTCTTTTTCTTTTTCTTTTTCTTTTTCTTTTCCTTTTCCTTTTTCTTTTTCCTTTTCTTTTCCTTTTTCTTTTTCTTCTTTTCCTCCAGGTATCGCATCCTACCAAGTGAATTGCTCTAGTACAAGTCAAAAGTGCCATCTATTTGTAACAGCTAGAAATGCACCAGAGGCCACTGCTGGAAGGGAGCCTGTAAGACAAGGACATGCTCCCCTTCACCCTGCCATCCCAGCCCACCCTGGGGGTCACCAGAAAGTAAAATAAAAGTCAGCAAGGAGCTTGAGGAAATTGTTGTGGGAGGTTTAAACACAATCTCATTGGGAACATGTTAGCCACACTATGATCGGTGTCTAGAAAGGAATTCCCCACTTCTGCAGAAGCACCTTTTTAGCCTCTGCCCTGGGAAGTATAGAAAAGGAGTAATTTCAAACTAAACTAGTTAGCTTGACTTATTTTGTGGAGGGCAAACACCAGAGCAGCAGTTCATTAAAACACAGTTTTAATTCAGTAGCAGCACTAGAGATAGGTGCATGTACATAAACCTATACATAAACCCACAATTAGACCTTATTATTGAGTAATTATAGAATACTCCAATGCATTCATATTAAGGATATACTACAACTGAAACTGCTGGTATTAAGTTACCATTTCTAGTACAATTTCTTTAGGCATGGGATGGTGTCCTAAAGATTTCACCTCAACCACCTCCAAGGCATCCCAGTAAGTGGACAACTTCTTTTCAACATATATGAAAAGCAGGGCCACCCCTTGAAGATTTTTCACGTCAATTGTGTTCTCTATTTTAAGGGCAATATCGAGCTTCCTACAACCTTCAAGTGGGAAGGTTGAAGAATATAACATATATCAAAATGAAAGGAGAAAACCCAGAGCAGCAGGGATCTGAAAGCAGAAAAGTGAGATGGGAATGGGTCTTGCAGAGAAAATTCCCCTGCTGATATCAAAGGAAATAAAAGTGCACACAAAAAAAGACACAGAGCTGCCTTTTATAAGGCCCTGTTATAAACTACTGCTGATATTAAGCTGCTGAATTTTAATTCCCTCCTCCACTAAAATGGCCTTTTTCTTTTAACCTACTTCTCATTATAGCTTGCAAACTGACAAACTCCCCAGAAGGAGACTGCTGGGAGAAAAAAAAAATGCCCTGGTAAACTCCCAGCATCTCTGCACCAGGCAAACCCCAAGTTAAATCACGTGTGTGCCTGAGGAAAAGAATAGGACTTGGTATTTTTATGAGAGAAGAGACAAATGTTACTGAGCATTTCAGAAAACAGGAAATAGGCAACGGGAATGTATTGACTGCAATTAAAATACTTATAGATATAATGACCTTAAAGTAGTCCTAAGGAAAAGGTGTTTCAGAGCTGCGCAATTCCTAAAGGAACATGGAAATACATATTTATCCAAGCCTGGCAGACTGAGTCTGTTACCAATCAAGTTAATGTGATATCCGCCTTCATATCAGGAATAAGATTGCATTAGAGTGCCTAAACAGTAGCACATCCCCCAGAGTAATCCATTTTCCTAGCAGTCTGGACAACACCTTGGTTAAAGAGTGTTGTCTGTAAGACAAATGTAATACCAGGGGATAAATGGATATGTAATAATAATAGCCATGTCTTAGGTGTTTCAGTAGGATCAATAAGGGTTTTTATTCTGTGCTTAAACAGCTGTGAAAAGGCTGTCCCAACATGGTCCTGGCTACCAGTGTCTAATCCCTCTGCACAAGAGACAAGTAAATAGCTGGTTCTGTGTCTATAAATTAAAATACGCAAGAATATGCACATGCTGAAAAAGCAGCTGCATACTTAAGACTTCTGGGGCTAAAACCAAACAATTTGAATAGTTTCAAATTCATAATTGAGGGCAAATGTCTATCATCTTGCAAAAACTAAAAAGGAATAGTGACCAATCTACTGTTTAAGCAAAGTTACTCTTATGAACAAAGGAACTAAAGTGTCACTGTTCGAACTTTGCAGCTCTGTGAACCACACCGGTAACCTGCTGAAAGCCAAGTGCCAACTTCATTTCCATAGCTATTTACATAAATCTAAATGCAAGTCATACATCCATATAGGCATAATACTGTTATTGTTTGTGTTTTATTTCCCTTTGACAGACAAACAGCAACTGCTTCTCTTTTGAGTTCTCTAGCAATTTAAAAAAAAAAAAAAAGAAAACAAAGAAAAAAAAAAACAACCACAACAACAAATAAAAACAAATCAACCAAACAAAAAGCAACAACAACAAAACCAAGCTGAGTGTCCTAATGGTTGTCCTTTCCATGGAGTTGTGGAGATGCAGGAAGTTTGGGGTAGATGCAGTCCCAATTCCAATGAGGGTGCCAGCATATCTCACAGCCCCCCATGATATTATGTGTCCAAGGAGCATATGTGTTGGCCACCAGTGCAGATGAGGAGAGCTAAATCTGCACTTGGAAACACTCTGACTGGGTTGAGAAGGCAAAGACTTTGCAAAATAGCCCACAGAGCTCGAGGCTGGAGGCTGCCTCCTTGCAAGAAGCTGTGTGCCGTCTCCCTGCAGTACTTCCAAAAGTATTCTTCACTGCCCTGGCAATGCTTAGAAACCACTCTTAGACAAGTTAATAATGAGAAAGTATTTTCTGGCCTCTATTACATCGATGGTTCTTCAGAATTGCTGGAGAAAGAAAGCTCAGGAAACTTTATTAAAGGACAAATTTGAAAAGGAGCTACAGCCTTCCTAGACACAGAACTCTTCCCTAGGGATCATCGTGAAGCTGATTTGGTATCAAGTAGGTGACAATATCTCAGTGTAAGACAAAAGTTAACAACTGTCAGAGACGGGAACTAGCTCAACCAGCTTGCTAAATCCTTGTTTTCCTAAAGCACTACAGCAGTGTTGTTGAAAATGAAGAGATCACAAGTGTATCTTTTTCAACTCTGTGGCATCCAAGAGCTACTCTGAAACAAGAGTCTCCAACCAGTAAGTGAGCAGTTTTTCAAACTTTGGTGTTATTACTGCGAGACAACAGAGCTAAGACATGTGCCCACCATGTTCTACATATGCATGTAAATAAGGACACTCCCAGCCCTATGGAATACTTTCGCACTCATGTTTGTGTCTGTTTAAACTGGATTTTTATGTACAGATTCGCCATCCATCTAATAAACATCTATGAGGAAAGACGTCTATGGTCTGCATGAGCTCAGTGTTGCTCAAATACAAACTCTCATTCAGACAAAAATGTCAGAGGTAAAATTTTGTTTCCTGAAAATGTTAATTCATACCCTCCCTCTGTTAATTCAAACATTTACATCTGTTGTCAGCACTGAGCTGGTAAAAATCGCTGCAAAATTATCAAGTGGATCTTGGTGTCTTTTTCTAGATTCTGTCTGAGCTCTCCTGTCAAGCCAGCCTTGCAGGAGGCATTTGTAACTGTTTAGCAGGAGATACGATCAATTAATGTACTGGATCACCGACCTCTTGCCTCACCTACATGATCTGTGCTAAGGAACTAAAATAAATAGAAGATAATATTGTGAGTAATACAGAGGGGCTTCTGTTTGGTCGGTTAAGGTGTTTCTGAATTTATTGCAAAGTGTTAGGAAATAAGTTTAAATGAAGAACATCTTTTTTTTTCTGTTGAAAGAATGCACACTGTTGAGTCTGCTGTGTTTCTCTTTAAGGTGACTGGTCTACTCTGAAGACAGTCTGCACACTGTATTATCTGACATTCAAGAGGTCTGAGGAATCATGTGAGACATTAAATGGTGCAGTAAAATTGTGTTCTTGCGCTGCTGCTTCGTTTTTTTTTTTTTTTTTTGTTAAATTCCTGCAAAATTGTACTTGTAATGCAACAATCGCTTTGTCATGAATAGGGCCCTTTGTCATTTGTTAGCTGACCCATCTCTGCTGTTGCAAAAATCAAAAGGGAATTGATTTTGATGAACTGACATGCAGCTTTAGGGTAACACAACCACCAGATGAACAAAAAGCCAGCTTCACCACCAGTAGGCGGATCGATACTGTACCTATGTCAGGTATATGTGGTTGTAACAAAAGAAGAAGGAAAAAAAATCCAAAGCTACACTCCTCTTAAAATCTGAGAACTTCATTGTATCTTGTATTCACCTGGGGTTTTGCTGGTCTTCTCACCAGATAATTTTTGTGTCCTAAAAAGGAGGACCCTGACCTACAGTGATGCATATACATGCACATTCATGTCTGGTCAAGAAACCTTGAAGAGACAGTCCTCATATTTAACACTGGATGTTTCTCTACCGTGTAAACAACGTATATGAGTACGCAGAAAATACAATTTCTCTATTTAAACAGGCCTGTGCTCATTAACAGGCGTACCATTACTCATTACACAAATTGTTCAAGTCAGTACAGGAGAAAAAGGGGATAATATGTTTTTTAAAAAGACCCTTGCATCGTATATGATGCCTCTTGCTTCTGATACCCTGTTTTTCTGATAATGAGACAGGGTCTTACTTTAATTTTTGCTCCAGAACTTTACTATTTTATATGTATAGCTGCCTGGACACTATTTAAGTTGACTTGTTTTAAAAGAACTGTAACTAGAGCTTATTTTTGGATTAGGACTTATATTTCAAGCATCCTCAAAAATCCTGAAAAATCGTGCTAAGGCTTATTTTTGGGGTAGGTCTTATTTTGGGGAAAACAGGGTAATTGCAGCAATTGCATTTAGACTGCATATCTCATCAATTTTAACATCCCTGCATTCTTTATAGCAAAACAGAGAGAAATCTACTATTATTTTAAAAATGTAATGTTCAGGGAGCAAGGGTCTATGTGGCTGGCTCATAACCTGTCTGCCAAGTTTGCTTCTTATTTGAAATGGAAATGGCAATCTTAACTGTTAAGGGTAGGTGGACTGGTGTATCGATGTATTTATATGTGTCATGTTGTAGGGCATCATTTTTCATTGTGCCACAATGATATCCACATTCTGTATTAGCCACATATAGTTTTAAACATTTATAGGATAATGTCCCTGAAATGCTAAAAAAATACATGTAGGTGCCAGTGTAAAACAAACAAACCCAAATGAAACAAAAAAAATCCCCAAACAAATGTTCGTAGATGTTTTTATTTACGTCTTGTGAATGTTAAAGATATACATGTATTAGTATGCTAACACGTAAAAAAACCTTAATAGATTGGTGTTTAAAAACTTGATAGTATGCATGAGAATGAGCAGCAGCTAATTTTATTAATAATTTGTAAGAAAAGCTCTCAAACATATCACAAAAGCTTGAACACTTAAACATGATTTCTGGTTTGTCATTTAACAGGGGAGCATGGGCTTGGTAAAGGTCTCTCCAGTTATACAGATCTGTCCTTACTCCTTGGGAATGCTTCACATATTTTCCTATGTAAATTAACATCATATAATGTAAATCATATAATTTCATTTTTTATTTATCTAGAAGACCAGAATTACTCTGAAGCATTTCTTTTATTCTCTCAGAGCTATGTGATATGCCTTTAAAGAATTACCTTGTTATGGAGTATTTGTCAAAGAGACTGGACCCCAATTTCTTTTCTTTTCATACCCAGCACTGAACTTCTTTTATGCTACTATTAAAAATACTCTTGGGTAAATTAGACACAAAAAGCTGTGATTAAGTAATATTATAATGGTGACAGAAACAGAGAAATCAACAGTTAAAGCTCCTATTAATGTATGCACCTACTTCACAAAGGTATGTTATTTTATATATCAATGGAATAATGTGTGACAAAGCAGAATATGCAGAATATGTTTTTCTTTATTTTTTTAACTTACGGACGTTTGAGAGGTTTACACAGCTGAATGGACAATCTCCCTGCTGCAAATCAGTTGAATTCTAAGTGTAATAAAAGCTATACCTGGACCCAACGCTGCTCTGAACAGGTCAGCTTGCAAAAACAAACAAACAAACAAAAATAAATGTCTTTGATGTTTTTAATAAACCCTAAATGCTACACCATGCTTTAGATGCAGTGGAACCCAACGTAAGAACACATTTAAATTTTACAGGGAGATCCCATATCATATCTCTCTGATATTGCCATTAGTTGAGCAGCCAGGATTATAAACATACAAATACACTTGAATACTAAATGCAACTGGAGGAAATTGTCTTAGCATATGTCAAGCTGGATGATGAATGGTGACTAAGAAATGACAGTCTTCAGTACCGTCTTGGAGTATGGTTGGATAGAGATACTTCAGCTATACCTTCTGTCAAAAATATGTCAAGTAAAGGGAGCAGTGCTCCAGTGCACTTCCACACAGCTCTGGAAGACAGGGGCTGTTGTGACAGTAACATTCTTAAATGAGTGGTACGTAAAAGCATGTAAAGGATGTAAGAGGCAGATTCATATCTTCCCAAATGCTAAAAACAAAGCAAAGCAAAACAAAACAAAAAAAAACACAACCTGGACCTTATACCAGTTTAAAAAAATGAGTGATATCTTGTATCTCGGGAGATTAGATGTTAAAAGTGGACATTACAGTTGTTGAAAGAATAACTCAATTATACATACTAAATTTTTGTTCAGTGACAAACATCTATAAATTTACCTAAAGAACTTTTCACTAAAACCTTTATTTGATACCATGACTTTGGAAAGAAAAGTTTTGTTATTGGCTGAGGGTACAACTATAATGTACTTGGATGTCATCTGCTGTCACCTCTGTTAAAGGAGTTTCCCATTTCCAAACAAAGAGGGTGGAGTGGAGGGGAGAAGTCCCTTTTCTTAAAGTAATAATAACTGAAAAAATGCTATTTGCTGCTTTGATGACTCCTGACTGAACTGTTAAAATCAGGAACTGAACTGCAATCCTTGAGAGCACTCACTATTTCTCTTTAGCCCTTTAGCACAAAAGCCATTACCTAGTTCCAGTTTTAAATGTATTTTTCTATTGTTCTCTGTCTTCTATGAACTCCTCCCTGTCGTAAAAGGGGAGCTATTAACTCAGAGTGGTCTTGAGTTCACTTGCGTGGCCTATTCTGCCCTAAAGACAGGGTCTGTGGAAAACAGCTCAGTGCTTCAATGCTCTTAGATTTTAGTGTTTATCCTGGAGAACTGGTAGGCTGTAAGATTATATATTGACACTCACTTATCTAGATTTAAAATAGAAGAGCATGATTCCCTCTGGTTTTCTGGGCACTGGATATCAGGCTGTCACCACTTTGGAGGATAAAGAGGGTGGCAAGGGCTGGTCCGAGAGCTTGAAGGCAGCTCGCTGCGTGGATCTGTTGAAACCCACTGTTCATGCTCAGGCTGGCAGCCCTGGCTAAGGAAGTGGGAGAAGATAAGCCTGATAATGTTCTGCAGCCCTGGGGTGAGCAGAGACTGGCCCCAAAAGGAACTTCTTCCCACCTTCCATGCCAAAGCAGATACAGAGGAAAAAGAAAAGCTTATTCTAATCAGTAGGTACTAGAGGAAAAATAATTTCAAGACAAGAAGGCTGAATAAAGCAGGTATTTAACTGTTCTGTCCGCACCCAAGTTATCTGCCTGAAAGAAGATCCCCACTCACCAGTTTTGGAACATTTCTCAGTCAAGCAGGAGAGGCTGACACCTCTTTTATATACCGTAATGAGAGCTTGAGTGCTGTATACAAGCATCTCTCTTGGTTTCTTTTTAGAGTTGTTTTACAAAAAGCTGAAAATTAGAAGGTGACTTAATAACTGACTGCTTTGAATTCCAGCCGCCTAGCATCTAAAATCATGCTTATCACTTTGGAAATATAGCAGAACAGGAACTCAAAACCAGTTCCCCAATATCTTCTGTGATATTCCTTTTCCGGATTTGATAGGGAATCACTTATTGCCGCCTTTTCGCCCAGAAACAGTGGGGGGTTGGGTTTGTCCTGACATAGAATAAGGCCATTTTGTAAATATGAATAAGTTTTGTTAGCATTTGTAAATCCTTAGTGACATATGGAGAAGAAGACAACATCCTTATAGAGAGGAAGTCCTTCAGGTACATAACAAGCTATTAATGTTTCAAAGTAATTATATTTTGGCTACCCGCAAATTTTGCTGTGTTTCAACAGTATTTGATTGTGCTTGAATCATCTAGCAAAGGACTACAGAAGTACTCACCAGTTAAGTTTCCTATTTGCTCAGTCAAAAGTGTTTTCTCGGGGAATTATAGCTGTTGTAAATTCATTCAATTTTGAATATTCCAGGAGACAGACACTACACAGCAGACCACACTCAAGTCTGAAACTTCCTTTGAAATAGTAGAAAGGAAGAGAGAGTGTACGCATGCCAAGGGACAGAAATATTGCATTTAAACCTTCACATTGCAAGCCCTATGTCAAAAATCAAGTTCTTATCTAAAAGTAGACAAAAGAGTTTGTTAAGGACTGTATAGTCAGGTTAGCTGAAGACTTGGCTCAACTGTTGTTTAAGATGTCATGGTTTAATCCCAGCCAGCAACTAAGCACCATACAGCCACTCACTCATTCCCATCCCAGTGGGATGGGGAAAGAGAAGGGTAAAAGTGGGAAAACTCATTGGTTGAGATAAAAACAGTTTAATAAAGGAAATAAAATAATAATGATAATGACAATAATAATAATAATAATAACAATAATAATAATTAAAAAAACTGTAATGGAAAGTAAAATATTTAGCAAAGAGAGGGAAATAAACCCAAGGGAGACAAGTGATGCAAATGAAAACAATTGCTCACCACCAGACTGATGCCCAGCCAGTTCTTGAGCAGTGGTCCCCTGCCAACCTACCCCCTAGTTTTATTGCTGAGCATGACATTATATGGAGTGGAATATCCTTCTGGTCAGTTGGGGCAGCTGTCCTGGCTGTGTCCCCTCCCAACTTCTTGTTCACCTCCATCCTACTTGCCAGTGTGAGGAGCAGAAAAGGCCTTGACTCTGTGCAAGCCCTGCTCAGTGGTAACTGAGACAACTCTGTATTATCAACACTGTTTTCAGCACATATCCAAAACAGCACCATACTAGCTTCTATGAAGAAAATCAACTCTACCCCAGCCAAAACCAGCACATTAGACTACTGCAGAAACTATTCAGTAAGATCTAAACTGAGATGCTCTTAATACAGTAGTCTGGGATATGACTTGATACGTTTTTTAAAAGTTCTCAAAACCACAAAATTGGTGCCAAAGACTAGATATAATTAAACACAATTTATGCCCTCATATCATACTGTGTTCATTTTCAACACGAGTCACTAGTCTTTGCAGTGAAGAACAACCAAATAGTGGGCTCCACAAGCAGGAGCACAACCCAGAGGTCGAGAGAGGTGATCTGTCCCTTCTGCTCAGCACTAATGAGACTGCAACTGGAGAACTGTGTCAAGTTTGGGGCTCTCCAGTAAAAGAATGACATTGACGTAACTGGAGCAACTCCAGCATGGTACCACCAAGATGGTCAGGGGTTGGAGCACATGGTGTACAAGGAAAGACTAAAGGAGAGGATTTGCTTAACTCCAGGATGACAAAAATAAGGTCAGGCCTTATTGCCATCTACAGCTGCCTAATGGAAGGGCGTAGAGAAGATGGAACCAGACCCTTCTGCATAGTGGTAAGTCCAGAGGGAACAGACACAGGTTGGAATATGGGACTTTCTGATTTCCTCTAAATTAAGAAATTATTATTATTATTAATATTATTATTATTATTATTATTATTACTACCATTATGGTGATCAAACACTGGAACAGGAACCCAGAGAGGCAGTGGAGATTGTTGCAGATACCAAACACATGACTTGCCTGCACCAGTCCCTGATAAACATGAAGTAACAGAACCTGCTGTGAGCAGGTCTCTTGCAACCTGAATTACTCTATGATTCAGCAGTTAAAAGTACGACCCTAAGGAGAAAGAGTGCTAAATTGTGCTTTTGTATTCCTCCAACACATGTCTCTGTCAAACAGTTGGCCTGAAACAATAGACACCAAAGCCAGAAACTTATCCCAAAGAAAACGTGATGTTGCCACTGGTAAAATGTACACAAACCTTCAAGTTCTTTTCACAAAAGACTGTGGTCTACAGAGGCATATATCATTTAATTGCCTTTTAAAAATTTTTTTCTTAATTCCTAGAACAGATATGTAAAAAGAGCCAATGGATTCTCTTACACAACTGAGCCCAGCAGTATTAAAACTTATGCCCAGACAGACCTCTGGCGATTCTGGCTGTTGTCATCAGAGTAGAAAGCCCATGAAACTTAGACAAGGCCAGGCTGTACAGGTTAGTGAAAGTGCCAAGGTAAAAGATATACATTAAAAAAAACGAAAAAGGAAAACTGAGAGAGAAGAATAACCAGGAAGATGCTGAGACTATCATTAAAAATGCCACTCCTACGGGCATGGAAAGAGGTGGGGTGTGTGGGGGAGGGTAAATACTCCTATTTTTGTAAGTGAACTCAGTATAAGAGCCACGTTACTCCCAAGAGCAGGAGGGAACAGCCAAAGCCACAGCCCGTCACAGGGTCGGGGTGCTTGTGCTGTGGAGTGGAGGTGCTGCTGCCCTCGGGGAACAAAGCCAAGAGAGCCACGCTCGGCTGCGTCCAGCACACCTCTCCTGCATCTGTGTCCTACGGTTCCCTTCCAAGTCGCATAGTCCCCAGAGTTACAAAGGGTCATGACTCCTTCAGAATATCTCTGCAAATATTTTAAGACACTCTCCAAATATTACAGAAATATTTTGCCCTTATGTCACTGTGCTATACATATTTTTCTACTTAGCAAGTGCACATTGGATTTTATTCTTTTTTTGGTCCCTTTCTCACTATAGTCACCCAGATACTGAATTTTTCTCCCTGCTGAGTGGAACAATAAGAATTTTTTTGCTATTATTTCAAATGTTTTTCACAAGCTTGACTCAAAAAGGGATAATTCCCCACTATATTTTCGGTCTGATTATCAGATGATGACGGACAATAGATTGATAAGAGTCACTCAAGAAGATGCAAGCTCTTGTGTATAACAGCCACTGCAATTATCAGACACTACTAAACTATTATTGATCCTGTTCACATTGGGTGATAACTGAGCATTTTCCACTTATTTAAAGTGCTGTTAGCCAGAAACTCCCATCAATGAAAAGCAATAGATGAATTTCTTCAAACATGGTTCAATAAATAATAGCACATATAGAAGTTCCATAGTTTCTTAATCTCAGTGAAACAACTAACTGTGAGGCATAAATATACCATCCAGTTGTTGCTAAATGGTTGATTACAATAAAACATGAACCTCCAGAAGGTCATTTAATATGTAACCCAAGTATCACTGAAAGAACAATTGTAACCCTTCAGAAAATATGAAAAAAAAATGCTGTTGCCTCATATAGCTTCAGCAATATCAAGAAGAAAAATAACACTGTCCAGAATTAAAAAAAAGTCGACTTCTCCCCATAACACCATAGGGCAGATCTCATTGTCTTAACCACTAAAGCAAGGTTTCTTCTATATAATTGTATTATTTCAAAGATATGTAAATTTGTGCTTAATATTAGACTGGTACATTTTGATAGAACTGTAATCACAGCAAAAGTGGTCCTTATCAGTGAAATTCATATTACTTTCATTTTGTTCTCTTTAATACTGTGGGCATACAGGATGTGATCTGATATTCAGTGTATTATATTTCTCAAGCAGGGCCAGTGGCAACATAGCAGTGGACTACATGTAAAATTGGCTATTAAGGATATTAACTAGTAATTGCTTAGAGTAATCTCTCTAAATAATCAGTAATTAAAAAATAAATAAAACAGCTGACCATTGTGATTTAAGGTCAGATTAAAATAGACAAAAAAAAAGTCAATTGGAATGGTTTTAATTATTTATCATGTTGTATTTTCCTTCAACAGAAATGTTTTATATTTTAGTGTGGACAAAACAGATAATTTGTAGCAACAATGGCAGTTCTTTTATCACCTGAACAAGTAATGCACAGGATTTCAGGTCAAAAATAGCCTCTCTTGATTCAAACAAACTGTTAACAAGTCAGAATGCTTTTGATCCTCTACCATCACACCAGCAAGCTCCACTAGCAATATGTGTGGGATCTGAATGAACAGATTTGGTCAGAGACCCAGATACCCTGTCAGCTACTTTTAGCTTATGCCCAAGCAGAGGGAAATAGTGTACAGACCACGTGTTTGCCAGACTACAGCTGATGGTGACAGCCAGCATGAGACAGCTTTACCTCACTGGGGTCCAGCAACATGTGAATTAGTCTTGAAAGGGTGACTACAGATCTTTGAAGAGTCCAGCTCCTCCTGATCCCTGTAATGAAGAGGCACGGCAGGGCTCCCGGCACTTTCAGCATCAGAGCGTGCCACATTGCTAATAGTCAAAAAGGATGGTTGGACCCTCTGACCACAAAAGATGTTCTTTTGACCTGTTTCAGGTGCTGTTTAGGGAAAACATCCAGCACTGGGTTAAACCTCTGCAGTACCCAACCAGAACAGCAAGACAGAGAGCAGGAAACATCTGCTAATTACCGGGAATTTAAAAACAACCAAAAAAGCTACAAAGAAAAAGAAAATAAAGAAAAAAAGAACAAAGAAAAATATTAAAAAAAAAAAGAAGAAGAAAAAAGGATAAAGAAAAAATAAAAGAGAAAAAAGAAAAAAGAGAGAAGAAAAAGGAAAAAAGAAAAAAGAAAAAAGAAAAAGGAAAAAGGAAAAAGGAAAAAAAGAAAGAAGGAAAAAGAAAAAAGAAAAGAGAAAAAAGAAAGAAAGAAAGAGAAAGAAAGAATAAAAAGAAAAATAAAAAATATAAGAGAAAAAAGAGAAAAGAGGAAAAAAGAGAAAAGAGAAAAGAAAAAAGAAAAAAGAAAAAAGAAAAAAGAAAAAAGAAAAAAGAAAAAAGAAAAAAGAAAAAAGAAAAAAGAAAAAAAGAAAAAAGAAAAAAGAAAAAAGAAAAAAGAAAAAAGAAAAAAGAAAAAAGAAAAAAGAAAAGGAAGAAAAAAGAAAAAAAGAAAAAAGAAAAGGAAGAAAAAAAAAAGAGAAAAAGGAAAAAAGAAAAGAGAGAAAAAGAAAAAAGTAGAACTTGCATTACACAAAACAGAGCAAGTTCTTCTGAAAATGTTTTTGAAGTGTTGCAGCTATTGTGGACTAGAAGAGTAAATAACTTCCTTATCTCCATTTTATGCAATATACTGTTTATTTCATCAAAAAATAAACATGCCTAAGACTCATACAGCTGTAGTACACAGCTACAGAAAGTACCCAGTTACTACATAAGAATGCCTTATGGAAAAAACAAAACAAAACAAATGAACAAACAAAACAAAACAAATAAATAAACCAAAACCAAACCAAAAACAACCAAACAAAACCACAAAAAAAACCTCAGGCAACTTACTGATTGCACACACCGCAGCAGCACATACCACCAGTCTTTGGAAACTATGGAGAACGCCATTGAGAAATTGCAGAGTGTTCTGAAAGGAGATCCTACTTTCAAAGATGTATTCCCAACACAAATTTTCCCAGCCTTCAAGTAACCTCCACATTTTTTACACTACAAATAGGTGAAAGTTTCTATAGTCCAAAAAGCACTGTATGGATCTAGACTGTCTGGTCTGACTAATAAGCACGAAGCTTGCCAGCACTCCTGTGCAATGTCAGAATGGATCAAAAATCAAAATCCTTGGGTCCCAATAGTTCTCACACATAGAATACTTCACAAAGAGCTCTCACAGAAACTGAGTGTGCAAAACACAGCAACTGCTATGACCTAGAGGGAGCTCACACATCCATACGAATTAGTTAAAGACCCAGGTATTCAGGAATCGCTCCATCTCTGACCTCTAATCCTGCTGTTCAGTGGAGAAATACAAAAATGCCTTCAAACAGCAACTGTAAAATAATGTTCATAGTTTCTCTGGATATTAGAAATCATGAGCTCCATTAAGATACAGTTTTTGTTTATATTTGACATGTGCACCTCCTATTATAGACCTAAAGATGGGTTTGAATGACCAAGAGCCTGCCTAGATTTTCCAGTTATGCTAGTTGTTCCAACTAATAGATATTGTCTCTGTCTACAAAACTTCTCTTAACTGCTTCCTTAGATAGCTGTAAGAACAGTAACAGAAGAAAATAAATGTATCTATCTACTTGATTTCAACCCTTTTTATTCTTGGCTTTGTGCAAACACGCTATAAAATATAATCCAGGAAGCTTAAATTCTGAAGATAAGAAAATCATAGCTTTGCTTGGGGACAGAACTAGGAACAGCAATTTGTTCACTGATTCATTTGTTGAATTGTGCTGCCTAAGCGCCTGAGAAACAGTCCTGCAGAAATCCTTCACAATGCAGAAATGGCATGTGCTCCCCGCTGTCCCTCTCCAAATCCTACTATGCCTGTGCTTCAAAAAGCCACTAGCTCAGCATTAGAGGGACCCTAACATTCCATTTTTTCTTATATTTGCTGGTTACTTTTGTTGAAATACTGCATCTAACAGAAAAGCTGGGGCACCCAACATTCCACAAATGCTTGTGGAATGAGTAAAGATCTGGAAAAAGGCAACTGACTGTTTCTGAATTATTCTGATGGAAGAATTTATCTGCTAATGAAGAATTGAGCTCCTGAGTAAATTCTTCTCCTAAAACCAACACAAAATTGCTTGTAAGCTGGGAAAACCTGGCTCTGAAAAACAGTCACCTTCTTATCTTCTACTAAAAGACTTCAAGCAGAACAGTAATTTGCAAGTATGTCACTATCAGAACTTGAGTTCTTCAGCAGCAGGAGGAGGATATCACTCCAAACTCAGAGACGTGTTAATAATACGTTTTAGAATAGCGTGACTACTGGCTTGAAAACTAATGCAATAAATACACAGTTTGTTACAAAGGAAGACTATTTATACTGATGTCATTTTAAGAAATGTAACAACTGCAGCATCAATGAAAGTTCATTAGAGCACTATAGCTGCACATGGCAAAGAACCAGAGAATAGAATCATGAGCCTAAAAAGATTGAGGGGGCTTTTAGTTAAATCTAAGCATATCTAATTAATTTGGGGCTTTGACTCTTTCATTTGGCCAGCATGTATTTCTGCCACTTTAAATGTGATGGGGAAGCAGAACACCTTCGCTGCATATCATGGGCATGATTCACTAACAGCAGAACACTGTCGTTCTTATATGAAAATGAGAAACACTTTTCAGAGATAAAGAAATGCTGTTATTCCCATTTTACACAGAAGAAGGCTAAACTACTGATTCCCAAAGTGATTTTCTCAAGGTTAAACTACTCAGACCAATTAGAGAAGGACTCTCTAGGTCTCCAAATCTGTAAAATTCATTAACAGTGCCTACAACAAGCATTCAAGTAGCATAAAGCATAATTTTTAAATTTTAGTATAGTGTAAACTCTACGTTCTTTCTCCACCATACACACCTTTTGGTTTTCAAGCCTTAAGAATCCACTTGGGCTTGTTTTCCAGACTGCTCAATCAGCTATGGTTGCTTTTAATTTTTCTTATAAGAAATACTATCTCTCATTCTTTATTCATCTTTCTGTCTTATTTTAACACAGGCTGAGATTTTCCAATATTTCCTTTGTTTTCCAGAGCTAGAGCTTTAGGTATGATGTCAGATCATACGAGACCACCATAAAGCTCCTGAAGATGGCAGTGCTTGAGCTGGTGTTCCTGCCCCCTAACCAGCCCTCCCTGTAGGGAAACTTGCTCCACCTCAGGCTGCTAGAAAGGTCCACTGTTGCATAAGTAAAAGTAAAGGTCTGGTTCAGCTGCTTCTTGATGCCAAGTGGAAAGAAGATAGATATATATGTACGTCTATTTTTTCAGTGTCTTCTGGGAGAAGCACTAGAAAGTAATATGCAAGCTGAAATTATACCTACTAGAAAGTATTTAATAACACAAGCTGAAATTATACCTATGAACAACCATCAATTAAAATACTTAGTCCACTTTTGTTTTTTTCTCTTCCTCTCCTCAGCCTCATTCTTCTTTGTAATAAAATGGATAAGGAATAAGAAAAATATATATATATATATATTAAAAAAAAAAACAAAAAAACTAGATTAATAATAAGGATATGAAGCATTTTGATTCACACTGCAATGTGTTAATTGGGTCCAGTTAGATCTCTTTGCACAATCACTTCAGCAAAAATAGAACAGTAGACAAAAAGAAACGCTTCAAACACTGAACCCTCAGTTCTCCCACTCTAGTTTATTCTTCAAATCGTTTTGGAGACCCACTTTGTTGAATGGTCTCTGAGATGTACACTGAAAAAAACCTTCTTGGGGGGATGTCGGAATGGCAGCAACTGTAAGATCCTGGAGGACTTCCTTTGCTGAATTTTGCTGCAAACACAGATTGCGCATCCCACAGCAGAGCTGCAAGAGCAAAGAAGTGACCAAGTCTTACCAAAAGCACCCTGGAAAAGTAATGAGCACAACAGAACAAAGTTAGGCTTATAAACTGAACTGCAACAGCCTTAGCATTAATTGCAAACCCTGTTTCTGACCATCTAGCAGCAGGGCACAGAAATGCAAGAGGAACTGCTGAAAAAAGAGAGTCTTGACATTCGCTTCCTCTTAATACAGGTGCAAAAGGCATCAGCGAGAAGCTGCAGTTCAGTATCACATAATTATGTGCCTCATTCATTAGTACCACATCATTGACTACACCATGAAAGAAATGACAAATTAGCAATTTCACAGGACTAGCATAATAGTATCATTTGTATCACAAAGTCAGCAAAATCTAACCTCCAATAACTCAGCTTACCATTCTAACCCAAGGCTGGCCATCAATACGGTTTTATGTGCCTTGTACTAATCACTAAAGTCAGATAATATGCAAGGTTAATGGTTGCAGACAGTCTGGAGAAATATCCAGGATCTGATAAGGAAACCCCACATTATTGCTGTTCTATGTGTGTATATCCCAATCAAGAATAGGCAAAGGAAGGAAATCAATGCTTAAGGCAGTTATAATACATCTCTTGGTGTAACATATAAATTGGCCTTTCATTGCCCATTCACAGTTCAGTTAATAAATAGTTCAGACATAGGACACATGGATAGTGAAGAAGTGTAACCATTGTATGTTTGTCTCCCTTACTTTAGATTTATGCTGTCTTAGTACAACAGACTCTATCCAGTGTATTTCAATTACTTCACTAGCCTTTTAAAGAAAATAAGAAGTAATACTTAATCCTGATCAGTAGTTTGCTATATAGTCTACCACCTGAAAGGAACTTGATGCATTTTGTCTCATTTAAACAAATAGATAATCAACAGGGATATTCTAATTCTAATTGTACCTCACACTGCTTACAGTCACAAATATATATCTCATCTTCATTGCTGATAATGAAAATTCCTTTTTTCCATACTAGTTCTAGCAGACTGGACGTCGATGTTCTTTTATATTTTGCACTGAGCTATCCAAGGATACTCGGTAGTAATTTGTAGGATAAGAAGTCTGACCTCAATAGGCTCATGCACGTTTTTCAGTGTGATCGCTGGTAAGATATAAACTCAAATCATTTAAATCTGTACCTGTCCAATGTTCAAAAAATGTCAAACCCTACATGTTGTAACTTTTTTTAAGTTAGCTCATTTTCCCCTCTAACTTCGCTCTACCCTCTGCAAACCAAAACCAGGCAAGCAGTGTATCTAATTTGTAAATGTACCACTAAATGCAAATGTAAAATTGGCAGCTTTGATGTTGCAGCATTAAATATAGCTTATCTCACCAGTGACAGTGAGAAACAGACACTCTCTTAGGACTGGGAGTTATGACAGTCTTTCCAATGAATGAAAAATCATCCCTGTATAGCTGTCACTGACAAGATTTTCCTTTTCTTTTTCTTATGGCATGCGAGTGCTTCAGCATAGTTGGAGCCACTACTCTGGTGGCAAAGATGGAGACTGCTTTAATGCAATGAAGTGTGCCCTTTTGTTCTGCACAGTTTCCTTTGCTATTCTGGGGAAAAAAAAAAAAAACAACAAAAAAAGCTTTTCTTGGAAAATAAATGTGCTAGACCCAGTAACTAGCTGATATTAAACTAATGATGTACTATTTGAAGAAGGGATTAGAAAATGACAAGCACATAGAGCCAAGGATTAAGAGATGTCTCCAGTGCTCACATCATGCAAAGCATGACTTCTTTTTGCAGATGTATACAGGTGTACCTCTACTCGCTCTAGAGTAAGAAATGCAGAGTGTTGTGTGTTAAGGACAGCATCGTAGCGCTGAGGAGCTTCAGTCAGAGCTGAGTACACTGTTCTTCTGGGCACCATGTAAACAAATTCATAACAAAATGTCTTTCCGGATAGACTGAAGCCTGAATAAAAGAGTTTGCAAGCCACACACTATTGCCAAGAAAAGAGCCGATCAGTAAGTAGTACTTCTAAATCCTAGGAAGTGAGGCTCTTTTCATTCTGTAATTGTGAAACAGAGACACCTTTGTCTTTCAGAATACTCTTGGAAGTTTCAATCATAGCAATATTAAATAAATGCTGCATGATAAATACTGGTAAATGAGGGATACACTTAGCACACCATACATACCTGAATTTACCTGGTTCTGTCTACCTATGTGGCATTACATGCCTATAATACTTTTTCAGGCTTTGTGTGGGCAAAAGATACTTCAGGATTTCTGGCCAAAGACATGAACATGATGCCACAGTGCAGTCACTTTTTCCACAAGAGGAGTGCAGGATCCAGACACAGTGGGCTGCACCCCAACTAAAAGGACAGGAGAATGGCTGCTAAGATCTGTGTGAGCAACCTTTGTGTCGCTTCACCTATTTCATAGAATAGTTTGGCTTGGAAGGCACCTTCAAAGGTCATCTCATCCAACCCCCCTGCAATGAGCAGGGACGTCCACAACTACATCAAGTTGCCCAGAGATCCATCCAGCCTGGTCTGGAATGTCTCCAGGGATGGGGCATCTACCACCTCTCTGGGAAACCTGGGCCAGTGTTTCACAACCCTCACTGTAAAAAAATTCTTCCTCATGTCTAATCTGAATCTCCCCTCTCTTAGTTTAAAAACATTAACCCTTGTCCTATTGCAACAGGCCCTGTTAAAAAGTCTGTCCCCATCTTTATTATAGGCCACTTTTAAGTACTGAAAGGCCGCAATAAGGTCTCCCCAGAGCCTTCTCCAGGCTGAACAACCCCATCTCTCTCAGCCTGTCCTCACAGCAGAGCTGTTCCAGCCCTCTGATCATTTTTGTGGCCTCCTCTGGCCCCTCTTCATCAGGTCTATGTCTTTCCTGCACTGAGGGCTCCAGAGCTGGACACAGGACTCCAGGTGCAGTCTCACCAGAGCAGAGCAGAGGGGCAGAATTGCCTCCCTTGACCTGCTGGCCACTCTTCTTTTGATACAGCCCAAGATACAATTGGCTTTCTGGGCGGCAAGTGCACATTGCTGGCTCATGTCCGGTCTTTCATCCATGAGTACCCCCAAGTCCTTCTTGGCAGGACTGCTCTCAGTCCCTTCATCCCTGAGCCTGTATTGATACCAGGTGCAGGACCTTGCACTTGACCTTGTTGAACCTCATGAGGTTTGCATGGGCCCACATTTCAAGCTTGTCCAGGTCCCTCCGGATGGCATCCCATCTCTCAGGTGTGTCAACCACATGACTCAGCTTGGTGTCATCAGAAACTTGCTGAGGGTGCACTCGATCACGCGGTCTATATGATTGGTGAATATATTAAACAGTGTTAGTCCCAGTACAGATCCCTGAGGGACACTACTTGTCACTGATCTCCATCTGGACATCAAGCTATTGACCACTACATTCTAGATGCAACCACCCAACCTGTTCTTCCTGAACAGTTCATCCATTAAGTCCACACCTCTCCATTTTAGAGAGAAGTTGACAAGCCTCATAAGTTTCTCTAACAAGGTAAAGGCACCCAAGCTTTTCATTTCAGATCTCCACTTGAAAGAAGCCAAAAAAACCAAAGCCTTTCTAAGAGCCTTCAAAAGAGAAGTCTAATAAATATTCCCACACACACATTGTTTTTGTAGCTAGAAAAACAGGACAGATTAAAAATTTTTTCTGATTTTCACTAACAGAAGACTCATATCAGTATCAAAACTAACCATTGCCAAATTTCCACAATGTGATATTTCTATGGAGACTACCCATTTCCTCCTATCTCTTGCACCTTTGTCAGCTGGCACAGTCAAAGCCTTCTGTCGGGTATTGGCTCAAGGAGCACAGACATGAGTCCACCAAGCAACTGTACGAGCAGAGCCCATTTTAGTTGACATAAGTAGGCCTTAGTTAGCTTGTCTATTAGGCCGTGGGAAAGGGGGGAACGGAAAAGTACTAACTAAGGTAGGGTCAGGATATCCTTGAAGAGATAAGAGTCAGAAGAATGCGGGATGCGCATAGCTAGATAAACCCAAGTAGGTGGAGTAAGTAAATGTAACCTTTTAGTGCTTAGCCTATTAGATAGAGACAAGTATGCATAATTATGGTATTTGGTATAAATGCACGCTATCTCGGGCAATAAAGTTGAAGTATGCTTTATCACTCATATTGAGTCGGCTGCATTTCTTCCTCCGTCCGCTCGGGTCTGGAACTCTGATGGGATTTCTCTCTGCAGCCTTCTCTTTCAGGAGCAGAAGTTCTGCAGCAACATTCATCAGGTCTCTGGTAAAAAGGCTATGAGAATTGTTCAATTATTAAAGCAAGAAAGCTGATATTGAATCCTAGATGTGCCATCATACTGAAAAAGCAGCCGGCTTTCAAGGGGCAGAGAATAATAATGCAGTTATTCCTAAAAATAAAAGAGACAATTCACCATCGATTTGAATTTTCCTTCTCTGACTCAGTATGAGAATGCTGCAGTCTTAGATTAACACTATCTGAAGAGAAACAAGTATGCAGAGCATTAGCAGTAAGGCCAGGAGACCTCAAACAGGATTTTACTCTAAACGCTTTTGCCATCATTATGAAAAAGATCTGCAGGGGGAGTGGGAGATGGCACAGCACGAGGCAGCTGGGATAGCAACTGGAAGAAATCTCAGCCAAAGAGGAAAGATCCAGGTGACAAAATATTTTACCGTGGTTCTGAGCTCCTGTTGAAAATTTATTTACACACAACAAAGAGCTTTTACTTATTCTCGGCCATATCTTGGTCCCTCCCAGGTGACAGTGGAGAGGGATTTCCTGTTGACCACAGCACAACTTTCAACCTCAACATGACCCAAAACAGAATGAAGAAATACCATGCATACAGGAATCTCGAAAGGGTAGATGATTTAATCTAATTATTAGTAAGACGACTGCCTCTCCAATGTCAGTACCTTTCAGTACTTTGGTAGGGACATTTGAGGACTAAAATAAGCTCTAATTTTTTATATAAACCAGTGATAAGTTTCACAGTTCAGCAGGACTAGAATTTTTCTGCTAGTGAGCAATCTCTCATTGTGTAAAGTACTGACACCTTTTTTTAGGATAGATGAATAATAGCTCTCTTCAAAATCCTGAAAACAAATGTTTTGCTTTGTTTCTCTCAAAGCAAAAAGAAAAGGATGCAAAGGTTGAAAGAACAATTAAAAGATAAGGATAGAAAATTGTCCACCACGTTCATTGCAACAGCTAATTGGAGCTGTTTTACAGTAGCCATTTCAATTCTACTACTTACAGTACCTTCTTTTCAACTCATATTAATGCAAAAACCCTTAATTGTTTTCTCTTCATCTCAGAGATATTGTATTGGGTCATTATGTAGTTATGGTCTATCTTTATTTCATTCATAATTATAGCTTATACATCAGACTTTCACAAAGTGTGCATTTCCAGGAAGAATTTGGTTTGATTGCTTAAACTTTCAATTTATCCCCCAGCCCTTTTTTTAAAATTTATGGTGGTTGAGTTAGCTTCTAGTAGTTCATTTGTTTTTCTAAGCCAGTGATTAGATTGCAAGAACAATCTTTGAAATATTACTTGAATAAAGCATTTCTGAAGATGTGCGCCTGAATCTGTAGAGAGCCTAAAACATTGGTTCTGAGACGTAGGTTACCCCACTCACTACAAGGGTTGACAACTCTCTGACGAATCACAAAGCTCTATCTGTCACTGTTGTTAATTACATGGCCACTAATCAAGGCATAAAAAGAGAAGCATTGTCAGAAGTGGTGCAAAAAACACAAGATGGGTTTAAAATTCCAAGGAACAAGCTTTTGGTAAGGGTTGGTACATTCTAAGGGAAGGTAAGGGGGTGTGTGGTGTAAAAAGGTGGTGAGAAATTAATTTTCTTTCCAAGGACTGGAGACCACAACATTGAGGAGTATTGTGAGTGACAACACCTCATGTTAGAACATGACACAGGTAAGGTCTATTGGGACAGGCAGTAAATTTGTGACTGGGAAGGGAAACCTTCTATCATTAGGGTTCATAGCAAAACCCCTACTGATGTCAACAGAATAAATGTTTTATGCCATTCTCTTCTGTGATGTGGTCAAAATAGTTGCACATGGCATAAGTTGGAAAGAATGTATCTCCATTTAAAAAGGTGGTTCTACTTGGCAACTCAATATTCTTTTTCTCATTTTCCTGTCATATCGATTTTGTGTTAATTAGATTAAAAATGCTTCTGATGTCAGTACAATGAAAATGGTATCTAGAAATGATATGTTGCTTAGACATATGGTAACAACTTTCAAACTAAAGGTGTTGAGCTTCTTTCTTGTCTTTAATTTGATAGTTACGTTGTCAGAGCCATTTCTGATGGGAAAAGAGAGATGAAATGAATGAAATGAATGAAATAATGAAATAAAATGAAATAAAAGGTGCCCAATCATAAGCTTTTCTCATATAGAATTTCCTTTTTCTTTTTCTTTTCCTCTTTCTTTTTCTTTTTCTTTTTCTTTTTCTTTTTCTTTTTCTTTTTCTTTTTCTTTTTCTTTTTCTTTTTCTTTTTCTTTTTCTCTTTTTCTTTTTCTCTTTTTCTTTTTCTTCTCCTTTCTATTTCTATTTCTATTTCTATTTCTATTTCTATTTCTATTTCTATTTCTATTTCTATTTCTATTTCTATTTCTATTTCTATTTCTATTTCTATTTCTATTTCTACTTCTACTTCTACTTCTATTTCTATTATTTCTTTTCTTTCTCTTTGCCTTTCTCTTTTCTTCTTTTCTTCCCATGATCTTCTTCAATTATTAACAAAATTTTTGCTGTTTGTCTGTCAGCCACCAGCTTTACACAGTGGGCTGAGTAAATAGAATGATCTTGCATTGGTCAGTAGACAAGACTTGGGTCAAACAAGTGCTGATCAGAATCCTGCCGCAGAAGTTCTACATTCACAGTGTTTACCATAAGTGCTAAGGAATTCTTCCATGTTATTGTCCTTGCTGATGAAGATAATAACCCTGGAGTTACTGACAGTAACTTTCAACATTCTTCAAGTTTCAGACTGGAATACAAGGATTAGGGCAGCTTGTGTTCTGAATGAACATCCCGAAAATGCAGTGTAAGAAAACAAATGTGATGTATAAACATGTGAAGCTCTCCAGCTCTCAGGTGAGTTATTGTATTAAGGAAAAATCAGACCATTTATCATACAGTATTAACCAATGAAGCACTGCTGACCATGCTCTGAAGGAGTGGAGTAAATGTTCTCAGCAGTGGGAGACTGGGGCTAGAAAAGTCTTTGGCAGAAGCTCCTAAAGTTTGCTTCTAATGTTGGTGACTGGAAAATGGTTAACCTAATGACCATTTTTTAGTAGTCCATCACCACTACCTCCTCTACCCCAAATTTTCTATGGAAGCAGCGGGGACCCAACATAGCTGATTGTGAACTTGGAAATAATGTGTGAAAACATTTTGATTGTAAATAGCAAGACTGAAAATTACACCTGCCTGATCCAGGAAACTGGGTGAATATACAACCTCAGCTACAGCAGCAAACTCTACCTTCCCTGTTCAAGGTTGTATCACCTTTCCTGAACCTTCTGCTATAAAGAACAGAGCTTCTTTCTGGAGGGGAATCTTTTGTCTGAAGTTACTCAGTAAATGACATTTGTGATTCAGTCTGATAACTAGCTTGAGTCAGAGCCTACATACTCCTGGGGACTTATTCTTGGTGCCTTATGTGTGGTCTGTCCATCCCAAATTGCACTCCTACAAAAAAGAACTCAATTAGTAGTAAGCTTACCTATCACTTATCAGCTGACCATGTAAATAGCCTGCAAAATAGTAAAAAGGCAGGTGGTAATCCAATGGGATAATAGCTCAGGGAAAAAATATGCTATTAGCCCTGCTGGTCTCCACACGGCAAACAGCCCTTTCCACTCATAAAACCATGAATAGATCTGCTTCACAGCAAGAGCACAGCCACGTTCAGCAGCATGTGTCAAGGCAGGGAGGGAGTGAACCTGCTCTTGTGAGACAAAAGGCTACACTGTGTGAGATAAACAACGCTAAGACAGCATGATCAAAGAATATTTAAAAATAACCGTAATAAGGAAATGCAGAGGGGAAGAAAATGTTCAAACAGCCTGAGTGGAATTTCACTGAAAAATAAAATATTCTTCATGCCAAAAGGTTGAAACTACTTCCGTGGAGTCACACTTTGTATTTTGATTCCTGCTGTTTCAAGGCCCTAGGCAAACCAATTTAGAAAATGAGGGACAGAATTTTAATCCCAGTCAAGTCACCCCATGTTGGTACTAGAAGCTGGAAAGCAGGTATCGGTAACCACTGCTGAGATTCACCCATCCCTAGCTCTGGGAAAGTGCAGACGAAGAGGGTAGAGGTTCTGAATGACTAAAACACGTCAGTTATTTTGCTACATCAAGACCCTTTCAGCTGTGAAACAACAGGCTAAGTGTTTAGAAACAAAACTATGTTATTGCAAACCAGTGTGGCATTCTTCGTGGCCTTGCCCCAGCTTTCCTGTTCACCTGTAGCAGGCGAACAGAGCCAGCACAGGCCATCTCATCATGAATAGTTGGGTCTGGAGCCAAAGGAACAGCTGGCTAACCCAAAACTTTCTGTCACCTTCAGGATGTCATTTAACTTACCTTTTTCTCCCTTGCCTACCTCATCTGTAAAATGGAGATAACAAGGCTTACTCACTGGCTATTACACAGCCACATTAATATCTGCATGGCAGTTTGGGATCCTCAGGTAGTCAGACACGGACATCACAGCAAGGATGATTAGAAAGCGATGAGCTGCCTGCCTCTTGGCATCAGGAGAAATGGTGTAGGCAGCCCAAAGCTGCAGGCAGCAGGTCACCAACACAATGATTAAATCAACAGTAGATTCTCAGTAAACCAGTATTTACTAGCATTAAAGTCCCGGTTTTATGCAAGAAACTGTTTGATGTGTTTCAAGGAACAGTAAGGTATAGTACAGGCTGTTTACTTGACAGATTTGTTTTACTTATCTGCCTCACATTCACAATTTTTCAAAGCTCACATATGTACTTACTGTAGCAAATATAAAACATTTGAATTTTACTTCTTTGGCTCTGGGAATGATCTGTATTTAAATCTACTAATTCCTAGTGTCACTGGAAAACATGCACCTAGTTTATCTGCTTATGCACAGCTTGAAGCAGCTCAGCAACAAAGCAACAAAAGATTACTTTAAACACCTGAAACAGGATTTTCTGGGGTGCTGAGTGTCCAAACATCCATATGTCCAATAACAGCTGCAGAAGTTCAAAGCTACAGAAAATCTACCTCTTTATTTTCTTGTCTGATGTAAACTAACTTAATGAACGAAGGAAGAGGGAGTATGGAATGCAAAGTTTACACTTTCAAAGCAGATTGTTCTCTTGGAGGCTGAACAAAGACTGGAAAACAGTGGTTGATGGAAGAATAAGCAAGAGCAAACATCAGGAGCAAATCTGGAATAAAAAACACCAGCTGTGTGCTTTTTCCTTCAGGCACATCTCTCTCCATACATACAGACCTTAATAGGTCACTAAATTAGCATGCTGCCTCCGTACTATTGAAGAAGCATCATATACAGGTGCAGCAGGGTTTCAAAAAATCAGCAAAGCTTTTTGACATTTCAGAAGAAAGCCAGGTACAAATTCCATTTGCCAGACCATGTATTCACTACCTGGAATAAGTTCTCTGTTACTGGAGGAAGGCCTAAAGCCACGGCTTCCAGGAGTGCTGTTCCCATTCATCCTTCAGTTTTCCTGTAGCCTTCTTTTGAATAATTTCAAGGCCACTGGGCAACTGTATTGGACTTTTCCAACAGACTAAATATTGATGTAAAATCATGTCTATTGAAGAGCAGGATTATGCTAACAGATTCCAAACAAATGGACCTTCCCTAGTAATACCAGTGACCTTTACCAATAGTCATCTCACTGGGGAGCATGAGGTTAGCTGAGGTTATGGACATTCACCCTACAACACTGCAGGGCAAGTGGCAGCTCACATCAGCATAACACCAGGTGGGCAACAGACAGTGCTTCCAGAGCCTAAATACCTGGGTCAAGGCTCTCAGACCTAGTTCACAAATTCCACCAGTGCCCAGCCAAGGCTCCCTGTCTCAGACAAAAGTAGGTTCTTTAGCCCTCTCCTCCAGCCAACTCAAAGTCTCTCATTTTGTTGTGAATTGATGCCACCATCCCCCAAATGGTGCCATGCATTCATCAGTAAATAACAGCTTATCTTTGAGGGCACCTCACCCTTCCCAGTGACAGTCAGCCATCACCACTGCCAGCCAGCGTCCTGACAGTGAGGAGTCCCAACAAGGACAAGAGAAGACAGTTCTCAACCTTCCCTTCCTCACAGAAAAGGCAGCACCACGTCAGGTCGTGTGACAAGGGCACAGAGAAAGCATAACAGTCATTTTGCATTAAACAAGCCATGCCTGCAGCATCCAAGAATATATTTTGTACTGTATTGAGAGATTAGATTATAAAACCAGAACTGAATTACTAAAGGTTCATGGAAAAACAACACTAAAACTCTGAGAAGACAGCAAAATATAAAATAAGAAAGAACAAGAGTCAATTTTGTAATTAATTCACAAATTAAGTCCAATGTACACATTTAAAAATCAGGAGACTGAAGCAACAATGTTTCCCTCAATTTAGAAACAGGCAGAAAATGAGACTGCCATAGGTATATGTAACACCATTGCAGACAGGCAGGGAAAAAAGACCACTTTCAAGTTAAACTGGTGCTTACTGGTTTTAGAAGAGATAAGACAGCAGAATGTGCCAAGTCCCAAAAACATAAATGGGAAAAGTTAAGGGAATGTTCTCATCTGCTTTGTTCCATGGGTAGGTTGGGCTGTTGGATCACGTCAAATCAAGTGAGCCTGTTACACTGGCTCCACTATTAACCTAACTGCTCTGTAATTACAGTTTGCTGTGTAAGTGCTTTTCACAACAAACACATTTTACTTTGTCAAAACAGGCTTGAATCAACTGTGATTCTAGCTGGAGACCAAAACACCTTCTTGGTGCTACGCAGGCTGTGTGATGCCTGTGCACAGCCCCAGCAGCGGGACCCAAGCGTCCTCCCTAGAGCAGCATCAGCCCCAGCCTGGCGAAGAGAAGGCTCTGGGGAGACCTTATTGTGGCCTTTCAGTACTAAAAAAGGGCCCGTAAGAAAGATGGGGACAGACTTTTTAGCAGGACCTGTTGCGACAGGACAAGAGCTAATGGTTTTAAATTAAAAGCGGGGAGATTCAGGCTAGATAAAAGGACAAAACTTTTCACAGTGACGGTGGTGAGACTGGCCCAGGTTTCCCAGAGAGGTGGTAGATGCCCCATCCCTGGAGACATTCCAGGCCAGGCTGGACGGGGCTCTGAGCAACCTGATCTAGTTGCAGATGTCCCTGCTCATTGCAGGGGTGTTGGACTAGATGACCTTTGAAGGTCCCTTCCAACTCAAACTATTATATGATTCCAACTGGTGGGAGCTGAGAACAAGCAGTGATTACCACACAAGCAGGGAGCATCGTGTCTGGCAGCTCTGATAGATATAAAAGCTGGCCTGGCAAGACCACTGGACTATGAAGGTGCATTTCTTCTTCCAGCCCTTCTTAGGTTTTGTCTATATTGCTCTCCCCTCAAAGGCCCTAGTTCTGAAAGTGAAATAGGGATGTACAGTCCTTATCAACAATGTGTATGGGAGTCAGTACAGAGCAGCTGATTCACTGTAAACTCATGCTCCTGCACACCACATACAATCTTTCCTGTGTAAATAAACCTTTTGAATATCACTCTTGTTATTTCACCAAGGTGTGTACTGTGAATGCAACACTGACAGCATGAAATCTCTGCACTGAGACTTGCATTTTAGTATTTTATACTTCTGCAAAACAAAAATGCCAGCCATTCAGATTTGGTAAAGTTCTGTGTGAGCTCATTTACTTACATGTCTAAGTATCTACACAAGATACTGTTTGTAAGTATATGATTTGGGAGCCTTCTTGAAGCACATTTTAGAAACCCCCATGTATGGAAGCAAGAAGGCTTTGTATGTTTTATAAAATAGTCTTTATGATTACTTTGTCTTCATGAGATAGCATTGTAATATTAATGTCTATCATGTCATGAAAACAAATGTGAGAAGAGGAGAATCAGAGACAGCATCTTTAAATGTTATTTAGGAGGGACACTCACCTATGAACATGAAGTCAGAGTTCAAGGATCAGTGTTTACACTATAATGGAGCAATCTTACATTAAGGAATATAAATCCCTCTGTAGCTGATTGAAATCTTAAACTCCTTAACGTATGTTTGCATCCTGAGAAATACTGCCCTAAAGCTAGTTCTGTATATTCTTAGTGAGAACTGATCTTATTTTCTAAAAAGATGTAATCACCAAAAATGTAAGGTACATCCTGAGAATATAAATTACTCAGGAAACTGACATCAATCACAAAAGAGTCAAAAGTCAAAATGGATGCAACTCTTTGCTATTATCAAGTTTGCACCTTTGCAGTCTTAGTGTTGTGAGTTTTGGAGGACTCAAGTATTAAGAGAATTAAAAGCACTTGCAACGTTGTGTTAAGGGAACTTTCATACGTATGTATGTAGATAAGTGAAGGTAGGTGTAAGATGCTGTAAAGTCATAAAGAAGGTCACATGGACAGATCAGTCCACCTTTCAGAGACCCTGAAGTAAAAAGAGAGAGAGAGGAGCAAAGCACCCGTGTTGTCAGAAGAACATTTACATTCTGCAGCCACCTATTCTGCCTCGCGTGGGAAATGCATGTGCACAGCTTGCCACTCCATGGCTTATTGCTGCCCTGTTTACCCCACACTCCTTCTACAGGACAGCAAAAATGAATGGACCTCATGTGACAACCAAGTCAAATGTCTGGCTTAGTTTACTAAATAAACACGTAAACAGACTATGCCTCAAAAGCTGATATTAATGAGTAAAAAACTGCACACAAAAAATCCTCTTTGCTTACGCAGGTTTTTGGCTGAGTTTCTGGGGAGGTTGTTTTGCTTTGGGAGTTGGTTTTTTTTGTTGTTGCTGTTGGGTCTTTTGTTTCTTTTTTTAACTCCAAAGGCTTTGTTACATATTCAAATTTAGCCATCATAGTTGTAATCAGTATTTCATAATACCCCAACTTCGTGGGTAGCTTGGCTGGCCATTTTTCCAGTCCCTATTATCTTTATCTGTTTAATGGTCCAGATGTCAGAACAATAGAACATGTTAAATATTGACACTGGGGAAGCATCAAGAAAATTAATATTGCTTCTGTTTATTTTTATATACCACTAAATGCTTATTTTGGTGAGTGCTACCCTAAATACTCTGCACTGTTATGGAACCTCTTTTTAAAAGTAACTGCTATTCACAGGTTATACCAAATTCAGATACCACAGATATTAACTATTTAACATTTTAATAGTTTGATTAGCTTATTAATCCCATTGCTTGAGGCTATTCTTGTCAGCTACATTGTGTGACAGATATTTACTCAGCTGAAGAGTGTATATTGTTTCTTTTTGCAGTGACCTTACCTCCGCTAGTCCATTTTTATTTACAGATACTTGTATCAACACTTGCCTGGCTTTATCCTCATTTCTAACATCTACAGCAATCATGATACAGCGTCTCTAACTACAGCAGCACCTGCTGCAGATCTAGATACAGCCCAGGAACTCTGCAAGCATCTTGTCAGTGTCCTATAGAGCCTATTTCATTGAATATTTTATTTAAGGGCAAAACCTGCATTTTCACTATGTCATGCTGCTATTTAAAAACTTGAAAATACATTTGAGATTGTGCTGTCTCATTGGAGAATGTGATGAACAGGGAATATAAATATTCTAAACAGAGTTTAAGTTATTCCTAGGTTTTGAAATGGCTGGTGCAATTAATTCTGGTTTTAATGCACAGTGCAGGAGCTGTGAGGCTATTTTGTGCCCTGCTACATCATCCTGTTCCTGTGGGACAAGCCACCCTACTTTTAATATGACTTTCTCATAGGAGCATTATTAGATGTGTTAAATGTTTGTTTAATGCTTTTAGAGCTCCAGAAGACAGAAAATGCAGATGGACAATGCACTGGTTTTTGTTTAGCACTGATGATTTATTATATTAAAACATTTAGAAAGAATGGACTATGTGATGCCTTATTATGAAGGTAGCTGATGATAGAGTTTCTGTAATATCTCTTCAGAAAGATAGATAAACATGAAAGTAACTCATGGTTTACTTCAATTTACCATAGGAAGCTATCTTTTACAGTGGTGTCATGGAATAGAAGACCTTTGGATACAAACACAGGCATTCTTTCTGGGACTAAAGTCTTTTTAACCCCAGAATAAATCCAATTTGACCCAGCAGGGCTGAATGACTCTGCTAGACAGTTGTGCTGCTTGCAGAGCATGGGCACCTTCTGCTCTAGAGATACCACTGGAGGGGTGAGGCTATCATGAAAAGAGGGCTATGTGCTTTGGAGACCATCATTGCTTCAAGGCCATATTGCAATAAGCACCTTTCCAGTTCAGGATTGTAAAGAAACATTTCACTTTCAGCCTTAGACCTCCTTCTGGGCTTGAACTTGTTTTACCAACCTGATCTGAAACCTAAGAAATGTATCCCAGCTACACAGCTAATCTCAGCTGAGTTAGGCACCTTGGACTAAAAAATGAGCTGTGACAATAGATGTTTCCTTCAGCAGCATGATGTGCTAAGAATTTGCCTCTTCTGTAAGGAAATATAGTTTAATGCCAAATGCAGGGAGCCAATGAGCCTCAAATGTACCCCAACTGGCAATAAAAAGTGGACATTTCAAGATCTCTTCAAAGTAAATCTGGTAAGGAATCTCGTACTCTCAGGCTGAAGCAGGAGGCCCAAAAGATCTGAGTATATTCAAGGGCTGATGGGGGGACTCTCATCATTTCCCGGCTCCCTCCTGAAATTGGGCTCAGCTGGGCCTGAGGGGCTTCCAGCACCTCAGAGTGAGGGATCAAAAACCTTGTAACCCTCATCTATGGGAGGTCTGTACCACAGGAAGAACTTTGAATAGCGAAACCATAAAGTCTGCAAGTCTTTTTCACACCAGTTTCTTTTCTAAACAACTTTGCTCAAATCAACTTGCCCTGACATTTTGGTCTTGATGAGTAAGGTGTTTTTTCCTCACATAAACCCTTTTTAATCTATTCTGCCTGCAATGCTCAGGAGTGAACACTTAGATTCTGCATCTCAGCCTTCTCTGGGCCAAAGCATCACCCCCCCTCACCGAGATCCAAAAGTATCACTGAACAGGTTTCTGGTTGTGCAACAGAAAGGAGACAAAAGGAATAGCTATCAGACCAGTTTCTAGCTCAAGAATGGGTTTTGGCACATTTTGCAAGGACTGCAAACCACCAAGCACTGCTGTTTGACAGTGCATGTTATCCAATTTAATTATATCTTATTTCAAGCAAAGACAAGTAAACATCCACCGTACGCCAGAGCACTGTGGAACCAAATGCACAATAGCTGCAGGAGTGTATAATACTCCACTAAGGAGAAAAACAAAAAACATGTTAAAATAATGTTCGAACAGCCTACTTAAGCATCCAGAGATCAGAAAATACCCAATATAGGGCTGTTTATACAGTGAGCAGGCTGCCTGTACAGTGCTCTCCAGAAATTCACTGGCTCCAGCTGAAGCTTCATAGGCTTCCCTGGCCACCTCCGCTCCCAGGACACACGGGGGCTGAAGGAGCAGCCTCAGATGTCCTCCAGCACAGGTGACCCTGTGTGTCTAGGCACACCAATACCTTCAGATGCATGGGGGGAGGCACAGACCTGCTCTCAGGAGGCTGTGATAGAGGCAGCTGCAGGAGGGGCAGTACCTGTTTGTGTTGCATCCAGCTATGGTGAAAGATGACAGCTGAGCACCCTAAAATACCATCAGCCACAGCCTTTCCACATGACATAACAGGATGTCATCAAGCCTCAAGTGAATTTTTGTTCTTTGTTTCTTTTTTTTTTTTTTAGTTAACATTTTATAACAGGGAAATGCTGTTAACTAACAAAAAACAAAACAAACAAAACCCAAAACCCCAGCAAACAAACAAAACCCCTCAACCAACCAACCAAAACAACAAAAAAAACAAACAGCCAACCAAAACAACAACAAAAAACAACCAACCAACCAACCAAAACAAAACCAAAACTACACCAACAAAACCACACATTAACATTTGCTTTTCAGGAGAAAGGAGGGGCAAGTTCAAATGGCACAGAGTTCTGGACGCTGGTTCAAATCAGCTGAACATTAGAGCTGCAAGAAATTAATCCACTGCATTTTTTCCTACTTTCAGCGTGACTGAGAGGGATAAGTCATATCCTGATGCATCAAGAATTAACCTTTTATTTAATTACATACCTTTGTCTCTGTTCACATGCAGTTTTACATATTAAAAAGACACATAACAAACATAAACTAATTTTTCTCTCATTTCCACTTTGAAATATTAGCTCTTGATAGGAACCTGTAGAATAAAAGCATATTGTAGCAACTAAAAATGTTGAGCCTAGAGTTGCTCTTTGCTGTTACACAATTTAAAAGAACGTACTGCTTCTGATTTGCATTCTCTGTCTTGTTGGTTCAACTTAATTTTTTTTTAAGAGAAAAATTGGACACAAAAGACATAAAAAACACCATGGCAAAAGTAACTGGAATTAAACACAAAACCTTAACACAAAAGTGGCTTTCTCTGCTAAAGTGAATTGATCTGTTCTAACAGTAGCTCTGTGCCTATGTTCAGGTTAGAAGAATAAAAAAAAATAGGCAGATAAAGGTGAGTTTTCTATCTGGAATTCCAGACTAATCCTGGTAAGGAAAATATAAAAGAACTGTTGATAAAAGCAGGATGTAGGGATCAGGTGGGATGAAATACTGTCTGAAAAGATAAGCACTAAAGAAGAAATAGAAAGTTATAAATTGGAGATTGAGGATACTGAATTTGATTCCAGAAGAAGAAATAAGCAATTAAGGGAATTCAGAAGTTGAACAACATTGATTTAGCCACAGGGCTTAAGAACTTTAATGTCTATGACCTTCTCCTTTCAGAACAAAAGTGGAGAAAGCAAAAGAATATTCCTTTAAAAATGCATTTTGATGCTCATGGCCAAGCAGAAGGGCCGTGGAGAATACAGCAGTTCGACAAAGAGCTTGTGTGTAGGGGCCCCTGAGGTATAAAGTGCTGTAGATGTGAGACCTTTGTGGCTCTCTGTTCCCTTAACCTTTTGTCGCTGTGTCACACGTTCGGTACCATAACCCCTGTCTGAGCACAAAGTGATCAGAGCCGTATTAACCAAAATTACACGTATATTATTCAAAGTCCGCTTTTTGGCTTTAGGCTCAAACAATTCCTGTATCCATTGCCTCAGCAAAGTCTACAGGCAAATCGTGGATCTGCACGGACAAAACTTGCTGGAGAAACTGGACACCAGCTCATCCACTCTCCGTCCCAGCTTTTAGCGCCGTGCAGCTGGCACTGAGGAACGTTTTCAAGAGAGAAGCGGGGCTTCTAAACCCACTGAAACCTCCCTATCCACGTTTTGTTCTGAGCCGAGTCGCAGAACGGGTCTAAAACCGCGTTTCCCCCGGCGCCCCGCGGCCGCTCCCGCCGCCCGTCCCGCCCGCGCGCTTTTCCGTAGGGATGCGAGCGACATCTGGTGGCGGCGAGAGGTAGCGCAGCGGCACCGAACTCCCGCCAAAACCAAAAAAACCTCACAGCGCTGCGGCCCCGTGACAGCCAACTTGTCGGTGGGAAAGTGTTCAGGCGGCATCAGGGGAGACTGCAACCTGACTAGGGAAGAGCAGAAGGGTCTTCTCCAGCCCCAATGATTCTAGCAACTGAGGAGATAGGACAAGAGAGTTGGGGTTGTTCAGCCCAGAGAAGAGAAGGCTCTAGAGAGACCTTATTGTGGCCTTTCAGTATTTAAAAGAGACCTATAAGAAAGATGGGGACAGACATTTTAGCAGGGCCTGTTGCAGTAGGACAAGGAGTAATGGTTTAAAACTAAAAGAGGGGAAGATTCAGGGTGGTCGCAAGGAAGACATTTTTTGCAATGAGGGTGGTGAAACACTGTCCCAGGTTTCCCAGAGAGGTGGTAGATGCCCCATCCCTGGAGACATTCCAGGCCAGGCTGGACGGGGCTCTGAGCAACCTGATCTATTTGCAGATGTGCCTGCTCATTGCAGGGGGTTGAAATAGGTGACCTTTGGAGTTCCCTTCCAACCCAAACTATTATATGATTCTGTGACATGGAAAAAGTCCTAAGCCTAGGCTGCTCCAGGCAAATTCAGCATCACAGAGACCTCTGGAGAAAAGACAGGAAGAATAATCACTTTGTAATATTTGTAATGCAGCCTCAGCAAAACAGAGGTCTGAACCTGGACCTGGACTTCAGACTCTGTAACAGGCTCGCTGTCATCAGGATGAGTATCAAGATAAAGAAAGTCGTTCAATGTAGAAAGAATAGGTCTCAAAAAATTACTTAGGATTTTACTGGAAAGATAAATTCATAGAATCATAGAATCATAAAACAGTTTGGGTTGGAAGGGACCTTCAAAGGTCATCTAGTTCATCCCGCCCTGCAATGAGCAGGAAAGTTTAAGTATATTTCAAACATAGCAAGCTTTCAAGAATTTAAGATTTTCATGGAATTTTCATCCTACTTCCAAAAAGAAGCAAAAGACTCAGTGATTTGGATGAGACCCGAAGGAACAGCTGTTAGTCTTCTTTCCAGGACAACTTTTCAGCCTATTTTTTACAGTTTAATACCATATCTGACTCACATGGATGCTGCAAAGGAAACCCCAGCCAAAATTTCTGAGTTTTACCTGTCAAAACCAATCCCTAACATTTTGTGATTCTGTGAAATTCACGTGAATCAGTTGCCGGGCTCTAGATCACATCTAGTTTGTCTCTGACATCAGTAAGCCCATACACGGACTGCTTTGAAATAGTAAAACCTTTACCCTCAAAACTGATAGCCACTGGAGATAGATAAGAACATATGCATATACATTTCAAACATGAACTAGGTCCAGCGAACCCTTTCTTGTCCTGATTCATGACAAAGGCCAATTGACCTTCCATGGTCATGTTGAGGAAAATATAAATTTTTGGCTCACAGCCTCCTCAGTTCTAGTTTTGCCTCCAGTTAGAAGTACTGTCGAAATCCCCATGCAGCAGCAGGTTTGAGCCTTTCTACCTTAGAGTCCTCAGAGAAACTTTTGGAAGAGCTGTAGTTACTTAATAATTGGTCACATCCGGATATTTCTTAGTTTTGAACATCAGAAATATTCAACTACATCTCTAGCCATCTGGATGCTTTAACTGAACCTGATGTAGAGTCCACAAAACAGACGAAAATTGATGGCTGTTTGGGATGACCCTTCCTGGTGCATTCAACACCTCTATCCAAAACTACAACCATCTCATGAGAATATAGAGAAGAAAAAGTACAAGTGATATATAATCAGAGTTTGGGTTTGGCTTGAGAAATGCCTGAGGAATGGACTATAACGTGGTTAAGCTCAAGGACAAATTCTTTGCCTGAATCATGTAAAGATCTATCCTGGAAAGAAAAGATAGGGCCCCTTTCTCCTCTGAACTACAGGAGAGGGGGCTTCTTGTCCAGGGTAGTTTAGGACTTTAGAATAGGTATTCCTAGAGAATTATTTTATGTTTCCTATGTATATCAATGTACCACTTGTATATTGCTTTTCAGGAATCACAGACACTACGAAGAGAGGGAAGTGCAGTTGGAAACTCGGGAACCACAGCGTTGATGTGTTTCCACTTTTCAAAGAAGGCAACAATGAGTCATCCTTAGATAATCACTGCAGCCTTGACTCCGACTTACTCGTCTGTTGTGAACAATCTGTAGTTCGAAATCAAGGAGTACGACATACTTTTCTCTGCAGTGGTAGGTGCATTGCTGAGAGTGGGGGGAAAGAGGGGACATGACAAGGACTCTCTTGCATCTCAGCGAGTCTTGACTGCTGGCGTGGCCTATTGACACTGCTGGCAGCTGATATAGGTTGAAGTACTTTGTGAGCTGCTCCATCTTGCCTCACGGGGACTTCAAGTCTACTCAGCCTTGGTAAGGCAGCGGCAAGAATGTGATGTCTAGTATTGGGCACAGCACTTCAAGGAAGACGTGAGTCAAATGGAAAGAGTCCAGAAAGGTAACAAGAGTAAAGAGAAGTGTAGAAAACGTAACCTGGGGTAACAATTAAAGGAAATCTTCTACAAAAGAGAAAACAGGAAAAAGAGTCCATGAACGGCCTTTAAAAATGTAATCAGTTACCACAAAGCAAAAGAGAGTATAACCTTGGAGACCAGAAAAGCAGTAAAAGAATTAAACTGCACCATCGGTACAGTACAGTACAATTAAGGGTTCTGGTTTTAGCTGGACATGAGTCATTGCAATGCTTAAAAGTAATCTCAACCGTTTTATTTCTAATTTTCCTGCATGCATTTTTCTCTACTGTTTTGGAAAAGTAATATATCCGTTCAAAATATATCACTCCCTAAAATGTGTTTACCAATGTAAACACAACCTTAATTTCTGTATACCTCAGTTTACAGCATTCCTGCCTACTTCACATGGTTGCTGTGAGACCTACTCAAATGCCTGCTATGCTATCTGAAAAGTACAAGTGTGAATAGCATTATTTTACTCATATATGACAGTATTGTAAATATTTATTAATATCATATATTAATATATGTTTAATAGTGCTTTTTATATATTATTAACAGACCGGATACAAAATGAGGAAAATGAGGCCCCAAACTGTGACCCTGCTTTCACCAGAAATTTTTCAGTCTGGAGTTTTTTCATCATCTATAATTACACAAAGCTGAGAAAAAGGTAGTTGGGATGTATTTTAATAGCTGAGGAAAGAGCCAGGGTCAGCACAGAGTTAGCATGCAGCTGTCTCAACAGACCAACATCAATAACCCATTTTTCCAAGAGGGAGATGTAGTCAATAAAACATAAAAGAAAAGCATTTAAAAATTTTAAAAGCTCTTTCAAATACAGAAAGTCCACATTATGACAGCAACTGGCCACTTCAGGATGCACATTACCAAAGCATGAAAGTGCTGCCAAGGTGACTGAAGTCACCCTGCCTTTAGCCTCATGTCTCCCAGCACACCCAAACCACACATTAATGGCCTAATGTGTTATTGCTTAATTAAATGATTAAACGCTTAATATGTGAAAGACAATCTGTTAAGTGGTAGCTTCTGGCATGCCTCAGCCTGAAAACACATTAAAAGCTCTTGCCATCTGAAACAGAAAGAGTTGAGGGCACAAACATTTGGCACTACACTACACAAAATGAATCCAACACAAAGTGCCAAAATTTAATTACAGTGACAGTGAGTGCACAAAAACATGAACTTTGCTTCCAATCTCTGTTAGAAGGGAATGAGGGGGGAAAAAAAAAAAAAAAAAAGAAAGAAAAAAAAATAAAAAAGACAGGAATAATATGCAAACCAGGTGACAAATCCCTCCTAAATCTCTTGTGGACAGTGCCTGAGATGTCTTGTAGAAATACATACCAGCACTGGAATACAACCTAACCTTTACGCCGTGCACTTTAATGTGTGTATTTTCACTAATAAAATCATTATCTTCATGATTTTACTACACCTGCTACACAGAACATCAAATATACACTATAGCCATACCTCAGTGCAATTGCCTTGCTTTTAAGGGCAAATAATCATCATCTAGACATTGCTGAGGCTAAGAAAACCCCATTAGCTCCCCCTTTAATTCCAGAGAACTAAAATTCAGTCCACACCACAGAGGATTACTGACTAAGAGTTGGTGTTTAAGACTGAGCTTAATCACGAAGAAAGAGGGTAAAATGGCCCAGTTTGTCCTCTGGGTCTCCTAACTACCATGATTAAACTTCTTGTATTCCAGTGGCAAAAGTGAAATGGGATTGCGTAAAGCAGAGGACAGCCCTTAGTCTTGTCAACTCTACAGAAAGCAACTCAGTTGCTGTTTTACCTCCCCTGGGAGCTTCAGAGTTACATACAGTGCCAAAAAGGAAACCAGAGGGACCTATAAACCTGATCCGAGGCCACCAAAAGCCACAGAATGAGCAGAAATCCAACCAGTGGCAAAAATTTGCCTTCAAAACAAAACTGCAAAGAGACAGAGCCTGAGATAAAAACACAAGTGTTTAGGCCAGACACTTAAAGCATTTGAAGATTTTTTTTTCCAAGGGTTTTGTTTTTCTTGTTTTCTAAAGAGCAGAGGTGGGGGATGACAGAGAATGTAGGCAAATAGCTCCAAGGAAAAAGGACCGAGGTGCCCGGTCTCCACAGAGTAGCTCGGTTGTGTAAATCCCAACAGCCAAGCAGGGTGCAAGCCAGCAGCTAACAGTACTCCATGGAAAAGTACATTTCTCCCAGTGTGAGGCTGGACTTCACAGCCAAAAATTGCTTCCTGATCTACTCTGCTCTTAAAGACAAGTATACAAGGCATTTTTTTTTTGCCTGCTTTTACATAGCAAGCTGCTGTTTTGGCGATAAGAAGCAGGATGTTTCTGTTCAATGGCTCCCTCAGGCAGAGGGAGCTCAAACCCATGTGTCACACCTCAAGGGAAGACCCCAAGCCCCAGCTGGAGATGGGGCTGGAACAGGAGACCCTTCTTCCTTCTGTCTAAGCCCAATTCACTAACAAATCTAACATCATGGTAGCTTTGCTTTCCTATATTATTTTGTAAGATAACATGGTAGAGAAGATGGGTTGTTGCTCAGTGAGAAGAGGGGCATTGCAAAATTCTGAGTCTCATATTTAAACACAATGCAAATCACATAAACATCTCAAATGTCAGACTTTGAGAGTTCAATGTGAAAAAACATTTATATGAAAGACTCTCTAGCTCTTTCAGATTCTGTTTTTAATGTATAAAAAGTCACCTTCTAACAGTTTCATTTATGACTGCTGTGAACTATAGCCTGAAGTTTCACTCTGAATAGCAAGGGCCAGGAATATGTGCCATGTTATACTCCTAGAAGCCATGTTATTGTCTGCATGTAACAGAAATGCCCTAACGTGACTTATCTTCACTGATCATGGCAATCACTGAAAACTGCTAAATTTGGCAGGGATGAATAATTTTGCAGGCTATATATATGTAAAGAATTCATTGTCAGTCTTTGTATTCTCTTTGAGTTTAAAATCTTGAAACAATAGTCTGGTCTCTCAAGGAGATGTTGAGTTTACAGGGAAGGTGAAATATATGCTCTTACCTGAGAAGGTCACATATTCATGATGGAAAATAAGGGTGGGAGAAATTTAAAGGAGGTGGGGTTTTTTTCCATTTTCACTCATCCCTTTCTTTAAGATCAGATATACCCACAGAATTCCTGATAGATTTTTTTTTCTGGTCTATTTTCAAAACTCTAGACTCCATTAGCTTCTGTCAGAATAGTCATACGTGCTAGTATGTACCTATATATACTATTAGAAAAAAATGGGGTTTCTCTAAATTAAGTTTGATGCAGTTCAAATTAACAGTTTCTTTTTCTGTCTGTACAACATGTAGAAAAGAGTATCTCCTATTTTAGCAACTTTTTCATCTATTTGAAGACTAGATCACATTTCAGTCTGTGTCCTGGTTTTGTTAAAAACAAGACCAGTTCTCTTTTAGTGAATTTTTCCTTTCAGCTATATTCTTCTAAGTACCTTCAAGTAACTGCACTTTTCTGAATTTAGCTGCATGTTTTTTTGAGACACTGCACTCCAAAGCTGATAAGATGACCAATGGAATGCCGAAGAGGCCCATGTTTAGATTTGTTGCTATGGCAACCGAGGTTAACTGATAAAATTTCACACGTCCCATAAGTGAGAGGGGCATATTTGCAAGGAGGGGCAGACAGAATAGGTGACTAAAACTGACCATCTGAGTATTCCATGCCATACACGTCATACACCCTATCAAAGAGGGAGATCACGAGGGTCTCGCTCTCTTTGACCATGGCCAGCATCTGAAGAGGACCCTGCCAGTTGTGCCTGTGAATCCGAGGCCTGGATCCAAACCCTGCATCCCTGAATCCAGTTCCTGTTTACTGCGAAGTCCCGTCCAGGACTTCTGGGTGCCTGCCCTGCAGCCGCTGGAGTGACGGGAAATTCAAGATTGGTTTTGTATATTTTGTATATTTTGTGTTATTTTCTCTATTTATTAGTAGCATTAGTAAAACATTTTAAACTTTTCCAACTTGCAAGTCTCTCTCCCTTTTCCTCCTATCAATCTTTCCTTAGCAGAGAGAGTGGGGGGTTAACAGAGAGCATCTGCCACAGTTTATTGTTGCCTTGCAGTAAACTTCAACAGTCTGTTGTAGACTAAATAATTTCAAATTCTTTGATATTTAGTCACAAAGCTTTATTCTATCATTGCCAGTCTCATGTCTTTTTGCTGAATTTCTTATGCTGTGATGCCTCCCTAGTGCTATACTAGGCACTTCAACACTACAAGTAGTTACCATCAGCCCTTAGTCTTGTCAACTCTACAGAAAGCCACAAGTAATTACCATCACTTTCTCTTTCCTCTAGATTGCTATGCCATGATCCAGAAGAATCAGTATTATCTCCTAGTCATTTTTTTTATCCTGCTTCTAGTCCTTCTCTAACCTGTTACTTCCACATGTTGGGTTTTATGACTTTTTATCCCTGCCCTCTGCTGATATCCCATATTTGGTGCCACCAAGGTTCATCCTGTTGGCAGTTTCTTTTTTTCACCCCAGAGTATTACTCCAATTCATTAAAATAATTCCGAATTTCCCTTCTGTACTGCCATGTTCCGAGCATGCCTTCCAGATTGATACTGCCTGCAAACACTACATTTCCATGAGTATTGAAAATACAGAGTAGTACCAAAGCTAGAAGACATTGTCAATATAGAGGTCACTAGCCAGGCAGCAGCTGGAGACTTAAAATGTCCTTATGCCTTCCCAGAGATATTAAGAAACTGATGGCCTTTCACTTCGGTCATTCAAGGCCACAAGCATGATTCATCAACCCAAAAACTCCAACAACTTCCTTAGTTGCAATTTGATTTTTGTTCAGTTGTTCTTATAAAGACTGCAGCATCAGTCCTTTTGCTGGATAGAATGTCTTCATTTGTCACTGATCTACTCAAAAACTAGACTACTATTTTTCATTACTAGTAAAAAGACAACTTCCTTAGCTGACTTCCAGCAGAAAACAAAAGGAGAGGTCTGTTTCCATAAAAGTAGCTCCAAAAGACTTATTCCCTGTATCATACTTGAGCCTCTCATTGACTTAGTAGCACTTAGCTTTGTCCCTGGTGTAATATTTAAACTAGGTGATTGGGCAACAGGCCCTTCAGCACTGCAAATCAGCTATAATAAACTTAGACTAGTGGTAGAAAACAGATTGAGTTTGATTGCTGTAATATGTGCTGCTGGCACAATTTCATTCAGGGAAATCAGAAGTCTAGTGGATTGGTCAAGGTCATTGTTGTGATGACGCTCTCTCCCTCATGCCCCTGCTGTTGAAGGGATGCATGCTGAGATAATGAATCAGATTAAGTATCTTGATGACACTTTTGATTATGCTCCTTCCCCAGAAAGGTCATCGGATTTTGGCTGGTAGGTGGCAATCAGCTTTAGAAAGGAAGGAAATTTCAGAGGCACAAGCTGGCCCTTTTTCACAACACAGTGACCTAGCAACAGTAACCTACACCTGTGAGGCCAGAAGGCTTGATTAATGTAATTCTGTCTTAGCAAGACATTTCTAGTGCCTGCAGCTTGCAGAGGGTTCAGAAGCATGTACACACACTGGACTAAGTATTGCAACCTTCATGTGAACTATAATTTTGCTAAGGCAATACCTTCACCTCAGTCAGTGGAGCTGCTGCACAGTCACTCACCTGGGCCTATTCAACTGAACCGGGACAGAGCTTGGGAAGCAAAATCTTAAAGCTGTAAACTGGTCCTATCTCCATATATTCCTGTGTTAAACAATTGTTAAGGAGTCCCTTCTCCAGGATCCAACACACATGCTGGGACCCAGGACATGACCACACATTCGGTTGGGTTACGTGGTAGAAGTACAGCCACTTGGTTCAGGATGGCCATGGTGAAAAGCTCCTGTGGGCAACTGCCAGCTGGAGCAGTACAGCCCCACGGCCTCTCTCCGGTTCCTCCGCATTCACCTGTGGGCACCACAGGTTGTGGGAGCATTGGGCAGACCAGCTTGTCACCTTGGGCACACCTCAAGATGGGAAAGAAGCTGTGGCTGTCTGTAGAGGCTGTCCGAGGTGCAGGTTTAGCAGGAAGAAATAGTGAAGCTAAGGCTGTTGTGCATAATGTTTTGACTTGTACAGGCAAATGTGAGGGTTGGTTGTTGGCCCGTAAATTTCCATCCATCTTCACTTCTGTCTGAGTTTGTCAATATTGGAAGTTTCTTTGAGCTACCACATGAAGTAGATACTTTGGCTCTCCTATTTGAATAATTCCAAGCCAACAACTCTTAGTCAAATCCTGTCTTCCCCCACCACTGTGTTTTCTTCTCTGTCAAGCTGGTTGTAAAGGTTGTAAGAAACCACACAGACACAGGTGGGACCCAAGGAATTGTGTCTACTAAAACACACCAGCAAACGTGCAGAAGTTACCTCTGTGGACACTGACCAGGTGTAGATGCTGTGTGTGCGGACCAGGTTCTCAGAGTTTCTAAAATATACAGATCTCGATGCAAGTCTCCCTGAACCAGTTGCACACTGTTTTTCCCTTGTGTTCAGATGAGAGTGATTAGTTTTATAGAATTTTTAAGCCTAGATAAAACACTTGAGGACTGTTCACATCCTCAGTGACACAAAGTGCTCAAATAATTTGCTGAGCCAGGCACAAGAAATAGTTACATTTAGCTACATTTTTAAAATGTAGCTACATTTTCTTAAATGAAAATGATGACACTGACCAAATGCTTCACAGTGGGACATTTCATAAAAGAGGATGTGCACTGTCCATTTTGTGTTCATGAGTAACATTTATTGTCCTGACTGTTGGAGCTTTATTCATAGTTAAACTGCTGGGTTGACTTTTTTACTTCAAACTGCACACAAATGCTCCCAGTTACATGAATGCCCTGCTCTAGGACTGCAAGGGCAGCCCACAGGAACAAATACACTGAGTCTCAGTAAGTCTCTCGTGTTAACTTATGTGCCACAAGACACACAAATTAAAAACCACTGGTTCAGGACACACCTAGTGTACAGAGTGAATACAGAGTTGGGAAAGACACTTGGAGTTTCAGTACCGTTTAGTTGTGAGCAACATCTTCAACATCTCATCACTAGATGGCGGCGACCTTCACAAATTTCTAATCAATGAGAGCTTTAATCTCAAAAGTGCTTGCTAAACCCTTGCCTTTTTCTCCTTAAAACCCACTAGCACCTCTCTCCCTTCTACTTTTACACTTTTCTGCAGAATGCTTTTGCAAACAACAAAGTGGGTCTGTTATTCAGTACAGGCATTTTGGAAAATAAAGGTATTTTTTTGGTAAAACTGCATTATGTCTTTGAAAGATGCCTGGCTGCACAGAAAGCAATCATCCTGTCCTGAGCTTATATCCAATTTCCTTAGGAGACATCTGTTTTCATTTTCAAGTCTGTATGGACAGAATGTTTGTAGCCTTATTGTGTTTCCCTTGTGTTATATTTATGGGACTATCCCATTAGGGATAGTGAAGTCAGCTATTTCCTTTCGAGTTTCCATTATTTTTTCTAGGTATTTGCAAAAGGTGCCTCACTCAATTTGTAGAAAAATAGGGACACAATACACGAAGGGAGAACGTCTGTGTAACAGGTCTCCCCCATCTCCTCAGAAGGTCCTTTGGCCCTGTCTAGCAGTCCTGCCATGTGTCACAATTTTGCGTGATAGTCACCCCCTTGGGCCAGCTTCACATTCCCCCCTGCCCTCTCTCTGCAGGCCTGGGAACTCTTGCACCCCGCATGCAATATTGTCACATCTCTCCAGCACCAAAAGCCTGCATTACCACTAGTATTTTACTGATATGTCAGTCAGAGGTACAACACACGTGGGAACCTGGGGCTGAGAAGAGGCTGTAGCACTGCAGAAGACCAGCATTTAGCAGGGACATGGAGTCTAAGGAGCCTTGTTGGAAGATTTATGCATCCCAGTCGCAGGCTTGAACTACAACTCCCCCATTCGATCACCTGACCTAACTTAGAAAAGGTACATCCTCTTCATGTGGAAACTGTCATGAGTCTCATAAACTGCATAATGACTGCTGGGCATTTTACATATATATGTATATATATATATATGCATATATATACACATATGTATTTTTTTCCATGCTAAAGGTGAGGCAAACTGACACAGAACAATTCTCCACAAGTGGCAAAGGGACTGAGAAGCCCACCAGGTTTGTCCACAGTACCGAGATCACATAACATCTGGAGCCAATTTGAAGTTCAGTCCTGGATACCACCATAATGACATCGGCCAGGGTGCAAAGGTACTTTAATCTGGCCCTTCTGAAGATCAGAGTGGAAAGAAAGCCTGTCTAAAAGAAATTCCACGTAAAACTGCATGTCATTTCAGAACAGATCTCAACGTGCTAAGCTTGAGGCAAACACTGAGAATTTCCACCATTTAAGACTAACAAACTGAAAGAAATCCTAGTGTTTGTTAAAATAAATATCTGTTGTATTTCTAAGAATTTTTTAGCATATTATGCAAAGTACACATAAAAAAATAAAGAATCATGTTTTCAAAAGTAAACCTTTTAACTACATGTTTATAGTCTTGTAATGTCACAACTACCCCATGTTTAATTAAATTATAGTAAAATATGTACCTAATTCAAAGACACTATTAAGTAAATATTTGTGATTACTAATAGAAACAGCTTACTGTCATATTATTTAGTATAACGATAGATTTAGTGGTGTTTGTGACAAAAGGGTCCTTGATTATCTGAAGACCAAGACTTTTGAGACATTTCTCAAAGTTTGTCACCTAAGAATCCTCCCCACCTTAAATATCTACATACAGATCAGCTATAAACATTTATATATGTAAGAATGACCATTGCAAGTCAGAGGACAGGCCCAACCATGGGTGGCTGATGAGCTAATGAGGGAGTAGCCGAAGAACACATGGAATAAAGGGCACAAAAATCAAGGCAAGTATGACGTGATCCTCCACTGTCCATCAGCTGATGTAATATGGATGTGTGCAAAGGATGGGCCGTGGACATAACTCACATTCAATGAGAGGGAAAGCTTACCAATGTCTTCCTAATATTTCAGTTGCTGAAAGTTGAAATAGTTAATGTAGTGTATTGATATGATATTTCATATTTCTATTTATGAGGTCTTCCTTTCTCTCCACTTCATTGTAAAAGGCATCTAAAAGACTGCCTAGCCTGAGAAGACAATCACCTTGTTTGTTGGTGGAATAATTGTGCCTCTGAGAATGGCCTTTCCTTTTCATTGACTACAGAGGCTGCTTCAGATGACTCATCATATGGGCACCTCTCTGAGAGCCTGAAGTTAGAAGACCTTGCTTAAACCCTTTCTGACAATTCACTTTGCCTTTAGTCTCTGTGAATAAACATGCATAATTTATGTACTTTCTTGTACTGCAAAGCAAATCCTAACAAATTTCAAGGGAAAATATTTGCTTACACTGAGCAGGAAAAGAGATGGCAACGCTATCTATGAGCCTCTTGTGTTACCTTGCTCTCATATTGGTAACTTGTCATGATGTAGGCAGCATATTTTACTCAGCCACCTCTATTTAATATGTCAGTTCTGCTTATTTTTGAGAATGACAAAGTTATAATAAGGCAGCATCTAAGAAGAGACCACCCAGCACAGAGAAGCACACAGGAACTATGAACTATGCTGCTCCACACTAAAGCCTCCAGTTTCTTCTAACAACCATGGAGAGTTTCTTTCCAGCAATAAAAACTGCGCATATAGAGAAAACAAAATATTGCTCCTTTTTTTGGCAAGGTGCAGTTGACATGAATTTTTCCCCTTTTGATGTACTAACTTTCACAGTGGTCCTTTTTTCACTGTAGGCTAAAGTCTCAGCTTTTGCTCTTGTAGGTGCCAGCAAGGCCCTTGTAGATAAAGAGATGCTGATGCAAAACTCTTATCCATTAGGAAATTTAGGTGTGAATATGATCTACATGGTAAAATATTTAGGCATCACAATAACTTTTAAATAATGTTACATAATCTCTCTAAAGTACAAAAATATTATTGTAGCCATGAAGTAAATAACCTCGAGAACTAGTTATTCTCTTTCTCCATCAGAAGTATCCAGATACCAATGACAGCTTGTATATGTTATAGCTCTCAAATATTTTTAGCTATATTTGTCATTTTACAACATGATACAATCCTCAGATAACTGCTGTGATCAAAGCTGGATTGCTACCTGTCTGCTTAAGAAAAACTGAGCTTGCTAACCATAGTCTGAAAACAAGTGGAGCAAATTGAAAAATTTACTCAGGCGGCTCTATGGAATGTCTCTCATCTCCAGGTCGATTGGAAGGGTGACAATTTTTAAAGTTTCAGTGTAGGTTCAATCATTCTTCTCCCACCCATCTCTGCTACTGTTTACTTCTTTTATGAGTACATTGAAATTAGCCACTTCTCTCAAAACTCATTTTGCAGGGACCCAAATGTGTGTTATTTTCATCTTCTTTCATAAAAAAGGTTCCCCAGTTTCTCAGCCAACTTCGTAGTCTCCTTCCTTACCAACTTCAGCTTGAATTCATTATTTTCCTGAATGCTCTGAAACAATCCTATACAATCATGGCTTAAGAACAGTACATAGCTTTTCTATCTCATTATCTTCTTGGTCTTTCCACTCTGTATCAACATCATGAGTAAGCTTTCCACCTCTCACGTTCTGACCTTAAGGAAGGATATGGATATAGGACCAATTATTCTTGAATACCAACACCGGTTTCTGCGTTGTCGGTTCTGTTGGCTGACGCTCTCTACTGAGTCACTGGTTGACTCAGGCAAGGAGCAGACCATGGTGCTGAGAAGCACCGGGTGGTCTACGAGGTTTGTTAAGGTGAGCATGGGCCTCTTTTCCCTTCATCACTGATCAATCTGATAGCAAAAGGCAAGCAAAGGCCTGCAACCACCACAGCAAAGCTCACACTTAAAACACAGTTCTTGTTGAAGCCCAGCAGAGAGACAGGTCAGCAGTACAGAAGTTATGCGGTACAGCAAAAGGAGGGAGAAATTAGACCTAATACCTATGTCTAGCATCTCACAAATCCTCCTTCCTGGACCTAATGTACTTGCATTGATTGAAAGGTTTATGATTGCTTGGGTGGTGCTATATAATTGGTGGCAGCATGCATAGAGCAATAGAGCCTCTATGAGCAACATTCAACACCAAAAAGTGTGATCAGGAAGGAGGTGGGAGGCAGATGGGGTAAGGAATTAAGAAAGGTTAAACCATTTCCAGTTCAGGTCCAAGGAGAGAATGAAGAATTGACTCAGGGTAGGAAGAGTCACTGCAATAAGGTACCAATGAGGGAAGACCACATTTATCTGAGGTTCCAGGTCCTTGTTAAGCCTCCTCCACCTTCAACACACACACTGAATTGATGTGTATGCTGTAAAAGGGTACGCTTTTTGCCAAATGTTGGACAAAAGCAGAAAGGAAGAAGTATTTCTAGCTATCCTAGCAGTATTTCAAACATGAAAGTTACAAATTGTTACACATCCAAAAGATATTCTCAAAGTCTGTTTTATTGGTTCGGAGTACAGGCTTGAAGGTTTCTCTGATTTCCTCAGACAGTTAAAAAGCACCATCCCAAAGAATATCCTGACATAAGACTGCCAGAAAGCACAGCCCGCAAGGTTACCAAGTTCTGATGGTCATACCAGCCTCAACTGAGGATGAAATCAGTTGGATTGCTAATGCCATTTTATAAATCATAAACAGATGCTATATCCACAGTGCTAAAATCTATGGCTCAAATGACTGAGTCAAATACACAGTAATTCTAAGGCTTTTAAGGAAAACAAACTGTCCAGTCAAATCAGAATCAAATGGCAATATGGGAAATGGAAAACTCTTCTACAGGAGTTAACTCCTATCGCTTTTCAAACCAGTTGTTGGGTGAAGCTCTGGTAAGACAGTCTTAACCAGTTCACTCCCCCCTTTTCTTCCCACATAGGATGTCCCATAACATTCTCTGGAAAAACAAAGCAAATCAAATGTTCAATCTGCAAATAAGACTGTTAGCAAAAGAACACAAAAACCTCAGAAAATCTTTTTGCAAAAGCTTCTTTCTTGGCTTGATCTCCCTGGACTTTATTTTCCCTGCAATGGTCCCAATATCTCAGACTCTAGATACTTAAATATACCTAAAACTGCATTTTCCTGAGTTTAAGTTACAGTCTTACCAATATATTTGTCACTTATATTTCAGAGCAAATTTACATTTGCTCTGAACAATATAGTTTTTCAGGTGAACTTTCAAGACTGAAGCCTAGGAACTGTTGAAAAATTGTACCTAAAGTAAGTTGATAGAAGAGCAAGACATCGTGAAACAAAAAAGTTGATTAAATGAATCTGCTTTCCACATTTTGATAGAAAACTGAAAGGTTAATTTTTGCATAGATTATTCACTGTCTGGAGAAAGTAGTTTTGTGGTTTCAGTTCCCCACTGGCAACTTCATCTTTTATAGTACATTGCAACCTTTCATGATTTATGGCTCTGGTCTCAAGAAAGAAAATCCATGCTGTATCAGAATTTTATCTCTTAATTAAGAACTCATCCTACAGGAAAAAATGGAAGCAGAATATACTTGATCTACCATTTTGTGGAGCATAGTCCAGGATTTTTCAGACCAAAATATTCATCTTTTAATTGCAAGTTTTCTTATTTAATATATCGTCCTCCTGCATTTGCTGCCCAGAAATCACTTAGCCATAAACTGCCAGTTGCTTTGGCCAAACTATTCTGGTGCTACTGCAAACTCAAGATTGTTATTTTCACCTGCTATCATCATAACACTCAGAGACATGAAGAAAACCCAGGTCATATGACCAAGCTAAAACAAAACTAGATAATACCATCTCAAATTGCAGTCTGGAAGCTTTTAATCTGTCTATATAACTACTTACTTGTTTTCTTCAAATCGATTCTGACATCCCATACCTTGTAGCTGACAATTACTTACTCCAAAACTTTAACAGGTGCTAGACTTTCAGGCGGTTTAAGAGATCAGGTTTAGCTCATTATGTGAATGGGAAAATCTTCTACTTTAACAGGAAATGGGACCTGTGCTGAAAAGCTGCTTTGACCAGTAATATAGGTTGAAATTTTAATTTCTTTGATAAAATAAAAAATAAAGAAAAAAGAACAAAAGGCAGAGAGGGAGGGCAGGAAGAATCCATGGTTTTAAAACCAACCAGCCAAACAAACAAAAGTCTCCATCGCTTCCAACGTTTGATTTTTCTGAAAACTCTTAAATTCTTTCTTTTTCACATATGCAAAGAAAAACTTTCAGAGACACAGTAGTGAAAGTGACACTATACTCCCCCCTCCAGTTACTCACTCAATATTCAACCCTAAAATAGACACAGCAAAGTTCAAAGTCGTTATAACTAATTCCATCTTTTTTATAAACTCAGGCTTTTTAACTTAATCAGCATCTATAAGTGAGGCTTTTGCCATGTGCTGTTTCCTTGATTTTGAAACATTGTACTTGTCAAATGTATCAGAAATTAAAACCAGGCAAATTTGCCTCAGATGTAATTTGAATTATATTGAGCACTTGAATGTATATACATCTTTGAAATATATATATTTGAATTATTTGAAGCACTTGATACTTCTGCAAGTATAAAATTATAAAACTGTTAACAAAGTAATATAATTGTCATGTGTTCATGCTACTACCTGGATGCTTACACTGGCATATCAGGATATATTTAGCCTGTAGAAATACCCATCCAGAAGTATTAGAGAAGTAAATGCAGGCTTACAAGTAATCAAGCATATGCATGATACAGGGCACTGACTTCCTTCAGATAATATTAGGTGCTGCAGGAAAACAGAAAAAGAGTCAGAAGACATTTCCACAATGCATCTCTGTCGTGTTTCTACAGAAACATATTCAAAACTCCTTAAAACGTAACCAGTCACACCAAAGCTCTGCTAAAGAACACAAGTAGTTTAACAGAAGGGTAATAGGTTTTAGCTATATATGTTTGAAAGCACATTTTTAACCTATCTCCATGAGTTACGTATTCAGGAGTACTGGACTGCATCCCTTTCATCTACATGCCCATGTATGGGAGCAGGTTATCCTCATTTTTGCAGACCTCTAGCACAAAAGCTACAGATGTATTCTTTCCTGTTCCAACAAAACCGAAACCCAGGGGTTTTTGCCAAACAGCTTCTGGAAATCTGGCATTAAGAACTCTAACAAGATGACATTGGATGCTGGGGAAGAACAGAAAGGTGAAGCAAAGTTTCCCAACTCCTAGATCTAACCACAGGCTCACCCTTCTGTGGGTGCTACAGCACAAGGCCTGATTTTGAATCCACTCCAGTGCAAAGCAGGATAGTTGCTCTTGCATCAGTAGCATGAAATTCCTGTGAAGGCTAAAGGAGATCTTGTCCCCTCTCTCACCATCGGTTGACTTCGCACACACTCCAAGACTTTGCATCACAGTCAGGGTTGAACAAGTGTGCCATGCAGCGTAGTGTGCACAGCTCCTGCATCTCCCATTCACATCATGGCTGTGTCTCACCTTTCTCCTCTTCCCCTGTTACTACTCTGCAAAAGTCCACATTCAGCTGTACAGAGATACTGAAACATCAAGGCAATAAGCCCCCAAAATAAAATTGAATCACTGACTGAAAGAAGAACAAACCTAAACTCAGTTGACACTGAGTTTACTCTCTACTTTCCAAAATATAACAAATTTTTTCTGGCCCTAATTAGGTGAGTAAGGAAATAGCAACTGAAAACAATTAAGCTATTTTATATTGAAGCTTTTAACTTTGTAAACAGACTTGAGAATATCAGAGACTATTATTTTAGTTTTAAAACTGTCGTAGCTACTCTAAATGCACTGACACATAAAATAATTATTTTGCACGTCCCCAACATTAACAATCAGTCCAAGAGTTCAAATTAAAGACAAATTTCTTCATTAAAGGCACACATAAAATAACTTCCAGTCTAACTCAGGGGTGTCAAAGTAATTTTTACCAGACAGCACATCAGCCTCATGGTTGCCTTCAAAGGGTCAAAGGTAACTTTAGGTCTGTATAAATATAGGCCTGACTGATCCTTCTCACTGCACCACTAACTTTCTTTGGCAGTTTGAAAGCCAGGGATGCAATCCAGTCTACCTTGCACTGCGATTTCTTTGAATCTGTACCCAGTATGAAATGAAATAAATACTTTTATGTATGACACAAAGATAATACCGTCTGCAGAGTTGCAATAGCTACTACTCACACTCTTACTCCAAAGAGTGCTCTCTGACATATCTTTGGCCTTCACGTGAAAAAAAGCCTACATCAGTTAAAGCCCTTGTTTTGGCTGAGGTTTGTCCATACAGGGTAGGTTCTGGTGCTCCAAGCAGTGGTAGAAAGCAGCAAGAACCCAGCCTGTTCATCCTACACTCACATGAAATCTGGTCACAGAAGCTAAGCACATGCAAACAAGTTCTAATTCTCTCAACTACTTTGCCCACCCAAACACTCGGTGCTTGGTCTGCCTCCCATTTCTGACAACAGTTTTCTTGTCTAACAATTTCACACCTGAAAATGTAACCACCATTCACTTTCAGAGCATTTTCTCTATGGATGACCTCCTCTCACTAACCGGGATCAGCTAGTCTCTTGTTCCCGTTATATCAACTCTACCGAGAGCAATGGAGAAAACTGGGAGCTCACTCTCCTTGGGGCCATCTCAGTGCCTGCTGCAGCCCAAGCACACTCTGCCTTTCTGCTCCTCACCCTCACACAACTTAAGAAATACCCTACCACTTGTAAAATGGATTAGAGGAAAAGATGTGTTTTATGTAAATTTCAGTAAAAGTCTTCAGAACTAATTGCTTGAAGTGATTGGGAAAGCTGATGGAATTAAATTGCGGCAGAGATTTTTTTTCTTGTTCTACAACAGAGAGACCCTTGAGTGCCTAGGCTTAGTACAATATTTTGCATATCAAATAGATACCAAATTGCTAGCACTAAAAGATTATGCAGTCCAGCTAAGGACATAATACTCTGTATGACAATTACATAGCACATCCAGGTAAGCACAGGTGAACTTTGTTTTCAGAGATACTCATTATCTTTTCAATACATGTAATAAGAAACCAACTTGACCTGAGCAAAACAAAGACTGCTCCTTCAGCTTTCTGAAGTTCTATGTAACATAAAATATTGACAAATTCAGGGCATGCAAGTTCCCATAAACATTTCACCGTGCCTGTGGTATGCTAGATGTCAGCTTCCTATGGCACTAGAAAGTAATTACATCATTTGGATTTTCACGAGTGAGACAATGTGTCACCATTGTGCCTGCAACTACATGCTGACTGTAACCAGACTAAGAGCTCTGGGTTGCCACTCTTTGGTTCTGTCTGATCAGAGCTGACACCTTCAGTAAAGATAAACAGAAAAGCTATATAATGCTTTTGACACTTCAGCATTGTCAATCAATAGCTTTCTCTTTCTGCTGCACAGTAGACCAATTCTTTTCTTGATATTTCTCTGTCGCTAGAGGTACATTTCTGATGTCTCTTGCTAGTTATATCTCATTTTGTTCCTTTGGCATTTCTGATGTTATCTTCACCTGCTTACGCTCTCCTTTTATGCTGTCCTTTACAATGAGACTCTGTCAGCCTGAACTGTGTGTTCCCTTCTGTATATCAGAAGTCAGAGTTTTCATTGTCTGAGTTTTTCAATGAACCTTCATCTTTTTTTGTCTTTCCATCTTTGCCCATTGTGACCATTATTTTTCTTATTCTTTTGTGTATAGCCATTAAGTTTTATCTGTGTTTTCCAGAAATCCTGACTCTGTTACCATATTTTAACTCCTTCACTTTTGCTCCAGCTTCCTCTATGTAACACTGTCGGGGATTGGCTCAAGGAGCACGGACATGAGTCCACCAAGCAACTGTACGAGCAGAGCCCATTTTAGTTGACATAAGTAGGCCTTAGTTAGCTTGTCTATTAGGCCGTGGGAAAGGGGGGAACGGAAAAGTACTAACTAAGGCAGGGTCAGGATATCCTTGAAAAGATAAGAGTCAGAAGAATGGGGGATGCGCATAGCTAGCTAAACCCAAGTAGGTGGAGTAAGTAAATGTAACCTTTTAGTGCTTAGCCTATTAGATAGAGACAAGTATGCATAATTATGGTATTTAGTATAAATGCACGCTATCTCGGGCAATAAAGTTGAAGTATGCTTTATCACTCATATTGAGTCGGCTGCATTTCTTCCTCCGTCCGCTCGGGTCTGGAACTCTGATGGGATTTCTCTCAGCATAACACCTTTTTTTTGTGCTTACCTGTTTTGCACTGATATACTCCAAAAACCTTTTGAGGAAACTTGTTTATTTTTATGCTCATCTTTTTCTCATCTAGGTGTATTTCACTTTCCAGGTTTAGTTCTCTTTTTCCTATACTGAGCTCATGAGAAAACCAAGACTGTTCATTTTCTTTACTGGTAAGAAGTAATTTTTGCCTCCCTATCTTGCATCTTAATTCATGCTACCAGGACAAACAATGCTTCAGAAGCTATTTTTCCAGCCATAGCTACTTTCATAGTTCCAAATACCAAGTGTATGATACATTGTTGCTGGACAAAATACAACATAGACTGTCAGTCCTTTAGAGCTTACCTTTTTTATTGAAGTTTGTTATACAGGGGCTGTAAATGTGTGCCTTGGTGAGGTATAAGGTTAGAGGGTCCATGTATAGCACTGATATGAATCACGCAACTCATACACCCTTCTGTCTTCTATTTGGAAGAAGCCTATGTCTGCTGGACAAAACTGAGAACTAGCAGATGACCTATAATAACAGACAGAGAGACATTGATGTGGTCCAACAAAGACCTTTTCTGTACCATACCTTGAGCAACTGAGTCCAATCAGAATGCTTCTGGACCATATTGTCATTACCTGGAAAGGACGTGCCACACAGGGAACACAAACATTCTAAGGCTTCTTCAGATTTTCAATAGATGTAGCACTGGGTAGGTCACTGCTGGATTTGTTCATCTGCTTATTCGTTCCTTGGAGTGGACATGAAGCTTGAATTGTGAAATTCCCACTTCAAGCAGAGCTAACAACTTCCGCCTGCCTGTCCAGCTCAGTGATTGCTTAGCGACCAGCTTGTCCTCAAGCACAGCACAAACTGGCAGTAAGCAAGTAATGCCACTACTACTGAAGCTTATTCCCAGCAATAAAGTCACTTCTCGTTTCCTGACAGTTCCTCTATCAAGCATTGGTATTACTAGTATTACCTGCTCCAGCACAGAAGCTCAAACTTTAGTCCCAAGTTCTTTCTTGTGCAGACTGGTGATGTTGATTTCTTTAAATACTGTCAACAGCATAAACTGCATGGTGGCCATTGTCAAAAATATCTGCTATATAGTAGCTTCTTTTGCATTTAAGAAGTCCTATATGGTTTTAGCTCTGAAAGCAAATTGCTTCAATATCTAAACAAGTAAAACAAACAAACAAACAAAACAAAACAAAAGAAAAACAAGAACACCCACTACACAGAGACAAGGAATCTTATTTTTCCTAACAGTTTTCAGACCAGCTCTGGTTTTGTGACACTTATTGATGTGTCATGTCATATCAGCTGTTTGAGATTTACTCCTGGTAGCCATCGTAACTAGTGTTCCCTGTTCACAGTATTCTATCGTCACTAAGGGGAAAAGTCAAGGAAATGGAGGGATGTTATGGCACAATACAGGGTACAGTTTAAATGGGAATGCCCTCTTACGGGACTCACATTTTTACGCAAATTCAATATGAGTTTTTCTTATGGAAACTACAGAAAGTAATGACAAAATAATATGGCTTATGTTTTGAACAGTAATCTTGAAACGACTGGATTTTCAGAGAGGAATGGGAGGCCTGTGTTATTTGGAAAGCAGATATAATTGTTAGTTAAGGTCACAAAATCTCAGTTAATATAATAGTTTCATACTTTCAAGATTTTCCAGCTACTTATCTGTACTGTTTTCTTTTTTTTTTTCGGTTTATTTTAATACATGCTAACAACAACAACAACAAAATCCTGTATGAATCAGGAAATATCATTTCAATGACAGTCTAAAAAAAAAATCCAAAAAATCTCAGAGAGTGAGAGAATAAGGATTTTGAAACACTGCTGCAGCCATCTGCACATCTATCTCCCTTTTTAGGAAAAGGCTCTTAAAGGCAAAATGATTTTTTTTTCTATAGCTTATTATTTGATCAGTGAAATAAGATAAGCATCCACAATCTGTAATAGAGTTTGGAATGAAAGCATCAAGCCTAAGCCTCAACAGTTATTAAAACAGATTACTTAATTGCAGTTGGTCGGTTTGCTATAAAGAAACAAAAATTTGGAAGCAGCCACACTTTAAATGTAACAGAGCTCATGACATTACCCAGCAGTCTGTAAGAAAATTGCCTGAAAGCTTTTCTAGCAGAGTGTTGTTAAATAAGGTATTTTTCCATTTTGAACAAAAGCAAAAATTCATACCAGGTGCAGTTGTGCAACAGTGGGGAATTATTGCATACTAAACAAATTTCAAAGAAAAAAGCCTATCCTTAGCAAGATTTGTACATGCTATGTAGCCTATTTAAATTAATCCAGCTCAGTATATTTTTAATATGGAAATAATGAAAATAGATACCTGGAAAAAATAGTGATGTGAAGTTCCACAGTGACCTAGAAGCAAAAATCAGAGCAGATGGGGATCCTGGGCTATTTTCACAATGCATGTAGAAAAGCAGATAGCAGTATCACTAAATTTTAAGCACCCCAAGACCTAGACTAATAGCACAACATAAACGAGACTTTAAAGGAATCTTTGTAAATGTTACATGTAGCTCAAGATATTTTTTTCAGGATAACAATTGGATACTTTCTGCTGAGTGGTGAATTATCTGTAGTGCATAATAATATTTAATGACCTGTTTAAAAGCATTAATAGAATGAAATAGTAATTAAACATCACTACATTCTGATTCCTTAATGGTAGACCTATAATACTTCATAGGGATGGGAAAGGTTTAATACTCCTGTCATTCAGAGTTACAAAGACTTCTATGGTTGCTGTGGGTCTTAATTAGAAGCCAAACATAATTCTGAAAACAAAATTAATCATCACTAAAAAATTCCCCCCAAAATTCAGCTCATGTTTTGCACTTAAATTTCATGCAGGTCGAGTACTTACACACACTTGCCCCGTTTAATTTATTCCTACCAGCTTTTGCAATGTTTAAAAGACACTCTGTAGTCAGGGAATTTGAAGACAAATATTTGAAAGTCAAATATCTTGCCCTATGGTTTTCTGTCTATTTGACACCACCTTAACAAATTAAGTGATCTCACTGTATTTGTAAATGAAGAAAAGCATTTAGTACCAAGCATATGAAAAGATCCTGAGTGCTTAGAATAGAGTTAAATACACATGTAGATATGTCCATCCAAGACTTTCTTCCTTATTTTGGGAACACCTGCTCTCTGGAGATGGCTCATTCCTCAAACAGCACGTTTCACAGGCACCTAAAACTCAACGTCCAGAAGAACACTCGCATATTGGAGGGTTGAGCAAGGCAGAAGGGTGTGTTGTCCCACCACCCCATACTTCTTGCATAACAGGTTTCTGGTCCAAAGAGGACCCTGTCCCCAGGGAGGGACACCAGCCCGTCACTCATCCCAGCCTCCTGAAAGTGCCATGATGATGGCAGGTGGCTGGCGGGCAGAGGGGCCATAAGTGAGCACTCTTAACTTTCCCCTTGGAAGCTGTTCCATTGACATAAAAGCACTAATGATAGATAGATGTGGAGAAGGAGGAAATCCTGCACAATTTGGCAGCCAGCTGGCATGGGCACTGGTTGACAGGATGGGGGAGTCCCAGATTGATTTGGGAAAGGCTAGTGGCAAGAACCTGGTGCTGAGGCCCACCCCGGTAGTGCTGGGAAAGACCCCGAGAGAGGAAGGGTCTAAATGAGGGTGTTGAGGCAGACATATGGCCCTTTCTCCCTTGCCATGCTCCAAGCTGGCCATATACGAGACACCTACCACTCTCATTCTCAGTATTGCTGCCAGGTGGAGTTGCTATGCCCTAATTTAGGCAACCAGAAAATGGGCATCCTCTCAGGTCCTTCTGCAGTTGATAGAGAGAAGCAGGCATCTCTAGAAAATTATTCCTTTCATCTCCAAACTTACAGACAGAGTGAACTATTTTCTTATGTCTATTTCTCCACAATGGTTTTAAGAAGCCCTGAGCAGTTAGCTCAGAGGTAGAACTCTAAAGTGGGATGCGATGAACTCCATCTGTAATTATCTACAGAAACAATCCTGCCCATAACTGCCATAAATCTATCATTACAAACCAAAAGTATCTCCCACCTTATTTTGTAAAGAGAAATGTACTTTATTTATTCTAATGCCCAATTGGCTGCTAGATAGCACTTAAATCAGCAGGTCTTCCCCAAAACAGGTATTTAATTCAGCATTGTGATGTTCACACATCTCCATAATGATGTATTTGCTGCAAAACACATTCAGACAAAGAGGAAAGCATTAATCTGTGCTGTGCAGCACCATCAAAAACCATTGACATCACCCTTCTTCCAGTGTGACTCAAAAGCCAAAGGAGGACGAACAAAAGGCTCCCACCAAAGCTGCAGTAAAAGCCATTTTCCCCTGATGTTGCCATGGCCTTTTATAGTTCCCCATAGCGACTGATGCTGCTTTTGAGAGCTGAGCAGAGAAGCAAGAGGAGCATTTCTAGTTCTCTGGCACCTCAGTGTCACTGCTTTGTTAATGTGCTTCCTTTTCAAGTAACTATTAAATGGATATTTAATGTACTTCAATTATTCTGAACAAACAATTGAGTCCTCCTTTAGTTCATATAATTAAAACTGAAGTTAATTTTGAGGTTTAAAAGGGAATAGACCTGCAAGTATTTAATTACTGAAAATATTATTGATGATAAAGTACAATCAACTAAAAGGTGAAGGAATACAAATAGAAGCACTGTGTTTTCTGATCAGTAAGATTGCATGGAAGAGAGAGTCCAGAAGTGTATTTAGTTCTAGGCTTTTGGGAGTATTATGGACCAGCTACAAAAGCAGATTCGTCAGAAAGTTGTCCTACTGCTAAAACACTGAAAACCATTAAATGGTATTATATCATGTTATTACAGTATGCTTTTTTTGTTTTGTATCATAAATAATATACCTATACCTCTGTAAGAGTATATGGTGTTCTATTTTAGGTAATATACTCCAAAATACAGTTTTCTCTCCAGAAAAATCTGTTGGAAAAAAAACTATTTACAATAGCAGCAGTTCCCTCTGACATGAAAGACCAACAACTATAGACGAGTTGAAGAAAAGTGAAGAATCTCTATTTGATGACACAGAGAATAAACAATTTGTCATCTATTTTTTTCTGAATTTGTGGAAGCAGGGAAGGAATAACATCTCCCAATTACATTTCTTCATTAAGAGTATTCACAACAGCTTGAGCAGGAAGAACCACCACATACCATCATATTGTCCATGCTATTAGTGTCAGTGCTTGCTTTTTTCATGTCCGGTAGCAGAGAGTTACCAAACAAAACCAAATGTTGATGTAAATGACAGCCTTTTGGCACCCTGAAATTAAATCTATTGAAACAATGATTCATTTGTCGTAGTGCTTCTGAAATCATAAATCACATGGGAGGTGGCCAGGTGAGAGTGACAAGGGAAAATATTTTTACTAAACACCTTTGTCCATCTGATGCCTATTTCCCCATCCCATAGGTAGAAGTTTCACCAAGATGGCAGGGAGAATTGTTATGACGATGTCTTGAAAACGCCTTTTATAGGTGGACCTGTCAGATCGCTTCTCCATCCTAAAAACCAGTTATCTGGGGGAGGTAAGGTGTGTGTCTTAAGACTGGCAGTAAGTGAGGAGCCTTAGAAAAATTTCATCTAACCTGTATCTCTCTCCACCACAATGAAATGCTCTGCCCACTGTCATGTCCATGAACATTTTAAGGGGAAATGAGGAAAGAGGAGAGACGGCACAAAGGCTGTGACACAATGGAGTTGCAGTCTCTGTGCTGTACAGGTACTCATGTTCCTCCTGCTTGTCTGTTTCCTCTGTAACTGGACACTGAGCAGAGGGTTCTCTAACATACTGAATCACTGGTGAAATGTAAGTTATGATACCTTTGTATGAATGTAAGGAACAACAGAGGCTGACAGAGTTGGGAAAGTTCAGCCTGGAGAAAAGAAGGTTCCAGGGAGAAATTATTGTGGCCTTTCAGTACTTAAAAGGGGCCTGTAAGAAAGATGAGGACAGACTTTTTGGCAGGGCCTGTTACAGTAGGACAAGAGGTAATGGCTTAAAACTAAAGGAGGGAAGATTCAGGCTAGACATGAGGAAGAAATTTTTCACAGTGGGGGTGGTAAAATGCTGTCCCAGGTTTCCCAGAGAGGTGGTAGATGTCCCATCCCTGGAGACATTCCAGACCAGGCTGGATGGGGCTCTGAGCAACCTGATCTAGTTGCAGATGTCTCTGATCATTGCAGGGGAGTTGGACTAGATGACCTTCAAAGGTCCCTTCCAACGCAAACTATTCTATGACTCTGTGATTCTGTGAACCCCTGATCCCTGAATTCATCAGGATAAACCAGTGATTACAGACAACCAGAACTTAAAATCCACCACCCTTCTGAATGCACAATGCATATTTGCCAGGTCTTATAGAGCACTGATATTATTTATTGCAAACTACTCGGTCCTTGCTAGGTTGAGATGTCCAAGTAACAAAGACACATCTGAATGAATTTTATATACTTACCTCAACCCAGATCAAAGCTGTGACGCTTTTTTCTCTGCTCAACAGCCATGATAAAACAAAGGACTGCGAATTACAAAATATAAGCTCTACTTTTTCTCTCCAGTTAGTGTCATTGCTTTCATAAATACACCTTTATAGGCTAGCAGCAGTCTAAAAATGCTTATACATTGTTACAATGGAACTTATTCTATTACTGCTTAGTTTAAAAGTGGTATTCAAATGTGGATTGTGTATGAATTCTGTTGTAACTGGGTAAGAAAAATGTGAATTATTAAAGTTCCTTTGGACCTGCAGCCGTCTCAAGATAGAGTTGAATAGGCTGTCATAAATATGCCTGTGGAATAATATGAAAACATTCTCTAGTCAATGTGTATTCAGCAGGAATATTGCATTCATGTTATTTTCATTTTATTAATTTTAATATGAAAATCAGAGCTTCATTACAGTGCAACAAGAAATACATAATAATATAAAATTTCAAAGCACACAAATAAAATTATGCCTTACCAGCTTTCATTTCCCCACAGCACTCTGCAAATAATATAAACAGAAGTTGTGTTTCAGGATCGGTGTGGCATAACCAATTTTGCTCAGGCAGAGAGCCAAGAAAGCACAAGTTCTAATCCCTACCCTTAGGCTCTCAATTCAGCAAGGCACTTACATCCCTATGTAACTTTAAGAAAAAGCAGTATTGTTCAAGTCAATGAGTCTACTTCACCGTTCATGCATTTTCCAAGTGCCCTGCTCAGCTGAGGTATTAAGCTCATTTTTGCGTTTTTTTTTTTTTTTTTGCTTATAAATGGAGCAATACTTAACTGTGTCATAGTGGTGCTGTGAGATTCCTCATCAGTATTTCTGATGGACTGACATCGCCCTAACACCACGGAACAGCAACAACTCATGGTCTTTAATATGTTTACTTTTTTAACATAAATACCATTTTACTAACAAAATGCCTCCTGATTTTAAGCAATGCTGAACACCTCTGTCTCTCTTTCACATTAGAGATACTGGAGTTATTATTACAGGATTGCAATTGAATTATCCTCCTACCCCATTAGGCTTTGATGAGATCATGTGAACTCTGCTATAGTCTCTCTGCTGCCATGAACACACCATTGCTGTCCTTCCATCTTTTATTTGAGGGGATGTCTGTTCATGCAGACACAGCACCATTCTAAAGTTGGACCGTCCTCTCCCTTCTGACATTGACTGGGCAAAATATGAGCTGAAGACTTTGGTTTCCTGTAAAATTCATTGCTATTCTATGCTTTCATTCATTCGCACTTTTCTGTTTTGTCCTGTCTTTCCCTTATGTGCAGTCCACTTGTTTTGTGGGCTAAGATCTGTCTTCTTGGTTGCTCATCACCACAACAACATCCACGATGTATCTCCAAGCCTCAATTAGCCTTTCTAAAGGTCTGTAAAAAGTCTACCACGATTTATTTGGTCCAAACTGTATGAACAACCTCTCTATTCTCCCCCAAGTGGGCATCCTCTATTGGATGCTCCCTGGAAGCCAGCAGCTGCCCATGCTGTGCTTTGAGGAAACACTACTGTCCCATGATCTCAGGGTTCAGTATTTTATAGACACTGAGGAGCATCAGCAGGTTACTCTTCAGTGTTGCTTGGATTTTGTTATGTGCCCGTGTCTGCTGTGTATATTTTATTTTGATAAAATGCAAAGTCTTTCAAAAGCCTTTAGATCTGTAACTAAATGTAAAAGCCTGTAATGCCTGAGAGGCAAGGCTGGAATGGATTCAAACACATCCTAATGAAGGCAACGACAGAAGAGTCCTGTCTGATTTTTTTTCAAATGTTGCTTTGTTTATGTGCTTTAAGAGTTCAAAGCACTGCCAAACAACTTTCAAATGTTGCCCTTCATCACATGATTGTAAATTACATTAGCTGCATATTCCAGTTTTGCACCAAAAGTGGCAAAACACTGTCAATAGAGTCAAGATCTGTTTCACAAATAAATACCGGCCTTGTTTCACGGTTTCCCAGCATAGCAGTATTAGTATACATCTACTTGGAGGTCATTTTTCTATCAATAGCAGTCCAGCTGCAATAATGAGGCCAGACATCTATGTTCCGATGAATCCAAAACTGTCTTTGATGTCCCTGTGTTTGAGATAGCCTTACATTTAATAACAAATGCTTAATTTGAGAAGGTAAGGTAGGCTGACTATAGCCCCTCGGTCCTACAATGCTGACAGCACTGGGTCTTGAAGGATGCTTTCAGTGGGAATTAAGGAGCCAACTGAGCAACCTGCTGTTCTGTGATTCACACCCAGGTAACTCCATCGATTTCCTGAAAGTTTCACTAGTACAAAATCAGCACAGGAAAGTGAAAATCAAAATCACTGGCTTCTCATCACACAGAGGAGTCTGAGGTAACCCACAAGATGCAATTGCTGCACACTGACATAGCTTGTGCTCATGCCTTACTATGTATAAATGTATAAACAGTGAAAGATAACCAGCTTTCTGCTTTTAGCACACTTTCCAGCCCAAGCACACTGCATTCAGTTTATTGTAATATTTGCACCTAACACTAATAAGCATCTGTACACAGGCTTGCGTAGCTGTATGCACCTGGAGCAGCAACAGAGTACAAGAGCTTTTGAAGCCTCACTTCATTATAGTGATGAAAATATTTCACCCACTGGCAAGTGGTGAAACAGTGGTTCAGGATCACTGTTTCTTCAGGAAATGAGAAAATATTCACATCCTGGGATGCAATAGGGAAAGTGTTGTCAGCAGGTAATGGCAGGTGATCCTTCCCCTCTACCTCACACCAGAGGGACACATTTGCTGCGCTGGGTCTAGTGCTGGGCTCCACAGTGCAAAAAGGACATGGACTTACTGCAATGAGTGCAGAAAAGAGTCACAAAGACGACAAAAGGCTTGGATCCTCTACCATATGAGGAGAGGCTGAGCACAGAGCTGTATCAGGCATTTCCTCGGATACAAATCCCAACATTTCAGCTATAGAAAGATTTCTAATGTATCTTATCTCAGACCAACCTTAGCATTGCATTTGTAAACAAAATCTTCTTAGAAAAACACAGACAACAGGAGTCAGGATCCCACTAACCGCTATAGTTCTAAACAATCCTTGCAAACCTCACTTTTCCACTGTGAAGCTGGGCATGGGACAGAAGTGAGCCATGAAGGTTTAAGCATCATAGTGTTAAGTTGCCTTTCTACTGGTTTTCACCTTCCATCAGGTTCCTAGTTTGCTGGGCCCTCCCAGATCATCTAGGCAATAAATCTGTTGGGCTCATGCTCATACAGATCAATCCAACACTTTCTCACATTATGACATTTTGTGTAGCTACATACTCAGTCACCGTGCTGGCCTTCTCGCATCTTGGATTCCCATGGGACTACCTGCCTGCCATCTCTCTGAGGACCCCACACAGTGGCTTACTACCCAAATTGCTTTTCAGACAGTCCTCAACAGCAAACATTCAACTCAAATACTATCAAAATCCACAAAGAGGGACCCATTGCATCAAGCCTTCAAGGCATATAGAATGTAGTGCATTAAATAACATATTGTCCAAGCTCTTCTAGTTCTGGGAACACAGATGACATCTCAGCACAGCCTTCAGTTTTATCTTTAGTTAAGCCTTCTATAGTTTTACCTTTGATGCCTCAGAAACGGAATAACACCGCTTGCATGTTGTTTTTTCCTCTTTTTCCATGCAGTCCACTCCTGTGCAATCAGTATCCTCCAAGACTGAATCCTAGTCAATCACCCAACCTCTGACAAGTCTACCAGGAAAGCAGAGAACAAAGTAGAAAATGAAAAATGAGGTCCTAGATGCCTCTAAAGAGTTAAGTTTGAAAACTCAGTAGTGGAGAGGATTTGGCCCATTTTGTGAAAGAACAGGGCAAACAGTCTAGCAGAGTCTTACTTCAACCTGAAAGCAGGTGAAACAGTCTTCCAACCCCGTAAAAAGCTGTGAAAAGCTAGAAGGAGCAGTAGTTAACCAGGGGATCAGTCTTACAGTAAAATATGCTCCATCAGATCTCTTTCTTCATCACTACACAAGTTTCAAGCTTCTTTTCTTACTAAAATCAGCCGATGACCCTTCATGAGCCCTAAAACTAGTTCTCTAACCACCAAGTAAATGCCTTGGTACAAGCACTTGGAGACAGCAGGGGAGCCTGCAGAGCTTTGTCGTCCCACACACATCAGCAACTGACTGGATAGCCTCAGCAGCACAGTGGTAAGGGTTGTATCAATCTTTTATGTTAATTTTATTAAAATTTTAATTCATAGAGTTACATGGAAGTTCTGTACTGGATGTATTTATCAACTATTTATCAACTTTCAAACTTCCTCTGTTAAATGGAAAACGAAGAACATGAGAACATGGTCATAACCCAGTCTTGATTATGATATTCCTTCCATCTACAGTATTTCTGTGAAATATTTATGATAATTTGCATTCATCCGTTTGAGTCCCAGTTTTCAAGATTAGTCCCAGGATAGGCATGTGCAGCACTCTGATTGGCAATGCCTGCAATTGTCATTTGTTACTGAAGAGTTTTGGGGCAGATTTCTTGCTGTATTTTTTAAAAGTCGCACATGCATGGGACATCCTATTGCATTAGCCTCAGCAAGGGGTGGTGGCTCAAGGGCTCATGGGATTTTGTCTATCGTGCTATATTTTGAAAATCCTTCACATCTGGAGACAACTATTTTGCTTGTAGGTGAACTCCACTTTGTGCTACAATGTGATGGCAAGGAGACTTCCCATAAGAATGACTGAGAGAAAACTGTTGTATAAAAGAGGAACTGATACCTGAGAGAAATCTATGGATGGCTTACTAATCTTTACGACACACTGCATTTGCAGAAAAAAAATTAAGAGCTTAAGATGGCAAAGAAAGCTTCAGCAGTCCTCAGTGAGCAACCTTTCTGCTGCCTTCAGCTGAGACATTAGAACAGGAAACTAGGCCTTGGGCTGGCACACTGGTTCCTGTGCTGGACAAAGAGAAGGCATCACTCATCACAACTCTTCATGAGCTAAAAACCAAGCAAAGTGTTTGCAGACACAGTAAGTCTAATGGAACTATTGAACTTATTCCTTTTGCTACTGAAAAAATAATTAAGACAAACAATTAAGCCATTTCCATTTTAAAATTAATACTGACTATGTAGGGGGAAGATTTTGACAAGTAATTTTCTAAATGTTAACAGCTGATGTTCATATAAGTCAAAACCAAATATTATTGAGCTAGACTGCAAAAGTAGAGAGCAGATATTACAAGCAATAATTCTCATTTCTTATCAAGATCAGAGTAAACCCAAATTTATAAGCAAAGATAATCTGTACAGAAACTCTACTGTATGTTTGAAATTATTTAAAAATTTGCCTACCACTATAAACCCAAGTTTTCCAGCAATTCTAGAACAGCAAATTATCAGCATACTACACAAGTACTCATAGTGTTGGGATAATACTCTCAAATATCCATTTCCAGAACATGTTCACATTGCATTTTCAAATATTTGTGAAAATGAAAACTTCATATCTGCTGAAACACTCAGGCATAAGAAATGAAATTCCATGTGGTTTTTCAAGTGTAAAAATGCAGATCCTGATGCAATTAAATGAAGGAGTTTATAAAGATAGACCAAAAGAAATCAGACCCTAAATAGAGAGTTTCATATATTCCTCAATTTTTTTTAGTCTCATCTTACAGGTAGTGTAGATATTTTCTTTCTCAGACAATTACAACAGAATATGGGATATTTATACTTCCCAAAGTACTATCTTTGCAAATAATATGTTACAATTCCTAATTATTTTAATCAATTGCTGATTTTTTTCTCCCTGATATCCAGTGACAGGACGTGTGAGAATGGCTCAAAGCTGCACCAGAGGAGGTTCAAGGCTTTGAGCAACCTGTTCTAATGGAAGGTGCCCCTGCCCATGGCAGGCAGGGTAGACTAGATGATCTTTAGAGGTCCCTTCCAGCCCAAACCATTCTGTGGTTCTGTGTGGTTACGAGGAAGCATTTCTTTACCAAGAAGGTGGTGAAACACTGTAACTGGCTTCCTGGAGAGCTGGTCAATGCCCCAAGCCTGTCAGTGTGTAAGAGGCATTTGGTCAATGCCCTTAACAACATGCTTTAACCTCCGTTCAGCCCTGAAGTGGTCAGGTAGTTGGACTAGATTGTTGTAGGTCACTTCCAACTGAAATAGTTCTATTCTATTCTATTCTATTCTATTCTATTCTATTCTATTCTATTCTATTCTATTCTATTCTATTCTATTCTATTCTATCAAAATTTGCTATCACTAATTAAAACATCTATTAAATTATAGTTATTGGTTCATATGGTTTATTCTGTTTAATCTTACACTGACTTGATGAAATAAGAACATTTCAGGAATATCCCTGTTGTTTATTGTAACACAACTCCTTTTAAAAGCCATGGCTAATCGTTTCTACTATAACTGCTGCTGGGTTTCATCACATGTTTTTCATAGAGAAATTATTGGAAAGTTAGCCCTATCAGATTAATATATGTGAAAACATGGCAATACTACTTAGCTTCAACGTACAGAGGAAAATTACATATGGATACTCCTTCTGATAGTATCTTCAGAATAAAGCTGATGGGAGTCGCTTGCCCAAATCCATTTTCTTTCAAAAGCACAGGGTCACTAGAGCACCCAGTCTCAGTCAAGAGCAAGCCAGGAGATATGCAAGTTTATGCCCTTTAGCTGTTTGCATCAGGTGTTTTTGATTACATGGTTCATTGGAGAAAACATATTTCATTGACCAATGCACATTAATCAATAAAGAGACATGAGCAGGTTTTACTCCTCAATGAAGCAAAAAGAAGTTACTGGCATAACATGAAACCTCCAAGGATATGATACTTCAGTTAGCATACTCTAATTACATACTTCAGTTGGTACAAATGTCAAGACTTTTTCCTGAAAAACAATTTTAAAGTTTTAATCTTGTCTTTCTTATATAGGTATCTTAAATAAGTTTATCAGCTCTCAACATATTCTCCATGTTAGTTACAGAGTAAGTATCCACAGATGCTTCACAAACCACATGGTAACATGGTAACCCAGGGTCAGGAGAAGACCAGTAATGAGCAAGAAGACTGACAGGCAACAAGATATTGGAGACCACATCTGTACCTGAGTGTGTCACATACATACGTGTTGGTGCTGGAATCCAGTAATACTCATATACTCATTCACAATCCTTCCTGTGCTCCTGAGTTCCAAATGAGCACAACATTTGTACTGGCATTACCAGCAGGTTGCCCTTTTGACACTAAGTTCACCCTCATCTGTATTTAAGTCCTCACAGTGTTTAGGGATTAACATGAATCTCTTACTAAGAGGTGAAAATAGGCATATGGGGAAAACATAACTTTCCCATTGCTTCTGTGGGCCTTGTGGTGTGCCTGCTGGGCAGCTTGACAGAAATCCAAAGATGGTTCTGATGTTTAGACACATATTTTGTGAAAAGCATGCTTAAAGAAAGTATTGCAGGACTAGTAATTTAGAGATTTTTGCCCAAGTGATCAATTTCTGACAGATATCACACGACAAACAATTTATCTGTTATACTTTCTGCAGATAACCCATTCATTTGCTTTGTTCATTTAATTGAGTATTAGCTAATCTAATACATCACCTTTCCTATTTGAACTTACTTCAAAGCCCTGTGTGCCAGCAGATCTAGCCGATGCATCTGCTGAAACATGCTTAGTATTTACTTTAAGTACTAAATTGTGCTCCAGCCTTAATAGCATCTTAATATGAGCCCAAAATAGGCATGCTTAACCTGTAACTGCATTGAAACAAAGATCTTTGTGTCAAGTCAGTAAGCTAAACATCCCAAACCTGGCACCTCACAGGTTCATGGTCCTGTACAAGTCAGCTTTTGCAGAGCTCCATCCTTGTTGAGAGTACAAGTCAGTAACATGGAAAAGCTCTTGCTATCAATGAGCAGCTGAAGACACACCAGAAGGTCATGCCCACAAATACATTAAAGAAGCTAAAGATGCTCTCTGTCAGTGTGACCACAGAGCCCCAAATTGCAGCATCTTCCTAGCAGGTTAGAGATGACAGTGTGAGTTCCGAGTGGTACAAGATTGCCAATAGCCTAAGGGTCTAGAAAGACTTAGCAGGATTTAAAGGACAGAAAAACAATGTAGAGATTTGTCCTCCTCCTTTGCTAAAAGCAAGAAGCTAGAGCATCAAAAGAAGCTAATCTCTGTGGAGATTAAAGGATCCCAAATCTTCCTTGCCAGCAAATAGAGTAAAGCCAGCAAGAGAAGAGACAGTGAAGGAAAAGGAGATAGTCCTGATTTAGAGAGGCAATCACTTCTTTTTTGACCAGTTTCTATAAGCTTAGTGGCTTTTCCTTTCCCCAGAATGAAATTCAGGCAGGAAAAGAGAGAGAGAATCAGTGCTTTCCTTTTCTTCTTCAATATTAAAAAGACTAAGACCTGACAGCATCATCTTCTCTTAATTTAAGGATCCAGCACAAACTAAATGAGCAGTAGTTTCCCTCCATATGCCACAGGGCAGGTCCTGTGTGGGGAGGGTGTTAGTGAGGAGGGGAGCACACCATAGTGTTCTGCACAACCCAAGCTTGTGTCAGCCTCCTCGGAAATAATCATTCCTGTGCAGTCAACCAGTCTCCTCTACCCACCCTAAACACAAAAGATGATGCAATGTCACTGCCACACAAGGTCAGCATCCACTTGACACGCTACCAAAAGGACCTGGCAAGCTCTCATTGCTGCTTTTGACAATCAGCTTCAACGGAGCATAAGGCATTAGCTGTTCATCTACTGAGAGACACATTATTGGATAAAGCTAGAAGATATTTCTCCCTCTCACAAAATGGAAATCATGGGACACGTAATGTCCCCTGGACATTTAGAACAGAAATGTAGTCTCCAGATAACAGAGTCACTACAGCATGTGACTGGTGCTAGAGCTTGGTAACTGAACAAATATCTTTCTATCTTTCATTTTCTCAGTCATATCCAGTCTAAAATGAGAGCAGCTATAAATTATTACCATGTATGATTGTGCCATGGGCTATCCCTTGTGACCAGTTAGTCTCAAAGTATTTCTGTTTGTCAACATTACCTAGGAAAATAGTCACTGGTGAATTTCCATTATAAAATAGGAAAAGAGCTCATAGGCTTTAGGTTCACATATATTTTTACAACACAAAAGATACGGTTAGATCCATCCTTCCAAACAACAATCCTAATGCTCTCTTCAGAGATAAATCCACTAATGCAAGGATTTCATTCTCTGACAATTTTGTACAGCAAGTACCACCCCCTCCCAGTTATGTGGAAATTGAAAACAGCCAATCTATCACAAACAGAGCTGACACATCCACTCTCTGTGTTATAAAGCCCAGTCTTTCGTGCTCTACTCAGTGGTATTTTGGAATTATCCCATATCCCATCCAGTGCCAGATCCAAGTCACAAACTGTACAGTGATAAGATGTCACTACCTGTCGAAGTCTTCACTACCTACCATACATTGATATGATGAATAAAGCAATGAAGAGCATTCTGTTTGAGCACGTCTGCCCCTGCCAGGTAGAGACAGCCTTTAGAAACATCCAGCACATCTACAGAGTGATGCATAATGCTCATCAAAAGACGTGTTCTCTAGAATATGACAGGAAGTTTGTAAGTTTGTAAAAGTTCACAGATTGTACAGCATTGCCAGCTTCTGGATGAAACTGCCAGCCGACTTTCATCAATATGTGTGTCCTTTGGTTCAGGTTCTCTGTACACAGCTACATCCCCACTTTCAGGCAGGCAATTATTGTGAAACCACAGACTCTTGCAGCTTAAAGACTCTTGGCTTCTTTGAACAATACTTCTCCTTTTGCTGCACTGCCATCCAAGGCAGCCTTGACACACACAAAAATTTGATCTCTAAGGACAATGGGAATTCAGTGTTCCAAATAGTAAGCTCCCCCACTAAATTGAATACTTTGTTTTTAGCTTTAAAAATAACTGCAAAGATCATCTTTCTAAGCTCTGCATTCAACACTGAGAAGCATACTGAAAGAAGATCAATGCCATCTTTCTCTAACTCATACAGGTCTCACTACAAATCACCAACCAGACAGAATTTCTATAAGGTGATGTACTGGTGCTACTCTGGAGCAGGTTGACATCAAAAAGTTGACTCAAGCGCTGTTTTTCAGGAGGATAAAAATCCAAACATTTACAAAGTTGAATATTTTTTTCCACTTAGTACCACAAAAATGCTGGTCTGTTCTGGATTAGGTTAGCATTGAGATATTGAGGCAGAATCTTCAGCAAAACATGCTTTTGTAGAAAATAAAAGACAGAAAACTGTCTCCTCAAGCTTGACCTTAAATGGCAAGTTTCCCACTAGATTAGAGATCTGTATCAACTGAACCGTTCTCTATATCCAGCCAACCCAGAACATCTGCACTCCAAGATCAACAAGGATGCAATGTTAATGCAATTTTTTTGACTTTGCAATGTCAAAGTCTCTGATCCATACCTGCAACTCTGAGTAGCTCAAGTCTCATGTTCTTATTCTACTAGACTAAGCAGAGTATTAGTTGCATTTTAATACTGCATTATTTTGTTTAAGATAACAGGCAGTAGAGTCTCATTCCAATTACTGTTCTGGCTTGAAGACCTGTTAAAACTATGAAATCTGTTTTAAAAACTCAAAGTGTGTCTTCTTACAAACTTTGGAACTATTTTAATGGTTTCTGTACAGTTATGTAAGCTTATGAATTGTTACTCAATAGTCCATTACCCATTTTACATGTTTGTGACACAGCCTAATAAAGCAAGTGTAGAATCCAATGTCATTTTATCCTTTAACATTTATTGGCATGTTTGTATTGATTTTGTTAAAATTTGTAATTAAAGCAACACAATGTCACGTTTTCAATACGATTCAAAAGCAACATTTTCACATTTCCAATATGGTTTAAAACTTCTATGAAAGGCCTTGATGAAAGATTAAGACCAGCTCCAAAGTGACATTGGAGATCAGCTCTCGAACATATAAATCAAGATGTTTTACTAGCTGCTATGTGATATTAAGTATTTGGTGTATTTTACAAATGCTTTGCAGCTGGATGTTTCATTCTGCAGGGAGACTGAAATTACATTTTTCTAAATCTCTGTAAGTTTTGTGTCTTTGCTGATTGGTAGAAGTATAAGCTCTGTTCTTTCAATGTAAGCAGTGTACAGAAAAAAGCTATTGAAGTGTCTGTGGATGGCTGTTTAATACTTCAGATGTGCTATCAAGCATAGGCCATGAAGATTATGACCCATAACACTTTGAATAATGATTGATCTTAAAAGTTGTCCTTTTGCTATGGTACTGTTTATTGGATGTACCAATAAATTCTTGCCCCAGCTATTCTGACATGGCTCCTATTTCATTGGCTTCGGTGTGGCCGCAGGAACACAATTTTTTTATAGACTACCTTAGCATGGGCAAATACAGCTGGCTTAAGGAGCAAAACAGAAAAGTTGTTCATCTTCAATGCTTTTATATTTGACAATAAAAAAGATGATCTGAAAAACTTTTACAAAGCTAGCATTTTACTCTGAGAACAGATCCGGTTTCCCATCACTTTCACACTGGTATAGATGTGACTTCAAATTAGTTACAGAGATTTGTAAGTGACTGAATGCTCTGGGGAAATCGGGACCAGTGCTTTTAGCAATGATAAGTTAACACCGAAAGAAGATTAAATTATTTTGCAGCAAAGTAAGAAAACCAGTGAGGAAAAGAAATTCCATGGACAGGAAAACAAAACAAAACAAAACAAAACAAAACCCCCAAAAAAACAAAAAACCCCCCCCCACAACTGTATATCACAAAGGCACAAGTAAATTTAGTAAAAAACCTGACTGTTTCATGCTGTGTGGGAGTCTTCTTCAGATTCCAAAGAACTGCCAATTTCTACTTCCTCCCCTCAGCGCTGTACATACTCAATATACCAAATAACTCTTGGTTGGATTTTGCAACCTCTATTCTCTCTGACCAGTGCCTTCAGAGATGATACTGGAAATATTCTGAGAGCTCATTTAACCAAAAAATTACTTCCTTAAATATCTGAGCCTGATTCTTCACAGCTGTGCAAAGTGATTTATTAATAAAACTCCTTACGGTTGGAGTGAGCATTTTTCTTACATTTACACCACTAGTGTTGTGGGACTGTCTATGGCCCCAGAAACTTGCTGTGCCCAGCCACCATTTCCTCCACCCCAACCCCAGTTTTGTAATCTAACCTGGAGGATACCCTTGTCTTTGAACTACAATGCCTCCATTTTTTACCTGCTTTCTGGAATCACCAGAGAAAGTGCCAAGTACTAGACAGTGGAAAGTTAGGACCTTGGTTTCCCATTTGTAACAGCAAGTTAGAGCCATTTTGTTTCAGCTCACTGTTTAGTTAATATTTCCCTGCTTATTTTGAGCCCATTTTGAACCCCTAAAGGCTACTGAAGTGGGACCCCTACTTTCTTTCAGCTCCTGAAGCCCTTTAAGTAACCCATCTGCCTGCAAAATTTTTATTGGCTCATACTATATTTGAGAGTCTCAAAGCAGAAAGACACTGTTTTAACCTTCTTTAAGAACAGTCTTAGTAAAATGAGCTTAATTACACTGTAAAATAACATTACCATCAGGGCATCAGATGCACGGAGAATGCTTGAGGGACCAACTCTACTAATAAAGTAGAAGATTCCTATTTCAAGGCAAGCTATTGGTATTAAATAGCATCACACACCTTAGAGACCTGCTCTTTTTCCTGGCAACATTTCAGAATGAGGAATTACAAGTGTGTTTATAGCAGCTGACAATTCAAAGCCTGAGCATTGGAAAGCAAAGCCTTGTTTACAGAGATCTTCCTTGAATGTCTTAATAAAAATACTTGAAGCTTTTCATTTTATATGCACCACATGGATTCAAGTACACTGATAAGGCAGACTGCATTGAAAGTTGAGAAGGCAATAAAAATTGGAATCTACTGATCTTGTATTTTAGTAGAAAATAAAAAGTCACCCGTATACAAGCTCTTAGTTTTCAAGGATTGAAGTAGAGAGAGACATGAAAGTATTGAAACTTGATGCTGCTCTGAACTTTTTTCTATGCAATCTACATAAAGAAGTACAACATTTTACTAAAATCTACTAAAGGTTCAGCAAACAGAAGAATTAGAAGAATAAAAGTAAGAAGATCCATGAAACAACACTCTACACACAGACCTTCATCCAAATGATGTGGGTTACAATTTGTGACCTCCATTACCATGATTATTAATAAGGGTTCTGTAATACATATTTCTTCTTAAGTATTATTTTTACACACTCAAAAGTGATCAGGTCTTTTCTAACACCAGAATTCCCATATGAATAAATTATCCAGGTATGACTTCACTGAATACTCTTCTTCAAAAAAAAACAACAAACAAACACTAGATGCAAACCCAGTCAAGGTGACCACAAACTACTTGAAAAGCAAGGCTGAAAATTTTAAATACAGTTAGTACAGAGAAAGTAGATGTGCAAAAACACATTTAAAAGTTCTCCTATTTATTCTAATCTTGAATCTTAATTCACCCTGTTTACCTTGTTAAAGGTCAGCTTTTTTCCAGTCTTAGGATGCGTTCATTAGGTACGATATGCCAAAACTGATCATATCAATGTTTTTTTTGACTACGGAGTTTCAGGGTTTTCCATTACCTTATTGTCTGCAATGGCTGGAACTTGCTTTTTATGGCACAATAATTATGATCACCTTGTTTGCTTTACATCTGTAGAGAAAACTGTACTCACAGTACTCATGTAATTTATGCTCCAGCATCAGTAGATACTTAAAATTTCAAGGGAAATGTACAGTACATAATTCAACCAACGTGGCCAATAGTGGACAAGTTTGTGTGCTGTAATATGAGCATGTAATCTATGACTGCTTAAAGTGGAAATGTGTTCATTTGTGAACTTGAAAATTCTAACTGCAATTGAAAACATCTACTTTTGTGAGTTACACTGGTACATAAAGTTAACATTGTTAAACATCACATTTACTTATAGTCTAACATAGGCACCAAGAGATGAGTTTGGAGGTCTTGGAGTGATTCACTGCTGGGTGATTTTTCATAATTCGTAATATGTCAAATAACAGAGTAGTACTTGGACATGAGATGCAACAGCAGTTCTCTCACAGAAAGCTTATACTTTCCTTAGCATACAGCTGTCCCACTCTGGTGCCATCAGTATGGGGAATATCTAACATTAGTGAAATTTGAAGACTGAATTTGCCTTCATGGAGGTTTATGCACATACCAGAGCTTCATTAGAGCACCGTGTACCTAAGTGAAGCATCCTTTCTGCACGAATCCCAGAACAAAGCGTGCATTTCCATGACAAAGGTGAATTCGGTATAAGAAACATTAGGAAACATACTGCACTTCAAACGTGTTCACCAAATCTTACCTAAATATAGCAAGAGAAGCAAAACTGTTCTTTTGAAAGCTGTAGACAAGATGGATTCTTTGGAAAACTTGTGATACCTATTTGGCACTAGGATAACAGCACTGTCCAACTGCAACCTAAATCATTGCTCCTAGACAACTCTGATAATACAACGTACCACAACTCTGCTAAGCCTATAATTACAAAACTAAAATCACCACCACAACTGTCAGTTAACCAGTCTCCCAATGAAACAAATACCAACAACACATTGGTAGATAGTTTATTTTTCAACAAAACAAAAAGGGTGGTTTTACTGAATAGATTCTCTGTTGTCAGATTAGCAAGTACCAACAAATGCTCTATTATATGCTAACATACATTTCATTCAAATGCACTTGAAAACGTTGTATTATCATTCTTTTAAACACAAAGCAATATTATTCATCTCAATTCAACTCCGGATGCAACATTAAGCAGATTTTCCAGTTGTGAAGAAAATCAGAATTGAGTGCATGCTACATTTTGTCTAACCAGCATTTACACACAAAAACAATTTTTCAGTTCAAAAATTTTCTTCTAAACAGAGATAAGCCAATGAGCAACAAAGATATAAATACACGTAATGTGCAAATATATTACTCCAGTTACAGCAGTAAAACACATACCAGTCTTAAAACACTTGGAGAAGTAAAACATTGTATTTCTGAGAGCCAAACACAGAGGTATGTTAAGTGAATAATAAAAACACACTTGTGTGTACTAATTGGATAATGACATATATTGCTTTGACTGTCAGTTACCACTGTGCCTTCAAAAGTTCCTTTTGTTAAGCATGTAATTTCACTGTTAAAAATGAATAAAAACCTGTGCAACTGCCTCAAGACAGCTTTGCATATGGTACAGACCTAACTTCAATGTTACTTAGAAAATAATCTCCATTGTAAGTCTTTGCACTTTACATTCTCATTTACTTTATATCTGCCTAGGGTATGTTCTGGTTTGGTTTTTTAAAACTTTTCTGAAGCCTTGGGAAAGTTTATAGGGAGAACAATACAGCTGGTATTAATCCATTCCTTATTTTGGTTAAAAAGAGTGGGGTTTGCAGGTTCTGGATTACAGACCCTTTCATTGTAAAAAAACCCCGTGCAAAGCTGCTACCAACTTGCCATCAAGACAGGGTCTGTCCTCTGGTCCTCCCTGCAATGGCAATCCACAAGTAATGGCACAGTTTTGACCTGCTACCACATCTCATGCTGCATCTCCCCAGGCACTCTGATGAGGGGCTTTAGTACTACCCCAGGCAGGGAGACTAGTCAAAATTAAACTAAATCCTGAAGCAATCTCTCACCTCAGAGTTGGTGAGACTGATCAAGTCTGCATCTTACAAGTAAACAGACCCCCCCAAATCAGCATTTTTGCATGCCTGTGTCTGCATGCATTTTTTTTCTTTTAAACACCACTCAGAGCTCAAGTCTATCAAAGCTACCAACAATTTAAAATCACACACTGATGAAGAGGAGGGGGAGGGAGGTAATTTCAGGTACTCAGTCTGAAGTTTACCCTCCGCTCCCCATGAGCTGAGGCAAAGAAACAGAGTCGCAACAGACAGGACACGCTCCCAGAGTTTTCTGCCAGCCTCTTGCCTTTGCTCACACAACCTATCTGAGGAGCATCCTCCACCTGTACCGAGACCTTCAACGTCGAGCCACAAAACACAGATGTGACAACAAACTACGCCCCAAAACACCAACAAGCACCAGTGCCAGATGAAACCTCCAAAGGATCGCCTGGCTAGTTAGGAAAAAACACCGAAACCCGAGGCAACACTTCCAAGAGCACCTCGTCGTGCCCTTGGCAATCCTCACTCTTTGCCCCTCACCTCCTCCTCCAGCCCCTGCTCAGCTCCAAAGTGCCTGAGCCCCACACCGTCCTCCCCGGCGGGGGGTGGGCTGGGAGCCTGTTTCCCCACCAGCACTTGGAAAGAAAACACAAACCCAGCCAAGTTCACCCACCGCTCTCTCCGCAGCCCCGGCTTCACGTCTTGAAGCTTACCCCGGGGGGAGAGGGCAGGCAGCCTTCCTCCCCGCGCTCGGCAGTCCGGCTGCGTGCAGGGCGCGGAGTGATGGAGAGCGGGGAACTCTTCAGTGATAATCAGCGCTGAGAGGCTGCTCCTGTGAATAGTGTACATCCTGTAGCAGCAGGCTCTGCTTCTAGCAGCTGGCAGCAGCCTTCGCCGGAGCAGTGATGAGCACAGCTTGAGATCTTCCACAATTAACCAAATATTGTATAGCGGCAACAAATCAACAACTAAAAAAACCCCGGCTCACAAATAAAAGCAAAGTACAATTTCAGATGGGAGCTGAAAGCTTAAGTCACCGAATGCTACATTTCTTCTTCAAGATTATTCCAGCAAGCTCCTTCTGCTATTTTTACTGTACCATAATGCACTAGGTCTGGCTTTTACCCTATTGAAAGAACATGAATATATTATTATCCACACAAAAGAGCAGGTTATTGTTTATGAATTACCAGCCTTCCCAGCAACAAAGGCTATTTTCATAAGAAAACTCAATTTCATTTTAGCTCCAATTTGATTACCAGCTGAAGAAAAGCAGCCCTGCGCCTAAACCTCAAAGGATTTTTATTCATACCATTGAATGGGCTTTATTGCTTCCTTTTCAAAACTGATGTAGAAAGCTTTTAGAGTAAAACATTGACAAAAAATTATTGCGCTGCTATTTTGTGCAATAACAGAGCTGAAGAGGGGCAATGATTTCTCAGTCATCCTTCACTGTACTTCAGAACAGTAAAGGCTGGAATTAATGACAGACCATAGAGAGGAGCTAAGCCAAGGTCTCACAATGCATGTCAAATCTAAATGATCACTATACATTGAAAAGACCCAAAAAAGCCTGCAGCTGATTGATTCATGGCTTTCACAAGAAAGACAGGCTTGAAGAGTTTATTGCACCACAATTTACTCTGAATTATCATAAAAATGAATGTAGAGGCTGAATGTCACCCCGGCACACTCCAAAAACACACATCCAGGGACAAAGTTCACCCAGGAATTATAGCAGTGCTGTTCATGCTACTATAGTTAAGGGTCTGTCACTTTTCTCCTATTATAGGGGGTTTTAGCTCAGCTGTAAAGCTGTGCTCCAGAATAAAACTTGGCACAAAGGTCTCATTTTGAGGGAATATAATTTTTTTAAACAAATGCAAAAGAAAAAAGAAAGCAACCCTTCCTGGCTGTTTTTAAGTTAAACATTTCTAAAAGCTGCTTGCTAATTTCTGAGGCTTTTTAACAATTGTGTAACTCAAGACTGGGTTTAGGATTTGATTATATTTTCTCTTAAAGAAATAAAAAATTAAGCTGTCAGACCATGAAGGGCACAAATTGGTTTTGTTGTATTGGACAAAAAGAGTTTAAAATCATTGATTTTTAAAAATGGTTTCTAGACCGTGTATGATAGAAGAGTGGAACTGAACTGTTAGTATGTAGACTTTGCCAAAGACACCTGGATGCTGCATTATGAAAGCAGCCTCTGTACCACTATGATTTGAATTGGCTCAGCCACTAAATTAAGAAGCATCCCAAAAAATTCACATACAGCAGCTCAGAATGAGTCAAATGCAGCACATTTAAGACTACTGATTCTGAGACACTCTTTCTTTACACAGCTTCAGTAAAAATACAGTTTATTCGTTTTCATCTTCCAATGGTTTTGACATCAACTTCGGAAAAGCAAAAGAGGAAAATAAACTGCAGTTGCTACCATAAGTCTCATTTGGGGCTCTTTGACTAACACAGAAATTTTGAAATGTGAATTAGCTTCACAAGTAAACCAACAATTCTCATTTCATTCTTTATTCCTACCTTTGAACTCATTGTGCATTTTTAAACTCTACCTTTCCTGAGAAAGACGCATATTTAAGGCATTCCTCTCAATCTCATATACATTTTGTGGACAAAAATACCGTCTTTGAGTGTTGGTCACTCATAACCATAGCGGACCCCACACCTGGAACTGCAGAATAATCCGAACTTCTTTTCTGGTTCTCTTGCAGGATGGGCACAGCACACACTAAAGAGCTGGATGAGTTCAGCTCCTGCTCAAGGCAAATACTATTTCTAAGGTTTATATCTAGGTCCAAATCCATTAAAGGTTAAAGGGGTTTGGTTCTTGACATTGACTTCGGTGTGTCCGAGTTTCCGTACTGGGATGATCGGACTGCTAACGTCCTTTGTGAAATTCAGCTAAGAAAGAAAAGATGAATCTGTTCTTGTAAATTTTGATATGGAGTGATTTCACTAGAAAATATCAAGAAAGCTTATAAAAGCAAAGCCTGAAAACCCCTGCTTCAACGTCAGAGAAACAGCATGTACATTAAAAGAACTATATTTTGAGTAAAATAGTGCAGTTTGGCTTTGTCAGAGCTATCTTTCAAAGTCAGGTAGCTCCCTACAAAACTCAGTGTGCACACAAACCACTGTCAACTCACAGAAGCTGAGTATGAAGAGGTATTTTAAAATTCCACTGTATGGCTATACTTGCTACACAATCTCGTCCTACTCACATCTTCAAGTGTTCTCATTGTTTATACTGTGTTTGAAATATCTCTGAAGAGTTGGTGGCAATGGCTATGCATTCCTTTGAGACGCAACCAAACATTGGCAAATTGATGTGGGAAACACGGGAAAGTTCTGTTTCCAAACCAAGTTAAAAAAAAAGGTATAAACCAGGAAAAAATAAGTTCTAATTCCATACTGGTTTAACATCCATAAAACACTGAGAAAAGTTGTATGCATGTGTAGGTATGCCAGAGAGAAGAAGGATACAACCACTTGCATTCTGAAAACTAGTATAATTTAGGGAAATATACTGTAACTAGTGAAAAATATTTGTTCAGATACAGCAATTCCATTTGGTATATCAAGGCATTAAGAGTATCTGTACAATAACACCACCAAGGGATACAAATTTTACCACAAATTCTTACATTCTTGCCAACATTTCTGTGTGAAAAAGCTGCTGAAGATCAGGAAAGTACTGAGCACCAAAAGAGACCTCATTCCATTGCATAAAGTATTTAAATGTGTGTATGTGTGCACATGCAGCCTATGAAAGTGGTCTCCATATATACCCACACAGAAAATCTAGCCAGTTTTGCAGTACTCTCATAATTTGTTTGTGTGTATCTATTATATGCAGCCACGTGCACATGCACATTTTTGTTTATGGCAGATGCTTTCTGAAAATATCTTTTGTCTCTCATCCCACATTTTTAAAACATCGAGGATCTGACAGATTAAGGAAGTCTTACAAATAGATGCTATTTAAATACATTACCATACGAGACTGAGCTGATACAGAATTTGGACCCCCTTGGTAATGGCTGCACCCTGCTCCTTCTCCCACCTGTTAATGTTTACTGTCATAGGTCAGAACAGGTAGCATTCAGGGCAGGTGTGAAAAGCCCCTTCACACAAGGCACCATGCAAACCAACTGCAAACAGGCTGCTGCCTGTTACAAAGCCCAAGCTGCAGAGATGTGGCAATGTTTGACATGGAGCTAAACCAGCTGACAACTTACTTGTATAAAAGAGAGCCCGGGGGTGGAAATCCGTGATGGATTTCGGTCCCTCCGCATACACAAGAGCCTGACATTCTGGAGCAAGGAACACGTCCTTTAATGCAAAGGTCATGGATGAGCATGAAGCGCTCTGATGACAGTAAGTACGAAAATAGCCCCAGGATTTGTCCACACCGTTTCGTTGGAGTGTTGCACAGTGAAAGCAAGGGAAGCTGCCAAGCCACCAGTTAAGTACAAGAGATGTTTGAAACAGAAGGACTTGCCTCTACCAGGTCTTCCACATTAACCTTTCTACAAGATTGATACACACATGTCCTTCCCATGCCTTCAACAAAATATGATTGGGATGCCTTCAAGCACACAGAAGAGCAACAACTACCAGCAGAGCCTTTCCAGCAGACACTATACTGCCTCAGGCCTCTTATTCCCCCCATTTCATGTTTCAACAAGCCTTTGTCATAAACCCCTTTGGTGTTTTCCTCCTCATAAGGTCTAACTTCAGCAGCAGCCTCAAACCACCTCCCATCACCTCCTCCCCTCCAAGCAAAGGCTGTGCCTGGAGGTCCTGACCCTCCTCTTCCCTTCACCTGCTCTCACTTAAGTGTCTGTGGTGGGAGTGGAGTGCCCTAGCACAGGAGAGAGGGGAATCAGTATCTCTGGGTGCAAGCCTGGGGTGTGAAAGCTGACCATACCTCGCAACAAAAATGCTGAAGTGCCTGATCTGTCAGAACTTGATTAGTAAATTCACTACTTGGCCGATACGGTGAAACTGTCCTTTTTCAAAAGGAGGTGACAGAATCTGTTTTAAGCTGTGTGAAGCAGACAGTACCAGGTGATCCCCATTGTTCTGAAGACGGAGACACTGTTTTCTCATTGCTTTACAAGTGCAGGCCAAAGCACTGCCAGTCACCTTTCTGGTCTCCCAGATCGCAGGTCACCTTGCACTTGAGCACTCAGCAGGTAAGGAAAGCCTTAGAGAAGTTAAACACAAGAGACACCAGAGGCCTCCTACAGCTAAAGGTAAAGGGGTAGGCACTGCAGAACTTCAAACTACAACTTAGTTTGCTCTCTTTATACTGTCTCCACTTCAGCTATGATCAGATACATTTAATTCAGAATAATTAATGTATTGACTAATATTCCTTTTTTTTTTCCTTTTGTCTGCTCCCTAAGAAAGGCCTTAGACTTACCTGTAGCCAAAACCAAACATCCTCTCAAATGTTTTATTCCTCCCCAGCTGAGCCTTCTAGCAACCTTTCAGCCAGCACAGCTGCTCCCTTGCTCACCAGTCTGGGAATCTCAGGCAGAGATAAAAGACCTCTATTTGGTCTAAGTCCATGAAGGCAAGAGAAGAAGCAGTAGAAGTTGGTACACACTGGCTAAAGCACTAACATTGTGTGAGTGAGGGGGTAAGTAAGTGTTCATCAACACCGTATTTTTTCTTCCTCTGAGATGAGAGGTATTTGATGGGATCTTTGAAAAATTAGCTAAGAAGTAACTTGTCATCGCTGTTTGCATTACTGTAGGATGTAGAAAACCTGTCAATGGCCTTTGAGCCCATTATGTCAAACAGAAACTGCTCTCTGGCATGGGGAGTGAACAGCCCAAAGCAGATATCAATGGACATGGGAGCAGGAGGAGACAAGGCCATACTGTCAGTCCATGTTATTGCCTGTAGTCTCCCAGGACATCAGGTCCTCAATCACACTCATGTTTTTATAAGCATTCCCAAAGACTCCGATTTTCAGGTGGAAAATGGATCATGTTTTGTTACTGGTATAAAGTAACCAGCTTTTCAATTAGAGTGGGACAGGGAAGACCACATAACCCACTATGCATTTTTGTTATCACAGAGATAATCAGATCATGTGAACCTAAAGCCCAGTTTCAGCCTTTGTAAGGATACAGGTAATTGTCTGCTCCTTGGTAGAAATCCTTTCTCCCTCACCAGAAAAGCAAGTATTTACTTTAGAAAAGTAAATACTATTTATTAGAAATGCTATTTAAAATCAGAAATCAAAACTCTCTGTGAGAGCCAGTTATCAGAAAAACCCACGCAAAGTAATGTAAAAAGAATGTAAAGAAAGATTAGTTGTTGGTGGGAGGAATATTTGAAGACAGCAAGGAAAAAAAAGTGAGCTCAGTTCAAAGGAAGGTTGTGATAAATGACTGCCTGAAGTAGATTTAAATGGAAGAAGGTGACTTAGAGACACCAAAAGAAACTAATACTGACAACAGCATCCATAAGCCACAGCCATGAACAGTAGCTAGGAAGTTAAGAATAGTTGCAAACAACAGCAGCAGCTTTGGACCAGTCCTACGTTTCTGACAGAAAAAGATCCGCAGAGAAAATAATCCTCAATAACTAGTCTTATTTGTGGCACATTGCAGGCAGTTATATCTTGCTTATCTGGTTCTTCTCATTGTGTATTAACATGCTGAGAACAGGTATGTTTAAAGAAAAATGCACTCATTATGCCAGTGGCTCACTCTTTTATCTTTCTTTGTAGTATTTCAGAAAGAACAGAACCAGGAATACCTTTTCTACTGATATTTCAAAATAATAGATAGTCCTCTAAACGTCACGAATATTGTTTGTGACAGGATGTGGGGATATCTGGTACAGGGTCACTTGAAGGAATTAGTTTTGTTTGCAGTGGAGGGGTCTTTTTTGAAAATGAACAAGGAGAATTAAAAAGAAATGGAAAAGGAAGCTGATAGCAAAGGTTGAGGAAAACACAAAGGGCCTATTGGACAGCACTTCTATTCTTCTCTGTATGGTGCATTAAGTGCATTATAGTAAAAATGAAGGAGATTTCTTTCCTTCTCTTTAAAGTCCGACATTATTGAACTTGAAACCTTTAACTGTGAGCAAAGCTGTGGTTTTTCTTTAATACGATTCTGCTATTGATTTCTTCATGCATTTCATCAGAATGATTCTGACAGTTTAAAAAAAATACATTACCTTGATGAAAGATACAATTTTTCTCATGAAGAAAGGCACTTGAGTAGGTATGTGTGATGTACCAGGCATGTGAATCTTAAATGATGCTTTGAAGTACAAAGAAAAAGGAAAAGAAAAAGGAATGGGGAAAAAAAAAATAAAAAGAAAAAAATTAAAGAAAAGTGATCCACTTCTCTGTAGTGATTGAGACTCTGCACAAGAACGTCCCACACTGTGTCAGAGATGTTCATCTTTTGCAAGCGCAGTCACCTCTTCTACCTTTCTACCCCTTTTCCTCTATGCTAAATCCCCTTCTGGTCTATGGACCTTTTTATTGCTTTTCTCCCTCTCCCTTTACTTGACATCTGTTCATTGCAGCATTACATTAGCTTCCTCTTTATGCAACTTGTGTAGTTTTGTCTTTTCTGATGGGGAAAGGTGTATTTTTAATGTATCTTAACATCCTTGCAAAGACCAGATGCTGTTTTACCACATCATAACCATTATGGAAAAGAGTCTTCCCACTTCCCATCACAGTCTTCCTATTTGCACATGTGCTCACTTCAGATTTGCTACAGCTTCAGAGCATACTAACAAGGCTCCTCTTTCTTGCAGACAGGAGCTACATGAAACCCACAGACTTGAAGGGCAAAAAATAATCATCTAATCCAGGCTTGTGCATTATGGACACTATAAGGTTTTTCCTTTATGTGTTATTTCAAGTTCAAAAGCCTTTCTTGAACTGGAGTGTATGCCTGAATTCATATTGAGTTGAAATTTGTGCAAGGAAGAGCATTGCTGTCCTGGATAAATTATAACTGGTTAATTTTCTATACCGTTAGCTTCCTTTATCATGCCCTTAGTTTTAGTCTGAATTTGTCTTTCAGACACTGTGAAGAGTAAGACTCTACTCAAGCCTCTGCAGCAAGAATGTGTCCTGATTTTGGTCTCAATCTGGGGACAAATTAATGTGAACCAACAATGCTGCCGTCACTGTTTTTTTCCACACAACACATATCCCCAGCACACTTGGATCAATCACTTGTTCCCCCAGCATGCTGTCAGCTGGCCAGGTGTAGGCCTCAAGTAGTCTAGTAAAAGCATGGTGTGATACCAGCAAAACTCAACATTGAGAAGAGGTATCTGTAATTTTTGCTTCTGCAAAGTTACCTCCATGAAGATGGCAAAGGAAAGGATTTCTCGGGCAGCTTTGGCCAGCCTGCTAAACCATGATGCTCCTAAGAACAAAGTTTGAATATTTTCCTAAGAATATTAAATCAAGTTATCCATGTCCCTATATATTTTCAGGAAAAGAGCAGCTGTTTAGATGAACAGCACTCTGTTGGGGGTGTGGATCACAAGTTTTCATTTTTATTCTGAGATGTTCACATACTCTGGTGTCAGAATTCTTTGTAATTCTATTACTAGTGAAAATGTCTTTGACCTGTCCTACTACACGTATAAAGTATGACCCATAGTACCCAAACTCTGTGCAGTGGTTGCATGAGGAGAAGCTGGAACGTGGCAGCTGTAAAACAGATCTAGCCTTGAAGTTTGCAACTACCCTTGCCTTGCTGCAATGAATAATGTTAAAAAAAAAAGAGCCTTTGTATTTTTTTTTCTGCGACACAGAAAAGTGTTATATGTTAGTTTATATCATAAAAGCTCCCACAAAGGAGAACAGAGTGTCAATAGCAGGCAGCGATCTTGAGTTAAGGACTCCCAAGGAATGGACACCTTGTCCAGGCCCCCTCCAGGATTAGCCCAGCAGAGCCACCAGCCCTGGTGTCCAGACATGGAACCCACCAAGATGAGCATCAGGAGCAGCTCTCCACATCATCTTTGCTACTAAGGGGAGTTGCTGCCTAGGAGGGGGACATACTAAGGGATACAGGGAAACAGCAGTTTGAAATTGTCCAGAAAGGACTATGGGATGTTCACGGCAGGAACCAAAGGTGAAGGCAGGCATCTAGGTGATTTAAGGAGGAACAATGTGGGCAAACAGAGGCATAAGCGGATAAAAAGGGCTGGATGCATTTGAATAGGGAGCTGGTTGGTACACTTTCTGGCCATGACCCTGCCTGATCAGTGCAGCCTGTTTTATTCCCTAATCAAATTCCTTTCTCCTTTCCTGGGTGCAGGGTCTCTGTTTTGTGTGCACGTGTGTTACAGGGTCTGGGTGCAGCAACCAAAGTGGGACATCAGGTCACAGGGACCCATGTGTCAGTGTTGGCAGCCGTTGCAGCAAGTGCTGGTGAGTGTGTGAGCAAAGCAGAAACACCTATGAGCACATTAATTGGTCTGGGACCTGAGCCTGTGTGCATCTGTCTGTCCGTCTGTCCATCTCTAAGGGTGAGACCATAGGAAGCACAGGTTACTGGTGGCACCAGGGGAGTCCCACCAGCTGCCAGAGAGGTGGTGGGGTCTGGAGGTCTCTAGGAGTGAGACCCACATGTGTGTGTTTGTGTCTAAGTGTGAGACTGTGGGTGGTGGCTGCTGGGGCACCAGAGGAGTCCCAGCCAGCCTGGGGTGGGGGTATGAGTAAGGTGGTCCGTGCCAGCAACTACAGATGGGCTCCAGCCATGGGGATTTGTACATTCAGGTGCCAGTAACTGGTGAGACTGGGATCCAGGGAGAAGCTATGGGGCAGACTGAGTGTCTGAGCCCACCTGCTGGAGGGATCCACCTTGTATATGTGTGTGGGTACACTCTCACTGCTGACCTCCATCCTGCTCAGCCAGAGAAGAGAGCAGGATGAGGAGCAGGATGAAACCATTTGTGCTGCCTATGTTCATGCCAGTGCTCTGTCTGTCTGAGGTGATCTTGTGGCTGACCACATACACACAGATGTGGTATATATGTGTATTCTATGTATGTGTGTCTACCAGGAGTACCTTTCCAGCCTCACTACCAACTGGACCTTGGCATACATAGCTGTAGCATCCTCACCTCTCTCAGATTCTTCCATCTAGCATGACATATTTTCTTCTAACAGTACATATCAGAGGAGTCAAACTCATTTTCATTGGGACCTGCACCAGCCTTGCAGTTGCCTTCAAAGGGCAGTAGAAGTAGTTACATTTATACAGTCCTAAAATTACATTCAGTCCTTCGAAGGCAACCGCAAGGCTGATGTGGCCCCCAGTGAAAATTAGTTTGACACCCCTGGTATAGATTATCAAACCATTCTGGGCTATGAAGAGGATCAGGGGTCTGGAGCATCTTTCTTATGAGGAAAGACTGACAGAGTTGAGTCTATTCAGCCTGGAAAAAAGAAGACTGAGAGGGGATCTATCAATGCTTATAAATATCTCAAGGGTGGATATCAGGAGAACAGACTCCTTTCAGTGGTGCTGAACGATAGGATGAGGGGCAAAGTGCACAAACTTAAGCATAGAAGGTTCCACCTGAATATGAGGAGAAACTTCTTTACTTTGAGAGTGACAGAGCACTGGAACAGGCTGCCCAGAGAGGTTGTGGAGTCTCCTTCTCTGGAGACATTCAAAACCCCCCTGGACACATTCCTGTGTGATCTGCTCTGGGTGAACCTGCTTTAGCAGGTGGGTTGGACTGGATGATCTCCAGAGGTCCCTTCCAAACCCAACCATTCTGTGATTCCATATGATTCTGTATCTCTCTATTCTGCATTACAGAAAAATATTTGCAAGCTTTTAATATATCTTTGATGGAGATTCAAATTAAAGATTAAATTTCCCTTGTCATTCATTTAGAAATACATAAAATACCAGCTGATGACTACTACTGTGTCTGATTAAATAAGAGAAATGCAAAGTTTCTTGTGATCTTTGCTCAATATAAGCGATCCTACAGTCAACAACAATTTGTAAGTAGATGGACTTCACTGCAGAGCAGAGGCACAGGGTTGTTTGGGGTCTTTTTGTGGGGGCATTGCATATATCATTACTGCTTCATAAGGATGCCCAGTGTAGGGTACCTGGCCCCTGAAGTGTGAGCCAGAATGCATTGTTTGGCACTGCAGTTCCCTTTGGAGGACATAGGCTGAGCTAGGAGCCTCCAAGCAGCAACCCAAACAGCTCCAAAACAGCCCCTCAAGGCAGAATTTCTTGCTGTGGGTTTTCACATGGGGTTGAGTTCTCCCAGCATGTGTTGCACAGGCTTGTTCCTTGAAGACTGGCTTCTTCAAGGGCATGTACGGTAGTTGATTGACCTTCAGCTAATTGCCTGTCTGCTTGAACTGGGGAACTTCACAAGGAAATGGGAGACACCAGATAAACCTCCAGGTTGAGCAGGCAACTAAGAAGAGGGAGCTTGGGTTGCAACATTAGACTTCAATTACTTAAGTCTGCCTACATTTCAGTTTATATATCCCAATGTGCTCTATTGAAGCTTCTCCTTAGTTACATCGATACTTCAGAAAATATTGTTTGTTTGAGCGTATTTGCTCCACAGAAGCAAAGGGCTGTCACTGCTGATCTGTGCAGATTGAGGAGACGTTCTGCTGGGTGCAGAAACCCAAACTGATTAAGTCCATCCATGAAAACAGAGATTTGTAATAACAATATTAAGAATGGTATGAATGGAGGGTGAACGAGCATGCCTGGTTGCAGAAACACCGAAAGAAAAATCAGATGCAGGGCTGTAAGAATGCCAGGTGTTGATAGCACCCAGGTTAGCAGATCTGCAAGTTCCTAACACCCAGACACACAGTTTCCCAGGACACAAAGATGGAGAAAGCACCCAGACTTAAACAAAAGACAATCTGAATTATGAGAGGATGACAGAAAGATAATGGACGGGACCAAAGTGGTAAGACACACACGGATAAGGAGCTAAAAGGAAATAAATCCTAATGATGCAGGCAAGTGGCTCAGAATGTCCCAAAAGACCACAACCACTCTCAGCTCTTAAATGGCACATCTTGGTGACCTCATCTTGTTGACCATGTGCTGAAGAACACAGGAGATAAGAGGAAAGGGTACCCTGGTACCCCTCATCCTCTGTCCTAGTCAGACCCTCTGGACAAGCAGCTCAGTACTTGTGAATGGGAAAGCACGAGTGGAATTAGCCTTTTATAATATGTTGTTTGTTTTTTTTTCTTTTTTTTAAAGTCTTGTGTCAAGCTCTGTTACAGTATCTCCTGGACTCTGGAGACACCAACACGACCTTTGGGTTAGACTGCAACTCCTGTCTCAAATGGAGTCTCTGAAAGTACTGAAGGTCATTTAGTCCCTGTGCCTCTGCATTTCAGCCCACATCCTTCCTAGGTAAATGTTGAAATGAGGGATGGAACTATCCACAAAGGCAGCCTGTCTCATGAAGGGAAGCAGATATCACATGGAGGCACAAATCACAGAAATTATTCTTGACTGACAAACGTGCAGCTACCGAGTCTCCCATTTTGGAGATCAATTGCTGAGAATCAGGTACTCATTCAGAGTATTCACAGTAGATCTGCCAGCTGCTGTTAAGGAATGTAGGGGTGTTGGATGCTTTACACTTGGGAGGATACAAAATCATTCTTGGTCATGAAGGATTGTTTTCCTTGTGAGGTTAAACTCAATTACTGTCAGTCTGATGGAAACGAAGCCTTGGCACAGTTGGTAGCAACTGCCTTTGCTCTCTAGATGTTTACAAGTGTTACATTCACAATTCCTTCTCTGCAATTCGCCATGAGTGAGTTAAGTGCATTTGTGTACCTAGGCTGTATTTCAGATGAGAAGTGCTACATGCACAGGCTAATGGGAAAATAGTCCCTGAGCCTTCAAGTATATTACCTGTGGTAAATTAATCATTTAATATAGGTATACATTTATGTAATATTTGCCTAAGAGTTGCTCTGAAATTCTCTTTGAATAATACACAATTAGATTTAAATGTTTTCCTCAGTTTTCCTTTCATGAGTGTATTTTCCAAATTTTCTCTGATAATTCATTCCATAGCTGCATTTCAACTGGTTTGTAAAATTTTACTAACTCACAAAGCTATAATTTGCATAGAAATGAAACACAGACAAAAATGCTGAAGAAAAGAGTAGGATATTTAAACTAAGTATAGCGTCACAAACAGTTTCTTTCAAAGGTGCTTTCAAGTGCAGTTGGAAACAGACATTTAAAAGAATGCTATCGAAGAACATGCTGTACCAAGAAATGGTATATTATAAACCTGTTTCAAACAGCCACATCTAAATTCTACATTCATATGGACTGAATGATTGACTGATTATTACTGGCATTTATTTCACAGAAAGAGGGAAGCTTAATAAAAGTGTATTATTCAGTCAATGGTGTGCTATGATGGATAAAGAGGTGAAAATCACAAACATTTAAATCCAACAAAAGGAAGAAGCCAAGGTAAGTAGTGAAAAAGAGTGAAGATGATTCATTGCTAAGTGATCATCTTTTAGGCTACCCTGTTGATGGTCTACTCTAGCAACCACTCTCAGAAAACAGAATCACAGCTTGACTGTAGTCCAAGCCAGGAGAAAAAGCTAAAGCTAATTTCTAGTCAATAGTAAGATATCACACCTCTCCCTGAGGAATCAAGGGGCAGAAGTATCATTTTTTTTTAAATCTGTACTTCAAGGTTTAAAAAAAAGCACGTGGAAAATTATGCCTGGGAAAGAATTTAAAAATAACTCTTGGGCAAAGAAGGAGCAACTGTTCATTCTCTTTATTTCTCTCTATTGTATATCTGCTCCCACTGGTCTTCATTTTACTAGCAAGACAGGCCTTTGTTGATTAAATCTTGTACACACCTCCTAAAAGCAAATAAAATTAGAACAAATGTTGGTCTTAAGTGTGTGCATTAGCATATTGTATTATGCAAGCCAAAGGCAACCTTCAAAGAGCGCTTTTAAATGATTTTTCTCCACATGCAAAATTCTCTAGCTTACTTAAAAGGTGAATCCAGAGCCTGAATTGTGCTCCTCTCAGACCGCTGTCACTGATTGCTGGTCCTGGTAGCTCACAAAATCTGTGGGGAGGTAAGTGAAGTCTCTCACCCAGACTGCACCTTCATACCCCCTGGGGTTCACACAAGAAGCAGCCGACAGCCACAGCCATCCTCCTTCTCACAGTCAGCGAGTTGAAGTGTTTGGCAAACACCCTCCCCATGGATCCCTCCTTTTCCATCAGCTCAGCAGCAATCCAGGAGCTGAAATTCAAGTCCCTTGCAAAGCCCCATCACTCCTCTTTTGCCTCTACCTGCCCTCCTGCCCATGCTCCTGTGAGGCCCAGAACTGAGGCACACAAGACAGTGAGGAACAAGATTTGCAAATAACTCTCCTCCCAGCCACTCTGTGCTAGTTCATCTCATACATACAAACAGTGCTGTTCACACCAACTGAAACCATGTTCTGCAAAAGCATTTCAGGGGGTTCTACCTAAGGGCACGCTATCCTGAAATATTTGCACAATTCAGATGTCTCTTGCTCTAAAAATTTTGAAAATATTTGTCAAAATTCAGCCACAGAGACAGGAGAGAGAAAGCAGCTTGCTGGCTTTAAACTACATGTTAGTAAAAGCTTAGCATGAGGAAATATAAAATCTGCCCACAAGTTTTCAGTCCTCCATCATATACTAAGGAAGAGACCTAGCTCAATTGCTGAGAAACATCTTTGTGTAGAATTCACTACATACTTCTTTAGTTCAACCTGCCCTTAAGGCACAAAGAAAGCAACTTCTATCTAGAACAAAAATACATTGAATTTGTATTTTGAACTGAATGCATTTTTATTTTTAACCTATAGTTTCCAGATATGAAGAAATTTTCTTTCACACACAAAGAAGTTTCTGAACATCAGACACTGATCTGTCCCAGACCTCAAATTATATGTAAATTATGCTGACAGATCAGAGTAATTGAATAACCTGCAAAATGCAGTTCACATAAGTCCAGGAGTTTGCCCAGTTCTCAGAATTTTGCTTAAAGAAGGATGGAAAAGATTTACTCTACTTTCTGCTTGCTATTCCAGTACTTTCTCAAACAATTCTCACACAAAGGAAGTTTGGAGAGCCAGTTACCTGAACAATGCTTTATAAATCCTTCCTAAAAATGGCACCTTGCTTGTATAACATCCAGCTTCTACTCAAGAGACTTGTTTTAATGTCAAAATAAAGAGAGATGCTAGAATTAAATAAGTGAGCAAAAAGCAGTATTCATCTTTATAGTTCCACTTTCCTCAGTCTTGAGTTTTTAAAAATATACTGCCATAATAAAAGCTTGTATTTAAAAAGAAAACCTATTACAGGACATTTCTCATGGTGAATGAATGGAGGATGGCAGAAACTGATAAAATTGGCTAACTCCGTTGCTCAGGGTTGGGCTTCAAATGCTGACAGTCCCCAGTACTAAAAGATATCCTTTTGTGCATATTCTTGCAAAAATGAACCTTGTGAAGAAGTCCTGAAATGCATTGCCAGCTATTTGAATCCTTTAAATAGTCCATTCTTCCACCATTTTGTAGATGCAGGACAAATACTTGGAGTTAACAAAGAATTTCCGTTATGCTTTTTTTCCTTTGCACTGGAACAAAAAATTGGACTGGCTGATCTTTCGAGGTCTCTTCCAACCTGGACTATTCTATGATTCTGTGGTCATTTTATACTGATTTCTTTTGCTTAATAGATATTGATTTGTAAGTTTTTGTCCTCTGTGAGTCTCCTTTCAGGTGAAAATGAAAATTTGGTGCCCATTTGGTCCTCACTGGAATAGCAGTTACATGTCTCGTTCTCCCATTCTACCCATGCAGAGGGGTAGTGTTCAAACGAGGTATATTCTTCTGATTACACTATCAGTTAAGTCCATGATAATCTTTCACATTTGCTTTTCATGACAGCAGTGTCTAAGCAAATAGAAAAAGAATGAAGATTCTATGCCAGGGGGGTCCTTATTAACCATAGCTAACATGCACAAACAAGAACACATTATTTCAGCCTCTTGCACGTTTTCCATGAAGACTGATGCTTTTATTATACTGATAACACACCTCACTCCTGTATCTCATGGTCAAATGGTGAAGCTGGAGCCCCCAAAAACACCAGTGAAAAGGATTTATCATAATGTCTGCTTTTCATTCAGGAAGAATGTAAGATCTTGGATGGACCTGAAACAGAACCAGAGAAAGCAAGATTTGAGAAGAAGCTGGCCTGTGCAGTCTTATCGGGAGAATGATGTAACAACTGCTGCAGATAGAACATTGATTGACTCTGCACAGTCTAAAAGGAATGTTATTACATACTGTATTTTCCTATCTACCTTAATTTCCCCTTGTAGCTCACTACACTTACTCAATACAACAGACTGCTTTTGCAAGTAAAGCTACCGTAACTATGCTATTATCGCAGGACTCAAACAAATCATGAGCCAGGTTGTTTCCACACACTCAGAAGTACAGCAGCTTCTTGGTCAATTAGGTCCACAGCAGTAACTTGAGAGAAAAGGTACAGTCGAAGCTATGCTATTTACCCTTGCGGGTAAATGGAAACATGCAATGAATGCATTTTTGCTTAATAGAAGTTTTTAAATCATGTATACACAGAATCACAGAATGTTAGAGATTGGAAAGGACCTTGAAAGATCATCTAGTCCAATCCCCCTGTCGGAGCAGGAACACCTAGATGAGGTTATACAGGAATGTGTCCAGGCAGGTTTTGAATGTCTCCAGAGCAGGAGACTCCACAACCTAGCTTAAAATTATTCAGAATCTCTAAAAGTAGAATGCAATGCTCGTCTTCTTCTTGTATTTTGTTATAAAATAACATTGGGACTTCACCCTAGTCAATGGTATGTGAGCAATAACAAAGAAATGAAGAAATCTGGCAGCTTCAGAATGGTAAGTCCCTATCACGATGTATATAGATTTTCAGATAACATCATAAGAAATTACATTTCATTTTCTAACAATGACACACTGCAAAAGAGTCATTTAACATCACATTTAATATACCTTCAAAACTACTCAACTCTGGAAATTAAAAGCCACATCAGAAATAAGTACTACAGGAATCACTGGCCAGCAATACTTTAGAAAAAGCAGGAAACCCTATATGTACCTGAAAGCTTTCACATGCCAGCTGCCAACACACAAACTCCTTCAGGAAACAGTCAAGTGACAATGACAAACCTGTGATAGAGAGGCTAGGGGATACCCATAGGAAGAACTCTTAGTAGGAAGAGAAAAACTAATCACTCCCAACATCTGGCCTAACACTACAAGACAGGGTGGACAAAGTTAGTTTCTGCTCCTAGACAACATCGCTGGCCATTACCATAATTCTGTGCAGAGACAGGCAAGTAGCACACTGCAAGTAGGTAAGGTGAGAACACTTTTATTTGAGCTACTGTTCTTAGCTGGGCTTTTGGAACAAATGCTCAGGAAAGACGGTAGAATAACTCCTTCTCAATTTGCATCAGAACACACCTCATGGAAGTGAGAAACGAGATTGGGAAGAAAAAAAAAGAGAGAAATGTGAGCTCATACACATAGAAAGCAAGAATAGTTCTTGAGATTATGGGTCTGGGACAAGGTATCAAAAGGAGAACCTTGGACCTACTGAACAAGGAATGTGTGGGAGAATGAGAAGATGAGAACAGGAGGGCCTGGGGAGTGCCAAGGGAAAGACTGGTACAATGAGAGATTAAAGATGTCACAGAAGAGTGTAGACAGAAGAGCACATGCTGCCCCTGCCCAAAGCTGAAGAATCTCACCATATCTCTGCTGCCAGAAATGCACATAAAACTCTCCTGCAACTCCCACACCCCACTCTGGTTCATTTAAAGAGCTACAGTCTGCTACTATTGCATAATACTTGGTTCATTCAATGGAAGATGTTTGCATGGTGGATGTAATTGTTCCTGCTGATGATCTCTTATTGATGGCAACTTAGCATCATATGGCACATTGCTGGAAGGCTTTTCGGGGGTGGTCAGTTTGGGCATTTTTTTAAGAGTCCCAGAAATCCTCCTCTCTCAGATATACATATACAGAATTAAAGTATGAGATTAGCAGTAAAGTTAAGCACATTATACTATGGGGGTGTTGCATTTGCCTGCAACACTGTTATAAGGCCTCCTTGTGTGTAGGCACTATGATTCTTCCTTACATCATCATGACCCACACACCGTAGGGCCCAGGCGCATGTTGTACCCACTCCATCGTACTCCATCTCACATTTCTATGCTCAGCGTCCTGCGATCTTCACCATACTACACTCTCATGCCAGCCACCTCCTTCTGAGACTGCCTGCTGCCCTACTACAAGCTAAAAGTATACATTTCATCTAACAGAAATGTCTAAGGAGATAATCCTCCACCTTTTCTGGTCACTTTGTTTAAGACATCGAGAAATTTAGTAAAGACAAAGAAAGTTTTCTAAAAGAGGAAGAACAACAGGTCATGAGTAGGCACGGTTTTAACACAATCATTTTAGCCAAACTGAAGGCTGTGCTCTTGTGCATACAGAGGCAAGGCCTGTTGCTTTTGGTCTAGAAATCAGATGTTGGGAGCATTTGGTATATTTCTGCGTTTCATGTTCTTCCAAGTTGATCCAGTTCTTTTACTGAGGCCTTGACAACACTGTCAGTTATGAATGTTAGGCTTGGAAGGTCTTCAAGATCTGGTCCTCTCTGAATAAATGCAGATCCTAAGAAGTTATGAGCAGCCTTCCCTGCCCACCCAAACCATCAGGAATAAATGGAGCAAAACCTGTTTCCAGATACAAGACCAATGCACCCTGCTAGCGACAAAGTGAGAAGCAACAGCTACCGCTTCCTAGGAGAATGGATGTTTCAGTACATTAAAAGCTCCAATTTCAAATGTGAGATCCCCTGCATAGCTAAGGGTCTCTTCACTACCCCCACACACCCTTTCCAGACAGCCAAGTTTGGCATGTTCCACACTGGGGTTTCTCTCTGCCATCCATTCTATAACACTCCACACCTGGGCAGTCCCTTAATTGATAATGTAATTATCAGCATAGTCATATTACTTCACACTAAGCATTTTCAACCATTTATCATAATGTTGATCTTTATTTTAAATATAAATCAGGCAATCATTTATGTCTTTTATGTTCTTTGTATTTATTCAAGAATATTTAACTGTAGACAAAAGGTGACTTATTCATTATTCATCCTGAACAAGGCAAGTATGGCAATTTGAAAAGCCTGACATTTGAGCTTTTTGCCAACACTAGCAAAATTATATCCTTCCCATTGTAAATCAATGAAGTAGAATCATTGTGCACAAAAGAATTAAATTGCCTTGTCACTTTAATAAGGCCACCTTATATACAACCTTCAACCAACGCCATTGTGCAGAAAAAGGGTGCATCCTTTGCCTCAGCTGCCTCAGATCTCAGTAGGCTTTCCAATTAAATGAACATCCTCTTAGTCTTTCACTCCACTCCACTCTTTCTCTTTTTTGAGAGGGGATGTCAGAATGTCATAGGCAGAACTTGCTATCAGTGGCATGCACACATCAATGCGAATTAACTTCCTCCAACTCGTGCTTTCTTTTGGCAGCCTCTTTAACTTGTTTGTCAATTCCAAAAAGATGGAACTCCAAGAAAGGGGATTTTTTTTTTTATTGTTTACTGGGCTTGGATAAAAGCTTCAAATAGCTATCTGCAAAACAAGAAATCTATACAAATGTGAGAATCCTTTGCCGGCAATGTAGATAATGTAAAATGGCAAAGAAACAACATGTCCAATCAGGCAGAACACAAGTGGCATACGCCAGAAAGAGAACAACTTTGTGTGTTCTCATTTCACAGGCTAGGACCCTATTATTACAATCAGACCTGATTTTTCCCATCTAACACCCCTTGGATGCGTTTTACTCTGAGAGTAGAAACCTTTAACCAGCCATTTCCACGCTTTTAAATGACTATCCAGAACAGCTATTTCATCATCCAACAACAGACGGCTGTCTGTAATAGTCATACACCTGCCTCTTCATTTCAATCGTAGCATACAGAGGTTGAAAGAGTAACTTCAGCATGGATTTTTCTCAGAATCAGAGAAATGAAAACAATGAAACAAAGCTGTGCATGCCAGCAGCAGAAACAAGGTAATGTGAGCAAATCCTGGTATTTCAAAACATGCACAAAAGTCTGAAGCTTTACAATTGTTTTGGAGTCTCAATATTTTGTCCTGTTTTGATAGTTAAGTGAAAGGTACATAGGAAAGAAAAAACCCACCTAAGTGTAGAAACAATGACAATATTCTTGATGTTGTTAACATTTCGAGTTTAGTCAGAAAATGTTAATAACAAATGACCTTTTTCTGAAGGGTATTTTAAGGAGACCAAGCAATTTTCTGTAATGTGGTTACCATAGTGATTTGCCCTCTAAAAAGACCAGGAAAAAAAATTATGTACATCTGTAATCAACCAGCTACTGCAACAACAAATGGTCTGATAAAGCAACACTTTGAGTTTAATTCCAAGCCGGAAAGATACAGCCTTTTGAAGTTAAGTATAAAAGAAACTATTTATGGGTGGAAAATAGGTCCTCTAGTAACTATTACAGCACTTTTGTGATGACTCAAAAGGGATTTTCCTTGAAAAATACATTAGTGCACAATAGATCTTTTTTTTTTTTCTTGGAAACTACTTCACCATCTGTACTGTACTGAGCCATTCAGAAAAAGGGCCCAGCAAGCACCTGGGGATGGCAAATGGGAACCTCTGCCTTCCCCACTCACTGTCTCTTGCCTTTTCTGGAGCATACCTGGAAAACAAGCAGTTAAAATAAGTGCTACGGTTTTAAAAAATTCTGCATCTGGACTTACAAACTAACAGCACAAATGTTTCAGCCAACCTGTCTAGGTAAAGTTGGTAACACCACCGAGTATTTAAGGATATGAACTTCAAATCACCCATTACAGAACATACGATTTCACGTTTAATCCCAAAATTAGATATTTAAAACTTTAGTCATCTTCCTAATCCTCTTCATTGCTGCTTACCTCTGGGCAAACATCATGGACATCCCACTTTCCATAATGAAGTTCCCTGGAAGCCTAACATGACAAGCCTTCGCTTACTCAGACAAGCCCTTGCCATGGCAAGATGATACAGCATGAAACCACGTAATGCCCAGAACTAGATACCCTCCCTTTGTAATCTTCAGGGCTTGGGACATGTTTAACAAACCCCAGCACAGCAGTGCCAATTATTAAGTGACTTTTTGCTTTGTTTTAAAACATCTTTAACCAAAGTAAAAAAGTGAAAGAGTGACCCTCTTCTAATAGTTGACAATACAGCATATAACAATAAACATAGCATAGCAGCTCACCCTCATGGACTGATGCTGGGCTAGTTCTCAAGCTGGGATGTCCCACACCAAGGAGGTGGGGCCAAGGGTCACCTTGGAAAGTCAATTCAACTCTTCCCTATGTTCAGCTGCAGGTGTTCTTGGAGCTACATTTTGGTCTGGGTCTCGTCCTGACAAACCACCGGACGCTAAAGGAAGAATAGGAGCATCAGGGAGACAGAGCGTGGTCAGTTCCAGCTTTATAGCAACAGAGAATCAACAGATTCACAGACAATGGATTGGCTTAAGGCGGGAAGCCTGGGGTCACAGATCATAAAAGTTATCCCTGTTGGCCCTAAATATGATGTGCAAGGAAAGGACAGTACTGGGGCCTCAGAAACAGCACAACTCACTTTTCTAGGAGGAGTTCGGTCTTTGAAGTACACTCTCAAACCTAATCTCCCTTTAACAGCCTTGGCAGGATTGAAGAGCCAACACACAGAAAAAGTGATTCACAAATCAGAAATGTGAAAAGTCAGCTTCTGCAGTGGTTCATAGAATGAAAAAATACACGGGAAAAAGATACACCCTTCACTGCTAATACTGAAAGAGTATAATGTGTCCAATAAATAGGAATATTGAGAATGAGAAGATATACAAAATGGAAGTTAAAGTAGCACAGCAATTGACAAGGCTTTCATTTAGCTTGTGTCTATGAATGTGTTTTCAAATATGCGCAAAAGAGAAAAAGAAAAATCTGTTTAACTCTAATGCCTGCGAACAAAAAGATAGGTTGAGAGCCTCTTAGCTTTTTTACTAAGCTTAGTGTCATTAATGGTTATTGCAAATCTTTAGGCTTATTGGAAAAAGAGACAAAAAGACAATTCTTGAAATAAGTTGAGAGCTTTTTTGGTAGTTTGGGGGGGGGGGGGGATGTTCGGTTTTTCTTTTGGGTGGTTTTTATGGTTTGGTTTTTGGGTTTTGTTTGTTTAAAAAAAGGAAAGAAGGCAGGAAGAACCTTCAGGAGACAAGAAGAAAGGGTGCCAGCACAGGAGGCAGCATGGGAGAAGGCACCAAAATATTAACAATACCCCAGAACCACATCTGAGCATGCAAGAACCACAATATCCCACTTCAGAATAAGAATGTTTGGCCTAGCATTCAAACAGTGAGCTTGGAGAGGCAGGAAATGTGACTGGCACACAACTAAGCCCTCTCTACCTGTGGTACTTTTTGCCTTACAAAGCCTGGAATATATTCAATATTGTAAGATCACTATCTTGATCAACACAAAAGAGACCAAGCAGGCTTGAAGAGTATATGTTTTCCAGAAAAGAGGCACAATACTGAAATAGTATGTCTGACCTGAAGTCATTAGAGATACCATCAAACATGGGTTGCCCACTCTTGACACTCCATCAAGGTAAGATTTGTGGGGACAGTGTCTTTTTTAACACCATCTGATGTATTTGGAAGAGAAAGATAAGAGCTTTTAGGCACATAAACCCTTCTTCAGGTCTGGAAGAAGCAGCACACTTTAGACTAAAGACAGAATGAGCACAACATCTGTGAGTTTAAATTAAATATGTTAATTAAATAGGTAGGAGGAGTTGGTGCCTGTGGAGCAGAGGGAGTTTGTTAGCAGGAGTGAAAGCCTAAGGCAAAGAGAGGAAAAAGAGGTAAATATTGCCTATAGAAAGCAGAGACCATAACAGTGATACAGTGCAGCAAAAACTACAACATGGAAAATCCCACTATTGTTGTCAATATCTGGTTTAAGCTGTGTAACAGGAATAATAACTTCAGTCAGTGTTGAGTCACAAGCAAACAGCAGAACACTCAGCCTTTCCACAGCCCCACAGCTCACCCCACAAGCATTTCTAACACCAACAGATGATGTGATAACCAAGTTCAAAACTTCTTCCCTCGTCCAGGAATTCTCCAAAGCCCTTGCTAAAATAAATATCCATCTCACTCTGTATTGTCATAAATACATAAACAAGCCACAGATTCTCTGCGTTTATGAGTATCAGATGTCCATAAAGAAGATATGTATTGCCACAGGTCCAAAATCATTAACACAATAGTGCAATTTCCTCACAAATTCCAGACAACTATATTTAATGGATCACTTTAAAGTGGTTACCAGTACCTTATAGACAAATGCCTTTTATGAATGAATAAGGAATACAAGAATATTTCGAGTTTATTATATTGGTGTTAGGAATATTTTAGGATCTATGCAAATGGCAGTCAGTGTGACAGTCAGAAGAAGATTCCAGTTGTTGGTGTATGGTTTTGTGCTATGTGGAGCTGCAGGATTTAATCACCAGTGGAGTTCTTAATTTCATTTTTTATTCCATCTTTCGACCTTCTGCAAAAAAAAGACAGCATTGTTAGAGGAGTAAGAGCCTCCCCACTAATCCACCTTTCACTTCTAATACTTTAATGTGTAAGGAGACTGAAGAGAACTAGGATGGCTGTCTTCAGGCAAGACAAGAGCTGAAGACTGAGTGCACCAGACCCTTCACCAGCTACAAATAAAGGCCAAAACTAGAAAGAGAAATTGTCTCCCCATCTACACGGGAGGCAATGATGGGGCAGCAGTTGTACCTTCTACCATGAAGGTCTGACATCGAGAGCTGGAACTCTGTGCCCACCTCATATGGTCTTGAAAGGACATATTGGACTGCCCTTGCTCTATAAAATTTTGAAATCTAACTCATAGCTTATATAAACATGAACTTTAGCCTACTTAGAATATTATAAATTGCATGAATAGTGGCAAGGCAAGCCACTGCTTTGCTAGCTTGCCAGGGAGCAAGAGGTAGGCACTGAGAAAGAGAAGTCTAGTGGGGATTCAATTTGAGGTTCAGTCACTTGAATCTAGGTGCTGCCATCAGCTGCGTCCCAAAGGTGCCATCACAGCCAACAGAGAGATAGGGGTGGGTTCAGTTGCTTAAACGTGGGTATCTGGTATTGAGTTGGGTTTTCTGACCGGCCTCCAGCTGGGCAGAGATTTCCCATAGGTTCTATGAAACATGTATGTGAGGCTGACAAATGTCTGAATACCCTAGGGTACCAGATTTGGCAAGATATGCCTCTATCTAAGTAACTAGATCAAATTCCACTAAAGAGGAAAGTGATGGGAGCCCAGAGCAAGGTTTGGTTCACCCCCTAAAGCAGACATCAGATGGCTGGATGGTTCTCTAGGCTACACTGACTATACTGACTGGCTGCCAGGAGAGCCCGGACACCTGGCACACACAAAGGTACCCACATTTAGGTGTCTTAATTGTAGCTGAACTGCACAGTCAGGGCAGGATCCAGCTGCCTAAGCAGCTCAGGCCCATCCAAAAGGGCACAAACCATTTTTCTCAAACCCTCTCTTCAGAGGGATAAAGTTATATTCAGCCTGTCATACTTATTCCACAGCTGAATGGAATTACTCACATCAAATCACCATCCAAGCTTCTAGGGCAGGAGACTCGAAATGGCTTTGTTGTGGCTCACCGCTCAGGTTATTCTCATTCCTTGCCTTCATTCTGTATTCCCTCAGCAGGAAGCACAGACATTTCTGGGGATAGATGAAGTGCAATATCTGTGAAAGCCCCTATAAACTTGAAATTAAGTTATATACAATACTAATCCAATTTTGCCAAAGTCAATAGAACTACATTTTCTTTACAGAGTAAAAGCATTCACGTGCTGAACATAAGTACAATGAAGATGACCAGGACAGGCATTATCAAGCTGGCGAGCACTTTCCATAGGCTGAAAAACAATTACACTTTGTCATCTACAACTCCTCAACATTATTTTTTCCTCCTTCTATAAATAATGGTGGCAGCAGCCACAAATCCAAGTGGATTACATGCAGGAGTGGCAATGACAGCGCACATTTAGTGACACGATTAATGTTGAGTATCACAGGAACAGCTTGTCTCTACTGACATGTGCCACCTTCTCACAAGTTAGAGAAACTCCAAGGGTACTGTTGGAACACATATTGGTAGTTTAAACCCTTAGCTGGGAGTTCCTTTTAGTTTTTCTTACACAAAGAGTCTGGTCTCTGCCTTTGACTTACAACACAGGAATTATCTTAAGCACAAAATTAAGAAGTGGTGGATTCCTTTGAAATATACACGGAAATATATCCAGAGAAATCATGCTTTCAGCTTTTATAAGATATTTCATTTTTCCTGCAATCTGAAAGATAATTCTACCTTTCAAACCATCCACAAAGTCATACTTTTCAGCCTTGCTCATTGGGGAAAAAGATTCATGAAAACTATGTGCCAAAAAGTAGGGTGCTAAAAGAAAAAGCCCCCAAATGTTTCATTAGAAACAGTAATAATATTGCTGTCTTAACTACCATGACATTTAAAACAATAAACAGGAAATTATAAGGTTGGAGGTTAACTGCTGGAACACTGGCAAGGTTACGAAGGCACCTAAAACACATTTTATTTACCACAAAGGAATTAAATATCTGAATATCTCTGTACTGGCATATAAGTAAAATATGAAGCATTTCCATGTTCTATGTCTACTTACAGAGCCCAGGCAAAGGGCCGTGGGGTTCCCATCCCTGCTTTACAGACTCACCTGAATCAGGACAAGGAAGGTTTGAACCCTGTATCCCCACCAAATTCCCAAGTTACCACCCAGGAGAGGAGAAAAGGACCAGCGCATCCTCCCTGGGCAGATGGCACCTGCATTTCTCCATGAACTCACCCTGAAACACTGGGATGTTTTGCTCTGGGGCCATTTGAATCAAGCGCTACTATATGTTGTATGTTTTTCCCTCTTTTGGCCAAAGCTCTTCACCCAGTTCCATTGGGATGTGAAACTCTGAGCAGCCTCAACAAAGCAGCACTTTTTGGCAAATACTCTTGTATGAAAAACAATACCCGTTGCTCAGCAAAAGATTTTTTCAGCAAAACCTCATATTGAGTCTGAGTTCAAGGTGCCCTATGCCAGAAGCAACACCACACACCGTCTTCTCTGCATGCAGCATGAATCTGCTGCATCAACACTGAGTCAACAAAAACAAACGGGGAAATGTAGAGAAGTGAATTTTACATAACATGAAATCACCCATTTCTCAGAAAAGGTTGTTGAAGGCCATGCATACTCATATGTGTGTGTTTCACACTGGTTCCCCAAAGAAAAAGGAGTTAGAGGGAGAAAAAAGAAACTATAAGGGGCAGGGAAGCTTATAATGCCGTAATCTGAAGATGAAAACATGACCATGCGGTTTACTTTGACTGCTGTTCCTGGACTACCCTCAACTGTACGTCAGATGCCTTTTTCTCCACTCTTTAATAATAATCTGTCTAGCAAAGGTGAGTTCCTCTCTTGCACAGTTCTTCAGGTTAGATAATTATAGGTCAGGAATTTTCCTGGTTTTGAGTTTCATTTTGTCCCATTACCTACTTCCACACATACTGTCTAAATTTTAATATAATTTTTTAATGTTCTTTCCTATGGAATTACACCATTTTTAAAATTCTTCATTACCGTCTTTCTAAGACACTTACACCAATCTGTTTTAATTTTCATCTGTTCGGCCAGTCCAGGTAACCTTTTTACATGAAAACCACATGTTTTTAACCACAAGATTTTAAGAGAACAGCATTTCAAGTATCACAGAATTGTAGAAACACAGATCGAAATTATATGCATATGACCCATACAAAAAGGCAAAGGAAAAATTGTCCATTTCACTTCTCTCTGAAGGAGATCTTTTGCAGATTTCTGTTCTCCATCATAGAGAAAATATGCCTGCTTTACATTTTTACAAACTTCTTCCATAATTTTTCTGAGTATATTTATTTCTGCTTCTTTATTCATAAAGATCTTCTTCTCTAACGTGTCTTCTTCTTGTCCTATGGGTCTATAAGAGGAAGCCGAAACCTCTGAAATGCAACTACAAGTGAACCGATGAACATGCGCTCAAGTTTTGGACAGAGCTGAAACTCTAGTCAGTCTTTAGTTGTCTACAAATAGGTTGATTCCTCAAATATTAACACACACAGCCTGTCCTGAGGATTTTTATAATGAACTTCTAAATAAATTTTAATTGGAATCTGTGTATTATTCCTGCAAATTCTCCTCCCACATTAACTGCATGGTTGAAGAAAGTTCTCTTGGTTCATTTAGTATCAACAATGTGATGTCAGTCACTGGAGGAGGACAAAGGGACATCAGGGCATTGACCAGCTCAAAATGAGAGCAGGAGGACTGTGTTATAGGCCCATCTCTTCCTGCCTAAGACCACAAACACGGTCCACAAAAAGGCCTTAACTCCAAAATTAGAAGCAAAGTCTGAGATCTGAACAATGCTATCCTATAGTTTTAAATGCTCTCATGGCATAGGTTTTGGATAATTATCTTGCCCACAGAAGGAGCAGTCTGTGGTTACATACACCTCTCCTGGCATTTTTTCATGATGGATTTCATAAACCCGATGCTCACAAACTACAAAATAGGAAAACAGAAACAAAAATACCCCATAGAAACAAAAGGCAGCAACTTTAATGTTAGCTTTTCATTTAATTCCACTGAAAGCAGTTGCTTTATTTTCATAATCACTGAAAGTGAAATCTGTAATTCATATCTAGAATAAATTAAAGTTTGAAGCAAACAGAATAAAAGTAGAATTGACTATTCATAGCGACACAGTCTTCAAGTCATAACCCACTTCAGTGGAAGACTCTTGCTGATGCCAGTCTGAATAGTCCAGCAGAACACCAGGCTGAAGACAATAGAAATTCTGAGACTCGATTAGTAACATATAATTATTCCATATTTTAATGTATTATAAGTTTAAATTATGCACATCAGAGGACGTTAGGATTTCATGTCTGTGAAACGGAATAGAAATTTTTACTCCCATTTTGACAGGGAGAAAGATAATGAATATGTACTACAGAATAAGATTAAAGAAAAGTACCAATTCTGTGACTGACCATTTTCAATATATTTACAAGTAGTTCAACATTTTAATCAAGAAAGCTTTTTATAACATAAAGTGGAAATGGAAATACAAAATTATTACAACCAGAAAAAAATAAAAAAGAAAGTGGGAAAGCTGTATGCAGGCACATCCAGGGGCTCACACAAGACACTGCACGTGACAGAAAAGGGCAAGCGGAACCCGCAGTAGGATACATCTCCCAGATGCAGAGCTGATATTAATGGAACATAAACATTAATAAGTCAAAAATTTAAAAGGATTTTTGTCTCAGCAGAAGCCCTTTGGCAGCTGCACCTTTGAAGGTGTCAGTGGCCCAGGACCACAGGCATGAGCTGACTCCCCTCAACCACTGAGAAGGGAAAGTCCATTGCCCATTTCAGCTGTCAGCGGCACCATGGTTCTCAAAAACAGCTTCAGAACAACTCTACGCCAACCATTCCCATTAGCGCCGTCTTACACAGCATTTTAAAAACTATAGATAAATTACAGAAGTACAGGCATTATAGTGCACCACCATCTGAGAGTACTTTAATGCTGCAGTACACAATGTGATTATGATACAGAATCACAGAATGTCTGGGGTTGGAGGGGACCTCTGGAGATCATCTAGTCCAACCCACCTGCTGAAGCAGGTTCACCCAGAGCAGATCACACAGGAATTCAAAACCCAGGAGGGTTTTGAATGTCTCCAGAGGACACTCCACAGCCTCTCTGGGCAGCCTGTTCCAGTGCTCTGGCACCCTCAATATAAAGAAGTTCCTCCTTGTGTTTAGATGGAAACTCCCACGCTTAAGTCTGTGCCCGTTGCCCCTCAACCTGTTGTTGGATGTACGGGAGCACGTGCCCTGATGCTCAGCATGAAGCACATGAAGGACAGGGCAAGTAGTTGACTGCAGAGAGTACTATGTTGTTATTTGAGCTAGGACCCATACCAGTTCCATGGTAGCCTTGGAGACCTGCCCAGCCTACCTTTTGAGTAAAGTTCCTTCAACAGCATCAGCAGTCCATCAGCGGGGTTCCTCTGCTTAATTTTCCATCCTGAAGGGTTTTCAAGACCAAGCTGGACAAAGCCCTTCTTTTCCTTAGTTGTTACTGCATTCAGTGAGATTAAGAAAAAGTCCCCCTGTGGGTATGTAACTAGCAGAGGATCCAAAGAACACACAAGTTCGCAAATTTCAAAGTAACTTCTCAAGCACCAAACAGATGTACGTATCTGTCAGTGCACCAGAGCCAGGATTCACCTAGATATACCAAAATGAACATCTGCTCTGCTTTCTCCTGAACTATAACCCTTTCCTCACATCTCTGCCCTGAATCCTACCATGAACTGTAGCCCTGAAACACCCACCCAAGCACCAAGACCCAGGAGGCTCAGTTTGGTACAGATGAATAGCGAGTCCCTCCCTCTCTGAGCAGTCCCACATAACTTACTTGGGGGTCAAAAAAAACCCAAACAACAAAACTGAAGATTATGACATCCAGCCCTCTTTCTGATCCAGCAGATGAGATGCGGGATGGGACTTATTCTTGGTTGCCTGTGAACTGCCATATCTCAGAAGCAAGATTCCTGCACAGAGTTTGACAGAAGAGTGAAGGAAAGTGAGACACAGCAGCCCATGTCAGAGAACTCCATGTTTGGATGGTGCCCATTTTGTTTTCTTTCCTCAAGTCAACTATCTCCTCCTCCAGATAGTGGTCCCTCACCAACACCACTATCAGGTGGGAGTTGGGGAATCCTTTACACTAACATTGAACGTGCACAAGAGCACATCTTGCCCTGTAGTCCAAGCATCAAGGTCACTGCAGCAATGGGATGATGAGACAGTAGGTGCATGTCCTCCATGACTACTTCAGCTCCCAAGGTGCCCTTGTACAACACACATGAGCCTCTGCAAGGAGAACCGAAGAACGATGAGGACAATGGTCCATCTAGGTTGGAGATGTCGCCAAGGTTAAGCTGGCCCTGCATCGAAACCACATCCATTAAGAACAAAGCCAGGTTATTGTCATAGGAGATGCTCTTATGAGGAGAACAGAAGGCCAAATATGCTGACAAGACATACTTCTTAGGGAAGTCTGCTGCTTCCCTGGGGTCTGGGGTAAAGATGCTACAAGAAAACTTCTCACCCTGGTACGGCCCTTGAATTATTATCCATTATTGTTTGTTCAAGTAGGCAGTGCAAAGTTGCAATAAGTCCAAGGGTGTGGTGGGTTGACCCAGATTTGGTGCCAGGTGCCCACCAAAGCTGCTCTATCGCTCCCCTCCTCAGCTGGACAAAGGACAGAAAATACAGCAAAAGGCTCATGGGTCAAGATAAGGACAGAGATCACTCACTAATTACTATCACAAGCAAAACAGACTTGACTCACAGAAATTAATTTATTGCCAATCAAATCAGAGTAGAGTAAACAAGAAACAAAACTAAATCTTGAAACACCTTTCCCGCATTCCTCCCTTCTTTCCAGCTTAACTTTACTCCTGATTTCTCTATCTCCTTCCCCATCTGCAGCTCTGAAAAGCATAGAGAATGTGCTTTCCTGTTCATAATGGCAGCAAAGTGAGACAGTCAGCAGATACAGGGAACCAGGTTTAAATGCTGAGGCAGAAATCCTTCTGAAGATCTGGTGGCCAAAGCAGGGTCACTTTCCTGAACCTGTATTTTCAAATGCTAACTTCAAGTCCAAGGTCATCACCATCCTCCCTCTCTGCCACCAGGAAAGAGCACATCTCCCATTCCCAGCACAGGTGAAACAGTCCTGTATCTTACATTCTCGGCAGAAATCTCCCGTGGTAAAGTAGACAGTAATGAGAGAGTGCAGCGGATGGAACACGCATTGCATCATCCCAGTGTTTTCACAACTCAACCTCAGAATGGCGACTTCTTGTGGGAACTTGTAAGATCAGTCCTTTAGCAGTGGATGTTTCTCAGTTCCTCTGAAAGTTCTGCCCGCCTTAGTGCATGGCCTGAACTAAAATGAGCTGGTGATCACAGCCAAATTCCTTGCTTAGTTTTGCCTCACAATAAACCTGATCCTGTGTTACCTCCACATTGCGCTGTGCTGAAAGAGCCCTTGTGATGCTGAACGTACAGACACTGGGATAAGTCACGTGTGCTGTGGGGAAGTGCTAAAACCCCCATACAAATCCTGAAGGTTAAATGCTATGCGAACACTTCCAACTGTGGCTGCCTACTTTTGTTCTACAGGACAAAAGGTTAATAGACTGTATTGCCTGGAGCTGGAAAAGCAGCTCCAAAATAAACAAAAAGCTAACTCCAGGCACTTACAAAAGCATACAAAAGTACAAATATTAACAAATTTCAGGGAAATGGTGAATAGTTTCTGACAATGCAGAAGCTAACACAGTCCCCTGCTGGAAAAATACTGTAAAAACATGCTATTTCTGTATCGCTCATCTATGTCTATAGCAAATACAGAGCTATTATAGGCTGTTTGACAGGCAAGAGAGGTCTAACAAAACCTGAGTGGCACACTGGCTTAAAAAAATTGTTTGGGGAATCTCACCAGGCCTACACATACCATCAGATTGAACATTAGGGAAAGGTTCTTCACCGAGAGGGTGGATGGTTGCTGGAACAGGCTCACCAGGGCTGTGGTCACGGGACCAAGCCTGTCACAGTTCAAGGAGCATCTTAGACAATGCTCTCAAGTCCTGTGGTTTAGTTGTAGGCAGTCCTGCAAGGAACAGGGAGTTGGATTTGATGATCCTCGTTAGTCCTCTCCAATGCGAGATATTCTATGATCCTACTGTATCCTAGATGTTACATACAGTGCACTACATTCCTGGCAATGGTGCATTGCCGTAGGTAAAAGCTTTCTCGCTGTATCAGCCTTTTAGAGGTCAGCCTAAAACCGTCCTCACGATCAGACTCACTGTTTACTCGGAGGAAAGTCAGAAGGATGGGGTGAGAGCTGCCCAGAGCATCACCTGCCCAGGCTTGTTATGATTAACCCTAGTCCACGCCAATTGGAAAGCCAGTAGATGTACCTGCATGCGGACAGGAGACAGCCAGGCACATGGGGGACAGGACAGATGCGTGGCTGTATGATGGGGTAAAAGCACAGAAGTCAGCTCTGCCATGCATAAAGGAGGGCCTGTGCACATCCAACAGAGGAAGGGAAGGAAAACAGTGAGAATATTCAGGAGCTAACAGGAGCATCTGAGAGAATTTTGGACGGCTAAGATCTGCACTGCGTAAATAGCCATGTAGTTGTGACTGCTCACAGTAACCCACTGAACTGTAGCTCTCATTTCCTTCTGACAACACAAGAATTAGATTTGGGCCTGAACAGTGGGTTGAGAGCAGCCACTCCAATGAAGGAAAAGCTAGGGAAGCTAATTTGGTTCCAAAGCCAGGCTTAGTTCCCCTTCTAAGTTGATATTTGATTCACATGAAGACAAAGCTCAAGTGTAAAGCATGCAGGTGACATATGGCAAGCCTACACCACTTTTCCAGTTTATGAAGCATGCCTTGCAATTTCATTTCAAATTCCACCTCAGCATTGCTTCTAAGTGCCAAATTCCACATTTCCTTGGATCCTTCAGCAACAGGACTGTGGGACTCATGGTGTATACACAGATACATACACATTTCACCCACAGCTCCACTGACTATTTTAGGCCTCTCATTCCCATAATCAATAGCTGTTGTGTGCTCCCTTCTTTCCCATCTCTTGTCCTCTCACAGCAAGCAAAGGTGCACACTGCGATTGGGTTCTGCACATGGATTTCTCAGCCTACCAGGTGCAGCAGCTCCAACAGGGTGTAAATGAGTTCCCCCTTAGACAAGCAGCAGCAGCAGCTCAGAGAGGCATAACCCTGAATGGGAAACGCTGGTGGCTGCAGTCACGCATAGAGAAAAACATCTCAAGATCTACTCAGACTGCTTCCTTGGAAACCCATCCCACCGTGAGCAGATACTTGCAGCCCATGGAGAACATGGGGAAGCAGGTTGCTCCCCTGCAGCCCGTAGAGGACCACACCAGAGCAGATACCCCCAGTACAGCACATGGTGGACCCCAAGCAGCAGTAGCAGGTGCCTTGCAGAAAGCTGCAGCCCTTGTAGAACCCACACTGGAGCAGGAACCACAGCCCATGGGGGACCCACAATGGAGCAGGTTTACTCTACAGGACTGCAGCCCATGGACAGAACCCACACTGGAGCAGGAAAAATCATGAGGGGGAAGGAACAGCAGTGGTGAACCGCTATGGACAGACCACAACCCCCCATTCCCCATCTCCCTTTGCTGCTTGGGGTGCTGGGAATGAAGGAGTGAAGTTGAGTCTGGAGAAGGAGCAGCTAGAAAGGTGGTTTATTTTTGGTCTTGGGTCCTCCCCCTGCAACTCTTAATTGGCAAGAAGTTAATTTTCCCCCAGTCAAGTCTGTCTTGCCTGTGACAGTAACTGACAAATCATCTCCATGTATCTGAACCCATGGGCTTCTCTATCTTATTCTCTCCCCTCCTCCTGTTGGGAAGGAGTAAGAGAGTGGCTGGGTGGGCACCTGGCAGCCAGCCAAGGCCAACCCACCACAATAAAACACACCCAGAAACAAAACCCCCAAAATATTTCTTACTGCAAAAGGCAAACGAGGATTTTTTAACTGTGGGGAAAAACCTGTCTTCACAACGATGAGCCAAGAGAAAATCTGGAAGATATGAGATTTCTTCTGACTGAAGTTATAAAAAGTTATGTTTTTTGTAAGTGTACCTCCCAAGCCAACATAAATAAAAATCATTTATCTAAGCTCAGTTATTAATCCCTTCAAATGTCTTGTCCAAAGACTGAAGCCATCTTTCCAAACAAATTACTCCCTTCACTTTCCATTACCCATCCCATCATCCTGCATAAAACAATACCAATGATGCTCCTACCATAAAAATCACTCCCCGCTATTCCATGTGGCACCAGCCAAGTCTCTATAATACGCACCACAAATCTCAGGTCTATCCAGATAAATCACGCATGCAGACCAGTATTTATTTATGCTGCAGTTTGATTCTCTGATATTTCTTGCTTTCTCCCCTTTCTTCTGTCTCTGACCTCCTGCATCTCTTACATCTCCCTAGCGGGTCAGGTTGCCGAAGTCAAAATTCCTCAGTGCAAGACACTTAAAATCCTCCTTTTCACCCCTCTAAACAAATCTTGCTTTGATTTATTTTCCAGGCATCAATTTTATTATTATAAAAGACCAATAAAAGGCCCTCTAATACAGTATATCAACTGTTAAATACATTATTTATATGAAAGAAAAAAAACCCTAAAGCAATTTTCCTTCTTAAACTCATAGCCCACGTATTAGATGAAATGTATTAATAACACTTCATAGGGTAGGGGAAAAAAATCATGGTTTAATTGCAACAGTGTAGCATAAACACTTCAGTAGTCGATCCCATGATATTGTCGCGATGTCTAAACTAAACTTGAGTTCTCCACAGATAACACAAACAGACGCTAAATTCCCTAAATGATTGGCATTCAGAAGGTTTATACAAAGGCGGTCAGTTGTTTAATCTTTAAGGTGTCAGGACACGGTGAGACAAACACGCGTACATCAGTAAGTACAGAGAAATGTTATGCTACATTTTGGACAGTACAGAACTGAAAGTGCTTCACATCTACAGGATAAGAAATGGCTTCATCTCCTCATCCCTAAATGATGAGAGCAAAGAAATAACCTTTTAATAGGTTAAATAAACAGTGCCCCATTTATCCATGCTTATATAAAGTTTCCAACAATACAGAAGGTCCATGGTGAAATTTACAGTCTATATACAGTATAACAAATTGTCAAAGAAAAAGGTTCAGATATTCCTTGGCTCCCAAAAGCCTGAAGCTCACTCTCCACACTAGAGACAAAAGATACCTACAATATTAGGTGGGCTTTTCCTTCTTTTTTAATTTTTATTTTTGTAAAAATTAGTCATCCCAATCCACCTTGAATCAAATCAGTCCCTAAATCCTGGTTGTATTTAACAACTGCTTAATCCCAGTGTTTAAGGCATGTTCATTAGATGTCAGTATAGGGGTACTGTCAGAAATTGTAATATTCACAGGTACTAAGAGCCAGCAAATTTACACAGCGGTGCTACTCTTTACAATATAGTGTAAAACAAATTGTTATGATGGAAGTTGTTCCTGAGTTAAAACTTGCTAAATACCGCTAAGATCCATGTTTTCCTTTTGTATTTCTTCCTCTGGAATGTCCTTTCACATATGCTCAATTGAAAATTAAAATTCACTCCGAAAACAGCCTGGATGTCAGAAAGTAAAAATGTTAGCGAAATTCTATTGGCATTCCCAAATCTAAATTTAGCCAAGATGCTATGAATTTGCAGGGTTTAGTATCGCTTAGCTTTTAGCAAGAGTATTTTCTAAATATCAAGATAATCATAAATGTCAGGCCACATATTTGTGCAACTGCTAACAACAGGAAAAGAATTTGGTATCACGAATTATCAGAAAGTTCTGTGAATAGATGTAACTCTGATACTGCAGATATTTTTAGTGTTCTTATCCAGCTTGCTCCTTTAAAGATATTTTTAAACTGTAAGAACAGAAATTAAAATACCTACGGACATATTCAGCTTTTTACACTGGACAACTAATTGTCTATTCAGATTCTTAAGTATCTATTCTCACAGAATTGTTTGTGTAATCATTGTCATTCTTCCCTATTTAAAAAAGCTGTTCTTGGCTGACAAAAGTGGCCAGCTTTAAAAATAGATCTTTCATTCAATTCAAAATGTGCATGACAATTCCTACCACCCTAATCATCCCGGCTCCAACTCATTAAAGTTTGTATAAACATTTGCTCAAGTCTGAGCACTTGATTTAATAGGATTTAAATCAGGATGACAGAAGGTGCGACCCAGCCTGTGCTGTTATACCTGCATTTCTGACTGCCAGCTGAAGAAAAACCCCTCAGAAAATTGCACTGTCTGGCATCTGATGCAAAGTTTGCTGAAGACACTGAAACACAAAAATGAGCTTTAATGGGATTAGTGTTCTAAGTGCTCCAACTGAAGCTCAGCACTCGCAGTGACGCAGCATCTCCTATTTTAAATACAAGGAAGGATTGCAGTAATTGCACCTATCAGACTAGGGAATAAACGTTCATTTATGTATTTTCGAATCTGCCAGCAGTGCAAGTCATGAATCACAATATGATTTAAAAAACCAAAATCTTATTTCCAGATTTGTTTCCATTTAAATCCCAGCAGGACAGAAACCAGCAACACGTTGAGAAAACAGGGTGGGAAAGGAATGACTCTGCTTCCACAGCCTGGGAATTCCAAACAGAGTCTTACATAGTGGTACAAAAACAAAGCTCTGGATGAAGTTTGGCCTAGCCCACGTGTCTTATGAACACAGGTTAGTTAAAATGTAATTGTTGTGACCACAAAATATAAATAGCAACAATTTATTCACAAAATTCTGGATTAGATTGGGTTTCTTTTGCTTTAACAAATGGTGCGATCCATGAATCAGCCAGCTGTATGTTTAAGCACGACAATAGAAAAAGTAGTACATAAACACCTAAAAATCACAGTCATAAAAAGCAGGCAAGTACATCAGTCTTTTGGTGGCCAAAGCACAAGAGATTAGTCTGCCAAACAAGTGAACGTGAATGTAGATCATGGGCATTAGCATTGTTAAAAATTGTTTCTACTGCCAATAAAGAGTTTTCTGTGTTTTAATACTGTTCTTAAAGAATTGTAAACTGTTTAAAAAGGTATGCACAGACATAAATAACAGTAAAGGACTTAAATACAGTGGTCAATAGGAAAAATGGTTTTAAATTTGCATGTGTGATGAGCGGGTAATTTGGAACAAATCCATAATTATCCAGAAAGAAGTCTGACCTTTCTTATGTAAGACAGTACTGCCGTCATTTCTAACACTTGTGACCATTATAATAACAAGAGAAAAAAAAAAATAACATCGGCCCTGATACATCAATCACATATGCATTCAAAATTACAGATATTTACAAGAAAAATACATATTCAATTAAAAAGCCACTGAAAAACATGGACTTTTAGTCAGGTGCTGCACTTTCTGCAAAATGAGGTAATTTAGATGCAAACAAATTAAGTTTAGTAGAGTTCAGGATCCACGGTCTCCACACTTTAAGTACAGATTGCTTCAGTAAATGGCTTGACTTTTCTGTATGTTCAGAGCAAGAAATCACTAGATCCAGTTAAGTCCTGTTTTTTGTAGTGCTCTTGATGCAACACTGACTAATGTCAGAAGGCTTCCCAGCTCAGTTTTACAACTGGTCTTTCCATAGAAAGAAAAAGGAGAAAAAAAAAGGTTATAAGTTGGTTTCATCCCAAGATGGATCATTCATGTTCTTTAGAACTTTTCTAACAAGCTTCTCCAAGTCCTTGCGAGCTCTTTGTTCTTCTTCTAAGGATTTCTTCATCTTTTTGTTATCCTGTTTAACAGAGACACAAATATTACTGATTTTGTTGTTGGGGGGGGTTGTGTGTTTTGGTTATTTTTTTAAACAGATCATTTCTGATCACACACACACTGTCAATTACAAAATCTGAAGTCTCTTCTCAGTAAGACTGTTACTAGCTGCTCAAAAGCAAGTTACAAACAGTTACTCCACACAATGCAACAAAACCCATCAAATGGAAAATGAGCTATTTCCTATTTATACCTAGAGGTCCTTTATAATGCAAGTGCTTGTAACAGATGGCCAATAATCTCAAATTCTTCTGCTGAAATCTGATCAATGAACAGGAGAATGTATTTGTTGTTAATGGAGAAGGGAAATGGAGCAATAAGTAGGTTAAATATCCCCTCTAAGAGCCTCCTGTGATTGCAACTAGTTTCACAATCTCAGGAAAGCTGCTTAAAACTTAATGCAAATTAACTTGCTTCATTAGGAAAGTAAATAGTCAAAAGAAGTATCTTGAAAACCATTGTGTTCTCTGGAAAGTGCTTTGTGACTAAATATTAAACCAGACAGATGACTACCAACAGGAGTCTGAATTTCAAGGAACACCACCACTTTGTATGGACAATTATGAGTCAGTTCTCTATATTTAGCACCATCAGGCAATACTGAAATACCATGAATGATAGGACCATAAGGATTTCACTGACCAAACCAGGGTAATGCCCACACTGTTTAATCCAGTACAGGCCAAGGCAACACTGGAAACAGTGGGGAAGCAACTGGAAGACAAGAGAACGTTGTATGACAGTCCCAAGACAGCAAGTCTAGGGGTGTTAAACACAGGTCTGCAATCCAAGGGTCCCACCAGACTCTCACAGGCTGTCACTTACAGACATTTCTAGAAACAGGATGGGATCAAGAGCTGCCATCTCCTTAACTCCATTGCTTCCTCACATCTGTAGAGAAACTCAGAAATTTCATTCTTTCCTTTCAGGTACAGACTTAATTTCTTCTCCTTTTCATTTATTCCTCTATCACCTGCCAATTCAGGACTGTATTATTCAAGTTTAGCACCTGTGGAGCAACAGCCATGGGTAACCTATGGAAGCTGCTACGGGAGCGATCCCACTTTGCGTGGTAAGTCCCACCATCAGGCATTCTGGTGTCTACACCCACCAGTGCAGCGTGTGGTCCCAGAGAGCCTTCATCCATAAAGCCCTCAGTCACTTGGGACCTTCCCAGCTCAGAAAATCAGTTCTGCCACTTCTCGAGCTGGCAGCATCACAGCAGCAGACCAATAAATGTTTGTACGCTGAGACTCATGATATACAAAAAATGACCTTTAATAGGTCTTGGCTTTGAAAATGTGATATTCTTAAAAGACCATCTACTTGGAAAGGCGTATGAAAAGAGGGCTGTTCTTTGAAGCTCAGGAGAAGGTGCCTTTTTTGGGTTTTTTTAGGGTCACACTGAGATCTGCAGGACCTCAGTGAGGCAGCATGTTTACCTTTTGTGTAAAAGCAGCCAGGCCACAGGAATACTAGTGGGTTATTATTGCCGCTTGTATTAAGTAAACTGTGTTTTAAATAAGATCGTCAAATTTGCATCAAACGTGGGGTGCATGTGCTTCACATGTTGAAAACAGCAGAATTTAAGTATTTAAGACATCAACTGTCCTATTTCAAGGAACATGTACAACATCCTTACAAATACTGGGCACACTGACAGATGGGCAGAGAATTCTGATTCACATTTAAAGCCCAAAACCTAAAGTAATTTGAATGCAAATCCGTTTTACATTAACACAGGAGATATTATCCAGCTTCCTGAGTCAGAACTGTTAAGGCCAGTTAGCAAATTCGCACACTGGAGAGTGAGGATAATCCAACGCTTTTCCATCTCCACACTAAGCAATGACTACGTGCAGCAGCAGTAACATGTTTTGAACAGGCCATGTCCTGACAAGATATTCTTAAACACCTCATTTTGGATATTTAAAACAAGCTTAAATCAGCTGCAACTTCCACAGCAGCAACGCAGGTGAAATCTTGCACAATTTCCCCATGTGACAAACCAGCACCCTAAGCTAAGCTGAAGCCCTCATAAAAAAAAAGCCACGTGACAGACACTGAAAAGGACTCTCATCCCTGGAAATGAGAGGTTTTAAGAAGTTATTCTAAGTTCAGGTTACTGAAAGAGTGTCAATAAAGGCCTAAATAGATCCAGACATTTATACTAGTAAAATTATACATCCTAGAGCAAATACTATTTCACAGTTTCTATAAGCTTATTTTGCTGGTGATACAGCAGAACTGAATTTGCTTAATGCTTTCAACATTTCACGAGTTGCAACATTCAAAAAGAAATCAACCACAGCTTAGCATGTCACTTCAGAGAGAGGATATTTAACACTATTCTCAAAGGCTGGTGCTCCAAGGACTGATGACAACCACAAAAGAGGGTGCTTTTTGTCAAATCAGTATGTTTTATTCTTAGAAGTCAATCTAGTTCAAAATTCAAGTTCAAGCCTGTCAAAGTGAATCAACTTACAAGCCCTATTTTTTTTTACAATAAGCCTTGCATCTTTCCATTCTCCATGTTGCTATAAATGTAGCAAGTTACCAACCTGTCTCAACTCCTGTACTTCATCCTTTAACGCATATACTGTGTCAACAAGGCTTCTAAAATAAAGAAAAATATGATCCGTTACATCAGTTTGCAGAAATACGTGTCTAAATCTATTATTAGACAAAACTGTTACATGAAATGCATTTAAAAAAACCCCAAGCCCCACAGCTAACAGCTAATTTCAACTTGTGTTAAAAAAATTGTCTCTTATCCAGATTCATATTCAGTAAGGCAAGGACCTGTTACCAGTTTCTATCACAGGATACACCTCTCAAGCACATACAGACCTATACCAGTTTCTATATTACAGTTGCGTAACAGAACTGTATTTCATTTCCAACACACACTTTACAAAAAAACACAAAACAGAACGACACCACACACTAACTAGAAAGATGATGCCAATTTAATACTGGAAACCTACAGCACTTGGAAAAAATACTGGCAAGGAAGCAATAAGCTGCATGGCATATATAAAGAAACCAGGCTATTAGCATTCAAGTGAAGGCCAGCTGCACTTGAAGGACTGGCAGCACACTCCAAACAGCTCTGTTCCCCACTACACTCACTACTATTAACGGGAGACGGGAGAAGGAAGAAGAGTGCAAAGTTTACTGGCTTAATCTGTCATTCATTAAATGTTTTCTTACTTCTCTTCTATAACAGTCTGACCATTACTTTTAGTTTCTTCTACAATAATTTTTTCTTCTTCTGGAAGCAGGACTTGAGGAGCGGATTCTTTACGGGAACCTGTTGTAAAAATAAATTACAAAGTGAGCAATTAACAGATACTGCTGGGGCATCTTAAAGATTATTATTTAATTCATTACATGATACACTTGCATGACCAAGGTATATCACCTTCCATTTCCCCCTTCCCTCCACACACACGTTACTGACACATTTTTTACATCTGAAACCACAGCCTTACAACAACAACAAAAAATCATCTGACATTCCTATCTTGCTGCTGACGTAACTCCTGTGTCGTCTATGGGGATGCTACACCATTCCATGAACAATGCACCGGTCAACCATCAGTAAAAGCTCTACAAATTCACCACAGCTGACTCAGAAAGGGATAGATGTCTTTAAGTAACAGTGATTTAAGCCTCAAGGACAGATTCTGATCTCACACTGACACAAATCCAAGAAAAAATTCCACTCTAAACCAATTATTCCATCAGGAAGGAGCAGAATAGTGGTATCAAATGACACTGCGATAGAAGAAAAAAAAATTAAAACCCCTCTCCCTTTAAACACTATAAACAACATAACTGTGTGCACACACATATACATACAGTTGCAGACAGCCTTTTAGTCCTATAATAGATTTCTAACAAATGAAATACATACATCGAATGTAATGTTTTAAAAAGCACTTAACAGTATGACAATAAAAATTCAAAACATTCCAACATCTTCAAAACATTCTGCACCATCATTACAATTTATAAGATCAAGATATACATATAGATTCTAAAAAAGTAGCTCTGAAAGAAAAAAACTATAGCTCAGAGATGTGCATCCATTCATACATAATGTATGTATTCTGGAAATGTTATTTAATTAGGCTGCAACAAATTACAAGCATTTTTTTTTTAAAAGTCTGTGAATAAATTGCTGTCTAAGCGTTTGTTCAGAATTCAAACCCAGCAGGTAAGGCATTAAAGTTCTTGCATATTTTAACCTAGACATCAGTTTTAACAAACAAGGTGCAGTGCCTACCAATTCATTGCAATGAACTTTTATTAGCCAGGAATGTCTAATGTTTGAACTCAACTGGGTACCACAGAGTGCGTGACGTCAGGAGAAATCAGTTAGCTCTTGCTGAACAGCTGCTTTGTGATAACAGTGCTTCTCTTCTATGGTTCATGATAAAATACATAATTTAAACACACAAAAAAATTAAAGAAATCAAGCTCAGAAAAATAATTACTTCCTTAACAGCTGTGGTATTGAGTTCTGAACAATGAGTTTGTAGGGACTGTAGTTTGGCAGCACATGTTCAGCTATTTAAACTATTTTAGCAAACAATGACAAACATCTTGTAATGAAGAAAACAGTTTCCTTACGCTGACAGTAAAGATCTAATGTATCAGTATGTGATGGCCAAAAGTTTTTGGAATAAAGATAACTGCAGATTTGAGAACAGAATCTTGTCCTTGAAAGCTGTAAGTTCTTCATCTTACAGAGTGAAGAAATTTTTTAAGGGTTAATGCTCTTCCACTCCCACCTATTTTCCAGGGAAGGAACAACCTATAAAACAAGCACATCCACACTCTGTATGAAGCTCAAGGACATTTCCCTGTTTGCGCTGTCAGTCTTTAATTGTAAAAAGTTCGTCTTATGTGTAGTTCAGTTAATTAGTTACTGCTCTGCTTTATTAGCTCAGGAAGTAACACAGAACACCGAGCTAAATATTATTTCAGGAATTAGTTGGCAGCAGCTGCCAGATCACTGCATTTTGGGTCTCTGTACCCATGCTGAGCAACTCAGCCCAGCACACGCTGTGACTCCCAGCATATTACATTTATCTCTATATAGAGCTGCATCCAATTGTCTTTGCATGGTCAGAGTAATGTGAGTCCTCGCAAAGCAGAAATAGCATGGAGTAGACAGCTTTAAATAAAAAAATGTCCCGGCTGTACAGTTATATACACACATGCATATAAGACAGATGTCTACGCCAACATAGCTTGATGCACGTACAGCATAGCACAGTAAACAATACTACTGAGACACAGAATGCAGTTTCATTAAAAACAAAAATGTTCACCAACATAACACACAGAAGGAGACCACACAGTACACATCCACGATGCAAAAGTGTTGCTGTGAACACCAACCTTCCTGTGCAACAAAACACATTAACTACCGTGGGATTCAGGACATCACAAGTTTCACCCTCGCCTTCATTGCTCCGATACCCTCGGTCATGCAACTTTTTTATTTGCATCTCAGAACACGTGCTGCTCTTGTGGTTTGTACTTACACACACACAAAAAAACAACAACAAAAAAGAAACCCTACTTTTTCCTTTATCTTGGTTTGCTTTTTGTGAGTTTCGGTGCTTTTTTTTTTCCTTTGTTGTGGAGGTTTGTTTTTTTCCTAAACTCCACAAGCACTTGTTAAGCCTCTAAGGTACGAAAACTCAGCACATTTACCCTTCAGCAAAGGACCCTATCATCAAATGAGTATGTGCACAGTAACATCAGACTAGATAAGTCAAATTCTAAAGGCAAAACAAAGCTACATCACTGTGCTTCTTTTCTGCACCATTTATGCCAGAAGCTTTTTTTAATTAAGATACATTTTTCTGGCAATTATACATCTAGAAGAAACTTCAAGCAGAATCACCTCATTACTGGCACTCAGCAATATTCCCTATACTGCACCTTGTGCCTCCACCAGGTCCTCCAAGTCTACTCTTTATGTAACCATTTCTTTCCAGAAGTTTACAAGCTACAGCTTTAGGACATGAACAGCGGGTTTTGTGGGTATTTCAGCTAAAAGGACAGTCCAGGAAGTTGCTGCAAGTTTGGTAAACCTAAGCGCCTCTTTGAGACATATTCAACATATTTTCATGAAGTAGTGTAGAAAAATCAAAAGCTACTTCGGTTTGCAGTATCTGCCACTCCTCAATCCTAAACGTGTAAGTTTCATACTGAATTTTATTAAGAGACATACTCAGTCTCATTCGGAGTCAAACAAGCAGAAAGACAATGTTTAAATTGACTTCCAGCAGCTCTGGCCCTAAATCACCTCGAGACAATATAAAGTACTAATTAAAACAACAACAACAACCTGGAACACCCCCTACCAAAAGCTTTATAAATCACAGTTTTGTTTTCTTGTCCTTTTTTTGGGGTATTCAGGGAAGCAGGTGGATGGGAGAAGAAAATATGTTTGGCAAAGCCACGCATTTATTCAAGATTAGTGTACAAATGTTAAGGTTGAGGAAGATGCTATAACCCTTTAATGGGGAACTCCTAAATTCATGGAAGAATGAAATACTCCAGTGTTTAGAAATCGGTTGTGTAACTGAAGAAAAGCCCAAACAACTGATCACTGAGATCAGAATTCAACTAAGTTTCCATCAATTAAATGCTGTCAAAAAAATACAGGTATCTGTTCAATATCAGTATCTCCCAGACCTAGAGTGGTGAATGGAGCATTACAATGTTTTTTGCCAATACCATAACCTAAACTATAGGTTTAGCAAATTCAGCCTGCAGAGCAAAGCAAATAATAACAAAGCCCAGATGGCATTCAGTTCAGGGCTAGAGAGCTTAGACAGGGGGATACAATTCAGATGGCTTTTCACTTTAACCAGATACTATGTCCCCGCCAACATTCAAAGACCTTGCTTGTCCAGGAGCTGTTCAAGCCAAGAGTAAAATGGAGGTGGGTATTCACATCTACTACTTAAAATTAGCTAACCTCGGGGCCTCGGTTAAATGCCAGCTCCCCCCAGTCAGTCAAGAACAGGGTTCCTTCCTTCAGCTGGGCATCTGGAGGAGAAGACTCAACCTAGGTACTTCCCCATAGTTACACTCTACAAAGACTTTGCCTTCTTCCAGTGACTGTGAGGGTCCTAATTTAAGCCATGGAAGTTAGACCCGTGGTGATGGTGGTTAATTTTTTTCATACCTTTATTGGGTGATTAGGAGAGGTAAGGAGTGGAACGAGGCACAATAAAGCTCAAAAATTAGAAACGGTACTTGTAAGTATACAAGTCTGGTTTTCACCAACTTTCCTAGGCTCTCTCCACAAGCTAAGAAGCTCTTCAAAATTATTTGCTTGAGTTTCAAGGACAGAAGTCTGACTTGCCACTGCGAAACAAGTACATGCATACACAACTGTTTAGATCTACCATTAACCACCAGTATGTACAGATGTGTAAAATTTCCTGGAGAAGCAAACATCAGACAGAAAATAAGAATTACTTGTCATTTAAAATGATCAGTGTTTCATTGCATCAGTTGTATTAAATATGTGAAAGTGGATGAGGAGACCTCCCAAATCAACCTTCTCTTTCTCAGTGAATCTTTGATGAGATCCTAGTATGAAGAACCTTAAAGACCGTACCCTCAGACTCTGCGTGTGTTGAGATTAAAGCATTGAAAAAAACCAAATCCTTCATGCTACAGATCTGCCAAAATCAAAAGGGAGCCCTTTACTATCTTCTACTGATAAAGACAAATCAGAATCCAAACATCAGGCCCACCTTAAGTTCACTGTATAAAATACACCTTTTTTTTTTCAAATTCTTGGGAGTAACAAAAAAAAAGTTTTGGCATAAAGTGGGTTGTTTTGTTTGTTTTTAACTAATAGTGATACACAAATAGAAAAGGAACCCCACATGACTCAGATCACAGATCTACACAGCTTACAGCAAAATGTTTTGACAAGTAAAATGAAAATAATTAAAGTGGACTGAAATACACACAACTCTATATGTCTGAAAGACAGATACACCATCTGCAGAAGTGGGATATTTCTAAGACAGCATTTAAAAAGAGCTGTCCCACTAAACTTATACTTCACTAACCAATACAAAAACTTGCACCGAGAGCTGTAGGGCTAAAACTAGAGTTGCTACAACCAAAGCAGAAAACATTATGACCTTTCAACAAAAGCAGGCAATTCATTTATTCTGATGTAAAAATTTCAGTATGTATATCAGGTTATCATTTTATTTAAATTCACTCCTATACAAGCACCTTTTAAGTAGAAACACTAAAGATAACTCTTGCTTTAAAGAGAAAAATGTTGTAATATTAAACTTTGAAAAATATATAAGGTTATAGAAACCAATATCACATTAATAAAATTGCTCTCTGGAACAGGACCTGCAGAAGTAGGTTTTAGATTGTTCCAACAACGCAGCCAATGCTTTTATGGAGAACACACCAGTTCAAAAAGGAAAAAGAAGAAAATAATATCAATTAAGGGAGAAGGCGGCAACAGAAAAACATTCTATAGATGGTGACATCTCTGAATAGTTATTTTTTAAAAAGACAATACAGAAGGATACACACTTCACATTACATTGAACTTCCTGTAGTTGTCAACTACACTGAACAAAGGTCAAAAAAGCTTTAACTTCAGCATTTTATTCCTCCGGGAAAAAGGGAGGGAGAGAAAGGAAGCATAGGGGGAAGAGGGAATTAAGTGTTAACTCTGAAATTATGCGGTCCTTTCCCCCGTGTAATAATTAAATATTAAAGTCACAGTCTAGCAAATGCAAAATTTATTTCAACTGTACATAACAGATGTCCTTTTTATATAAAACGAAACACTTAATTGATATATGCAACCACAAACAATATGCATACTGTACAGTACAATGCAACATTCAGATATACATCCATTTCGTATTTTCAAAAGGCAGTCACCTACCAAAGATGGCTTCTCCCATTCACAAATGAAGTGCACAATATATATTTTTTTCTATGTTTTACGTCACTATATACACATTACTGTGTTTTGGCAAGATTATGCAAAACACCCAATTAATATTGGTTTGTTTCAATTTATGGCAATTACTAATATATGGAAACACTGCATAAGCCATGTGAAGAGGGGACGACAATGGCTTGAACCTACCTTCTAATTCAGATTCTCCATCCTTCCGGTGTGTTTGTAACTGTATACATGTAATTTACAGAATTGCATAAACATAAGGTACTAGTGTTACCATGACTAAAGTTCCACAAAAATAGAAACACTGAACCTTTGGACTGAATACCACCATTTCCACATTTGCCTTTTTTTGTTTGTTTGGTTTTGTTAAGTATGTTGCATTAATACTCCTGATCAGTTCACAGTAGCTTATGGCCTGTAACACTGAAGACATGGAATGACTTTGAATGTACATTGATGTTAACATGAGACACTAGTTAATGACTTAAATGCTACAGTAATCAATGGTGGTAAACTGTCAAAGCTTTGGTGCATAGAAAGTCAATAAAGTCTTCAGATCTGGATAACAAAACGTTCTGTGCGATAAGGAAAGTTCAAGTGCAACAACTGTATTTCAAACTCATATTTACACTATACAACATGAAACAGACATAAAGGAATTATTATTTATCCAATGCAGAAAACATTATTCAACAAGAACACCACAGCTTAATAAACAGGAAAAAACAACAAAAAAAAACCAAAAACAAAACAAAAAACCCCAACAATCCATACTTCCCATTTGTTAAAAAAAACCCCAAAACTGACTGAAAGGAATAGGGGAGTGAAGTGGGTTACAAATGTGCTGTGGAATGGTATGGAGCACATGTAATTATCTCATTTCTCTAAGCAACACTCCTCCACTTTGAAAAATGTTCAACACATACACAAGTTCCTGGTCATTGTGTTAATAGATGACTAGCAGTAAAATGTACGCCCGAAAACCCTCCTCAGTGAGCACCGCTGCTTTGCGTAGTCACATTTTCGAATTGCCAGCAACAGTGAGAGAGGATAAAGCGGGTGATCAAACAAGACTGAATGCAAATCTGCAGATATGAACCGCTTTGAAATAGCTTCTCCACGCTGACCACCTTCTGGAATCATACACGTGTAGTGACTACTAACTTTCTGATCATGTAACCTGCAGAAAGGTATTGATTATTTTTTAAACACTGTGATCAAGATCCCAGTTGGCAGTTAATTGCATCATAATTATTCTGAACTCGTTCACAGAGTAATACCCAAACACTGGATAACATGCTTACTTGAAAAGGGGTAAGGGAATTGCATCTAGGCACCCTGGTGAAAATCAGAACCATTTCTGTCCTCCTATGACGTTTTCTAAATCTTTCTTAGCATTAGGGAAAAGCATGTCAGTTTTGTTTGATGCCAATTACGTTATCCACAAGACAGAACAGACGCGCTTCACCCCAGCGGTGCCCCAGGTGCAGGTTGGAGCTGTGCACAGCGTGTCACAGTTCTCTGAAAAGCCAACGCGGCTGCAAGGGAAAAGCTGCTGCTGAAAACAAATCTGCTCGTGAGAGAAGTTACAAGACACAATAAAATCCATCACGGACATGCTCCAAACAGTACAACCCAAAAGCCAAGCATTCTATTATTCAGAACTTCAGACAAGCCAACGTGATCGCAGTTGTACCTAGAGTTTCAGATGCTGAACACTCCAGCCTCCATCAGGGGAACCATTTTCATCTCGTCTTTTCAAGAAGAATGGTCAATTGAGAGTTGTCAGCTGTGTATTTTAACAGGCAAGTAAACATCTAGACCCTTGCTTTCTGCCACACTACTGCATACAGTACAGTGACAGTATGACCGTAGGTAACATGAGATTATCAAAACACTGCATGTGATGAGCATGGGCGGCCAGGATTTCATGACAACTGCCAGACTGGGGTGGCGGGGGAGCAGTGCGATCCTTCATATAAACATCAAAGCAATGAGGAAAAGACAGCAGTATAAAACCAGAAATTTCTGTGGATTAGCAAATGCTCTTCCAAACAAACGGGCCAGATCCGTGAATATCTGAATGATTTCAGAGCTCTTGTACTGTGTATTTTTAAGCTGCATCTTCCTTACTCTACCAGCTTTGTATTTTGTTAGTAACATGTAGAAAAATACAACCACTACTGCTAAGGTATTTCCATATTGCTGGCACTTGGCTCACAAACCGGTATGGTTTCAGTACAAAATACAAAAACGTGCTGTATCAAAAAAAAAGGACCTGTTACTACACTGATCAAGTAAAAAGAAAAAAAAAACCAAACCATTCAGAGCTACAAAGTAATATCTGTCAGTTAAAAAAAACCCCTCAAGAAATATAATCCTTAACAGGATATACTCTTTTTAGAATGACTTTTTTGTTGTACATGTATTGAATTGGCAATAGAGCCTTCCACCAGGTATAACTGAAGTTTCAGAAGCTCCCTCAGAAGTTGTTAAAATACCACATTAAAGAGACAAGGAACAGCAAGAAAACATCTAAGAAAAGCAGGCTGTGATACAACAAGCATTTGTTAAGAAAAAGCTCAGAAGTGCATTAGTTCTGGTGAGAGATATATGAGCAACAGCTCTTACGAGATGTAGACCCCATTCTGTAACTATGGGCTGTCCATATACTGTCATAGTCAGAGTCTTCTGAGAGGTCTGAAGGCTCCAAACGAGAAAGACTACTGCGACGACCCAAGGAGTCTAGACTTGATTGGTCATCATCAGCCAAGACGTGATTATGCATCAGGTCAGTGCCTTGCCATGCTAAGGATGTATAGGTGAAATGAAATGGTGGATGTGGATAGGCAGAGGTGGGATGAGGAGGAGAACGTAAGGAATAGCCACAACCAAACACATGAAATAAAAGCAAAAAGGTGATGGGAAGAGAAGGAAAAGAGAAAATATTGTTAAAAAGGCACCAAAGTTTTTTTCTTTTTTCTTTTTTTTTTTTTTAGTTTGTTTGGGGTTTAAGTATAAATTACACTCAGCATGTAATAACGTTTGAACTGTTACAACACAATTTTTGAAGTGGTTTTTAAGCTTCTAAGCAGCCTCAGTTGAGAATTTTGAATAACCAAAATCTTGTTTGAAAGTAGATTTTTTTTTCGGAAGAGGGAGTTAGGTTCTTTTGAAATATGGAGTCAGTTCTGGTCTGGGGGGATTTGACTGGGGCCAGAGCAATAAACACAGTAAGCCAGCGTGATCCAGTGCTGATGGGAAAAGCAGCAGCTCCTTCCCCACCACACATCTGAACCTCGATCCCTTCCTTCCCTTGCAATGACACAGGCATTTGTACGGCCGCTTGGTGAACCAGGTCAGAGAACACTTTCAGATGAAAACTAACCCTGCAAAAGATTATTTTTCAAGCAGGTAATTTCTCCACCAGCTCACAACACAGCCCCAAAAGTGTCTGTGGCACCACTGGAAAGAGGAAAATGCAGGGGAAAAAGCAAAGGTTCTCATGCAGAGCAGGGCTGCTGACTTCCTAAATCAGCAGCAACAATTTGCACCCACTCAGGGAGACTGTCAAGCTACAGCTTTTCTGTGTCTGCACTCATTATTTGCTTAACCATGTGGTAAATTAAGACATTGAAAAACAGGGCCAAGGGCCTAACAACAACACAGTCTGGTCCACTCCAGCCTCTCACAGGCCTCTTCTACATGCATCTATCTAAATCTGTCTTCCCCAATTAAATACTTTAAAATGTCTAAGGTAGTGGGTCAAACATAGCTAAGGACTGAATGTATCAATATCCCAGGACTGAAACCATGTGGGTGGCCATGCTATGAGCCACCATACACACGGTTTGCAAAAGATTTTAAGCCTTCATTTGGAGCAGAAATGCAAAATCAACTCAGTATATAAGAAGCAGAAGAAAGCAAAACTGTTCTTTTATTTGCATTCATCTCCTCAAATTAACCCCCACATCTTCCTCATCCAAAAAAAAAAAAACAAAAAAAAACAAAAAAAGGGGGAAAAAAGTTGCTCTGCTACCTTCTAATGCCACTCCCTGCCAGTCTGCACCAGTGCCATAGCCCTGCTGAACTGACACTGCCAAAAGCAGCACCCCTTGGGCTTTGGGTTCAGGTGCAGGTAGGAGAATTGCCAAATGAGTACTGTGAGGGACAGGCAGAATATTAACACAGAGTTAAGAAAGGAGCATGTAAAAAAAGGGGTGTACTTCAGGGATGGTGGGGAACTCTTTCATTCTATTGTTCTACACTGACTACTGCTCCCACGGAAGCAATTCCAGCATGATTTTTCTCCCCGACTGCCCAGTTCCATATCCAGTCTACAAATGGATCTTCTGAAACCTGAAGTCTTAGATGACAATGCCACTATTTCCAAACAGAGCAGCTGCATACCTAATCAGTAAAAAAATATGTTTCTCGCTGCAATTAAGAGCAAATAAAAGCTGCTGACTTCTGATGTATGCAATGATACCCACAGCACTATGTATATTTTTTAAATATACATAGAAAAGGAAATATAGGCAAAAAAGCAAAAAAAAAAATCCATTTTATATCTGCACACACACACTACTGTGCAAGTGCAAATGTTTTCCCAACCATTTCTTGTCACATTATGCTTGCAAGTAATCAACAGATTGCAGTCGAGGCACTTAAACAGCAATCATCTCATCTAATTTTGTTTGGAACAACAGTATATCTTCAGAATTTTGAACAAATTAATTTCCTTTTATCCAATTAAATACACTACTGTTATGACTGTAGGGCTATAAAATAGATTAATATTATTTAAAATATATGTAATAGTGGCTAATTTATAAAATTGATAGTATTATCACCTTGGAGACGTAAAGTTCATCAAGACAAAAAATAAAATGAAGTTTTTGCTGTTTCTACAGTCTAATACAAGGGCTTCATTCCCATTTCGAAGTACATACAACTACAAAGTAGTTGGGTTTTTTTCAAGGTGATAATAGTAAGTAAAGACATATTAGAAAAATCCATAAACCAATGTGAACCAAAAGTTCACAACTGCATTTTGAGACTTCTCAACTGTCAGCACTGAATTGCTTTTTGCTTGGAAGCAAAACAGGCACAGGCACTGTGGGTAGTAGTAACAGTGATTAATGCTGCAAATTTAAACAGCTTAAGTGAACAAGGAGTAAGTTATAATGTCCACTCTTCTAGTTCCTGACAACAGCAAAACCAGACAAGTACGTCAGGACCATTAATTATACTGTGTTCCAAGGATCGAAGAACAGTGCAAAACTGTGCAAAGTGGAACAAAGGCAACAAACAGCATTTTCTCCTTCCTCGTGTAAATGTAACACATGCTGGTGGACTCCCCTGCTTTGTGCAATGTTTTACTTACAAGACAGAGGGAACTCCACATGGCAACCTTGATTTGGATTAAATGAAGTAGGACCCCAGAAGCACGTTACAGGTTTGCAATAAGCTAGGTATTGATCTGAGAAGCTAAAAATGGCTTTAAACAACACACAGACCTGAGAACAATTTCTCCTGGAATTATGAGATAGGATGAAAATTTGTAATTAATACTAAAAGCAACTAGTGGCAATAAAAGAAGTTTTTATAGGTCTAGGTTACTTTTTCATAGCAAAAATCTTTGTTGGACAGAACAAGACACATAAACTCCTCCAAAATTAAGACTTTTTCTTCATTCATCCTCACTACTTACCAGCTTCTTGAACTTTATCAAAAAGCAGAGTGATCAACTGTCATATTCAGTTCAGTCACCTCTCCTTTATCAGGGAAGGTTTTGTGCAATTTTAAACCATGAGAAGTAGTTACTGTTGTTTTGGTGTTTTGTTTTGGTTTTGGTTTGGTTTTTGGTTTTGTTTTGTTTGTTTTGTTGTTGTTTAGGGGGTGGGGTTTTTTTTGTTGTGTTTTTGGTTGGTTGGTTTTGTTTTTGTTTTTTTTTAAATACTGAAAGAATTGTTGTCTCTAATCAGGGACCTTGATGTCCAATTCTTAAACACTCAGCACTGATATTAAGCCAGAAGCACGTTATTACTTCTTCCTGGTCCAACTTGCTACTTGCAAAGGCCTGAGAACCTCTCATTTTTTTGTGTTTTAGTTAGCCACATCAGTATTTTCTAACTTACTTGAATTTAGTGTTTGACGTGTTTTGGCACTTGTGCAATATGCTTCAATGACTTTAAGAATTTGAGCATCTTCTTCTAAAGCAGCTGTACCTAGAATCAATGGGAAAAACAGAATTTTAAACATGATGTTTCTTAACACAGAAAAGCCTTTGTAAATCACTACGTTTCAATGGAGACCAAAGTTCAGTCTAACAAAAAAATGATCTTAATCATCCCATCTCCCCGGTTCTAAACCAAACCGCCATTAAGCCTAAAAAAAACCCCGTATACCCTAGTTATTACATACATAGTATTTCATTATTTAATCAAAGAAATCAAGGAACAGAATATTAATTCACAGAAATCCTGAAAACTTTTAGATTTTGTATATGTATCACATTTAACCCTTTTAACAGCACAGTATTGAAAGTTAAACTCAGAATTAATAATAAATACATCAGTAAAATTTTAGTCCAGTGTGCAGTAGGGAGAGATGTCACTATCATGTAAGTGTATCTGTGAAAAGTGGACTAATTAAACTTCTTGGATTTTATAGTAGACACAGCACCACTGGAAAAAAAAATCTAACTATTCAAGCTTAACATTTTCAAGGTAGAGCGCCACAGTAAATGTTCCCCTTAGGCAGTTCAGTAGAAATGCCGTCAAATTGTTCACTTGCAACAGAGTGATATTCCAGTCAAACTGAACTCTAGAGGTACCTCTCCCATTAATTTAGATAGAACCAGGAGGCCATATGTAAAGCTACACAATTTGTTGTTTTAAAAGCATTTTTCTCTGCAAACCTTGAAGAAAAAAAACAGTCTCTAAGATCTTCTGCTTCATGAATCTGAGCTGCCTTCAACATAAAAAGGTAGTAGTATTGTCTGTCAGCCAATGCATCCTGTTAGTTTTTGTGGTTTGTTATCACCAGAACAAAGCCAACTGTCCAAACATTTGTCAGGATCAGCTGACAAGCTCACTGTTGAAGAAATTCTCTTGACCCAATACATTCTCGTCACAGTTTAAGAGATTCAGGTACTCCAAAGTACAGGCTATTTCTCTTTCAAGTTAGGAAAAATAACTGGATTTCAATGTGGCTAGAATGCAGCACTGTATTATTACAGTAGCAGGACAAATATTTAACTTCTGAAATTAGTATCCTGAGAATACTCAGTTGAAATACCTTCCTTATTTTGGTTTGTCTGTTATAATGCTACTTTGACATAACAGTTCTCAAAAACATAGCCCATAAATCCCCATTCCAGAGAAGTCAAATAATAAACCCAAAACTTGTTTATCAATAAGCTTTAAGTTCAATAGAAGTTCCTCAGTGGAAAACTTTTACAGGTCCACAAGATGGAAAAGGTTGAAGGAGCACTAGCACATAACAAAAGCTTCTACTTACTGACACAAGAGGGAACAAAATAAAGAGATATATACCAAGAATCAGTATTTCTGTTAAGTAACACACTTTGACTTACAGCCACCAAAAACCCCATTTATTAAGAGCTCTCTCCTACATACAAAATCCTGAAAAGTGTTAATTTAAGAGGAGTAAACTAATGAACCTGAAAGCTATAAGAGCCCCTCCTTCCCAAAATACGAAGTCACCTCTTCTCACTAGGTTTTCTTTAACAATTTCTAAATCTGCAAGTTGACAGCTTTACCGCTGTCATTACGACTACTGAATCTCCATCGTCCAAAATCTGAAATGATACGGTATTGCAGTACTTCCATTTTTCCTGAACATACACCTTCCTGTAAGGAGACAGAACATCATGGATGTGCAAGGGGATATTTCAGTTCAAGAACTCAGGACTGCTTTGCCATACAAAATACACAGCACACTCAGAAGAACCTCTACCTTAGACAAACCAAGAGTGCCCTGAGGAAAAGCTTTTTCTCTCCAACCCTACATGAACCAGTAAGAGACAATGCTCATGATAACACACTTCACACATTGAACACTCAAGGCACAGTCTCTATCTTAAAAAGCCCATGAGCAAAAGACAGAAACAGAAACTGCAAAATTTGCAGTAAAATAATCTGGCCTTCATATTAAATACCCTGTCTTTTACCAAGTAAGTGGATTATTCATTCAAAGTTATAAGGAAGAATTAGCGTGACAATGACAACTAAATGAATATTGTGTTTGCTTGATAACACTAATATTCCCCCCATCCCACATTACCCCAACATCCAGATTTTGACCCTTGTGCTTTTTATACATTAATCAATCACAGTTCAGTGCTGTTCTTCAGACTTCAAGCAATCTACAGCTCTGCAATTTATCTGGACACAGCCACTAGCAAGTAACCTTATTTCTAGATTAGAGCAGACTGACTGGTGGCTATGGAAGCAACTAGTCTTAGAAGCAGCAGCACTACCCAGCTTTCCAACGCCCAGCTCAGCTGAAGCTCCTACCAGGATCAATTTAAGAACACAGCCACTAAGCAGATATTCTCTTAAAATTGTTTTTTACAGTATTAAAAGACAGATTTACCTTACTGAACTTTACATGGCTCTATAGTCAACTTCACTTCCCTGTCTAGCATAGGACCTTCAGAAAAAATCATCCACTGGAGTCAACAGCAAGACTCTAGAAAGCAACTAATACCATCACGACATAAGCACCCAATATGAATAAAACCATCCTCTGCAGATACGTCCCCCCGACTCCCCTGACAGGATAGAGGAAACCAGATGACTGGGTTACACCATACATTTAACGTTCACAGAATTGAAACTGATGTTGATTCCAGCCTTTATATTATGCAGACATTCGTGATGTCTCTCTTACTTTTTCTCAGTGCAAACTCTTCATCTGATGGCTTCCGTTCTGGCTTGCGTTTGGGAAGCAGCTTTTTCATGGTTTTAGGGCTTTTACTGAGATCCTGTGTGGGGAAAATAAAGAGAGTAGAGCTTCTCTACAATATTTCAAAAGTTCAACCTCTGAGATGTATACAGTTACTAACTAGAAATCTTTTTTACAGCACCAAAATTCAGTTTACTAATATTTGTTGGCACATCCGATTTGCCCGAACTGGCCGATTTTCTCTGTACCATTCCTTTGAGTATACACAAAGTCAGATATTTTATCTGTTCTACTAACAGAAATATACAGAAAAGTTGCTGCAAAAGCATGCAGGCTGTTTGGGAGCTAGAGCGAAGGGAAGAGGCAGGCACATCTTAACACAGGTCTTTTTTCCGTAACTTTTGAAGGGACAACCCATTTCACTTGTGTACTCAGAAGCAGTTAAAAAAGGACCTAACAAGGACGCTTGGCAAGTGGTATACTCTTCAAAGCCAGAATCTGTAAATATTTAGGTCTGTTCTTACAAAGCTCTACAGCAAAAACGAAAAAAAATACAGCAACAAATACAGCATTTCTGCTCAAAACGTGGTCATGCTAATTCACAGGAACAATGCTAGGTTACAGGAACAGAAGGAATATACTGGTCTACCCCTTACCTTAAGGATATAAGACATCCTCTATAAAAATACAGAACAAGAAAGTAAAAAGGTGAATGAGCGGGACTGACCAAAGAAGATGAAGATAGGTTTTGAACATTATGGTATGCTAAACATTGGAGAATTTAGTGTCCTACACATGAAAGGCATTTAACTTAAATTACAAAATGACCATAGGGTACAGTCAAACAGAACCTTTTGTAGCAACTGAGCCTAAATACTAACCTTCCAATTGCAAATCGGCTATCACTTTTTCCCTGTTGTCTAGGGGATTTATAGAAGAAAATGAAAAAAAGAGACACCACACACAGCCACCACAAAAAAAACCCCAACTCAGCCAGGCCACACTGAGGCACAGTTTTTAGGCTACAGTTTCTAAGAACCTGCAATGTACATGCGTGAAATAAAATCTTTCTGTCAATGTCTCACGCATACAGAATAAAATATTCTTAGGCGCAACTGCATGACTCTTTCTGGGCCTTGTTGCTTCACACTAAATCAATATCATGAGCACGTATGACAAAGATACGGGAAACAGGAGATATCACGAAGCCACGGAGCATTCAATATTCTCCTCCTTGCACACACGCAGACTTCCAACGCAAATCTAACATTTTCTTACTATTTACAAAACCACGTAAAATGAAGAGGCAGAACCAAATTAACCTACCATCACACGTGTTTAAAACCATATGTTATTTATCTTGGAACAGATTCCCGTTTAATACCATACGCTAATTAAAAACTACAATGGCATCTTAAAATCTAAGCTTTTACTTTTTTTTGCTAATAGTAACATTAGCCATCAGATTCTTTTGAGTACAAAAATATTATGTATCTTTGACAGTAACCTTTTTTTTTTTAAATATGCTATTGTTACCTAGTAACAGTGGTAAATACCAAATCCAAGAGTCAATTATACCGCCACAGCTGTTTAGAATCATTTGCTGCAGCACTTTGAAGCACCCTTACCCTAGATACTTTGCAATGTGCTTAGCAAATAACTCACTTTGCAATAAGCGTAGATGAACAACATAACAAACGAATTGCTAGTTTGAAAAAAATAATAATAATGAAAAAAGTTTTATTTATTAACTGTATAAAGAGTGGAAATAAGTGGAAGCACTTGGGGGAGGCAGTTCCTTCTGAGCTGCAAGACTAAATCCCTGCATGAAATAACGAGCATACACTAGTCTATTACTACTGGTTCAGCATTGGCTGTTAAATCATCTTTATATAAAAATACGCACAAAGCTGTAAAACGGTGGTGTGTGAAAAAGAAAGTTAAACTCCCCATTATAGGCCTGCTACAGAGTCACATTTCTTGCCTGCAGCCTCTCACCTCTTTATAGCAAAGAGCTGCCGAAGGCCGTAATGGGGGCGCAGGCCGTAAGCAGCTCAGACTCCAAGGCTTGGGGGTTTTCGGAGGTTCCAGAGGTCCCCAGTTTATCGTGGTGTGTGGAGTCCCATGATGCGACGGATGAGGGAGAGTATGGTACGCAGGAGTCAGCGGTATCGGCTTGCTGTCTGAATGCTTGCTGGAGGGTGTTACTGGATGGGAAGGAAGCTGTCAAAAGACACAAAGGTGACAGGAGTTATTATAGTAATAAAAACAAAATATCATCAAGGATTGGTGAAATAATCTTGCTTGCCAGCTAGTGCTTCTGTTTATTACAGCTGGCCTTTGAAAATTTCGACACTAAATTATTATTTTGAAAAATGGAGCTTAAAGGAATTTTTTAATTATCTACCACAGACAAGCAAACACTAAAGGAGGAACAGCTATGAGCAGCCCTGCTCCCACTTCTCTCACAGCTAAGGACAGAGCTAAATTTAGATCCGTTCGCATCTAACAACTCAAGTGTAGAACCCAAAAGAAGGTACTTAAGGCAATTTTTTCTCCACAGCCTGCCAAATACATACATAAACTATGGTGACATATTACTTGGTCAAAATAGAAAACGTAATGATAATTAGTTTTCTTTTTACACTGTTAAACTGTTATAAGAAGACGTAAGCATTTTATTCTTTGTTCACACAACTAAAATTCAGAATCATCTTTCAACCCACTAAACTGAAGTCATAACATTCAGTTCTTGTTACTAATGGCTTTAAGAATGCTTTACATAGTGGTATATTTGCCAGATAACCTAATTCTGCATATGCTGCTTATTTGCTTCAATCCAGAAGTTATTCCTTACTGTGTGAGATGGCACAGAGTGAGGTTTAATCGTGGGATTCCCGACAGTTGTGACTTTGGTTTGCTTCTGCAGGTGATCCACCCATTCATGTAAATCTTGTTGGTTGTTACAAGACACTAGTATCCTTTCAATCATATTTCCTAGGTGACAGAAAACAGGAGATGTAAGAAACCACAGAAAAACAATTTAGTCAATCTGACATGATTATAAAGACATTAATTTCCTAAACCATTATATCCCCCTAAGTATTGAGCAAAAATTTTAACCTGTATTTTCAGTACAACAGCATCTCACTTTTCCAGATTATAATAACAGATGTTTCCTCCATGTATTTGTTCCTGTGCCAAGCACAGGAGTTCCACCTTTTTTCCCCACCTCTAATAATGAAACACGACCTTTAATGATAAGAAATAGATGTAAGAGATGGGCTGATCTAGCAGCCTTATGGTTCTCCATGTTCCCAAGAAAAGCAATCATATAGCCTAAAATGCCATTCTGGAGTCTATAAGCTACAATGTAAAAAGTTATAAAATCTTTCAGGAAAAAAAAAAAGTATAAGGTTGGTCTGAATCTAATACTAAAGCTCAGACAAATGTCACTCGGGAAAACAATCTTAACTAAAAATTACTTTAATTTCTGCAGTTAACTCCATTTTAACCCATCACATTCCTCATGTGAAACCAGCTTTATAGATATAATCTCAGAAAAAAAATGCACCATTGACAGCGTTTCCTCCTCTGCCTCACAGCACTGACGTGTGACACTGCCTGCTGCTTGAGAGGGTCAAAAATTAGTTCACTTAAATGCAACTTGCTTGCTGGCAGAATTGATCCAAGAAACAAATGAAGATATGAAGTTTCACTGTGTGGACCCTGCTCCCACTGTCCTTTAAATCCCCCATGGAAATAAGGTACAAGCTGGAACAAATGACTTAACAGAAATTACCCAAAGTGAGCACAACTGTAACCATCATTAGCAGATATGCTAAAGGTCTCAGGAAAGAAGTGGACTATTTCTAAAAGAAATCTCTTGCTTAAAGCCTTTCCAGAGTCTCTAGAATTTCTCTTCAAGTGAGCAGCATACTTGGAACTGCTTCATTATAAAGGATCTTCTCCAAGGCTACTGTCTCCATTCATTAAAATACAGAAATACAGGGGAGAATCCCACACAAGGACCATTTGTTAACTGCCTAAGACAAGCAGTAAAAAGCAGCTTTCCAGCCAGAGCCTGGTCACCCTCACAATGAAAAAGTTTTTCCATCTGTTCAGATATAGCATTCAATGTTCAAAATGGCATATCCTCGAGAAAGTAGTAAACATAGAAATATTTATGGTCAATACCTGATATTTCAAATGCATTTTTATGGTTTTCACTGTCTTCTAGCTTTGTGATAGTCATTCCTGTCGTTGGCAGTTTTCCCTAAATTAAAAAGAAGGCAAAAAAAGAGCAGTAACACTGAAGTTAAATACAAAATACACAAATATATTACCAAGTAAAGAATATACACATTCAAAACACTGAACAAAAACATAAACACATGCAAACTGATAGGCCTTTTTCAAAAAAAGAAAAGCTACACAAACACCTCATAATGGAAGTTTTTAATATGCCAAACTTTTGCAAATGACACCTGTGACTATGCAAGCTATGAAATCCATACAAACGTTAACAGGAGTCGGTAATCATTGCCACAGGTTCTTGGAACGGAGACCTTCAGGGTCATCCATATTACATGATTAGAGGCAATGGTGACTCATCTTTAAGCACATTTGTTTGCAAACTGTTTGATTAGCTCTCAAAATAAGGTTTGTGGTGCAAGCAGATTTAGAAAAGAAGATTTCACTAAACAAACGCATCAGTTACTTTGTGACGATTTATGTCTTTAAAAACCCCGCAACTAAATTCACTCACAGAAATATTTGGGGAAAGAAAGCAAAAGACGTAAAGCCACTTTTGAATTTGTAAAGTTTCAGAAGAACATATTAATTTTGAACAAGATAACCCCTCATTTTAAACCCAGTCAAGCTGGAAAAAAATGTCACTTTAGGCTAACTCTCTGAACCTTTAGAAACACAGAAAAATAAGTAAGACTGAATACTGTCAGGATGAAAGGGTTTACCAAAAACACAACTTTAATAATAAAGTTCTTTAAGACAGATACTGTATTCTCCTGCACAGATACACTATTCAGCACACACTGGCAAAAGCACAAATACTATGTACTGTGGAATTTTGGCTCCAATGGAGAGGGAAAAAAAAACCCTACAACTTTTTTTTTCTTTCCTAATGACTGCAGAATAGACAAAGGTTTCTTAGAAGCTTGGAAACTAAAAATATCGGAAAGCTGATATTCTGTATGCACAGAACATGCTCAAGCCCAAGATGCCAAAGAGAAAAGACAAGTTTTCTTGCAACAGCCTCCCCGCTGAAGGAAACATGGTGGTGTTGTGTGCTACAAGACAGCCTAAAACTGTCTCTTCTGGTTTCCTGTGTTTGCTGGTTCGTGAAGAACACAACATACAGCCGCGATGAAAGAGAGGTGCGAGGACTGCTAACAGAGGTGAAGAGGGAATACGGGGATACCCCAAGCAAAAGACTGGTGACAGAAAACAAAGAACACCTGAGCCACATGCAGAGGAAAAAGTACCAAGTCAGCGTAACACAGAGAAAATGGAACTGAACTCATGAATCATTTATATTCCCTTGCTTTCAACAAAACTGTGAAGCCATTTTGTATGGCTTGTGCACCTCGTGGCTTCGGTTTACCACTGCTCAAAGTTCCTCCAATGAGCTCATGCGGCAGATACCAGCACTATAAACCAGAACATCTGAAGGCTGCTGATAAATGGAATATTCAGGAAGACAGGGAGGATGTACTGTGGGGTGCTGCCAGCAGTTGCATCGTTTCCCTGGGAATGACTGAGGGAGCTGCATCATCTTCTGTGCCTATCCAACCCACTTCTGAGACAAGAACCCCAGAAGACGAGGTGGCCCACTTTAAACAATACAGACAGACACAAACAGTGATGAAATTATTTTGCCTGGCTATGAATCATTAATATCTGAGAAGTACTCAGTGTTGGGAAAAATCACGTGAGAGGTTATGAGGAAATTAAGAGTTTTGCATTCCAGAGGTATGGACAAAACACACTACGAAAGGGCTGTGGCCGTAATGAACAATGCTGTGTGTCTGGGGGACAAGGTGGGAGTGAGGAGGAAGAAATCCAAGTGATGTCCAATAGCAGAGCAAAATTTTAGCCTGACAGATTCATTCTTTAACAGACTACATTTTGTTAACAGACTACATTTCCAGCTGGTTGTCTTTGTAACCAGTAGAAAAGAATCTTCTTTCGTCAGAATTCTGGATGTGTCACCTGAGATACAGGGCTCACCTGCCTTTTCCAGTATCTTTTTTCCATCCATGTTGGGATAAAGCACTGCCCAAAGTTTCTGAAGAGCAGCACAAACCTAAGACAAGCCTTATCGTGCGTTTCAACCACCTAATGCAACACAGTCTCAGACAAATCCCGCTCCTACCATGGCAGGTTAAGGTATGAATCCAAACATGAATTTTGGAATTTAGCTTTTAAAAAGTTTGTGACTGGATGTAGCCAATCACATAGGAACCCCAAATGACTACTCGTCATCATTCCTTCAGGGCAGATGAATCACTGCTCAGGAGAAAGGAACAAACTGCTCAAGAGCGTGGCTGACAGAAGTACTTACAACAGGCGAAATCTCAGGGTTCTTTTTAGAACTTTTGGTGTTTTACTGCAATGTCTGGAAACCACATAACAATACTTGAAGAACATACATAAAGATTCCAGAAACTCATCGACTGTGCGTTTAACTTCACCTCTCAGGGTTCTTTGAAACTACACACCCAGAATGCAGATGCTTCTGCAAAACAAGTCCTAGAGGTACAAGGGAGCCAACCTGATTGGCACTGACCTTCCCGCACTATACCAGAGCTGCTCTGTTTCTGTAGTGGGGAAACAGGTGAGAAGAATTAAGCTGTGAAACTTGCTAGAGAGCCCAAAGACCATGTCTACCAACAGGAAGCAGTGGATTTGTGAAGTGAAACATGGTGCTAAGGACCTGAAGGGCACATTGTTATGTATTTCTGGTGGTGTCACACTGGGCTAAGCTCTAGACTGGGGCCAGTCCATGGACTTGATCTATGCCAGTAGCTGGAGCAGATCAGGTGTATTTGAGGACCATACCTTCCAGTTCAGCTTCACCCAGAGGGAGACTCGCCTGAGAGCCCTGAGACTAATTCTACACTGTGACACACGTATCAGTCAACAACGAAAACTGGAAGATTAATTTCAAAAGTGCTCTGCTGATTCACACATCGAATGCTCACGAAGACACGCAGTCTATGTAATTGTGTAAGACTGGAGCAGCCATTGGAAGGGCATGAACAAACCCGCCTCACAACAGCATCATCTTCCTACATGGATCTGAAAAGTCACCGATACCTCCTCTTATTAGCTGCTACTAACAAGCTAGAAAAAAAAAAACCTTGCTGACAGCCACAGCTACAAAAATCGTACCCAGGCTTCTAGCCCAGAATTTTATAAAACTGATGACCAGTTCTTATTGCAGAAATTACCTTTTACCTTTATAAATGCAGAATTTTAATAATAATAATAATAATAATAATAATAATAATAATAATAATAATAATAATAATAATAATAATAATTCTGTGAAATACCATTTAGAAGAAAGCCACCCCCCAACACATTTATACACATATGCACACGTATTACTTTACCTGATAGATAAACCCACTCATTCTCGGGCTGGCAGACAACATTAGCAAAATGTTAGGGAAGAGAAGAAGATACCTTTCATTCTTTTCCTTATCAAAAGAAGAAAATGAAAAAGTAAATACAACATCACAAGCCCCCTCCCCCCCTTTTTCTGCTTTATATTGCTAAAAACTACCATCAATGTTACAACTCCGTAATTACTCCACAAATATTTGGCTACAGAATTATTTGGTTTTCTATTTGAGAAGTGTTAGTAGCACAGGCCTATACTTCCTCCTGAAGAGTACAGTCTAATATTTTAAAACAGAAATTTTACAGTCTGGGTGAAATACTGACCTTATTTAACATGATAACAAATGTTTTGCTGATTTCAGCATGACCAAAATTACACATTGTATATATTTCTTAATATAATTTAGATGGATGCTGCTACAGACTGTGCTGTCAAGACTGCGGTCTCTCAAATTGGAGAGATCAGGTTTTTTGTTTGATGTTACATTATACCCCAAAGAAGAAAATGAAGATAAAAGTATTAATGCTTATATTTGCAACAAAAACGCTCATTACTTTGTTCTGGTTTTAACTGCTGGTTTCACTTATGAAGCTGTCCTTTGTTTTTTGTTTTGAGAGTGTTTTTATGGAAGAAATAAAGGGTTTACTCAATCTACTGCTATAGACAAACAATGAAAGAGAGAAGCATTAAGGTATAATGTTTTAATTTTAATGACAAAACAAATATATCCATTGACAAAGCCATCATCTCAATTTCAAGTATCTTTGCAAAACAATGCAAGTCCTTACCAAGTTTTAATGTTTCTATCTGTTTTTCAGTAAACCTTTACAAATACAGATGTGATTTTTAAAAAGACTAAAACAAATTGCTTTTACACAAACACTGTTCTGTATCTAGTCAAAAAGTTGTAGTATTAGACAAAAACTTCTAGAAGTCCCTTGCATTTGACATTTTAGCTCCTGATGAGAATGGGGGATGGGGTGGTGTTTTGGTTTTAAGACTACAAGAAGAGACATGACTGCAGAAGATGCACTACCAGCTCTATTGAATCTTATTTAACAGCTAACAAAATATCTGAGAGAAAAATACCAGGTGACAAATTTTGAGATATTCAGTTCCATAAACACTTTCTTCTTATTTATGCACATCTTTGTTCTAAGGGAGGAAACTGACTGAATGAGGTCGCAATACAAAAGCCCCCACCAAGTTCAAAGCTTCATTGATTATCCAGGGGAAGAACTTACAGAACAAAAATGTCACCAATCTGTGTAACACTTCCTATAGCACTTGCTTTTAAGATTATTTTAACATTATTTCTGGTCAGACAACATTTTATTTGTGTTTGAAGTGTCACTTCCAACTTTTTAATGTCTGTTCTTACTCTATTTTTCCAAAACCAGTTGGTTCTCAATCTTGTATTTCAAATTTACCACTTGAGAAATATGCCCAATAAAGCAAGGAAAAACTGTGCCTCGGACAACTGAAACTTTTAAGTTTTTGCTACTTAAAACACACAATAATAACTGCTATGCAAAATGATCCTGTAGCATAACTGCATATGGAGAATCCTGTTTCACTATGCACTTTGAAAACAGTCCTGCAAAATCATCTTATTATGTTTATAACAGTTATATTTGGTTGCGTTTTAGTTAACTTTACAGATGAGACCATCCATCTTCAAGAAAATTTATTTCATTCTTTGTAATAAAAGCCTTGAATCAGCAAAGATTTTAGTCCAGAGTAGTATCTCTGAAGCATTTTGTTTATTTCTGCTGTATAATGATTACAATTAATTTTATTATACACAAAACAGAAAGAAAGATAGCAAATATGAAAAGGACATTACCTCACTTCCAGCGCACTGAATCATGACCTGGGACATGTAAATCACATTGCCAAGTGTTTTAATATCCTCTCCCTCCCAACAACGGATTGCTTCTGTCAGTATCTGTAGTTCAAGTTCTTTCCTTTTCCGCACTTCTTGACATTGTGCCTAACAAACGTAGGGAAAAACACCATGTCCATCAAAGCCATCAATTTGGAGCAGGTTAAGGGTAGAAGTACAGAGTACAGAGAAGACAGCATCTAACCTGAAGCATTTTCATTTAGGTGACTATTACCAATATTTCTTATAAAACTAGTTTTGCTAACTTCAACATTATTACTTTCCCTTTCAAGACACTGGCTTCAATGACCACGCAAATTCACAGTCATATCTCCGTTTCTCAAATTTCTTCTTCCCTTACAATTTAGATGTCTGTACTTCCAACCAGAAAGGGCTGGGCTCAGCAGAAAAGAATAACACAGTTGTCGCAAATACACTTGACTACACAACAAAGCACCTTTCTTCAATAAAAAGAGCTACGCGAATTGTGCAAACTATGAGTGTGTATAAGCCTGTGTTCCTATTTTTATTAAACATCTCCAACCTGCTCTACTAGCTATACACATATTCATTTGAATTTTTCTCAAAAATAATTGTTTCCTCTTGTTTGTCAAGAATGGGATCCCCAAAACTTTTCTGAACAGATAACACCAAATTTTCTGCTTTAAAAAATAAAAAAAATAGATGTCAGCTTACCACCAGCACACACTCCTAACAAGAAGCACAAAACATTAAGTTTATTGTAACTGAGAGCACATTAAGTATACACTTGTGGTAGCTGCAGCGTGGGGGCTTTTTCTGTCTGTTTTTTTTGTTGTTTGGTTGGTTTGCTTTTTACAGACAATAACAGACAGCTCATCTGTCCAAATTAGGCTTCGTGCTCCAATTACTACTAGAAGTTTTGTATCTTCTGAACTTCACTAGCACCTTCCCCCTTTCTCCCTCCCCCAGCTCCACCATTCCCTAGACAAAACCCACTACAGAAAAAACAAAGAAAATATATTCAAGCGTTGCAAAGAAGCCCTTCTTCGTGACACCAGTCACGAGATGGAGATGAAGCACAAGCAAGAGGACAGACCAAGAGGTGCAGAACACTTGTGTGGCTCTTAAATCAGTCTGTTTGCCATAACTCCCCAGCAAATTACCATCCTTACGTAGCCAACAAACAGCATCAATTTCCAGGCATTCAAAAATTGCTTATAAAAACATTTATAAAAAAGTATAAGTTTTTTAAAGCAATAGGAGGGGGAAGATATTAGAAAATATTCTACTTATAGTACATAATCTATATTTTGTCACTCTTACTGAAAGATTTTTGAAGGCAGTCATGGATTTTTGAATATCTGGACGATCCGGATGATAATCCTAAAAACAACAGAGAAAACACACAAAAACTTTAGTTCTAGTAATATTAATAAAAAATTGTAGAGGCTTAACTAAAAACAAATAAACAATTTCGTAAAAAAGAAGGTGTAGACCTATCTGCTCTCTTTTCAGAGCCGCCTTATTCTTGTATACTGGTGGCTTGTAGTAAAATTGAAGAGCCACTTATAACATTCCTACTTATGCTCGAAATAGAGCCAAGAAAGTTTGACAAGACCTAGTGGACAAGAGATTTTGAAATCCTAAAAGGAAAGTGCTTATTTTAAAGAATTTTATTAGGCATGTTAGCTTTGTGAAATTAGATTCCTTACAGACTAGTATGCACCATCATCACTGACTGACAATCCAAATTGTGTGACAAGAAAAAGACGCAAGAGCTTTCTATTTCTATCCATCCTTCACACTCCAAAGAAAATCTAACCTATAAAATGCCAAGGCGGAAAGAGTAGCTCCTCAAACATATTCCTGTATTGGAAAGACAATTTTGGCTGGTGTTCAGTAGAAGTCAAAGTGACTGTTTGGGTGACATGCTTGACACACTGAGGTCCTGAGAAGCAGCAGTCCTTCCAGAAGACAGAGTAGCCTCAAGCAGCATGCAGGAGACACATTCAATGTCAAGTAAATAAAAGATCCTGCACAACTGTTCTAGGAGTGAAAATGAGCTCCTCTGGCTAGTTTTACCTTAAACATTTAGCTTTTACAGGAATTTTTACCGAGTTTTAAACCATTGCAGCCCATATTTTTGATGGCTGACGGAAGAGCAAATAAATGTAATTTTGGGTCCCATCATGTTTGACATGTACCTTTAAAATAATTGTTGTCAAATCATCATTAAGCTGGAACATAAATGCTGATAAGATATACCTCCATGTGCCTTTCAAGTTCTTTGAGTAACGTGGGGTATTTATCCAGACGCATAAAAGGTTTGCTGAGGCCTGTGGTCAGTACAAGGATCCCAGGGCTGCTGGCACCTTTCATCTCCATGAATTCTCCCAGCTCCTCACTGCGTACACAAGATATTTGAGCAAATTAAGATCAAATTACCAAGACAATGAAAACTACATTGGATACTTCATTTCAGTCTTTCATTCACAATGAAATCTGCCAACAAAACAAAAAGCCAAAGAAATCAAAAAGTAATTCAAGTACAAATTAAGCACTGTGAGCAGTTTCTGCATTAAATAAAATATGTGAACAAAGACACTTGCAGATTTGGGGTCCATCCAGGGAACAAGAGACACAGGATCAAACCCACCATCCTAGGCAACTGATGCTCAAAGACAGCTCTGAACAACAATTACAGAATAAAGCCATTTGAGCTATGTAGTATTACTGAGCCCTTCCTTCTAGTAAAATGACATGTAACCTTAGAGATGGTTTACACAAGTAATACACAAGCATAAATGTGCTTACGGCTTCATATTTAACCAAGTATCAATATTTTTAAGGTGTCAAGGCACTAATAGGAAGACACAGAATGTTTCTGAACCTTTTTTCCTCCTACAGGTACATGTTTAATGAACTCATCTCACACACCCAAGGTGTGACTGCAACATGACCAACTAACCAGCAGCCACACAAATGGCACAGCACAGTAGAAATAATTACTGGGCATTCTATTATAAAACGAGTTAGTGTTTCACTGGGGGTGTACTTACACAACACAGCTGTTTTGACAGCAAAGCTGCTGTAAGAAATCCATGCTCTCTAAATACCATGAACTGCTACTTCCCCTGTCCACACAGTTTTTCATATTGGAATCATTTCCAAGAACTGGCCCAGCCCTTCAACTTTTTACATGAACTCACTTAAAAAAGCAGCTCATTCTGGGAATTCCAAGTCACTTTGCTAACAAGGAAACTTAAAATAGCTACATCTTCTGCTTCCTTATGAAGCAGAGGTTTTGGAGAACTATGGTGAGGGACAAGCTTTTCTTGAGAACAAATGACTGGAAATAAAAGGAATCCTCTCTGTGGGGAAACTAAGGTATGGCAGCATCTGGGCTGATTTCCAGACTTCAGAAAATACAAGTTGCAGAAAAACTTGGGATTCTGAAGACAAAATCTAAATAAAGGAAATTCAGAAAGCTGCTCATTAAAAAGATAACATCTTCTTGCATTCAAGTTGTGTCATTCTAGATGTCTGCAGATGGAGTTGCTCATGTTTTAAGCCCGTGTTGTAGTAAATTAACTAGTTCTCCAGAAAACTCACAATAAAATGACTATTCTCATGTGACAGTCCTGTAAATTCTACTCTGAGGTATCCTGAAAGAACTTACTTTCTACTGACTAACAGCATTACACTCCTGTAAATCAGAATTACTACTTAGAACTTTTCTTCCCCTCCTTGGTTATTGGCATAGTCTCATTTTTCAAAGGAGGCCTTAGCCAGCTACCAGATTCAGTACTTTTAGAATGTGTAAAAACAGCACCAAACAACAAACAGCAATAAAGGAGGAATGTTTGTACATCATGGTCACATTAATGAAAAGGGAAGGGCAAGGATCTCCAAACCTAGGGTATAGTGTTTCCATGCAAAAGTAAAAGCAAATCTTGACCTGCTCAATTTCCCTAGGAAAAAAAAAGGGCCAATAAGACACTGCCATAATACACTGAATTATCTGTGAGTCATGCTATATAAAATCATTACATAAAGACAAAACAGACCTCCCTGCCTCCCTCTCAAGACACACACACACACTCCTTCCCATGTCAGAAGTGACACTTAGCTTATTAACATCATTTGTCCAAACAGATGAAGAGAGGAGAATAAAAACATGAATCACGACCTTCCCATCCCAATGTAGGTGCTTTACCCATCGTCCCACCCAGACCTCTCTCCTCCCGGCTGCTAAAGCTTCCCCAAGTTCACAGAAGGCACTTTTCCATACAGTTTACTTCAATGTCAACTTGACTTCAGATTAGTTAACTGGTATTTACTTACACTACACTACTTAAATACATTAAGCACCATTTCTGAATTACCATCACACCACCTCCTTCAGAGTACTTCACCCCCATTCTGACCAGGCCCAGGCACTCCTCAGTGCACAGATTTCTGCAATTCCTGATGTACTCATCTGCAGAGTCAAGAAAGCAAGTGAGGGGACTTCCCAACACCCATTTTGCCTTTTAAAGATGCAAAGAGAAGGGCTGGGCATCCTTGGGAATGCTCACAGCTCCACCAGGCAGTCCTTGCTACAGCCCTCTCAAGAGAGACGTGTCAGCAGCTCCAGGCCTCCTAAATTCAGCTTGCGACATGATCAGGTTTTAGCCAAACTTAAAACCCACTGGAAGACCTTCTACAGTACCTTGCACGGAAAAAAATATAATAATGCAACACAGATAAACGTGAATACTTTCTAAGCTTAAATTTAGACTTAAGAAGCTGGCCAACTCTGAATACCCAGAACCTGAAGACCCACTTTGCCTTATGCTTTCTCAGTCATAGCCCTTACTCAGCACAAAAATCACACCAACTTCAGAACTTGACAACTGATTTGGTGGCACCCTAAACAAGACTCAGGATTTTGACTCATGTTTCAGTTTTACAGCTTTACCAGCTACTTAGTCACTGAGGATTCAGGGTAATTCACTGGAACACTAAGCTCAATGGTGACACGTCCTCTTCTCCTGACTCACCTGGAAGCAGCTGTTTCCAGCAAGGTGATGGGGTGGACAAAAGAGGGTATGGCACCCAGTTTCCATAGGAAGCTTTACCACAGCTCACTGGAGAAAGCCCATTGGTCTTTGGGCACTCAGGGGTTTTAAATTTCAACTCACTGTGTATATGACACTGATCACATGTACGCTACTGCTTTTGTTTCATCCATCAATTCTCTCTGTAAGCACCTCCACCATGCCAGCATCCAAGTACCTGTCCTACTTGATATGCATCTTCAAGTCAACATTTAAACTCATTCTTTGCATCTTGTTTGCTCCAGCCAGATGCACAGCCTCTGCCGCCTAAGTTCATCAACTATTCCCTTTACACATAATCTGCTCCTCTTCCCTATTTCGGGCAGCACAATCCATGTGTGTGTTTACGCAGCTTCTCTTTTCTCCCCAACAAACCAGCACGTTCTACCGGATGTGCCAATCGTGAATACCACAGGCCATTCAATTTAACATTGTTCTGAACAGCGCTGATTTTTGCCTTTAGATTGCAAAGACACAAAAATCCTCATTCCTAATTACTTCGGCCTTCTCCACATTGCTGGGTGCATACAAATGCACTATATAAATGGTATTTGCTGAGCTATCCATTAACACAATGCCTTTTTTTAACTTAATGTCTCTACAGTAGAATGAACGCTGGTTACCATTTCACCCACATTCACATTTCTAATTTTCATTATCACTGTTCCAATGATTCTATGATTTCTTTGTGATTTAAGCATTATGAAACAGATGTGCCTGAAAACAGGAAAACACTCACTGTAGCCCAAATTAAAATTGGCTACCTGGAAAACTGAAATAAAGACCTGGTACTATCTTGTTTTCACTGTCTACTCTGCAATCCCTTTAAGTAAAGGCAGTCTGTGGTTACACAGTGTAGCAGCAGTTTCCAGGCCATTCACTGCTCCTTGACACAAGGTATTTGGCTGTTTTATCACCTCCCTTTTACTTAGTCACAGTATAGGAACTTACATAGCAAGCTTAAACCTCAGCTCACTTGAAACAGACACAAAGTCCTGAAAAACAAGCTTAGCAATGGCATCATCAGGAAGCCTTTTTCACCAAGCAGCGTTGATAGGTGTAATTAAAACTGAATGATGTAGTTTTCCTCCCAACGTTCTCAAGAGGACAATGTTTTCTTTCATACGCTCCAGTGCTTCCTTCTGACAAGTTCTGACATGCCAGCTTGTTTTAGCTCTGGTACAAATACACATGTGTGGATTCTTTTGATACAACTGTACCCCAAATTTTGCCCGAGCGGTTCCATCACGCAGACGCCATTAGCAGTCTGCTCAGGCTATATCAACCTGCTACCTCTACAGTTTCATGGACATCACATATTTGGCAAAATGCACATTATTTTAGCTCAGAGCTTAAAGCAAGCGTCCTTTATTTACTGGCAAAAACCAAATACAATACAGAACATAACAGAAAGGTTTACTTTCAATGAAATATGGGTGGGCAAAAATACTGTTTGAATATGACAATAGTTCACAACTGTTTTTTTTAATTAAGAGCAGCTTAAAAGCCAATGTTGTTGGCTTAAGAGCACAGCTGCTTTGCCAAAGACAAAGGCTCTTTCATGTCATAATTTCAATTGATGCCTGCAAGTACCACACTCTCCTAGGCAGTATATGCTAAATAAAACTCTGGCCCAGAGCTAAGCAGTTTTTTATTTTTTAAAGCATTATTTATCTGAACAGGAAAAACTTTTGAACAGTGAAATCATCAACTTAGTCTCAACTGCCTAAATAAGCAGCTTTTCAGAAAGAGGCAGCTGAGATTTGAATTACTACTTGAGCCATTTCACAGAATAAAATGCAGAGAAGCATACAGAAGTGCCGTGCTTCATTTATCCTGAAATCTCAAGCTGAAGAGTTCTCTCCCCAGTCTGCAATGGAGTTAGTTCCCAACTTGAACTATTGTAAAGGTCACCATGAAAAGTGTCTCTGAGCCCTATTAATATAGCCAAATCTTCCTTAGTACAGCTGCCTCAAAAGCTGCAAATCAGACTGGGGGGAGGGAACAAAACAAGTTCAGATGTGCCTACAGTAGCAGAAGAAGAAAAAGAAAAAAAAAGCCATTTAACCTGGCAACTAAAAACATTGACGTTTAAAATTACAACTTACACTTCCGAAGCAGGTCTCTGTTTGTAATAGATGGAGCAGGAGCTGTCGCTGCTGATGGGTCTGAGGACTGCACACAGGCACCGCATTTTGCCAGCGCGGTGGCACCGTTCGGCTCAGCAACCCCTCAAACCCGCTTTTCACCTCCCAGTGCTCAACCTCCCAGCCCAGCTCCTCTCCCTGGGACTGTTCTCGGTGTCTGACATCAGCCCACAACCCTCGCAGCCTCCGGGATGCACCCAAGCGGGGGAGGCACAAAGGGGTTTCCAGCCGGAGCCGACCTCTATTTCTACGCTCGGAGTAATTGTGATGTTTCAGCTCTGCAAATTTTATCGAGACTGCTCAGTCTGTGATGCAAGCATAGAATATGCTCGGGACATGTTATCAAAGAACAGGAGAATCCAGCCAAATTAATGCTTGAGCAAGCAAAGATCTGTGAATAGCTTGCTTTCAGCTGAAAACTGGCTTGATGCTTGCCACTTCGCAAAAATTTAAAATAAAAAAAAGGCAGCCAAAAAGCAGTAATATATGCCTATGTTTTAATCAAATTCATTTTTCTTTTGGAAACATTTTTCTTCCCTTTGTTTCAAAAAAATAAATGGTGTTGTTTAAACCAAGTTAGAAAGCTTAACCCTCCCCCCAATAATTACATACTTTATGCTGATTACATTGGGGCTGTACTCTCCATATTTCCTCAAAAGAGTTTTATGTCCACTGATCAGTGGGGCACATTAAGATTTTTTTTTTTCATTATGTTATCCACCCTCCAGTGAGTTCTATACTCAAATATCTTTCCTCTTGTCGTTTTGGACAAAGTCCACATAAAATCCCAGCCCTAGCTCCTGCCTTGTCTTTTGCTTTGCTGGAGTTTCTCCTTGCACTGAACTTTGTGGCTTGTGATCTTCCCCAAACAGTAGGGAACTCCTGGGACTCCTTACTCAACTACCTATTTCTGGACTCTGTATCCAGCTGGGTTTTTTTATTTGTGAGAAATTCATTTTTCATGCCTTAAGTTGCTAAGCCTATTTCTTTTACTGGAAGGCAAGTGTTATATTTATGAGCAGAAGCACACAAAGGAAGCAATGCTATTTTGAATAAACACTATGCCCTCAAGGAAGTCCTGCTCTCACCAGCTAGAAAAATGCTCTCCTAAAAAAATAATACTGTATTATATTGGATCACCTGCCCTTGGACACGAACTGCGATTTTCAAACAAAACTATGGGATATTAGAAACTGACAGTTCATAAAATGGAGCTAAAGAGGTATGACTGTTACAAAATAAAGTAAATAAAATAGGGATCACGTACAGTTGCGCTATAGGAACTATGAGATAAAGGAATAAGGAGAATGAGCCAGTGGAAACATGCAGAAGACTGAGCTCCGTCAGAGCCACCACCCAGCGCTACTGGGCAAACGCCAGCTCTAGCCAGTGGCTTAAGACACAATCAGAATAGACGATGACAGACCTAAGGAAAAATGACTTAGTTCTTAAAATTCTTGGTTCATTACACAGAAAGAATTTTAATTCTGGGGAGGAGGGGGTAAAAAATGCAATGGCTCAGAAACAATTCGCAAGACAAAAAGTACCCACCAAATTTCAAGACTGTATAAAATCGGAGAAATTATGTTGAATACCAACTCCTACACCTGAATAAAACTTACAGTGCCACAAGTGGAACCAAGAAGAGAATCTGTTCCCAAACTTAGATTTTTTTGTTGTTGTTCTTATTGTGATTATCAGAGGCAAATACAACCTCAGAAACATGCAGTTCTGGAACCTGAACTCCTGTATGGGCTGTATTAGGTTTTACTCCCATTTCTGCATATTCATGTACACTCAGGTCTCTGATGCTATTAATTTCCATAGCTTGACTACTAACAATTAACATACGGAAATAAAATATGTTTGCAGCTTTGAAGACTGGAACATGAAAAACATTTTATTCATTAAGTAATATAATTAATCCCCTTTACCTCCAACTGTGTATTTGTATAAACACACACACGTATGAACACATAGATGCACACATCCCCTTATTTTGTACTAATTGAATTAAAAAGCCCCATGTTGCTGCAACAACTGATCAAGAAGCAAAAGACAAAGAAGTAAAAGAGGAGACACAGGCTGGCATTCATACTGAATGGCATTTAAAAAAAACCCACGACAGTCACATTCCAATTGAATGCCCCTTTTAAATCTCCAGTACTGTCATTTAGCATTGACTTCAGAAAAATGCTATTAAAAAAAGAAGCTTTTGACTAGAAGTCCAAAATAATTCTAAGTTAACATCAACTGGTTTTATCTATACATATGCTTACACACACCATCTTTACCAGGTGTCAACAACATTTTAACAGGCACTACAACATTGCTGTTACAGTGATCCAACAATATAGCTAATGCTTCAAAATACAGCCGTTTTTGTTTAAGTTGCTTTTAGACAGTGTCAGTAAAAATAAAACTAGTATGTTTTACAGAATGTAAAAAACCAAAATAGAGATAAAGTTTCATCTCACGCAATTACATAGGAAATATTTTGTTTCTTTTTTTGTTGGTACAGTTCCCAACAAAAGCAAGTGAACTTAATAAACCACATAAAATGCTGACTTTGTGACATAAGAATCTAACTTAAAATTATCTGCTATGCTTCTTTTTGTAAAAAGGTTTCAGAAGTATAGTTAATGCCTATCTGTTGAGTTTATGAAGCACACAGAGTTCACAGCAAGAAATAATCTGCTGTAGACAGTAAGAGTTCACATTTCACATCAAACCGCTCCAGACTGCTCCTTTTTCTCCTCTCTCTAAAACGCTACTGAATAGCACAGCTGTTACAACCATGATACTTAACTCCAACAATTCAGCAAACATCTATTTGTCTGCCGTATTTTTGCTGGTATTAAAACACATGTAATGCTTTTGGACCTTCTGGTAAAACTACACCGCAAAACCAGCCAACGAATCACTGCTGTTTCTTAAAACTCTTCAGCCTCGGTCTCTGACATCTCTGAAAAACTCCAGTTCACTATTAATCTAGTATTCACTGCAGTATAGTTGTTTCATTATTATTATTACAATCATGACTATCCCCAACCCTCACAGTAAATTTTATATCATTTACTAATGATGCTTTTACACAATAAAAGTGTTTCAACTAAGTAGGCAAGGAGATAGTTCTTAGTATTTCCATTTTCTTTACACCTTCAATCAGTTTGTTACTTTTGACAGAGAAGTCTTGGTTTTCCCTACCTTTAAAACAATGTAATTAAAAGTTTTCTTGTATTCTGAGAGGAAAAGGTTCAGAACTGCTTAAAGCCACCTGCTGATTTCTTCATGGTAGCTGTCTCAAGCAGAATTTTTACTCAAGCCACTTGGTACCAACAGCAACAGTGTTCAACAGAAATGAAGGGCTTAGAATAAAAAGCTGGCGTAATTAAAAAAAACCCAGCATTTACTTCTGTTGATTCATGCCTGGCAACACAATAGCATTAAACAGAAAGCCGTTTATCACAAGTTAACTCCACTTGAGCTATCTCTTACGAACCATACAATTGCTTTGAACCTACTTCCATATTTGTATTACTTAACTGCTCTATGATATAATACTTATATTGACTTCACCAGGATTTGATATCAGGGCAACTTTACAGACCAGAAGCCAATATTTTTAAGACAACCCATGCTAAAAGCAACACAGAAGAGAAGAAATTTTACTCTTCACCATCTGCAAAACAAGTAGCTTTCCTTCCATGCATTTCTATCACAGTTTCTCAGAAATGGCTATTCCCTCTTTTTTCCAAGAGTTCTGAAAGTTGCGATAATATTACATAAATATCTCCAAATCTTAAGAGATGTAGATGGTCACTTTGCTACTACTTGCCATATTCCATCTATAGATTAAATCCCAGACCTCTGTATAGAAAGAGCATAAAGGCACAAACAAGTCTAAGATTATTAAAAACTCCATAGGCGTGGATCACCTAAATATTTTACCATTTACAGAAAGCAGTACTAGAAGTAGGCCATCTGAAAGAAAACAAACAATAAGGGGTTTCATCAGGGCATTTTAAACATATTCTGTCTTGTTTAATTTTAATTTGTCATTGCTTCTGACGAAGAAAAATCCTTCTGCTTAAATTGCAACATCAATATGCAGCTTGATTTTTCGAAGTGGGTTTGGAATACAGTTGCCTGTGTTACTAGCAAAAGCGATAGTTCAGAGTATTTGGTAGCTAGAAATTTTTTTTATTTATACTATTATGAGTAAAGTTCACAAATTGTCACATATTGTTGCTGTTAAAACAAAATGCAACCTCTTAGGAGAAGCTAACACTTCAGAAAACAACTCAATTACACTGCTCTTCGTTTAGGAAGACCTAAGAATACTCAAAATACATTTACTTTGGTCCATCACAAGAAGACCAAAAAAGCGAAAAGAACAGATATTCTGCATTTGTCCTATGTATAACGTTTAAGAAAAGGTCATGGTTCTATCCTCCACCACAAGCAAACACAAATAGCCCCAAATTAACAGTTGCTGCATCAAGTGCTCATCAGGAGAATAGATAGAACAGGTCTGTGAAAGCAAAGTTATTCAATCAAATTCTGGTCTCAACTCTCTTCCCTCAAGGCAATATAAGGCATCTTCTGTGCAAATTCAAGGTCAGTCCCAAAGCTAAGCAACTTCCATCATCTTAAATCAGCATTCTACTTCTTACAAACAGGAAATACAAATTTTGTAAACCTGAAAAGCTCACACTCCTTCCATATCACTTGAAAGTAAAGCAAAGTGTGTATCTTTATAACATTAAGTACATGCAAACATACAGGCTTTTACAGGGCTAAGTTACAGTTCACTAACTGTCTACTAGTAATCATGTCAACTACGCTGTAATCCCACAAACTTGTTTTGATCTTGACATTTTTTTAAACAAAGATGACAGTCAGTACAGTTTGTACTCAAGAGTCCAGCATGTGGTATTCTTCAAATGAGAAAATGCTCTGAAATCATTGATACGTTGATAACACACTGCCAAAAGTGACGAGCTGGTCCTGATCACGTGGAACAGCTTTGTGTTGTGAGGTTTGGTTTGTTTGTTTGGTTTTGTTTTGTTTGGTGTGTGTGTGGTTTTTTTTAAATACACATTTTTTTCTTGAACAAGCTCTAACCATACCAAACACACATCAAAAGAGACATCGCAGCTTTACAACAAGTGTATTTTATGCAGTTTTTTTCTATTAGACTTAAAAGACTGCAAAGTAAACATACCTGTGTTCTGTGAGAACATTTACTGCTGATGGATGGTTGGCACAGTAGGCAAGGTATAAGCTTTTCATTTGCGGCATCAAATTTAGAAAACACCCTCCAACTCTCTGTTGAGCTTCAGGCAACCTAAAAAGAGTAATAAAGATTGAATTACTGTAATAATTCTATTAATCTAATACCAAACAGACACAGAAATAAAGCCTGGAAAAGCAGTCTGTGTTGTTTTGGTTTTGTTTTGGTGGTGGTGGTGTTTGCTTGCCTTTTAAATACAATCAACTGATAGTTCTATGTTGTCGCTGACCAGCAACAATACTTTTCTCTTTCTTCTTTACAGCTACAACCCTGTAACAGTCAGAACTGATTATGCAAACCAGGATCGGCAGCATAAGGTACATATCTGTAAGATGGTCATTAAGCAAATTTTTTTCAAGAATTAGTGGCAATTAGCAACTTCTATTGGAGTTTGGTTTACTATCAACTTATCTATCTGTCTGAACAGTTTACTATCCACTTATATATGTCATACCAAATCTTTAAAGCAGTATTTCAGCACTTGGACAAAAGTGGATGGAACAGCAACAGGATTCTCTTCCTCTACCATACACCAGAGAGGATAGGCTTAAAATATTCATTAAAATATCTAAGTACCATATTAAGTTCTTATAGCACAAATAGATGCTGGTTACAGTGCTGTAACAGGCTGTTTTTAGACAATTGTCACTCATCTTGTTATTTTAAGGACCATAAAGCAATTTTATGTCGGTTCATAACCAAGGCAAGAGTGCTGCTTTACCACCATCAGTACAGAAATACTTCCTGTAACTCATACTTTCTTCATCTTTCATGCTCAAATGCAACAAATTTGCTAAGTAGTGAAGGAAAAACTCATAATTCTGTTTAGAAGAGGTTATTTTGTCTAGTGTAAAATGGTTCTTAAATAACAGCAGTATCACTGGCTTCAGAAAAAAAAGGTGACTCAGCAAGAGAAACGGCATTTAGCAGAAAAGCTTACTTTCACACAGTCTTGGTGAACCTAATCAGTTTTGATCAGGTTTGTCAGCAGAATATACACACGTTTATTCACATAAATAAGGGAGGACGGGGTATGAAGAAAGCAGTGTATTTTTCAAAAGGTTGTAGCAGGAGCTATCATCTCAAATTGCACTAAGAAAATATTTAGAGTATAAATATGTGAAATCGGTTGCGTGGCACCAGCTTAGACATTTACTTTTTGCTGATTGTACCAGTTCTGACTTCTGATTTTGCATCTGTATGGCTGGGGGGAAACAACAAGAAAAATGCAACTCTTCCAGTCGTATTCTTAGTATCTTGTTAACCTGCAGACTTCAGATGCAAATAAAAGCACACTCACTTTTTTTAGATCTAAAATAATTTTCAAGTTAAACACAAACTGATGGAAAGAAGAACATACTCTAAGCAGCCACGCTTCCTTACTGCTGCCATAGCACCATTCTCAGAACTCAGAATGCTTCCTATGTGAGAAAGAAAAAATTGGACAATCAAGCAAACAATATCGTAAGGGTGTCAGAAAGGATGAAACCCTATTATTTTCTACAGAGCAACTCCCACTTGAGGAGCTAAGCCTCTCCAGCACCATATGGCCAACTGCCAGCTGTATAACCCACGCTGAAGTTAACCAGAAGAAGCGACACCGTTTTCAGCAGTCCTAGAATACAAGCTTGTCCTTGATGCCTTTTCTAAACCTATTGTACAAAATGTGCAAGGAGATGAAATGTTTCAATTTTGCCATATATTTCTTCTCCTTGCATAAAGATTGCATCTCCCAACATAAATATGCCCAGTCTTTGCTTGAGTCTTTTTGCAAAACAAGACGAACTGAGGCTTTTGTTTTGTTATCACCCATTGGACAATGCTCTTAAAACCAGTATTCCACACTGCTCTAAAGCCAGATGAGTCCTCAGTAAGTACTCAACAGATATACTGCCAGCACAGTCAAAGGGTTTCATGCTAACACTGGTTCCAATAATCCTCTCCGGAAGAATATTATTTTTATTAAAAAATACCTATTTTTTAAAAAAGTTGAGATTTTCTGCAATTGTCCTGAACATGTGCATAAAGTCTCTAAACATCAATATTCACTGTATTCCCTCTGAAAAAGTGAGATATGCTCCAGTGAACCCCATTAGAAAGAACAGTTCAGCTTTCCAGGACAGCCGCTCCCCCAGGCAGGGGATGTTTTAATCTTGCTCAAGCACAGTCCTCTTGTCCCACTCCATTGGTTTGCTCACAGGGATTAATTTCAAATTTCAAAACAATAAATCTGTCTCTTACTAAGCTGTTCAGCCCCCCTGTACAGTGTGGGAAGACCTACCCAGTACAAAACCAAAACTGACTGTATAGGTGTTCAGAACACCAGGCAGAGGAAACACGCTTCCATATTTGAAGGTAACAGTCATTACAGACACACAGAAAACAGCAGCTGAATCCCCAGCTAGCACATCATGGCAGATAGAATCACACAATCATTTTGGTTGGAAGAGACCCTCAGGATCACCAAGTCCAACCATAACCTAACTCTAGCACTAAACCATGTCCCTAAGATCCTTGTCTAAACACCTTTTAAACACCTCCAGGGATGGTGACTCCACCACTTCCCTGGGCAGCCTGTTCCAAGATACACTCCAATTACATTATCAGTGCTCCTTACATTAAAGTCTAGGGCCCGTATTTTATTGTCTGCATCCTTCTTTCTCTTTCCAGAAAAGCTGAAATTCTGAAATCAATAGAGTGGCTGCTCTAGCAGGTTTTTTAGGGGAAAACCAGGAGCAATCCCCAGCATACGATTCCTACAGCCTTGCAAGCAGTATTTCCTGCCCAGCAGCTGGTCCCCTTCAATAAATCTAAGCATGAGCTAATAATACATTCTTTAAGGAATAGATGCAGCAAAATTCCCGAACTTTGAAGACATACTCAAGGCATACAACTCAGTATTAAGTAATAAGAGAAGCCAACAAGCAGTTGCTGAAAATGGTTAAATTGTGTTTTCATGCTGTAGTGCTGAGAGTGAATTTTGGCTGTTTGCACCAAGCAGACATCTGTTTCTTCTCAGTCTGCTGTTCTTTTAGCAGAATGAAAGACTGACATTATTCTCTTTTACATGTTGCACACTCATTTCAACTTTATACTGCACATTCTTTGTTAAATTAAGATGATTAAAAGACTTCATGAGGGGGTGGCAACTCATCCCCTTTGACTTTTCTAATCCATGCATTAGTTGCAAGTGTTATAATATTTTAGAGGAGGAATTAATAAATTATCTACTTCCTTTTAACTGTTGAAAAAAAAAAAACCACACACCAAACAAAACAATTTAAAGTCTATCACCACACTGCATAAACCTTTCAGTAGTTAACGTGTCCTGTAAAGAGCATAGTTATTTTACAATTTATTCTGAAGTTGTTATCCCAGTATTGCTTTCATATTTGATACTTTAATTAAAAAGGAATTGCACATTAGTATTATATTTATACATATATAAATGATAATAACTTCAGTTATAACAAGGCCAAAGCCATGTTTTGATTCCATTTACAGAATTAGAGAACCATAAGAAAGGCTCTGCTGTTGTACACATGCTAGAGGCATCATCACACGACTGCATCTCAACTACCTAACATTACCTGCTTGTTGGAGCTACATCCAATAGCTATCAGTCCTGTTTCTCCAGACTTAAAACAAGTTCCCACTGTATGACAATTTGTGAAAAGAAGAAAAAAAACTTGTTGCTCAATCATGCTTACTTTAAGATTCTAATCAAAACCATCGATCAGAACTGAACTAAAGCTAGACTAGCAGTTGACAGAGAAATAATGACATTACAGAATATCTATTTATGTCCTGCAAGTTCTAAAGAAATATGCCTTAGTTTTCGTATCAGTGGACATTATAATATCCTGAGAAAGGCTCTGGAAAATGTGATGAATCCAGACAAATTTAAACACAGACTAACAGAGGCAATTTTAAAAGAAAACTAGATAACAAAGTGTAATCAGCATTGTATGTTTTGTTTTTTAAGGAAAAGATCAGGTGTCCATAAATTTCACTTGATTGTGAGGTTACCACAAGAGTGTCATGCAGCAACATATGTCCCTGTATATATTTGTGTATATATAAACACACACCTGCAGAACCTGCCACAAACTGGAAACTTTCTGTTATCTGTGTGGCATTTTCTACTCTTCCTCATCTCCTCCCACAGAAAACAGAATCTCCTGCCCATCTCTCAGCCTCCTGAAGGAGCTGGAGCATCAATGACAAATTTACTATGTTTGCAGGAGGTCAGTACAGAGAAATGGCTCGAACGTAAAAGCTGATGGCAGAGAAGACCCAGAACAAGTGAAGGTCTGAAAAATTATAAAGGGATAATTGTGATTAACAACTCTGCACAAATGGAGGCACTATGCAACTTATTCACAATCCACCGCTCTAACTTTTAGTTCTCTCTTCACAGCCATACCTTTTTCAGTATTTGTCTGTTTGCCTTCCCTCTCAGACAACAGTTAATATGTGTGCTTGTTTCAGGCAGTCTGAAGACACTATGTTCAAATTCACTTATGCTGATAGCCTCATTTCTGTTGATACAATAACCAAACCCAAGGGGTAATATCAAGATAAAACCTTAAAAGACTTAATTAGTATCTGCACTCCAAAACCAAACCTGAAACACTGATTAGTTTTGGATTACATTTAAGCAATCTCTGTCTCACGCCCTGACCTCCTCCCCAGCTTTTCTCTTTTTAAATTCCCATTCCACTCCAGGATCATCCTAGAACATTAAGCATCTGCTTGCACTCAAACACAAAAGAAAAACAAAGTTATTGTGACTGCAAGAGCAGAGACATGAGGGAAAGAGAGCGCAAAATCCAGCTATGGCTGTTATGGCACAGAAAGAAGTCTGTGATACTCCCTAAAAGACAGCCAGTGCCCCCAGTTTGCCATAGAGGGGATGATACCCAAGCAGTTTGTGCAGGCTGGTGTCACCAGCCAGCCTGTGTTGTATGTGTGTCCCCTTACTGAGGAGCACAGACATTGACTGGCAGCTTCTATTCCCAGGTGAACAGAAGAATTTTTTCTTGGAGCAGGAGACATCTGTTCAATCTCCTACTATTATACAATAATACCTAAAGAGCAATATTTCCAACAAAGATCATCTAGAGCAGCCCAGAGATGACCTGACGGACACTGACTTTGTTGGTTCAGAGATTCCTCTGCTGCGTGTACCATGGGAGAGCTGAGCTTTGGCACTGGATCACAGATCTGGAAAGAGACCTAGAGCACCAGATCACTTCCTGTCTTCGAGAGACCAGAGCATGGAGCACTCTTGCTCTGTTTACTCTCAGAAATCCACCCTTTTGCAACCGAAGATGCCACATCCCTCTGCCTTGTCAGTTACAGCTTTTCCCCATGCATCAAAGCACATTTGATCAGTCAAAAGCCACAATTTTGAGGCAGACCAGCAGAAGATTCTCACTCACTGCTAGTTAGACTCCTTTCATATGCCACTTCTGTTTGGTGAATAAAGAAGTCACAAAGGCAGCAGTTAACCCCAAGCAAACCCGTGGGGTGGTGCCCAGCATCCGGGCAGGCAGAGAAGTGTCATCCCAGGGCTGTGACAGATGGAGCAGCCCACAGGAGCACCACAGGGACAATGCGACTGAGGCCAACCCTGGCACATTCACAGCGGACAAACCTTCAGCAATGCACCAGGAGACTTTTAAGGTTGGGGGTGCGGTGGGAGGGCGGCACGCCATCAAAACCAAACCACGTCCCCAAACAACTCCTTCCCCCAAAACACACAAAAAGCCCACTACAGCATTATGTGTTCTGAAAACAAAAGAAAAACCCGAAGACATTTGACATCATGAGGATTAAACAAGCCAACACGGCATGAAAAGTTTCTGTCAATGAAGCACATGCCTCTTAAGTCGTACATTTGTCAAGAGAAAAATCAATTGACAAACTGACTCGAGTGGGGTGTGGAATTCAAAAAACATTCAAGTCTCACGCTCAAGAAGAGGAATTTGTCAAGCAGCATCAGCTGGCAGCACCACAATTGGCATTTGGTCATCCTGACACGTCAGGTTAGAAAAAATACCACATTGGCTGCTGCAGTATGAAGTGCTGAATGATGGAACTATAAGCCCTCTGCCAAAAATAAAATAAAATGATAAATCTATTCACAGCCCGGGTGCTACTCTGAGTTTACAGAACAGGTTCAGCAGCCAAAAAAACATGGCAAAATGACAAAAAACAAGGCACCAGGGCAAGCATTCTTCTACATGATGGGAATTATGATGCATTAGATTCAAATCAGGAGGAAGGTGGACAATCAGTTCAATATGCTATGATGAAAATTAAACTGAAAATACAACTTGGCATGACCAGCATATTTATAAAAAGAAAATAACACAAAACATTTGCAGCAACACTTCAATAACCCTGGGGCATCACTTCCTCCGCCCACCTACTAGCATCCATTATGTTCCTAAAGTATTACACAGCAATATTCCACTTGCCAGGAAGAAGAAATAAAGGACATGATGATGAGGTGCTCTAATACCGTTTAAATCAAGGAAGAAATTCTAAATAAGCTTTCTGAGCTTGAAGCTACATGATAGTATCACATTGATCTACATACCAAGTTAAAAAATGCTTGCATTAAGTGTGGCAAACACACCTCCACTCTTGTTTTTAAGATCACCTTAATCAAATTTTTTTTAAAGATAACAGGTACTTCATTTCCCAAACTTCTGATTCACAAGAACGAAATAATGGTAAGAAGACAGTGAGACAATAAAATGCAGTGACAAGAGAAGAAAGGAAACTTCTAAGCATGTGAATGAATGGTCATTCTCAGGGATTCAGACACCTAACTGATCAAGTCTAATTTGCCAGAAAGAATATCCTTCTTTCTCCAATGGTGTGGAAGAAAGGCCATTTCAAGAACACTTCCATTCCACTGCTGAATATTCATCTAAACTACACTGCCCTCCTTCCCATTCTCTCCAGTCCAAGTTGTCTACAGGCAGAAGAAAGGGTGAGAAGCCAAGTGGCAGGAGGACACAGGATCCAAATTCAGCTACAGACCCAGGCACACATCGCTGCCTCAGTAAAGACGCAGCTCGTCCTTTGTCATGACAAGGCTTCCTCTTCATGCAGAGCAGCTCAGAGGAAAAGAAGAGGGAGAAGTCAAAATAAGACACACAAGTCAAAATAAGACACACTGAGCTGATCCAAAGTCCACTGGTGCCAAAAGAGGTATTTTCTCCTCCACCCAAGACATTCATTCCCTCTCACAGCCACATACTCCCAGCAGACTGAATCTCATCTAAACCCTCCATAGCAATTCAAATTACTAACTTGGCAGAACACAAGCAAATTTGGATTAGCAAGTTGCCTTAGCTCACCATGTGGTCAGACAAAACCAGAACACAGGCAAAGGAAAGGACGCAACTGAGTTCAAGAACGGGAACTACACTTTCAGTGGAGTTTAAACACCAGGTAACTGTTACGACAACTCAAACGTGATATGGTCACCTTCTTACTTAGACCCCCAAGTGCTGAGGTATAAGCTGAAAAATATCCAGGTACCACTTCAGCCTAACCTATGGAAGGAGGATGGGTGTCTTTATCCCCTCATTCTGCGCTTCATGCTTCCTATATGGTACAATATAGGCATCAAGGCTATTTTTTTATTCAGATTGCTCTTTCTGACTATCCTGCATGCCACTCCCAGCACATTTGGATGCCCACCATTGTTCAAGACAGACAAATACTAAGCTCAAGCATTCTCAGACACCATCCTTCATCCAAGTCACCCCCTCCTCCACTGTTCCACTACAACATAAGGTCCCTTCATTCTTTCTCTAAGAAAATAATTGAAATTCATGCTTCTAAAGCAAAAAACCACCACTTTACTACAACTTCCCCAGTGGTATGCAATTTCACCTGGGAAATTCAGAAAGTTGTTTTCAAACTACATTCAAATTCCTACATCTGCATTTGCGTCTTAGAGCCAATACTTATCTGTGCAAGCAGTCGATGCATTATCCAAAAATCTATTACTGCACTGCTGTAGCAAATATCCTTTAAGTGAGAGGAACAAAAATTATGTCAAACAACATACATGACAAGTAAAATAATAAAATATTTGCTTGTTAGAATTTTACATTATCTGGTATGCATAGTACTTACTTGGTGCATTCTTCTAAAGACTGTACAAGCATTTGCTGGAAAGAACTTATTTCTTCCAGGTTTCCCATTAAATATGAAGTATTTGTTGAGTTTAGCCTGGAGCCAAAGTAAATAAAAGGTGTTTAGGTCTGCAGTTATTGACTAATTGTGCTCTAATAAAACCCACAACCTTAAAAGAAAATGCTTACTGGTTCTTAGATCAAGAACCAGACTATTTTATTCAGCAAACAAACTGCATAAAAAGTAAGCCCTGTCTCACAAGAATCTCACAATCCGCAGAAGAGACATTGACAGTGAAATTTTGACCATGTAAACCCTCCCCAATAGAAGAAACATCTCAAACTTCATTTTAAAACAACAAAAACTCAAAACAAACTCACTTTTCACTGGCTTGCAATGATCGCAGGTAGTTTGAAAGCATTGTTTGTAGCTCCTTAGCATATTCGTTTTCTGTTTCTAGTATATTTTGTAGCACCTACAAAAAATGACAGTTGCTAATTGGTATTTTTAAGAGATACTTCAAAATGTTCAAATCAACACCAGTTTTAAAGCATGCCAAAGTTTACTTAGCACTAGGAAGACTTAAATGAGCGCTCCTACATTAAAAGTTTAAATATTAGCAACAAAGCTTTGAATGCTATACATCCATGAAATTCACGGGAAAAACCCCACCACCCACACACAATAAGCCATTCTTTAGCTATATTCCAAAACAAGTGGTAAGCTAACAGGGATTTCACTGCACTAACAACTTTTACTGTAAAATTTGAAAGCTATAAAGAACATTCTTCTAAAGCTAGGGGCACTTATTTCTCCTATGTACTTCAGAACAGCCAAAGATCAGATATGGGTAAAGCACAACAGAAGTTGTAAGAGAAATGAACAATTAGTGTCTTTTTCTCAGTCTCAATTACAGCACATTACAACTAATCTCGCTAGCAAAGTGTTTACTTATTCAGATGAGCCATTCTATCTAGAAGGTCTGAAAATTAACAGATTTATAAGTATCAAGTAACTGCCAACTTTATTTAGCAATATGATTAGCAGTATTGCATTCTTTTTAAATGGGGCTGGCTAACCTTCCACTGGGAGTGCAATATACACTACCAGGAGAAAACTGCAGACTGATGCAAAGCCAAGAATTGATAAAATATAGCACACACTTTGGTTTTTTGGTTTTGTTTTTGTTTGCTCGTTTTTTTTCGCTGAATATAAATGAAACAACTGGAATACCCCCAAATATGTACAACAAAACATTTTACTGGGTCCTGTCCCAAGGAGCCCACTTTAGGATATCCTCCAACATATTCACATCAAGTTCTACTGTGCTTCTAAGCCAGCAACATATTTTGCCTCCAAAAAGTTAACGATTTAGCAAGAGAATCATCAGAATTAAATGTAGTTCAACAAATGTAGCTGAGCTTTGAAAACTTTTTGCTGTTCACTGGTCGTAAGCCACACCACAAACCTCATTTTGCTACATGCCATATTTGTTAAGCCTACAGTAATATCTCATTTCAGCATTTTATAGTAACAACTGTAATCGAGTCCATTATGCACTGTTGTAGTCAATACTCTTTCTTAGGAAATAAAAAAAGCCATTCATTCCTAAATGCAAACCTGATGAAATAACTTTAAATAGTTCAGTATGTCAATGAAGAATTCACTGTTCCTTTCATTGGTGTCATTGATTCTGCTTACTCCTTGAATGCTGCTATTCATTTGGAGAGAGGGAGAGAGACCACTTTTGAGTTCATTCTTTTGTTGGAAATCTGAATCCTGAACTGAAGATTAAAATGTCTCCATTCTCTGCTAAACACTGTGACAGAAGAATGTCACAGGGAAAGTTATGGCTTCTAACTAGGAAACTACAGCATAAAGTACTATATAGGCACACAGATTTTAGAAAAGCCAAGGTTTTCTTGACCACCTAGACCGAGGCAGGGGAGAAAAAAATTCCACTGATCACAGCACTAATTAAACCCCATACTCTCTTACATCTATATAAACCAAAAAAAGTCACTGGTTGAAATGAAAATATAAGAGTACTTAGGATCCATGACATTCAAAACTGAATGCAAGACCTATGTTTTCTAATATGGCTTTTCCTACAAAAATCTCCCAGCTCAAAGTCATTACACAGCCATTAGTAGAGAAAAGGAGATTGAAAGCTGAGAACAAAATCGCAGCGTCCTGATGAAGCACTGAACAGCATTAAAAGACATTCAAAGATAAAAATCAACAGATTTCCTAGAGATCTTGAAAAGCTGCACCACCACTCCGTTTTCTTGAAGAGTTATTTCCATTTTTTGCTATAAACATCTGTCTGAAAAGCTTGGAAAAAACCTAGTTTCATATTGGACACAATTCCATTATTTTTCTCTGCTAGTTTGAATTTTTGAGGATCCTCTTCGCAATACAGAGAAATGGGATTGGAGAAAAAAGACTTAAAGGAGAGAGAAAAACAAAACAAAATCAGGAAAGCTTAAAAACTAGAATTACCGCCCCCGGTAAATTCCTGGAAAAAGAAAAGAAATGCAACTATAAATAAAACTATGCTACAAAGCCTATGCCGAGTACTAGATACACTTTATAGTGCTTTATGTCATTGTATTTCAGCACTACACAATACTTTAGATATACACAGTTTTAAACACCTCCCAAAATACATTAAATCAATTTCTTTTTTTTCTTCCACTGCATACAGCATTCTTTTGCTTTGAATATCTTTTTTAAAAAAATAATCTTGATAACATAGCTCTAAAACATGAGTGCTGTGAAATCTCACATCCTTCCACAGCTTGACTCACCCACCTCACCAAGAAGCTACGAGGATTAAACGCTTGGACTGTCCCTTGAAGCGCTAAGTAGTCAGTATCGCAACTCACTATTTTGGCACCAGAGCACCCTTACGTTCCTCACATCCACGTCTCGCCCGCATGCTCTAATAATCACCTTTCTTCCCTTCCCTGCTTTCTGTGCGTTCTGGCTGCTGCAAGATCCCATGAGACCTCGAAGACCTTGTTTCCACAACTGCACCACAACATTTGCACAGATGACAGCGGGTACCCAAAGAGCAGCATTGAAGTGGCAGCTTTTGCAACCCGTAGCGCTGATGAATGGCAGGCACAGACAACTGAGCTCATACAGCACGAGCTCCCTCAATCACACGGCGTGGAGAATTCAAGCATGGTTAACAATTCAGTCACACAAAACGCCAGCCGCCTCCCTAAGGCAAAAAAACACCACCCAAAAATGGATTTTAAAAATGACCTACATGAAGCTGATCGCCATCCAAATCAGAGGGAGAAACGGCAGGTTTCACAGCTACAGAATCTCAGAATGGTTGGCGCTGGAAGGGACCTCTAGAGATCATCTAGTCCAACCCACCTGCTAAAGCAGGTTCACCCAGAGCAGATCACACAGGAATGTGTCCAGGCAGGTTTTGAATGTCTCCAGAGAAGGAGACTCCACAGCCTCTCTGGGCAGCCTGTTCCAGTGCTCTGGCACCTTCAAAGCAAAGAAGTTTCTCCTCATGTTTAGATGGAACCTCCTGTGCTTCAGTCTCTGCCCATTGCCCCTCATCCTATTGTTGGGCACCACTGAAAGGAGTCTGGTCCCATCCTCTTGACACCCACCCTTGAGATATTTAGAAACACTGATGAGATCCCCCCTCAGCCTTCGCCAGGCTGAACAGACTCCCTCTCAGTCTCCCATAAGAAAGGTGCTCTAGGCCCCTAATCATTTTCATAGCCCGCCACTGGACTCCCTCCAGTAATTCCTTGTCCTTCTTGAACTGGGGAGCCTAGAACTGGATGCAGTTCTCCAGATGCAGCCTAACCAGGGCAGGGTAGAGGGGGAGGAGAACCTCCCTTGACCGGCTGGTCACACTTTTCTTAATGCACCCCAAGACACCACTAGCCTTCATGGCCACGAGGGACACTGTTGACTCATGGTCAACCTTTAGTCAACCAGAAGTCTCAAGTCCTTCTCTTCTACACCTGAGCATGATCCTGTAGCACACTACTGTTTCATGGGAGTAGAATGGCACTCAACTGAAACATCACGTACTCCAGCAAAATAGTGATCCATGTCTAATTTTCCTAGATCATGAGAAACTGAGAGATGAACCCCTTAAAACAGGCCCTCAAGAGGGGCAATGTAAGGCACCATACAAGTATACCATATTTCAAGGATCCTCAAAAACTTTCATGAACTTCAGTAAACACAAACTCTTGGCCCAGCTTCGAAAGTGTGGCCTCAAAAGGAGTGCTTATTTTCTATCAGTTCTCAAACACTTCAGTGAAAAATGAGGTCATCCAAACACTCATACTGTGGAGAAATTTGCCAATTCCTTTACCTGCTTTTAGAGTAGCTACTTAATCTCCAGACAATTGTCTTGTAAGTGGAGATAACCTAATTTTATTTTGTGGCACAAAGTTTTAAATTCTCAATGGATCTCAAGTGAAAACAAAACTCAGAATAATGCCTGCTCTGTCTTCAGGGAATAACCTGCAATAATATGCACACTTCTTCAGTAACAAGTTACTAAATTACTTCTACATGCAAAATGCTTCATGCTTGATCATGAATCTTGTTCATATTAGCCACTGCTGTAAGACCATCACCATTTTATGGAGGACAGGACCTTGCAGCACTAGTCATTCTCTACTAACCTGCATTCCTGAGCTAGGCAAAATATAATCATATCTGGCCTCAAGTTGCGCCAGGGGAGGTTTAGATTAGATATTAGGAAAAAATTCGTCACAGAAAGGGTTGTTAGGCACTGGAACAGGCTGCCCAGGGCAGTGGTGGAATCACCATCCTTGGAGGTGTTTAAAAGGCATTTAGACGAGGTTCTTCAGGACATGGCTTAGTGCCAGTTAGGTTGGGTTATGGCTGGACTCAATGATCCTGAGGGTCTCTTCCAACTGTAACGATTCTATGATTGTATACACCAAATGTGCTCTGTCTCCTCAGCAACACCTAATGCAAGGTGCAGCTAATGAAGCACACTGAGACCAGAACGTATGTGATTTGTGTTATGAACTTCAGATGGAGCTCTGTGAATCCATAAAAACAAAGAACGCATTTATAAGGGGGGTAAGAATGGAAGAAAGTGGTGAAAGCAGTCTCGTCTGTATATTAAGCACCTTTCCCTCAGCCTGTCCCAGCCCTTCTCCCAGAAAGGGAGATAGATCAGCAGAGCCTCTCCCAGCATTTGCTGAACCTCCTCTGAGCTGCCCTTTGATTCTGCACCCACAGAGGCAGCCACAGGTGCTGCTGGCACAAATACTTCCCTAAGAAAAACAGCAATAAATTATCATGAGGTTTACAGGGTCCCAGTACATACCTATATGGTCGAAGATAGCCATAGCTTCAAAAATAGCAAGCTGTCCCACAGTACCAGCCTCAAGTGACGCTTGCTAGTCAAGAGAGCCTTTAACACAGATTTTAATGCTCACTCTTTAACCTGGGCTACATCCTTTTAGCTACCAGTAGTCTAATGTTTATTTGGAGCTGCTCTGGTTTTCCCTTAGTATGAGCTCAACTTTGTTATCAGTGCAGACTGATGACAAGACTTCTAGCACAGAGAAGTCCCATGTCTGCAGCTTATGAATTAAAATACAACAAAAACTCAACTCACAGATTAAACTGGTTACTCTTCAGTGAGTAGGTTTGCTATCTGTCTTATCTACATGTAAAAATCATTATATACTTAATAATTACTGAAAATATTATATTGCCATAAAGCACTGTATTTTTCAATAAAACATAGATGCTAGCTAGTCTAATCTAGGATTTAAGCACAGCAGTAAAGTCTTACTTCTCTGAAACAAAGTGCACGCTACAGCACAGCCTCTCATTCTTCAAACAAAAAGAATAAAACAATGACCTTAAAAAAAAAAGTGAGGGAGGTTACCACAATGTGGAATAAAGTGAAAATAAAACAATTATCCAGGTCAGTGCAGGCAGACTGAAGAACAGCACTCTAGGGCCAGTGCTTTGATTTACTATAGATTATTAACTGGTCATTTCTGCTGCCCACAATGTATCATAGACATTTAATAAATGCGAGCAGTCACAACAGTGGAAAAATCTTATTACATCAGTTTAGTGCACCAAGGAGTTACATGTGAGCAAGATTAAAAATAATCTAATGCCAAGAGTAGATATGATAGTTACCAGTTTCACAATTTGGTTGCCTTTTTTTTTTTAACTAATCTACTTTAATAGCCAGCTATGGCTGTTTCCCAAAGTATATAGTAGCTTGAGTCTCCATGATTATGATAGTACGTTATCCAGGGAAAAAGTATAAAAAGCACACAAGCCAAATGTGACAATTCAAAATTGCATGGCCTTTCATAACTTAGCCACTTTACCTACGGTTTTAGGCAAATTCAAACATTTACTTCCTATAATTTTGACTGAAATACACTACCATCGCCCGAAACAGCCTGTATTGCTCTTCCAAAGTAAAATGCGCAAACACAAGTTTCATTTCAGTTTGGACACAGTCAAACTGGTGTTTTAGGTAAGCCCAAATTAAGCAGCTGCAACCTGTACTTTTCACCACATTATGATCTACCAGGGAAAAGATAATACAAGATTATATATGAGGCATGTATTTACCATTGACTAAAAAACAAACAAACAAAAAAAAATCCACAACCCACCAAACCCAAATCTAAAGGGTTGGCTTCAAGAGAGCTGCCAATTTATTTTGATTAAAAATTCGATAGATATAAACATAGATTAAACAGTATGAGCAGTCTTCTGCCTAGTGAAGGAACTAAATCTTTTCTTCGCTGCATTCACTTCAGTGTACTTCTATTGAAAAACACAGGTTTTAACATGAAAACAATAGAGAAGACATATTTTGCTACTACACACTCCAGTAACTTAGAAAAAAAAAAATACTATAGGGTTATAGTGAAAACCAAAAATAAAAAGGAAAACTATCTGATATTCTGTTGCTGGATGTACCTCAGTAAGATCATTACTTCCTGCAGTTTGCAGTATCTGTGCCTGCAGGGGTACTTTCCACTGTGGCTAGCAAGTGTGGGATACAGTAGCCAAAGAACTGCATCCCTCTCTTTAGCACAGCAAGAGAAGCACCAGGTAAGCCAAGGGAAGGAGCATGAGGCTGCTCAATTAGGGGACTTTATGCAAAATCGTTCCCTTCTTCCAGATGGCTGGTGTTATTCATGCCACAACCTCAAGAGATGAAAGCATAAAACGATGCTTTATGATCCCTGATAAAAAGTGACAACAATGACGGCTGCTTCAAAGAAAAGGGAAAGAAACCTTGTGGTTTGGTTTTACACCAGCAGGGAGCAGTGGTTAACCAAAACAGTAAGATACTTTTCAGTTCCCAATATATACAACGTTAGTAAATAAAGGATTCTCAAAATGGTTACAACAACACTTCTGAAGACAGAGTTTGCTATGTTCCGTACATCTACTAAAGATGTTCCCTACATCTACTAAATCTACTAAAGAATTTTGAATACTAGGTTAAGAATTCCTGGGGGTGCCTGGCTGTACTGCTTTTGCTATGAAATCTATTCACCAGTGTAAGGGAGACATTCCCAAAATTAATAATTGAGCTGATTTATAAGTATGAATATAGAGGAGGCAAATTCATCAAAAATGTTCAATCTCTTGTTAAGCAAAAAGGACAAAAATATTCATTTTAACACAGCAGAATTTCACTAATTCATAGAGACTGGGGAAGACTGATTGCACATTTGGGGGATCGGGGAGAGAAGGAAAATAAACAACTAGCAAAGCATATAAAATGAGCATGATATGTTACATCAATGCCTATTATTAATTTAGACTATAATTTTGCATCATGCTTAAGAATCCATATGTGTGATATTCTATTAAACTAATAATGATCTTGTTTATATGAGAATTCACTAAACCCCCTGTCTAGTTTTGGCACTAAGGCTCTGACAAGACTGCCAAAATTTGTGTGGACAGAGCATTTAGTTAAATGACGATCTACTGTACATAACAGCTCACATGGAGGAAAAAGGATCACTCACCACATTGTAATAGCTTTTGTTAATTGCAGACGTATCAAAGCCTTTAGGTGGACTCTTCAATGTACCTGATTTGGGGGAGACCGGTTTTTCTGAAATGCAAGATATTTGTGTGTCAATGGGGTGCAATTTCATAGCTCAACACTAGAGGTCAAACAAACTGCTTTAAAATATTAATCATAAGACAGAGTGAAAACACTGCTTCACTGGCAAATGTGCATGCTTGTGCTCGAAATTACTGGTAAAGAATCAAAATGGTTCATATATTTACAATGAATGAAACTCTGCTCTCAGTGAAGGCAAGTAGAAAATTTCCCATTCTTTCTCCTGAAAACAGAAAGTCAGTTAACAAACTTAGCTTTTCGAAAATTATGTTTTAAAACCAAAATATTATCACAGACTGGAATTTAAAAATAAACAACAACCAAAAAAAAAGCCACGCACCACAACAGGCATTTCCAAACACTACACACACTTTCAAACAAAAGTAGTATTAAGTTTTAATGTCAATGTAAAAGCAAATGAGCAATCAAAGGCTGAACATACCAGAGGTGCGACATTACACTCAGTCTGGTTGAAACTGAGAATCAAAACACTATACAAATAACAGAGTTACTTACCAGATGCCTATCCCAGAATAAGCTCTTTTAAAACAAATTATCTTTTACTCTTAATGCAGTAAAAAATAAACATGCTTATGCACTTAAGAACAGAGTCCATTGTAACAATAAATGCAGTCCTTCCTATCATCCCGTGGTGAATTTACCCCTCGGTAATGTTGTCTTTCCAGGAAGAACATGCATAAGTCTGCAAGATCAAAACGACAGTCCTGAGAGTTAACTTGAGTGCTGACTCCCAGAACGGAGAGGCACAGAAAACACTGCTAAAGCCTCCCACCTCTACCATTCCTCTAAATCAATCACAGAGGAGCAAAGATGAGGGAAGAGATAACCAAAAGCATCACGCTACATGCTGAAGAAAGGGCAAGTAAGATTTATAGCATCTCTTTTTGACCTCTCACACTTGACTCTGCACACAACCAAGAATGCTTGTGAGACTGTATTTATCAAAACATTAAAGACATTATGGTGTTTTGGTTTGTAATAAGCAGGCTTGTCGAATATGAACATTTCAAGTAAGTATTTGAGTCATTTGTATCCAAACAGTAAAATGGCAGATTGCCAAAAAAAGGCATCATCAAAATGTACCCACTGGAAGTTTTACCTTTATTTTAACAGCAAGCTCCTGTTCCAATCACATTTAATGAAGATATATGAATAATTTAACTCTAGTTTACCTGATACCTCAGGCCACTAAGAATAAATTATGCAAGCCTCAAATGCAGACTTGTCTTGCCAGGAGAAGCCCAGTCAGCCAAGCTAAGGGCCAGCTATGGGAAATTGCCATGGACAGTAAAGCTGACCAGGGAAACACCGCCTGAAGCGGAACAGTCCATGCAGTCCCAGCCTTTGCTAGATTGTATCCTGGGTAATTTCAGGCTTCACCCTCAGCAAGTTTGCAGGCAACACTAAGTTGGGTGGGAGGGTTGATCAGCTGGAGGGTAGAAAAGCCACAGAGAGGGATCTGGACCGGCTGGATTGTTGGGTTGAGGCCAATTTTATGAGGTTTAACAAGGCCAAGTGCCGGGTCCTGCACATGGGTCACAACAACCCCAGGCAGCGCTACAGGCTCAGGGACAACTGGCTAGAAAGTTGCTTGGTGAAAGAGGATCTGGGGCTGTTAATTGACAACAGCTGGATATGAGCCAGCAGTGTGCCCAGGTGGCCAAGAAGGCCATCAGCATCCTGGCTTGTATCAGAAATGGTGTGGCCAGCAGGACTAGGGCAGTGGTCATCCCCCTGTACTTGGTGCTGGTGAGGCCGCACCTCAAATTCTGTGTTCAGCTCTGAGCCCCTCACTACAGGAAAGACACTGAGGTGCTGGAGTGAGTTCAGAGAAGGGCAACGAAGCTGGTGAGGGGTCTGGAGCACAAGTCTGATGAGGAGCGGCTGAGGGAACTGGGGCTGTTCAGCCTGGAGAAAAGGAGGCTGAGGGGAGACCTTATCCCTCTCTGCAACCACCTGAAAGGAGGTTGTAGCATGAAGGGGGCTGGTCTCTTCTCCTGAGTAGCAAGTGACAGGATGAGAAGAAATGGCCTCAAATTGCACCAGGGGAGGTTCAGATTGGATATTAGGAAAAATTTCTTCACAGAAAGGGTTGTCAGGCATTGGAACAGACTGCCCAGGGAAGTGGTTGAGTCACCATCTGTGGAGATGTTTAAAAGGCATGTAGATTAGGTTCTTAGGGACATGGTTTAGAGGTAGACTTGGCAGTGTTTGGTTAATGGTTGGATGTGATGATCTTAACGGTCTTTTCAAACCAAAATGATTCTACGACTCTTCAGGCTGCCTAGCTGCAGCCCCACAGATGCTGCAATCTCAGGCAAGCTGACTAGAGCTGCAGGCCACCTTTTTGTCTCCAGTGTCAGCAGCACCAGGCAGATCAGCAGGACCTGAACCTTTAGCCAACAGCCCCCAAGGAGCAGCTCAGGCCCCAAAAGCACACAAGTGGTATTATCCTTAATGGGATTTTCTCTGTATTGCATTGGGATTCTCCTCAAATAAGCTATTCTAAAAATAAAATATGGTCTTAAAACTGCCAAACATGGGCAAAACATTTCTCCTTCCCATGTTCAGAGATGACATTAAAACTCTCTTGGCTAATATCCCCCGCCCACCCCTGCAAGTCAGCTATAAGCTGACAGACAGCACACAAACCATTAGCCCCAGCAGTTATCCAGCTGGGAACACTGATGCTCTCAGCCACCAGCCCTGCAGTATGTATGTGCTCTGCTATACAGCCAAGTAATTCCAAATGACAGGGCTCCTCCCATCCCCTTCAACCAAAACCATAAACGCAAGCAGATTTGTCATTAAACACTGAATGTGGAAAAAGAACTTAAAGTCATGTTGTATGTACAGCTACTCATTTATATATCTATATGTACTTATATATATTGACACCCATTACAACTTGTTTCTTTGTATTGAATGACAAAAAAATGACGTAGTTTATATAAGCTTGGCAAATTGCTTTCATTTTCTGTGGAAACTCTTGACTTATCCTAAAATATCCAGTGACCTTCAGGTTCACCAAATACCTAAAGGTTTATTAATCATGCACCAAAAAGCATGAAAGGAGAAACGAAAGTTAAAGAAAAAGGTAAATATTTGTTACTAATTTTATCATAATACAGATGTCTGACCCTTGTTAGTCTGGAGAAAGTTGGCTGGCCATAGAAATGGGTCTCTTCTTCCAGCTATTTTTTTTATCTTAAAGGGTGTAAAAATACATTTCTTCTGACTTTTTCTTCTCCTAAGCTGCTGCAGAAAGTGGGAGATTTTTTGCTGAATTATATAGTCACTTATATTACCAGCTGTTCAGCTGATTCAGTTATCTATCAGAGACACAAGAACAGATTCAGATTTAAACACAGGACACAAAAAAGAATCACACATTCAAATCATTTTGCCTGAGCAGCTATAATCAGCATTCAGCTTTTAGAATGCAAAGGCCATTTCTATTGTAGAAACACAGAATTAGACACAGCAAATTGGTCCAGCTGTCTATCACGTCTGATATTCTGCCTTCAAGCACTGCCTTGCTTCATACAGAGGAATAAGAAACAGTCTTGTTGCAATTAGCTTATTGCACAATGCATTACACAGAAGAAAATCTTGATCTGGCACATAAGAAATCAATTTCTTAGCATAAACAAAGATAAGTGTTATTATCCTTCATGAGAGAATATCAGAGTACTTTTGCAAACATACAGCTTAATTCGTTAAACATTTCAAGCAGGTGGCACCCCAGTTCAGCATAGTGGGAACACATAAAGGTCCAGCTCAAGTACTGGAAGAGACCGTATCCACCTGATAATTGAAACCAAGAGGTAAGTTACCTCTCAGTTTCTTTCCTAACCAAAGCATTACATTCAGTTGCATCCAGTTACACTTGATAATGCTTTGAAGTGTCTAGTGTCTAGTGATAAATCAGATAGAATTCACTTAACAGATCATCTTTGGGTGGAGAATGAAGTTGGCACAGGCTTGTTAACATTATTCTTACAGTAAATAATTCTTCTCAGTGGAACCAAAACAACTTAGAGCAGCTGCTTCTGTAACCTTTCCCTAAGCAGTACCTCTGATTCCACAAACTGTCTAAAATGAAGTTATCCTTTACAAACACATACCTAAGTGATTGTAAAAGGACAATTTAACCAATCTTTCCCAATGTTTTGTTTCATTCTGTTTTCATTAATATGCAAGTATTTCTTTTACTTGCCTCCAAATTACTTGTCGTTCTCACATTTGTTCCTATATCTCTGCTGTCATGTCTCCAGTTTATGTCATATTCATTTTCATGCAACAGCCTACTTCATGCTGCTCCACAGAACATTCCTCCAGGACATAATTTACTGAAGCATCTCAACTGTACTGCTGGCAAGATCACCACCATGTGTTTCTATTACTAGGCTGTGGAGTGTGTATTCTAGATGTAAATATCTGACCTGGGCTATTTCACCCTGCAGAATGTGAGAAAATAACATGCCAATTGGGACACCAAAAGCTATGTGGTTGCTCCTATTGAAGTGCCACAAGCAAGTTCCATCTCTCAGGACTACTCGGTTCCAAGTCCAAGTTCCAAGTCCAACACCGGGAAGGTAGACCTAAATTTGTTCCCAGTTCTCAAGCTGGTTTACCATCACTGTAACTCTACTCTACAACATCGACACTACAAACAATTCTTCCCTAGTAGTATTCACTTGTCCCAAACTCTATTCTACTTATGCCTGTAGACTAACACTCAACAAGAGAACAAAATAGCCCCCAAATTGTACACAACTGGGCAGAGGAAAGCTTGGTAGGCTTATTTCTTTTTTAAATTTTATTTTATCTTTTCCCTCCCCCTGCAGAGCTAAAAGTGTCTCTCTCCTTCCCTCATGCACCACAGGATGGGAATAGGAGATACTCTACTCTACCCTTCCGCTATACACTGGCCTTTTTCCATACTCTGATTTATTATTTTTTATTATTATTTTTAACTTCTAACTAGAAGAACCATTAACACTGTAATTTGTGCTGGGCCTGATACTAACGTAACTGTCAAGAAAGCATAACAGAAGAGAGGCTAGGACAGTAATAAATGACATTAATTTCTGTGAAGAATTAGAACAAAGTTTGTGACATAGCAAATGTTATTTTTCAAAGTTACAGTCTCTTCCGCATAATCTCATGCCATTTAAATGGATTACACTTTGATAAAACACAGCAAGTGACCATGTGATTTTTGAAAAAAATCTGCTTAACATCCGACAGCAGCTAAGCAAGCACATCCTATTCTGGCTAACCCATATTCTCTTCATCACAAGAGAATTCTCAAAACTAAGTCTCCAAATCATAGAATCTCTCTGGTGTGCGAGACTGTAGGTGGAATCTTGTCTCCTAAACCTTCACCCCTCCTGCTTTGTTTTATGTAAGAAAAAAAACCCACAAACCTCAATAAGGCCATGCTGTCAAATATCTAACAAGCTTACACAGTATAAATCTTTTACCCTCTGTCATGTATAACAGTACAGCAGGATGAAATAAAGTCCTCTCATTTCAAAGTACTTCCTGACTAGTGATCAAAGAACGTTAAAAAAAAAAAGGCAAGATGTTACAGGGTTTAAAAAGGGAAATGAAAACACGCATGCAGGGAAGGAGGGAAAGAGAAATGGACCATCCTTTTGATCCTTACAGTGTTGGCATATACCTGAAAATGAACTACTCCATTTTTTAATGGCAAGTTTTATCACAAGCACCAGAATTTCAAACTAATCCTCCTTTTCCCCTTGGTGGGGCAGCAGGAATGAAAACACACTCAGCCAAATTTCCTTCTCCCAAAACACAGAGTCATTGTCTGGCCTAAGGAAACTAAAGGCTGTGCCTTGCTCAATAGTCTTAGTATCTGTCCTACAACCAATTCACAGCTCACCTCATACATGTATTAGCAATCTGTGCGAACACTAATCATTCTGGAGTAGCTTAGCAAACAAGTTACAAGGTAGTAAACGTAAGCACAGCTTTGCCATGCTTTAGCTGCTCTGAGATACTTTATAATGCAACATGCTGTGCTCGTGCAATATATGTAATGTAGTTTACTTTTCTTCCAAAGTCTTTAAGAAAGCAACGTGAGTAAAGGCAGCTCCCATTGATGAGCAGCTATTTATTCCTTTCCTTGACTATCTAACTTCAAAGCATCTGTACAAGCTAAGATTACAAATCTACAGTTATCTGACATTAGAGGACTTTAATTTAGAACAAAAATCCATTTATCAAAACATCTAATGCCAAGGAATTTTGTGAGAATTAAAACACACATGCATAAAGAACTATTTTCCTTTCTTCTGTTACCCAGTTTGCTGAAGTCAGGTTCCAGCAGATTGAAGGGATTTATTTAATCAAACCCACCATTCCCAGGAGCTCTCCAAATAATGCATCATCAAAAATGATAACAAACAGTGTTGCCTGTACAGAATTTCTAACTAGCTGTAGTATTTTTCAGCCACATTTGAGTGAAGAAAGGTGGAGTCATACTGCCAATGACAGAACATTTTACACACTATTCTGAAAACCGATTAGGTGTCCAGGATGAACATTTTGTTCATAAAGAGACCTTAATCAAAAGCAAGTATTTTCTTTTCTTTTTTTTAATAAATTCATTGTGACACTGACAGAAAACACATTTTGAATTTGAGCTTGCAAGAAAGCAAGTTCTACTAATTTGTTTTAAAATACATCAGGAAAAAAAAAGCACTTTCTTGTTTCAGCCTCATGTTTAAAGCATGAGGGCACTTAAAATATTTTTGAATTAGGAAAATATTAAAGTGGGGTACATATAGTTGCCAGGAATCCAAGAAAAATGGGCAGTGAAACACTATCAACTCAAGAAATGTAAGCCAGTTTAATGAAGACTAGCAAAAAGAACAGGGGCACGGGAGTGCAACAGAGATTATCAACCCATGTGTATAACCTAGATGAAACTTCTCATGAACACCCACCAGAGCCATCCATGTAACTTCAGAGCTCTGTGCTAAATGGCACTAAATTCTTGTTTCAACAGGGACAGCAGAACAAAGGAGGTCCAACCTCAGGATGCAGTGGCCATGCACTTTGATACAGAAGGGAGAAGAATGATAGAAAAGTCCTCTCTAGCACCTCCAACAATACCCACAAAGCAGAAATCAGTTGAGAATAAAAATGTTGGTAACAAATTCCATGGAAGCAACTAAGAAATGGGAGAAAAAGAGACAGTAGCAAAGTAAGAATAATGAACTTAAAGTAAGAAATAAGTAAACTTAAAAATACAGGTAAAAAAAGGATTTCCACTAGTGACAATGTAAGGGGAAAAAGCTTATGAGAATGACAAGTCCCTTAAAAATCTGGCATCTCAAAGGAAGAACAGGAAAAGTAGATGCAAACTGACATGATCAAATGTCACAACTACTACAGTGACCTCAAACATACAAAAAGAAGCAAATGTAACCAGAAAAATTCAGGTCACCAGTTGAAATTCAATGAACACAGACAAAAAGCCAGTAGCAACAAAACATTCCATAGCATACATACATCAGAGGGAAGCCAATCTGCAACTTAAGAAAAGTTACTAACAAACATCAAGCAGCTCTTAGTATGTCACACTTCCTTCTACCACGCCTCCATCCTCATTATAAAAAGGTCAACTTTAGGTAAGTCAAACACATACCAGAAAGGCGTAAAAGCAGGTTAAGAGTAGTATTTGGATAAATTAAACAGTACCTGCTGTGCTCATTTGTCAGTAAGAGACCTAGCTATATCCATGTTTGAAACCACAGAGGACAAGTGAAGTTCCATCAAGCACTGGAAAGGGCCAACCAAACACAGTAACCATCTTCAAGAGGAGAATGGAGAGAGCTACAGGTCATTTTAACTTTGTAAATGAACAGAAAACAAAGCAGTGGCCTCAACTTGCTGAGAAAGAGAAAAGTGCAGGCACACACTCCCTTCCAAAGAAGCACCTGAGCGTATGAGCGAGTGCTCCAAGAACCCAAGAAGTCTCACAGAAGCCACAAGAAACAAGTCCTTGTAGCACAGGGAACACTCCCATACAGCAAGGGGGGAAAGAAGAGCTCAGCAGAAAACTTTTCTGATGGTAAGTGAATTTTAAGGCAGGAACTGGAAGCAGCTCATCTCAGCCTCCAGGAAGCAGATGGGGTTGTGAGGACTGGCGTGAATCAAACAGCACTTGGTACCAATCTCAGCCCCACAGCTTGTTGGTTTTCTTATTTAGGGGAGTTAGTTCACTCAAAGTGAATTATTCTTAAAATGGAAGAACAACCTTAATTTTAGTTGCTGGTAACTCCTGGTTCTCACATGTTCACTGTTAAAAGCTACTTCCATTCTGGAGTGTAACTGCTGACCCAGGTTCCAGTCTCAGGAGCTGGAAGAGATCGAAACTGATGAAATCCAAAGAAGACCTCTGCAGCAATGTTTTAGATTAATAACAATGGGATAGGACAGCCACCGTGACTGAAAGAGACTGCCACAACACTACAGATGAGAAAAAACAGGCTTCAGGAGTTGCTTTTCAGGATAAGCTGCATCTGAGAGATGTCTGAAGAACATAAAGTTAATTCTTACATTGTGACTATGCCTAAGAGGATCTAGTTGAAAATAAAGACGAAGTTACAGATCTGAGATTCTAGTAGTCTGCAAAAATAGACTGTAGATAGAAAAAGAAGGGGGGGGGGGGGGGGAGGAGGGGGGAAGAGAACGTAATTGGAGGAGAAAGAACATGCTTAGAAATGCAATTTTACCCTCACAACTTCACTTTGCAATCATACATCTCTGTGGCTGCCTAAAAAAAAAAACAAAGGTAATGCCAATGATTTTAACACAGCCTAGACAACATTGCCACTGAAGCTGTGACAAGGGAAAGAGTGGTCAAGCCTCTCAGAGTGTCCCTGGCTAGTTTTATCCTACCAGGTTTATCACTAATCTCTGGAAGTAAGCAGAGACAGGAAATAAATTAAAAAGTCACCCACATCAAGGTTCTAGTGGATTAAAAAGCAATGTTAGTTCTAGCATTCAGTCACGAAGATGACATTTACAGAAGGCGCTTTCCCTGTATGAAGTTAAAAATAAAACTTGAGTTTTATTTATTTTATTTAGTATTTTTTTATTTATTTTATTTATTTAGTATTTTATTTATTTAGTAAAGCCTGTATGAAGAAAAGTTGAAGGCACATGAACAATAAAGAAAAAAAAACACACAAATACATTATCTTTCAAAAACTGCCTCTAACTTAGTATATTGGGTAGAGTTGGGGATTTTTCCTGCAGTTGTTTGCTGCTAAGTAATGGGACATGTTTAGAGATTTTTTGGTGTAGTTTCTCGGTTGGGTTGGGGAGGATTGTTTTAGTTTGGTTTTGTTGTTTTTCAAGAGATTTGTAGGAAATCTCTCACTATGCAAACCCAGAGCACCAATTCAAAGTATGTTGGCACCAGAGCCAGAATCCAGCATTCTAGGAATTAGGACCAAGGAAGTCAGAGCAGCACAACCATGACAGGACAGACAGAAAAGCAAGCAGAATGCAGGAGTGTTCTGCATGTTTACTCTTAATTCAAGTCTTAGAGCATTCTATATAGCAAGGTGGGGTGGGGGAGTATGAGTTTCTGAGCAATCATTGCTGTGAATGAAGTTCAGTAAATACAGACAAGCTTAAACAAAAAGCATTACGATTTGTAATGAATCAACCAACTGTCAACCTCTACCCAAAGCAAGAATTTGTGCAAATACGCTCTCCTTCAAAACTCACCATTTGATTTTATTTCTCGTACGTAGTTACTTGGAAACCACCCTGTTTTGCCATTTAGAGTTCCTTCCCACCAGCCTCCTTCTTCCACTCTTGTAACGTGAATAACATCTCCTTTTGAAAAAGAAAGTTCATCTTCATTTGTCTGCTGAAAATTAAATTTTGCTCTCACCACCAACTGATGGTTGCTGTTATCTGTCATGTCCTAGGAAGTGAGAATACAAAGAACAAAAAGATCACATTAGAGATATAAACAATTAATTCAAGAACAAAACAGAAGTATCCGTAAAATGGAAATAGCCTCTCCTCCACACACAACACTCCCCACACGTTTTTACTGTAAGCTTTTGTAGGGGATTATTTTCCCTTTTCTGTCATTTTTAATCTATGGATTTGTATCAGTCCAGGGAGCATATTGTCTTATTGTAGCTCTTTCAAATCAGAAGGGGTTAACAGAGCTAAAATTAGAATAAGTCTTACTCCCCCCAAAAACTCAAATTCTATTTTATATATATAGTATAAATTGGAACTGCCTTTGGCACCTACAAAGAAAAAACAGCTTTATATTAGAGAGTTGGTTTGTTTAGTTTTGTTTCTAAAACTTTTCAGACTGCGAAGAAGGCAGAACTGAGTGGATTTAATTTAACTGTGGATATAAATAGTTTGCAGCTTAAACTTTTTTTTTCCCTCCTGTAACAGATCAGGTTGGAAGGTTCCACACTTGAATGTGCAAGTCTCCATGGCCTGCCAACAGAGAAGGACAATGCTCTTCCACAAAACCTACAACACAGTTATGCAGTTTACCTTGAATAAGTACTCACAAATCGTTTTCCTCGAGGTCAGCAAAGCTGCAAGTCTGCAATGTCAGACTTCCAGCTGTCCATGTATATATATCTATCTACACTCATCCCCTATCACAGATGTGAAGGCAGATTACCACTCTATTGTAGCAACTAAATGTTAATAGCTACTTTTAAGAAGTCTTTCCTATTCAAATTCTTCATTTTGTTCTTGGATGTCCATTTTTAATATCTGCATCACATAACCATTTTCACAAGAGTTGGGACAAACTTTTATGCTAAAAAAACCACTAAATAATTGCACAGTTTTAAATGACCCAAATAATCCATTGCATTGGAGCTGATAGAGCAGGACCATAAATCATGTCTCTCTCTATCATAAAGGATAAATACCTCTATTACTAAAAAAGTAACTTAGCGAGGAAATGACTCTGTGAGCAATCCCAGTCAGCTCTCCAGGTAGCAGAATTTCACATACATGTTGTCTATATAGTTGAGACTGTTAAAAGATGTATTACATAATGTCACTGAGATCATAGAACATGTCAGCTTAATTCCTAACCACAGCAATCACCTTATTTTATCACAACTCAATAATGAGACTTCTAGTGACTAACTGGAGGAAAATGAGGGCAAGCACAACTTTGAAAACATGAAGAAAGCCCCAAGATGCTGAAAGACACAATGTTCGACAATTAGATCTGACCATTTTCAAACAAGTTTGTCTGCCTGAGCACTCTGCTTGTACATAATGAGCTTTCACCTGCTATGGCTGCTCAATACAAGTTTTGCCTTGGTAAACAGTAAAAAGACACAAAATAAGCAGCAACACTGCACAGTGACATCAGTAACAGTCTCTTCACTCTGACAGGAAGGGTCTCCAGTAGAGGAAACAGTACAAATTTGGCGAGAACAGTTCCACACTGATCATCTACAGCAGCAAAACCAAGCTTAGTATTTCCCAGGTCTGGCCACTAGCTCTCTTTCCCTCCTTGCACTTCTCTGCCCCTTCGCAACTTCCCGCAGAGCTGCCCAGCTCAAAGTGATAGAAATACTTAAAACTCTGTTTACTTCAGTAATCCAGCTAACAGCCAGTCCCACAAATAGTTGCATCAGCAAAACCGAGTGGGTGGTGAACCGCAGAGTGGGAGCTGGAATTAGCAGCCCAGGGCAAGAACTTGCAAGGGCTCTGCTACCAGAGAAAACATAAACCACACCTAAGAAAGCTTAAGCAGAGCACTGTGTTTAAGTTTCACATCACAATCATCACACAGTTCAAAACAGCCTCCTTCAAGCATGGAAAAAGTGGCTCACAGTAGGGATATGAACCGTCCTCACAAACCTTTTAGTCACTAAAAGTACCTTTCAGCACAGCTTCAATACAGTTCCCCAACCTGATTTTGGCTTAACTGTAAAACAACTGCCCACACCATTTAGTTACCTGAAGGCTAGCTGAAGGATTTATCTTGAAACGTAACAGAAAACAGGAATAATTACTGACACTGCCAACATTAAAAGTATCACCTTTGCTGAGGTTTGAATATCCTTCAACCATCATCCCCAAACTCACAGACACAGAGAAAATGTGATTTTTGCGTTTGAAAAAGCAAGCCCAGAAAAATGCTGCATATGTATATATAGCATGGAGTGGTGAGGAAAAAGAATAGTGGGAAGTTCACAGAAAGCTGCATGTATTTTGGAACTTCACAAGAAAAGCTGCAAAAATAGAATGTCACAGGCTTAAAATACAGAGGTGAAAGAGAAGAAACAGTTACTTTGCAATACTATTGTTTTCTCATAAATCTTGTCAAAAGGGAAAAAAAAAAATAAAAAAAAAATCACAGCACAGCATGTTTCATTTCTTCGAGAACTTACCAAACTCCGATACTGTCCCTGAAAGAGTTTTGAAGTTCTACTGTGTAAAGACTGCGATCCCAGAGAATCAAAAGATTTTATCCGATGAGATGAGGGACGAGCACATACAGAGTCGCTGCCCAGCCCTATGTCTGTGGGAGGGAAAAAGAAAAAAAAAAAGTATTAAAATGTGAGAAATCTGCATAAAGCTTCTGCTTACTTCTGCAAAACTCACATGCTTAAAGCAGATTTGATGTATCTGTAAATTGCTCAATAACTCAAGATTTTTTTAAAAAATTGTAGTAATAAATGATCTGAAATCCTGAGACGCTAGCAGTTTCTTCCCCACACAGACAGGGAAACAATTTGAGCTGTTTAGGAAGAGAAAGGTTAGGGTTGTATTTCTCCATTCCTACTCACTACCAGTCTATTTGAAGGTAATTAAGCAGCATCACTTTAGATAGTGGCCAAGAATTTTGAATGCATAGAACTTGCTTGAAGTAAAGCCAGCCACATCTGTTTCTTAGCTCTCTCTCCACTCCCCCCCCACCCCCCATCTCCTTCTCAATTAAAGCATTCCTTCCACTGTCTTTTTTCCTACGTTCCTTTGTCTCATCCCTTTTTGCCAACTAAGCTATTTCTTCTTCTTCTTTGGAGGGAGGGGGAGGGATAGGAGGAGTAGAAAGGAAGAAAGCTGCTTGCTCAAAAAAACAACACCCCCCCAAAACCTCTTCCCTCTTTCCTTTGCCTCTGCTCTGAGAAGCACACCCATTTGTGGGATGTTCACCTGAAGTGCAGCGTTACGTGCTGTCGGCATGCTGCTGGGGTCCCTGTGGTCCTGGAGTCACCAACGGGGCAGCCGGGCAGGGTTCATCCCACCACTCCAGCCAGGAGAGGGGCAGCAGGGGTACCTGGGCAGCCCCAGATGTGAGGCGCCTCCCTGGGGATGGGGTGTCAGCCCACCTGTGGGTGGGACGTCCTGGTGCAGATTAGCGAGTTACAGCAGGTCTGTGCTGGGCTGCACCCAAATTGGCTCCTAAGGGCCATGGTCGGTGCTGGCCACGCATGGCCTCCCCAGAGTTATGGTGTGATGGGACAGGGTGCTGCTGGTTGCAGCCCTCGCAGGTGGTGCTCCCAGGGCCCTTGCACGGTGACATGTTAATAGCAGACAAAATTTGCTGTTTTCATAGAATCACAGAATGTCCCAAGTTGAAAAAGACCCACAGGGATCATCGAGTCCAACTCCTGTCCCTGCACAGGACAACCCCACAGTTCACACCATGTGTCTGAGGGTGCTGTCCAGTCTCTTCTTGAACACTGTCAGGCTTGGGGCCGTGACACCTCCCTGGGGAGCCTGTTCCAGTGCTCCACCACCCCCTGGGGGAGGAACCTTATCCTAAAGTCCAACGTGAATCTTCTCGGCACATCTTCCTCACACTCTATTTTGCATGAGTATGGCAAGTCATTCCTTTTCCTCACATTTTCCCACATGCAGGAATATCATTCAGTGAGCATCTGAGCTTCCAGGAGCCCTGAAGGCAATGCAGTATTTTCTGTCCCAAACTTAGACATTTTTACTAGACTAACCCAACTGCTCCCCTGATTTTTATGCCCCTGTTATTCACTTTCCCAGGAATTTGTTTTGCCTCCAACACTTGACCCCCACATAAGGGGTACACACACACAACTGCAGTCTCCTACTAGTCACGGTCAGACTAAAGCAGACCATGATTATGCAAATCCAAGTTATTTTTGGTCCAAGGGAAATACACAAACAGGTGCAGTTCTATGAGACTAGTGAACAAAGCATTTTGTGGTGTTCCATGTCAAACCTGAAGGGACAACTTGATTCATCTTAACTGGAAAGATTTTCAACTTCGGCATGGCACCTAACAGCAGCCAAGACACAGGAGGAGAACAGGGGTTTTAGATGGACAATGAGCACGGAAGGGTTGACAAAGGATAGCAGCAAACAATCATTGAAGCTTAAAAACATTTTAAAAATAAGTACCAAGGCCTCATATTTGTTCTAAAACTTTGTTTTATTTTCAGGGAATACTGTTTAATTTAATTGTCTCAATTCTGTTCCAAGTCTTCAGAGACTGAGCAAAAAACTTCCTTGAGTGCATCTTTTTTAAACAAGTCCTTGCCATCCTTCAAAAAAACCTATAGACTCTCAAGTAGTGCAACATTAGAACGATCCATATTAAGTTGCATATTTTGTATGGACAGTATCAGTACACACTGAAGTCACAAAAGACCTCATGCTTGGTGAACCTGCTTTTGTAAAAGTACTTGAAGGCCATTGTATGAACACTGATGATTACTGTCCGATTACAGAAAGAGCGTACATCTTTGTTTTCACAGACTGCAGGGAGAGAAACAGGATTAGATCACGGTTAATTCTAATTCACCCAAAAACTATAAAGTTGCCATAACCATCAGTAACTAATAGAACTTAAGGGTTATAAGTATCCTAAAGCATCTCCATGTCCATGTTTCCTATCTGCAGTTGAGTAGAAGAACAGATGCATCACATAATCCAGCATTATACCTTGACACAGTTCACCAGGAAAAGCAGGATCAGGTTTATTCATGGCAGTGTGTTCCAGCCTCTGGACAACCCTAAAAAAACCTACCTAGAAATTCTTTTAGCAGGGCCTGATTCCCAAAGTTTCCCAGTTCACAACAGCAGAGCTAAGATACAACACAAGTGCCCTTTTTGAGGCTTGAATTAGAAACTGCATGTGTCTGAGATAAAAAGAAGGAAAATTCTTACAAACAAACCACATGCAAATTGCAAGTATTTTTACCAATATCTGAATACTTTAAAATTAATTTGAACTTTTTATAGACTTAAATGGTTTGCAGACCCCATGTGTCCATTAAAGTTTCCACTAAAATACCAAATAAACATGTTCAATGAATTTCTCAATGGGGTCATTGTGAGAAAATAATTCAGCTCTGCTGCTAAAAGCTCAACACGCATGTTTAACAAATATTAATTTGGTAGATTTCACAGAAGCTTCACACATCCATTCATCCAAAGATTTCCAGGGTTTGTAACAGCCTTTCTCCTTCTCCACCATTATCTCAGCTTCCCTATCCCAGTTCCTCTCTTCTTACCTGTCTACAAATAGCAACTGGTACCTTGATTCTATCCCTTCTGAATTTAAAGAATTTGTTAGAGTTTCTATCCATACGAGCCTTTTGCCAGTTCTCAAACTCATTACTCACACTCCTTCCACTGCAGTAAGACCCATCTCAGAATAACACATGTATACCTGAAATTCTTGCAGAAGCAGATGGGGATCTGAAAGCTATCTCCCAGTCCTAGTGTATGGAGATAGAGCCCAAATGCCTCCTACACAGCCACCCATTTAAAGAAAATTGTTTGGAAGAACAGTTGGTCAGGAATATTTATTAATAACAGGTAATTCTGCTTGTTCCTAGCAATGAGGCAACACCACAGTTCGCATCTGGTTTTGATTTTTGGTTTCCATGCCACCACCACTCCCTCCGTGAAAGGGATCAGCTTGTGTCCTTTCTGAGGCCAACTACAATTGTGGCTTGATGTGGGTATTAATCTACTGACATCTGGACCAAACAGCCACACTTTTTTTTTCCCCTTTTAACACAGCTATAGTCAGCCTACAGTAAGCTTTAAAGATGTACTGAAACAATTTACATTTGTACTTGCAGTTAGGATGAAAGGCAGGATCTTCAACTTGTATAAGTAGCACCAAAGTCATCCATGGTGTTACCCCATGCCCATTCACTAGAACTAAGTATTTGGTTGTAAAGCTCACTCCTACAGGGTGTTTTCTGATAAAAGGAGAAAAAAAATCCACCAAAAAAAAAGAAATCCCTGTTGTAATGGACCAGAGGAGTATTAGAAAAGTGACAAGCTAGTTACCATATTACTATTTAACAAAATTACAATGATTCACCACTGAAATTTTCCATCAGCTTCCTTTTCCTCCTCACATAAAAACTTACAAGCACGGTCTATTTTTTAATAACTTCTCACACCAGACTCCAACCTGATGACCACTATTGGAACTTGCTGCTGACAATGTAAAATCCCACCATACAGCAGCAAAAAGAGCCACCAATGTTAATGTTTCTTCACTCTCCCAAGGCCCAGGTGACAGCATGCAGTACAGCCTTGCCCTACAACAAATCACAGACACCTCTCACCTGTGCGCTATTTCTACAGCTCTCTCTTCCCCCCAAAGAACTTGAGGTAGATAGTTTGTGATTTCTAGCTACTAACTAAATGAAACACATGTGGATTAAGGGATCAGAGATGTTGGCCATCATCTTCTTACTGTCAAGAAAGGATGGTAGTGGAGAATGGGGGGGGACACAGGAACAATAAAAACATTGACAAAAGTGTTCAAACATGGAAAATGATGGTGGGGCAAAAGTCAACTTTTAGTTCTTCACACTGAGGAAAGGGGGGAAAAAAAAACAAAAAGTGGAGCCTTTTTCTAAGAATTCTTGTCAGCTTAAAGGCTCAGCCTTAGCTCTACTGCAAAGCACCCTTCTTTAAGAAGAGACAAGAGAACCCAGAGAAGCCACTGCCAAAATCCTAACAACAAACTACAACAAATAAGCTCTTCTGAAACACTGTGCATGTTCATTTTTTTGTCATTATAGCAACAGGTATAAATACACATTGATGCAAGTTGAAAGTAAGGTAACTAAGCACCAGGACAGAGAAGAGCCTACTTACCTGCAGTCACCTTATTTAAAGCCACAAGAGAGCTGAGAACTTTGCTGAAATTCTGTCCCTGATACAGGTCATTTGCATCAAAAGTCTGAAAACAAAAGAACATACAATAAGTTGCAAAAACAAGCCTTTAAACTAAGCATTTCTGTGCTATCACGTAAACCATGACTGCAGAAGCTATTGGCCTGACCAACGTGTCAGACTTTCAGCGGCTGTCACAGACCAGTAAAAAACTCTGGAGTTTTTCCCCCTCCCCCTTAAAAAACAAAAACAACCAAAAAACAACTCATTTTTAAATAGAGAATACAGAAACAGCTCCATTTGAGAAAAAAAAATGAAGAACATACGAAGAACACCAAGTGTTATTTAAGTTACAGGAAAGTTGAATAAAACACGTTATCAAAAGAGAGCAGCTTTCCTTAGGCAGTTTGGCTCAAAAAGTTACTGGGTACCAGTACTACTGGCATACTCTTCTTTTTTGGTAGCAGTTCACAGGCACTGTACCCGATAGTTCACAAAACATTTTCAAAATTACTAGAAATAGTTTATTTAAAAGTACTACAACAATGTGCATGCTATGTCTTCATTCTACAAGACAGAGGAAAGCAACGTTCCTGAAAATGCATAAATTTTACGAAGAGTGAAGTTGCTGGGTAGGTTAGATGGCTGAGGGTTATTTTATTTTTTGAACTGTGGGAAAGAGATCCAAACCTCAAACTATCGTGTAGAAAACACTCCAGTGACTTTCAGGCTCTGGGTGATGACATTAAACATCTGGATTTTCATGGGGGAAAGAGGAGATTAAAGAAAGAGACCCATAATATTTGCCTGAGGTAATGGAAACACTTGTCCAAAGCCTCATGAAAACAGCTCTCACAATAGACTCTGCATAGGTTGAAAGGAGTCGCAGTATTCCCTTGTGCAAGAATAGAAGGAGGACAATAAAAGACAACTATTGCAGTTGTTCCAACTGATTTAAGAAACAGAAAGAGATTCAGTTTTCTGCAGCGTAGCAGCTTTTACCTAAAAAGTCAACAAAAACCTGTTTATTCTTTTGATAAAAGACACATCCCACAGGCACTATCGGAAAGTCTGTACCCCAGAAATCAGCCTTCAGAGGCAGGAGCAGGGGAAAAAAAACAGAACAAAACACCACCACCCCCCCCAACACATTCCCAGGTGAGAAGAGAGAAAGGGACAAAGAAACACTAGTTAAACCCAAAAGAAGTGAAACTTTTCATGAAAGAACCAAGAGTTGTGACCAGTTATGTGATATACTGCCAAAGGCACAGCAGATTTGGGAAACATTTAATGACAATGTTATTCAGTAAGGGAAAACTGAAAATCTTCCAAAGCATTTACAATATCTAAGGTACTTGCATATTTTGACATCCACATTTTTTCCCCTCAGACTGAGGGTCATCTCTGGTCCCAGTGAGCAGCAGCTGCACCTTGGCTGCACATCCCTCAAGCTCAGGTAGCTCGTAAACAGCTCAGAAGAGCAATGCCACAAAACTGATACAAAATTCAAACAAACACTAATATATTACAAGCAGTTATCACTTGCTTAAGTCACATAAGTACTTCACCAAGTTACACTGGAGTACAGAAAATTTAAATAACTACTTCTATTTATTTGAAATTGTAAAGAGTAAGGAGAGGAACCAGGGAATTGCCCAGATGTGTATTTTGTAGGGTTCTTCCTGAAACATGAGGAAATATTTAAAAACTATGTACACAATAAAAGACATTAAGCAAATAAGAAGTTACTCGATTTGACACAGACTAAAGATACGTTACGTTTTATTAACAGCATAATTTATAAGAGATAAAAGATAGCAATAAGGTGACAGCAGGATACATAAAAGCAAAACCAGACTGGAGATAGCTTAACCACTGCTCAAATTGGGGAGGAAAAAAAAGCAACCAAACAACAACAACAAAAAAGCCCCGTTATGGAATAAGGAAGCATCAGGAGTGTAAAATTTTCATTGCTAGCTATATGCTTATTGTGGTACCTTTCAAACAAGCAAATGAAAACTATAAACAGAATCCTAAATTCCCCTTAAGCTCACCTTCATTCTGGATTCTGCCAGAGCAAATCGCCCTCCAAAGTCAGGCTAACTGGAGAACAACAGGATGCAAGGAAGCCTCATTTCCTGCTACACGGACACTATAGGGGATACCAGGAATGATTTGATTGGACCATCCCAACACCTATAGTGCCATAAAAAAAGCCTGTATCCAGGACATGCATCCAGTCTGCCACTCCACGGGAAATAACACAATGGGAGGATACGAGAAACGTTTGCTTCCTTGCGATTTTAGAAAAAGCAATTCCGACAGGAAACCATTTATGGTCAGTATGTTCATTAGTAGCATTTGATAGAGGGGGAGGGCGGCATGACACCCTTCAGAGAGACTCTTTTTCCCCAATTTAACAAATGTTTAAGAATAATCTAACCTACCAAGATAAAAATTCCATCTTAGGAGGCTCATCCCCATATGCCTCTTATGATCTTACTGTTCTTTCAGCATCTCCCTCACATTCTTCTCTCCTGGATTTCAACATCCGACATCAATACCGCGAGGACACATCCATATACCAGGCAGATGCTGTATTCCAGAAGCAGACCAGACCAAACTGTCCAGTAACAAGGGGTCTTACGTGATCTATAGCACTACACATACACCCAAGAGCACCCTGGCCCTTTTGGTCACAGGACACTCCAAAGCCCCACTGATTGCATGCCCTGACCCACAGATTCTGGCTTCCCTTTCCATAGCCCCCACCAAGTCCCTATATACAAGCCCGGCTTTCCATAACTACCCTGTCATTTTTTACCCTTAGGTTTTCAATTGGATGCAAACTCTATTGATAACAATGCTATGAACCCTTCCAGGTCATTAATGAATTGTTAAATAACATGGTTGAGTACCAATGGCAGCAAATCCCCTATAGCAAGGTGTACATTGGATGGTCATTCCACATTTGTAATTGTATTAAAGCCTATTAATTAGCAAGTTTTTTCATTCATTTCATATGAACCATACTTATTTTTCTACATTTCTTAAACACCAAATGAAATGCCTTAGAGATGCATTTCATCCACATATTTGTTGTTCAACCACCAAATCCATCCTCTTGTTTTAAAACAAGACTGACCCCTGCATGCATCTGTTTAAACTCCATCACATTCCAGTGGTTACAGTAATACATTCAGGTCATTTTAAGTCATCTAAAACATTAACCTTGAGTGGATGGAGACTTCTGATCAAATGGTGTTTATGACCTAATAGTAATAAGGAAATAAAACTAATATAGCAATTTCATCCCTCATATCCCTGCAACAACCAGTACCTACTGAAATTGGAAAAACATTAACTGAGAAATTAGTGAAGAGAAAATCAGAAAATAACGTTGAGCATATATGCAGCGAGAGCAGACTAAGGCACACAGGAAGCATGCAGCAGCACTCTTTTATTCAAATCAGTTCCAAGGCCTCAGGCATCCTTTATACTATTTTACTGCCCCATTCTAGCCCATTAAGTCAGATGGCAGTTATGGAGGAAACAGATTTAAAAATAAGGTGTTTCTCCTGATAAGGCAAGGTCTTTAACCAGGGAGAGGAAAAAAATTGGGGCTGGTTCAGACAAGCTTCCAGACACACACTTCTACCAATCTTAACTTACTCATATTCTTAAACAATCAGAGAAACAATAAGGCTGTATCTAACAGTCACAGCAAGAAAACTTCATGTACTGGTTAAGAATAAAGTAGAAATGTTTTCCTTAGTAAGTATTTCTTTGCTAGACAGGTACCGCATTCCCAGTGAATATTAATGTTTTAAGCATCTGACAAAAATAGACAACAACTTGCTTTCCAGCACTGCACCATCAACTGCAGCAGCTGAGGAGCTGCCTTAGGAGCAGCCCAAGCATCTGTGCAGCACAGATAGGGCTGCCGCTGCTAACCTCGCCAGCCAGCCCCAAAATAAGCTGTAACCCCCTAGGCTGTGTGTACTAAACTGGCAGGACACTTTCCGGCTCAGCTTGGTGGCCTGGGGCCCGTAGTGCAAAAGATTACAAGAACATTGGCTCGCTCACCCAGAGGAAATGAGAGGAAATGAGCAGGGCGGCTTGGCAAAGCACAGCGTGACCACATACAACGTGTCGCTCCACCTGCTCCTAGCGCACAGGCTGCGGCGTTTTTGGCCACAGGAGCATGAATAAACAAGTGGTAGGAAAGGAAGGAAGGAAGGAAGGAAGGAAGGAAGGAAGGAAGGAAGGAAGGAAGGAAGGAAGGAAGGAAGGAAGGAAGGAAGGAAGGAAGGAAGGAAGGAAGGAAGGAAGGAAGGAAGGAAGGAAGGAAGGAAGGAAGGAAGGAAGGAAGGAAGGAAGGAAGGAAGGAAGGAAGGAAGGAAGGAAGGAAGGAAGGAAGGAAGGAAGGAAGGAAGGAAGGAAGGAAGGAAGGAAGGAAGGAAGGAAGGAAGGAAGGAAGGAAGGAAGGAAGGAAGGAAGGAAGGAAGGAAGGAAGGAAGGAAGGAAGGAAGGAAGGAAGGAAGGAAGGAAGGAAGGAAGGAAAGAAGGAAAGAAGGAAGGAAGGAAGGAAGGAAAGAAGGAAAGAAGGAAAGAAGGAAAGAAGGAAAGAAGGAAAGAAGGAAAGAAGGAAAGAAGGAAAGAAGGAAAGAAGGAAAGAAGGAAAGAAGGAAAGAAGGAAAGAAGGAAAGAAGGAAAGAAGGAAAGAAGGAAAGAAGGAAAGAAGGAAAGAAGGAAAGAAGGAAAGAAGGAAAGAAGGAAAGAAGGAAAGAAGGAAAGAAGGAAAGAAGGAAAGAAGGAAAGAAGGAAAGAAGGAAAGAAGGAAAGAAGGAAAGAAGGAAAGAAGGAAAGAAGGAAAGAAGGAAAGAAGGAAAGAAGGAAAGAAGGAAAGAAGGAAAGAAGGAAAGAAGGAAAGAAGGAAAGAAGGAAAGAAGGAAAGAAGGAAAGAAGGAAAGAAGGAAAGAAGGAAAGAAGGAAAGAAGGAAAGAAGGAAAGAAGGAAAGAAGGAAAGAAGGAAAGAAGGAAAGAAGGAAAGAAGGAAAGAAGGAAAGAAGGAAAGAAGGAAAGAAGGAAAGAAGGAAAGAAGGAAAGAAGGAAAGAAGGAAAGAAGGAAAGAAGGAAAGAAGGAAAGAAGGAAAGAAGGAAAGAAGGAAAGAAGGAAAGAAGGAAAGAAGGAAAGAAGGAAAGAAGGAAAGAAGGAAAGAAGGAAAGAAGGAAAGAAGGAAAGAAGGAAAGAAGGAAAGAAGGAAAGAAGGAAAGAAGGAAAGAAGGAAAGAAGGAAAGAAGGAAAGAAGGAAAGAAGGAAAGAAGGAAAGAAGGAAAGAAGGAAAGAAGGAAAGAAGGAAAGAAGGAAAGAAGGAAAGAAGGAAAGAAGGAAAGAAGGAAAGAAGGAAAGAAGGAAAGAAGGAAAGAAGGAAAGAAGGAAAGAAGGAAAGAAGGAAAGAAGGAAAGAAGGAAAGAAGGAAAGAAGGAAAGAAGGAAAGAAGGAAAGAAGGAAAGAAGGAAAGAAGGAAAGAAGGAAAGAAGGAAAGAAGGAAAGAAGGAAAGAAGGAAAGAAGGAAAGAAGGAAAGAAGGAAAGAAGGAAAGAAGGAAAGAAGGAAAGAAGGAAAGAAGGAAAGAAGGAAAGAAGGAAAGAAGGAAAGAAGGAAAGAAGGAAAGAAGGAAAGAAGGAAAGAAGGAAAGAAGGAAAGAAGGAAAGAAGGAAAGAAGGAAAGAAGGAAAGAAGGAAAGAAGGAAAGAAGGAAAGAAGGAAAGAAGGAAAGAAGGAAAGAAGGAAAGAAGGAAAGAAGGAAAGAAGGAAAGAAGGAAAGAAGGAAAGAAGGAAAGAAGGAAAGAAGGAAAGAAGGAAAGAAGGAAAGAAGGAAAGAAGGAAAGAAGGAAAGAAGGAAAGAAGGAAAGAAGGAAAGAAGGAAAGAAGGAAAGAAGGAAAGAAGGAAAGAAGGAAAGAAGGAAAGAAGGAAAGAAGGAAAGAAGGAAAGAAGGAAAGAAGGAAAGAAGGAAAGAAGGAAAGAAGGAAAGAAGGAAAGAAGGAAAGAAGGAAAGAAGGAAAGAAGGAAAGAAGGAAAGAAGGAAAGAAGGAAAGAAGGAAAGAAGGAAAGAAGGAAAGAAGGAAAGAAGGAAAGAAGGAAAGAAGGAAAGAAGGAAAGAAGGAAAGAAGGAAAGAAGGAAAGAAGGAAAGAAGGAAAGAAGGAAAGAAGGAAAGAAGGAAAGAAGGAAAGAAGGAAAGAAGGAAAGAAGGAAAGAAGGAAAGAAGGAAAGAAGGAAAGAAGGAAAGAAGGAAAGAAGGAAAGAAGGAAAGAAGGAAAGAAGGAAAGAAGGAAAGAAGGAAAGAAGGAAAGAAGGAAAGAAGGAAAGAAGGAAAGAAGGAAAGAAGGAAAGAAGGAAAGAAGGAAAGAAGGAAAGAAGGAAAGAAGGAAAGAAGGAAAGAAGGAAAGAAGGAAAGAAGGAAAGAAGGAAAGAAGGAAAGAAGGAAAGAAGGAAAGAAGGAAAGAAGGAAAGAAGGAAAGAAGGAAAGAAGGAAAGAAGGAAAGAAGGAAAGAAGGAAAGAAGGAAAGAAGGAAAGAAGGAAAGAAGGAAAGAAGGAAAGAAGGAAAGAAGGAAAGAAGGAAAGAAGGAAAGAAGGAAAGAAGGAAAGAAGGAAAGAAGGAAAGAAGGAAAGAAGGAAAGAAGGAAAGAAGGAAAGAAGGAAAGAAGGAAAGAAGGAAAGAAGGAAAGAAGGAAAGAAGGAAAGAAGGAAAGAAGGAAAGAAGGAAAGAAGGAAAGAAGGAAAGAAGGAAAGAAGGAAAGAAGGAAAGAAGGAAAGAAGGAAAGAAGGAAAGAAGGAAAGAAGGAAAGAAGGAAAGAAGGAAAGAAAGAAGGAAAGAAAGAAAGAAGGAAAGAAAGAAGGAAAGAAGGAAAGAAGGAAAGAAAGAAAGAAAGAAAGAAAGAAAGAAAGAAAGAAAGAAAGAAAGAAAGAAAGAAAGAAAGAAAGAAAGAAAGAAAGAAAGAAAGAAAGAAAGAAAGAAAGAAAGAAGAAAAAAAATACACGCAACTCACGGTTAGGAACGGGTGACCTTCTTGAAATTACTAAGAACCTCCAACACCTCACTCCATTGCACCACCAGTGTATTTTTACCCTGAGAGCAGATGGCAAGGGGAAGCTACAGAGACCATCCAGGGTCCACCTTGCCGTGGTGACACCTAGTGTGTCCACGCTGGAAAAAAAACCCCCGTAGGTCAGCCTACATGTGAAGCCCAAATTTCTTCATTTGTCCTCAGACTAGGTCAGCTGCAAGCCGTGCAGAGTCTCATTCAGCTATTATGCAGCAGCTGCTCCTTGAGCCATGGATTATCATCTGAAAGCTGCGGCAGTAAAAGGAGAGATAAGAAAAGCAGGGAACTATGACAACTGATAGAGGAAGGGAAGGGGGGGAGAAGAGATGATTACAAATGTTCTGGAAATCTCTGTGAAGCATAATGTTGCCCAAATCCTGTATGCACAGCACAAGAGAGGGGGAAAAGAAAAAAAAAAGATTAGGTTCTGTTTCAATGATTAAAGAGTTAGACAAGAGGAAAAGTTTCAAAGCAACTGAGAGAACAGACATGCAGTGCAGGATTTCTGTGTGATTTGGTAACAGTTCACAAGAAAAATTAAAACTCAGTAGTAAAGATGATATAAACTTAAGAGACCTGGAATAAATTCTGCTGCTTATAAAAACCTGTTCCTCAAAAGGCTTAATTGTGTAAGAACACCACATCATGTAGAAAGCAGTAATTAATTCCTACAAATCATAATACTTTTAAGACCTACACGTTATCTACAAGCAGGCACAACCAGGACCAAAAATGTATATGGAAGTTCTTTGTGTGTGTGTGTGTGTGTGTATCCAAATATGCATTTATAACAAACCAGAAAAGCAGAAAGATTTAAAAAAAAAAAAAAAAAAAAAAAGGTGGTTTAGAGTCCCTGAAGATGTACTAAAGTTTTCCAGCTCAAAAAATTTTTTACCCAAACCAGCTGCAAAGGACTAATGATTCCGCAGAGTATCAGTTTCAAATACTATATAACATTTTATCTAAGCCACTGCTTCAAAGTCAAAGTCTAATCATTGCCAAAACTAAGAACATACAACTTACTTTTCACCAACTCCAGCAAAAATGGCTTGAAAATAAAACTTACACAAAGAAATACTAAGTTCCATATTGGAAATGAACTGTACAATTTCTGAAGCTTTCCGAATCTGTTTTTAGAATGTGACACGGCAAGTTACTATCCCCAAATGAATTCTTTAGTAAGGAAGTCATAGAATTTTGTATTTTTAGCCATAAACTTCTAGTAGTAGCAAACTAAGATGTACTTTAAAAATAGAAATAAAAAGGTTAGCACTGCCTATATTTCACAGAATCACAGAATGTTAGGGATTGGAAGAGACCTCAAAAGATCATCCAATCCAATCCCCCTGTTGGAGCAGGAACACCCAGATGAGGTTACACAGGAACGGGTCCAGGTGGGTTTTGAATGTCTCCAGAGCAGGAGACTCCACAACCCCCCTGGGCAGCCTGTTCCAGTGCTCTGGCACTCTCACTGAGGAGAAGTTTCTTCTCAAATTTAAGTGGAACCTCCTGTGTTCCAGCATATTTGTAAAAGCACATAAGAAAACTCGAGTCTGTTCCAAATTTGTACCTGCACAGCAAAACAAGAACAACATCTATCACACCCTCATCCTAAAGCACTTTCAAATTGCTTTGTAGGTTTTGAATCTTACATATGATACCACACAGTGATAATCTCAGCTGTCACTGAAACAGACATCAGTGGCATGCCATATTAATCCATGATGGAGTACTAAGGCTTAAGGAAGCTCACACTCCTGGAACTACCAGCAAAAATAAAAGTTGTTGGAATTAAATTATCAAGGATAAAATTTGATCAGGACACTGAAGCTGATGTGCCTCAGTACTTGCCAGTGCAACAGGTTACAACTACTCGTTTAGCCAAACTAAAGCAATTGCATAAGGAGCACCTTCTAGTGTCCATGAAGAGGAACCTCAAGAGGGAAACTTGGCCAGAAACATACCCTGAGGAAGATTCAGCCCAGTAAAAGGCACCTCTCTTTCTGATACACACAGACAAGAACTATGCAAACTACTCTCATAAAATAAGTTAGGAAACAGCTGTGGAAATCCAGGACAAAATGCACAGGGAATACCATATGTAAGTAAGAAAACACGTAGGACCAAAAGACAAAAAATAAAAATAAACCACACAACAAACAAACAACTACCGCACACCATACACACAAAACCAACACCAAGCACACACTTGGAAGGAAATAGAAACAGCTCTGCTATGAAGTAGCACAAGCACTCAGTGACAAAAATGGTATTTATTTTTTTTTTTGCTACTAAGCACACAAGGCACAGACTACCAGCACATCCGATAAACAAGGACACAGTTAAATAGTCCTATGTTCTGGGGAAAACCATAAGAGAAAGGTGAAGGATATCCTACTGAACCATAACTAGTTTTCTTTCTAAAAATAAGAACTGAAAACTCCACCTTACCCTTCTCCCAACACCACAATTTCTTAGAATGGAAGAACCAAAGGCATTTGAATAAGAAGTACAAATTAGACGCAAGCACTTCACTCAGCTTGTACGTCCACCTGCTCAGAAAAAGGCCTGCTGTACAGAATAACATGATACGTTCAGATGATCAAGACTAGGTGCTCAGTTAACTACAAATTACATTAATGGTTCTATTTAATCTTCTGCACTCTACTAAGCCACCTGTGTATCCTAGCAATGTTCCAGAGGCCAAAGCTCAAGTCTCTGCGTTGACAAAAGTACCTCGCAAGAAATCAGCAAGAAGTTTAAGATTGTCACAAAGTATTTTGCTTCCTGGAAATGATTGTGTCATATGACCCTGTTATGAGAAAACACATATACATTTGCAGTGCTTATCAGCAGAGAGAGAACAGAAAAGCGGCAATGTGTCAGTTACCTTTTGCTAGAAAGAAGACTCCTGTTCTCATAGCGTTTCTTTTGGACACCACAGAGGACAAACTTCCTCAGGACTACAGGGTGTGATTGGACTATAAGCCAAAACTGCTGTGGGGATTGGATACAGTGCCACAGCTAATAAAAAAGCTAGCCAAAATTTCAGAAACAAAAGCAAACAGCAGCAAAACCAACACAGCCAACAGGAGACTTTCCCAAAAGAAACAGGCTGCAGAGAAGGAATGCAGCTTCTAGGTCCTGCCTTTCCCCCTCCAGAACAACGTTAGTATCTACTCCAAGGTTAGGACTCTGAGAGCAGATGACTATACTTAATGAAACCAGTTTCTTCTTGTACAAATAGTTTATTAAAGATCAATGCAGCAGGAGAAAGCCTGCAAAGTCCGTTTTTAGGCCTTTCTGTGGGACGGATGCTAAAAGTAGTTTGAATTAGTTTGTCAATAACTTGCGAGTCCTAAATAAATAAATAAATCTAAACAGCAAATTTTGGTCTTCCAAATTCATGTCTGCAACAGTATCAGCTGGTCACATTCTGCAAGCCTACAAGATCCCTGTTAGATGTGAACAACTGCATGTCATGTGAAAAACTGGTCGGTTGAGTGGCTGTCCTTTTCTTCTTTTTCTAAAATCACAGTAGTAGATCCTGATTTTGGGAAGCTACTCCTTCATCCCACAGCTTCTGCTACTTCAGACCCTGCTGGGCCCTATCCTGGCACTAACCCCAATCAACGCCACCAAGACAGAGCAGCATGGAAACACAAGCCTTCTTGAGTTCCCGTTTATAGGATGTCTATCACGCCCTGAAGCATTAGGTAAAGTTCACAGGCAGATATCCACCTTCTCCTCTGAAATTTATAGATAAATGTCATACTTGCAAGCAAAGTCACTGCAATGGAATCTGCAAACTGTTTCCCGTCTTAAAGTATAAACGTGCATTATGGCTTCATACATCTACATTTTCTTCATACATCTACATTTTCTTCTTGACTTTTCTTTTTTCCCCCAATAATAAATCAGAAACAAGTCATGAAAAAGCCTTAATTAAAGAACAACACAAAAAATGGCTCTGCACAGACACCAAACCAACTCTTCATGCTAACTGAAGTGAGAGCACTGAAAATGAAGACTGATCTCAAGCAGATGACACGTAGTCACAGCAGAAATCAGAATGACGGGACAGCAACAATGACAGTCACTTAAGACTATTGGAACATGCTGCCCAGCTGGCCTGGCCAGGGTCTGAAAGCTGATCCTGAACACAAACATTCAGAACCAAACCACCTCTGTGCAAGGTTTTACAAACTGCCAATGGCTGAACTCAGTAGTGACACACAGAAGTTTTTAAGGCTCCAAATAAACCAGTTCCTAAGGGAGAAAGAGTTGATATATTCAGGAGACTAGCAACAAGATTACAAACATTAAGAAAGGAGATGTCTCCTTTTGGAATACTAGAATTTTAGATTTATTTTCCAAAATAATGAAGTATACATCAACTAAACTGTGAACATCTCCATACTCTTACCTAAAAACACAGGAAGGATGGCTTGCCATAACTGATTTCAGATGCCTTCTGTCTAGATACATGTTCTGCCAACATTTCTCAACTCATTTCTAAAGTATCAGCTTAGTTTCAAAAGCCATGCTGTAGGGAGTGAGAAGAAGCCAATACAATGATGCAAAAAGTATATCATTAAAAATTTTGAAAAAAAAAAAAAAAAAAAGTAGGAAAATCAACTTCTCTGGGTCCAAAATAGGTAACATTACCTGCAATCCAGCTCTCCATTTGCAAAACAGGGAAAACAGCAACTAAATACCAGTTTAAGTCATTACCACCAAATCGAAGTATCACAGACACATAGTTTTATGGGCTTTCTGTTTTAAAACAGCAGTGTTCATAGACACACACATTCCCACAGCACGCCAGAGAGTAAGAGCTGGGGGCAAGGGGGAGGAGTCATCTTACTGCAAAAGATTTTGTACTACATGAGGTTATCATCTGCCCTCTTAAAATAGCCTGCTGGCTTGTTTTACTACATTACCATGTGCTCTAACCACAACTTAAGCACTATCACATGCTCACGTTTCATCTGGAACAAATGCATACAGCCAGAGTAATCAGATGATGCACAGATTCAGCATCAATGGAGAATGAACCACAGACAAAGCACGAGCCACTAAAACAGCCCCACTGACCTTAAAAACGCTATTTTACCTACTCCTCATCAGCATGCTTAGGAGTCTCACTTTATTGTGCACACACACTTTTTAAAACAAAGGTATCAACAGGAGAAACAGGAAAATGCTTGTAGCATTAAATATGTATTATTAGCCAGGGGGAAAAGACCAAAGGGGAATTGATATTTTGAGATTTCTGGCATTGGTCATAATTTCACTAAGCATGATTAGACAGATGGGAAAAAATAAGTGAGAGAGGGAAAAAGAAAACTTAGGAATGCAAGAAAGAAAAAAGAAAAAAAAAAAAAAAAAAAGGAGGCTGTTACACCCTTCTGGTAAGAAAGGATTTATCAGAAATCTCAATTGCTTCCTGAATATACTATGGAAAGTGCCAAAAATGAAGGTATAGCAAATTTCCACATAGCTTGTTGAAGCTTTGATTTAAAATCACCAACTGGAAAAAGTAATTTCAAAATACTTAGGAGAACTGAATAAGCCCCCAAAAGCAAGATTTCAGGTTTCAACTATATCCAAGTGAATTCATTTCATTACTTCCATTTTAAAAATTCCCTGAGGAGCACAAAACTGCACACTCCCTGAGCTACAGCTCCTCCCAAGCGAACACTTCGATTCACAGCTTACCATTTTTATTTCAGCCAATACAAATACTCTTAAAAGGGAGATATAGGCTGCATATTTCTCAGGCACCCACAATAATAACACGAGCCAGGATCCTCCATCATTTATAAAACCTATCTTGAAAGAGCAGGCACAGGACTTTACCCGGGCAGCAGGGACAAGCTTCACCACCACCAACTCTGGTCACCGCTCCTGTGTTGGGGCTGGTGGAGCTGTCTGAGCTCACACTTCGGCAGACACTAAACCCCCACAGCAACCCAGTTCTAGCAGCCAAACTGGCAGAAAATTAATCCATCAAGAGTCGTGAAGTTTGCTGCAGGTTTCACAAGCTAAACCGGTTCAGTACCAGATGAGATTAGCACCCGAGCCAATGCATGGGAGAGAAACATCTGTCAAGGGAAGAAGATTCACTTCAGGTGCTGGGAAACATCACAGTTGTTCAGATACTTTCCAACAGAAAAAAAGAAAAAAAAAAAGAAGAAAAGAACCCACACAACTTAGCTACAATCCACCTCCACCCCCACCCCAATCATCCAGTATCATGCTGATTTTCACTAATAAGTTTCTGTAAGAAATTCAAACTTATGGTTTATGGGAATATCTATAAAAATTTCCAGATTACAAATATTAATAAAAAATGGCCTCTAGCACGTCAGAAGCAACAACAAAAAATGAAATCCACGCCAATTCTGCTTATTCATAGTAATGCCTGGGGACACAATCTGAAAGAAATAAAGATAACTTTTCCAATAAACTCACTACTGCAGAAATTTTATAGTTCAGATTCATCGGCTGACAGGCTACATGACGGGCTTGGGTAGCAAAGCTGGCAAGGGCAGCCAAAAGTGTTATGATGAGCATCCACGGCCTAACAGCCTATCTCAATTCCTCCTCTTCTCCTAAGTATTCTCATCTCCACAGCCCGGGATCCTTCTGGCCTCACGCCACCACCTTCCCCGTTGCAGATACCCTGACTCCAAAGCCGTCTCCAAAACACAACCGCTCACACCCCAGCCTTCCCCAGAGCTCAGTGACTGGCAAAGATCATTTCACTGTGATCTCTTTTGCCAATATAACCGCTGCTCATGCAGCAGAACCCAGGAGTTAAAGTTGCTCCTCTTGACAACAAATATTTCTAGCAGAGGGACTCCTCCAAGCAGCACCCAGGGATGCCGTCTGTGGAATCAGGATGAGCACTCAAGGAAAAAAAACAAAACAAAACAAATCAATGACAGCCTATCCAGCCCCAAAATCTGCATCTAAGAGTCACCAATAAGGAAGAATATAGAAAGGCAAATATTACCTAGCAATACTTAACCGAGATGTTCTTCTAACATTTTGTCTCAGGGACTACTTGCATTTAAAAGCTTTAAATGGATTTTTTAGACTTTACAAAAACCCACAGAAATCACTTGCACAGCTCAGTTACAGTGTGAAGAATCGGTTTTCATTTGTTATGACCTTGCCAATTGCTTGCTTTTTCTGAGTAGCTCTTAGCTCCTGTGCAAGGAGAAACAGAAAACAACCTTCCTATCTTCTCCACGCCACCCGTTAGTACGACCCTATCAACCTCAGATACTCATCTCTTCTGCGGACAAAAGAGCTGATATATTTATCTGCAACTCACATGGACTCTGTTCCTTCCTCTTCTTGTAACAACTTCTGTTATGTCTTGAAATGGCAAACTATTCCATTTTCTTTAAATACAGCATTTCTCTTGGGCATTGCTATAAATATAAATCACCTCGATGCCAAAACTCACAGAATAGTCAGAGAAAACAACCAAGCACAGTATCTTGGTGATTTGCCAGGACTACATTATACCTGTCAGTTCAAAGAATTCAGATACTAAATTGAAATTTTAACTATAGCGTGCAACATAATACTTGGCACAGCCTCACTAGCAGAGGAATGGAAGGCAGCAAACACGAACCAAGCCTTTAAAGTTCAATGCAAGAAAGAAGGGAAGAGATCCAGAAAACTAACTACAGACCAATAAAGCAAATGCCTAAGCCTAGTAAATTGATAAAAGCTACAATGAAGAAGAATTGGTGGGGTTTGAATAAATATGGAAACAAAAAGGAATTAACATTGCTTTGATAGAAGGAAGTAAGCTTTCCAAAAATGCATCCGTGCTCCTTGAAGCAATTATATATAAACATAAGGCAGTCTAGTTAACACACCATACCTGAACATCCTTTGAAAAGACACCTCATCAAGGGATGTGGGGGTTTTTTTGTTGTTTTAAGCAAAGGTAATATAAGCTAAGAGACTCTTCTTGAAGCTTCAGAAGTGCTCAAGTAGTACAAAACAACAGCTGTATACAAACGTTCGGTTTTCACTATGAAGGGAGTAAAAAGCATCCCATAGGGAGCTGACTCAGGACTCAAACTCGCAACACACACACACAATTTCACAAAAGGCATGAAAAGTGAAGTTTCTTTGTTGATGATACAAAATTATTTAAGGTAATCAAAACCTGAGCTCATAGCAAACAGCTACCATATGATCTCGTAAATGCCCAAATGTTAAAGCAGCAGGTGAAATTTAGTGCTAATAAATGCAAAAACCACCCTCAGTCAAAATAATAAAAACCCCAAACCTCGTCATTATACTTGCATGAATATGAGTTCTAAATTAGCTATTCCCACTAAGAAGTAAAAGACTACAATCAGCTAACAGCTTCAGATCAAAGATCATCCATGTCAAGAGACATAATTCTGGAGAATTAGAAAAGACAGAAGCAACAAACAGATGGCTTTCATTATTTCCATAGTATCTCTCTAACGCAAATACAGCTCTGGTCCACCACGATACTATAAAACATGCAAGTGTACAGAGATGTATGTTGTTTAAATCAACTAAATTAATGCAATGGTTTTCATATAGGAAAGACCAAACAAAGTGTTAGTCTTGGAAAGACAATGAGGGACCTAGCAAAGTATACTAGTGCTGTATGAAGTCACAAATAGCACGGAGAAGATCCATAACATAAGAACAAAGTCACCCGCTGTCGCCAGATGCAGCAGCTGAACAAACAAAAGGAAGTTTCTATAAAATGAATAATTTAACCCTGGCACTTAACCATAGGATACTGTGAAGGTAGAAATCTCAAAATAGCTTTGGAAAGCTACTTAAAAATACCAGCCATAGAAGGAGGACCAAGGAGCTGCTAAATACACAGCGATACAGGTATCACCCTGACTCTTCAATAGGCTCCTCAGCTATGGACTGTCAGAAGCTGGGAAGATTTAACAGAAGGTGTCATGCTGTATTTTCACTGGTTTTTTTACACCTTTTCTCACAGGCATCTACTACAGACCCTCATCTCACAGGATAAGAAGGTTAACAGACCTTTGATCTGAACTTGCATAGTTTACTGCCTTTAAGGACCTAAGGATGATTATTTGATCTTTATATGATTATTTCCTACATTTTTAAACTCCAAAGCCAAGTAAGGCAAAAGAAGTTTGTTATGCTAACTTAGTCACTGAAGAAAACCCCTCAGTAAAACACTGTTTGAGCAATGATAATAGCTTTTATTCCCCAAATTCTCAAAACCATGCATCAGACTTCATTTTACAACTAACGCAGGATTTTAAAGTGGAGTTAAGCAATTGAATAGTCACATTGCAAAGATGCAGAAACATTATAATGATAGAATTGCCTTTCGAAAATTTGAGAAAACATTTACCTAGACCACTGCAACTGCATCCCGTTACCCAAAGGGGCAATGCTGACTCAACGCCTCCCACAGACATACCCCACACACCTCCCCAGCACAGGATCTGCCCACAGGGAAATCGAGGGGTTGAGTCACTTCAGCTGCAGAAAGCGACTCAGCCTTAGCTTTCCTTCTCTGGAAACACTAAAGACCCACCTGGACACATTCCTGTGTGATCTGCTCTGGGTGAACCTGCTTTAGCAGGTGGGTTGGACTGGATGATCTCCAGAGGTCCCTTCCAACCCCAACCATTCTGTGATTCTGTAAGATCAGCTCACTGAAACAACTCGCTGGGCAATGGCACAGTCTGTAGATCTGACACCGGGGAATTGGCAGGACTACGTGTAGAACTGTGGACTACTGGGATTTCTCTTCACAAGGGCAGCCCGCAGCTACAGCAGATGTGCAGCAAACCGCATTCAACATGAAGAGATGCAAACACAGCAACGTTAATAGCGCTAAATGCACCACTTAAACACTGATGTGAACTTCACGCTACTTCAAAATTAGCTAATAATTATGTCTGGGTTTAAATGATAGCAAGGAGACTAGCAAGAAGAAACAGCTCCACGTATTACTATACCAATGTGTTAAAGTTATAGCACAGAAGCACAGAACAGGAATAACACTTATAAAAATTTCACGGGGTATATTAACACGTGAGGTTCCCCCCCCCACAACTTAATATTTGCTATTGAAATACAACAAAAATCAGCCTCAGTCTAGAAGAACAAGTTATGGATTACTATACTGACCCTTCTTCACATTTGGTACTAATGGAACTTCTTCAGGAGGCTCACAATTTTCTCAGATGCATCAGAATTAAAAATGTTAAGGATGAGGCTTCAAGCACAACTGAAACCCCTACAGGGAAGCGCTTAAACCTGAAACTGTCATTTACGTAACACTTTCAGAATAAATTCTACCAACTGAATCACATGAAGCTACACCATCCTCAGAAACACAACTCATCATAGGCACCACTGTAAAGGAATAAATGGCTGTAACACTCTGTCACTTAGCACAAGTCTCAGAACAAGCTGAAGCCAGGGCACATACAAACCCTTTTCGGACTGTGAGATCCATTACAACACATGTGAAACTCCTGCTGAGGTCACTGATGTGACTCACACAGGTCTTAAGACTTCAGCCTTTTAGCTGTGAGATCAGAGTAGATATCCTGTTATTACCAGAGTAATACCGCACTGGAAACACTAATTCTACGAGAGATGAAGTCTGCAAAATATACCACTATATTAACACAGGAAATGCTAATGCAGTGTAAAGTTCCCAACTGAATAAATTAACAGAAAAATAAGAGGTCAGGCATGAAAAGCGGTAACTAGGGCAGTGATCGTAAAGATCCAGCCTCAGTGGAATTCAGTACACGCAAAGAAACCTACCAAGGTGCTCTGCAGATGGTAAAGCAGGTATCCCATCAAGCAATTCCCAAAGTGATGCCCTCTCATTTCACTTGCTTCTTAAAGCAAAGGCACATAATGGCTCCTTATACCTAACCTGGCTGGCAAAAGAGGCGAAAGCTTTCTTGTGTCCAACCACAAAGTGCAGCCTGTGACCTAAGGGTAAGAGGTTACCAGGTACCAAACTCTACCAAGCACCTAAAAACCTAGTACAGATAGTTTCTTGAACTGCTAAAAGCAAAGGCCTCTCCCTTGCCTGTGTACGGGAAACAGTGGAAGTGCTCCGAAGCCACCAGGCTGTCACAGAGAGCTGTTTGTGCACAGTGGGATTGCTGTTGGAGCAGAGGTCAGCTGCCGCAGTTTTATCCAAGCCAGGACTGGAACAACACAGAGCAACATAACATACAAAGCAATTACAGCAAGACTTTGTTCTTAGGAAACACAGTAGCTAAAAAGCTATCGATACCTGTTCAGAAGCACAACTTCCATGTGCAATACCAGGTTTGTTCCCTGTACCTGAACAGTGATGACAATGCTTGTTATCTGTACTGCATCTTACACATCCCTGGCTAATTCAAATCTCTCCTGGAAGGCGTATCTTTCCTGTTTCTCAATCAACAAATGAATGCAAATCCTTGCAAACTGACTGCTTTCCAAAGTTCCTCCGTTTCCTCTCGTGAAAAAAACAAGTGACATTAGATGCTACGAGCAGGGAAAAAATGAAATTAAAAGAAAATATAATGGAGTGGAATGTGCTGTTCCAGAAGCAGGTCAAAACATTAAGCAAATCTTTCCAATAGAATGTTCCAGAAGCACTTCAGGAAATAAAGATGTGGTTCTAATACAGCAGAATTGCTTAGAAGTCTCCAGCAATGTTCTCTCACAAAGCTGCTGCCACAAGCACCATCTTTATGGAAGACAACATCAAGAAGGTGACTTGTGTTCCAGTGTTCTGGTTTTGTTGAAAAACAAGTTTCTCTTTTAGTGAATTTTGCCTGCCAGCTGAAGCTTTCATATTAGCTGCATTTTCCTGGAGAACCAGACACATGTTTTGGTAAACATAGCAATGGAATGTGAAGTTATTGATAATGAATGGATACAGCTCTCGCGAGAGGGGCAACGAGAAACAGGTGACCAAGAAACTGACCAACTAAGTATAATATCCCATTCACGTGAATACTTCATATAAAAGTGGGAGATCACAAAGATCTCGTCCCTTTTTTCCCTTCTCCTTATGGCCGACATTAGGAGAGGACTTTGCTAGTCATCCCTGCGAACTGAGGCCTAGTGACAGACTGAATCCAGCTCCGGTTGGCTGCAGAGTCCAATCCAGGACTTCGGGTGCCGGCTCTGCAGTTGCTGAGACTTTCAAGATTGGTTTTGTATATTTTGTATTATTTTATTTATTCTTACTAGTAGCATTAGTAAAACACGTAATTTTTCTAACTCTCTTCTCTCTGTCCTTCTTTTCCTCCTGATCGCTGGTCCTTAGTGGAAAGGGGGGGAAAGAGGGGCAAGAGGGAGAAAGGGGCAAGGGAGAGGGGGTTAACAATACATCTGCCACGGTTTTATCGCCACCCTGCAATTAAAACCCTCGACATCCAGAATGAAAAAAAAATAAGTTTTCCTACAGGTGAGAAACCCTTTCAGATACATTGCAATAAACGTAACACAAAGATAACAAATTAGGACAATATTGCAGTTTTCCAACAGATCACAGTTCCTAGCAAACAATTCCAAGTGAATACACTTTTTAAACTATTAGGAAGTAACAACAGTAACTCTGAATGCAAACATACAACTTTTAGACAAATCTGACCCATACAGTAACTATTAAAAAGCATTTCTTGTTTGTTTTTAAGAACAGATTTTTGTACAATCAGTCTGTCAAGCCAAATTTGTTTACACAAGCTTCTGCAAAGCTTCTAGAAAAGTCTGCTTTATTTTGTACAAAGATTGGCATGGTGCACAATCCCACATGTACAGTACATACTCCTCATATCTAGTACCCTGCAACATAATCAGTTTTAGGGTATGTAGGCAATAAATCCAGCTATGAAGATTCTTCTTAGAGCATGCAGCAGTAGCTTCCACAACACCTTTTACCACCTATAAAAGCAGCTCCTTCCAGACAGACATTTGCACCGTAATCTCTAACATCACACCATCTTTTGAAATGGAGTTACTACAACACACTTCAAATAAAGCCATGATGTAGCGTCTGGATCATACCAAAGCAACGCAAGTTTTTCTCCACGGCAACTCACCACCCTAAACTCCGCGAGCCTTGTACTTTCCCAACAATTTAACCTACACAGACCTATGCAAAGCAGTTGTGGCTTTCAACACAAGGACGTCCCCTTCCCAGTGCCACCCTGTCACCCCCACTACTGGCCGAGGTTTTCTGTCCAAACCTCTGTCAAGTCAAGACAGCAGGTGACCAGCTGAGCCCTCTGCAAGCTGCTCGAGCAAGAAGTTCTCCGACTGTCACACACTCCACAGCTCGGTGCCTCAAAAGGCAGAATGCGTCTGCTCGCATAAATTCCCTTGGAGAGACTGTTTGAAAATGGCAGGAAAACAAAGGAGGAGAGAGTTCCATGTTGTGAGGGGAATTTCATGCCCTTCATTAACTCACATGAAGGGCACCTGAGGCTGCTTCTTTGAGACTACAAAGCCTTCATATTCTACAGAAGAAAAAGAAACGCACAAAGATGAAAAAAGTTGTTTTAATATTAAAATAAGGATTATTTCAACCAAACCTCAACGTACTTCAAGCATCGCCATAGTTACCTAAGGGTAGACGCTGCCATGAAAATATAATTATTTCACTTGGGTAGCCTATCTAGTGAAACTACTAGAATTGAGTAGGCAGGGAGGACACTCCTTAATGAGACCTGCCTTTACTACCAAGAACAGACTCAAACTTCAGAGCAATTACAGGCAGCAATTAGGTGGAATTCAAACCAGCTTCAGGACTTCCAGTAGCGAAGCAAAACCACCAAGGCCCTATTTGAAGCGCTGAGCACTGCAATACAACATCCCCCCAACAATTAAAGTCTCCTCAGGAGACACCAGTAGATATTTGACAAGCTTTACTGCACATCAGAAGCCTGCAGGACCAGGAGCTGGTAGCCCTGTCAACACTAATATTTGCCATTATCAGACCTTATATTTTCTCTTAAGCTTTCCTAAACCGTAAACATTTGGACTAGTATTTTCACGTAGTGCATGTACCTCATGCTTCACTTTGTCATTATCAGTATTTTGTATCAGTATTTTCATTACCAGAAATGACACCAAGAAAATAATGTTTGCCAGAATTCAACTTTGGGAAATCCACACCTTGAAATAATTCAGCTCCTTTTGCTTTGGAAAAGAATTTTTAAAGGCTCTCTGCCCTTTCTATCAACATTTCTTTCAAAAATGCACCAAAAAGCACCAGAAAATTTCTTTTCAAAATGCACCATAAATTGTCCCATAGAAAAAAAAAAATTAAAATCCACCCAATTTTGAAAAGCTTTTTGAAAGGCCTTTAGGTTTGTTTTGTTCATTTCTTCTTTAAACTAGTCTATACACATGCTTAGTACAGACTGAGCACGTCAGATTAAACACAATTCAGATGCTAACACTAAAAGAAGGAGCTGCCAAGAGAAAGCAACTGCCCAGTTCAAATGCCATGAAACAAAAGCTGCATCCAGAACTGAGTAGCTGGGGGTAGAAGAATGACAACACCAAGACTAAGTTTAACCTAATTTTAGGAAACTGGCTTTCAGATGCCTAGGTTCGTGCTGCCTCCTTTTGTATCCCCAGAGGAACATGTATCCCATCCACTGTAGGTCATCCTCTAGAGAGGCTTCTGTTGTTGACTATAAAAATGAAGCCTCCAGAACTAAGTTTAGCTGCGTTCCAGGAGACAGGGCTGAAAGTAAGGGAAGGGAACAACAACATTAGAAAGAACTGCAGTCTTCAGAAATCCAACTCCTGCCTAACTACACTCTGAGCTACAAAGTTGCGCCCTCCCTTTCCCATCAGTTTTTGAGACCATCACACCCTTCATGGTAACAAACCAAATCTAAAGACACCAATGCACTTTTTTGCTAGGATAGTTCTGTGCTGCTCAGAAGCCTGACCAGCACCAGAGCTGGTCTACAGTAAGTAGCATGAACAGAAAAAACACTTTTCTCTTTGAGCAGAGATGACACTGACTTACTTGTCATGGAGACCTGGGAGACCAGGGCTAAACGGCTGATGCTAAGCTAGGAATGAATGACAAGAGAGAAAAAAGCGAGGCAGATCACTTGTGAAAATGTGCAGAAGTGAAGATCAAGACTAAAAACCCAAGTGGGAAAACAAAGCCAACAAGAGAGAGAGAACAGGAGAGGAGAAACAGAAACAGTTGTCAAGAGCTTGGTGTAGAAGCCAAGACACGTCATCCCTCTGCTATCAACAAATACTTAGAAAATGCAGCAGTTGAGAACGAGCCCATCTCTTCCCAGCTTGGCAGAAATAAGCAGATGAGTTTACCACCATTAGTAAATGTGCTGACTGCCCAGGTACAGAGGCTGAGCAGAGGAAACAGCAGCTCTGCTCCCACACTGAGATTTTTCTTATTAGTTTTTCCCTCTCCCTTTTTTTTTAAATCTAGAATCACCTAAAGACGATCTGCATATTGAAGGTACAAAAACCACTATTACCATGTCCCTCAACATCTCTGTCCCCATTCAGTATGTAGGGCAAGGCTGGTCAAAAGATGGATGAGGAAGCCTTAAAAAAGGATTTGCCTGTAAGGACATTATCCCAGGCCTCAAATCCCTCCCATACGAGATGTTCTCCTACCTACCACGTTCTATACATTACTCAAGCAAATAATTTAACTTACTTGAAACTTCACAAAATGGGTCTCGGTTTGAAATCTAGCTCCAAAATGAGTTGAGCTTGTAAAACAAGGAGGCTGGTGCAGTGGTGTGTAGTGCTATTGCCACTGAGCCAGAAGCTCCCAAAACCTACGCCTTCAGGTGCCCATGTCATTTACCGCAGAAATCAGAAGGCATGGTATGATACCAGCAAAGTGCATGTCTCATGGTGAAGCCAGCTGACAGCTACCGCAGAGAAATTAATTCCTTCTATCCGCAACAACACTGCTATATCACTACAAAAAAAGTCATCGCTTCATTCAAGTTGATTTGTTGCTTATATCAGCTGCTCAGAAACCAGGGCTTTGAATTAAACAAGAGTTTAAATTAATTTAGAATCATAGAACGCCCTGAGTCTGAAGAAACCCACAAGGATCAGAGTCCAACTCCTGTCCCTGCACAGGACAACCCCACAGTTCACACCATGTGTTTGAGGGTGCTGTCCAGTCTCTTCTTGAACACTGTCAGGCTTGGGACCGTGACACCTCCCTGGGGAGCCTGTTCCAGTGCTCCAGCACCCTCTGGGGGAAGAACCTTTTCCTAATGTCCAACCTAAACCTCCCCTGGCACATCTTCCTGACATTCCCTCGGGTTCTGTCACTGGTCACCAGAGAGAAGAGATCAGCGTCTGCCCCTCCTCCTCCCCTTGTGAGGAAGCTGTAGCCCCATGAGGTCTCCCCTCAGTCTCCTCTTCTCCACGCTGAACAAACCAAGTGACTTTAGCTGCTCCTCATACAGCATCCTCTCCAAACCCTTCACCAGCTTCGTAGTCCTCTTCTGGACACTCTCCAGTAGCTTTATATCCTTTTTATCCTGTGTTGCCCAGAACTGCACACAGTGCTCCAGGTGAGGCCGCACCAGTGCAGAGCAGAGCGGGACAATCACCTCCCTGGCCTGGCTGGCCATGCTGTGCTTGATGCACCCAGGACACAGGTGGCCCTCTTGGCTGCCGGGGCACACTGCTGGCTCACATTCACCTTGCTGTTGACCAGAACCCCCAGATCCCTCTCTGCAGAACTGCTTTCTAGCATCTCGTCCCTGAGTCTGCATGTACAGCCAGGGTTGTCATGTCCTGGGTGCAAGATCCCAAGAACCTGAGGCAGCACTGCAAGCATCCCCTCACTTTGTGTCAGCCCCAGCTCCCTCCTGACCCCACAGTGAGCCAATTCAGTGGGAAAAAGCAGGTTAGTGCAGGTTACCTCTACCAGCCCATCTCACCTTGGAGCTCGCCAAGCACTTGCGCTAGAAGAGTGAAAGGCAAGGAATGTGCATTCAATAGCATGAGTCACTGCTGCTGCACTGCTGCAATAGGTTTTGTAGAGTACCGGGTAGGAATGGACCACAAGGATCATTTGGCCCGGGCTTTCTTGGCACAAGTGTGACCTGGGTTTAAGCTACCCTAGGACCACAGCCTGGCTTCAGTCCACTCTGTGGCACATCTAGCACTTGCAGCTACAACTGAGTCCGCGGGAGCTGTGTCAAACCACAGGCACCTCAGCCTGCAGCTCAAGCACTGTGAAACAGGCATAATACTACTCCTTCATCAACAGTCTTAAAACCACACCAAAAAGAAAAAAAGAAAAGTGTAAATATCTGACACTGTTGTGGAAAGTAACACAGAACATCCATGCAGAAGCTAATAATTCTGTCCCTAAACTAAGACTTATATCCAAGAAAAGCCTGAGACCACCCAGTGAACACAGAAGGAGCACTGAACAGTCTTCCAGCTGAAACCAAGCAAGGTTCATAGAGAAAACCAAGCAGCTACCTGTCATCACAATGAACACAGAGGGGGCCCAATAAAACTTATTTGTTTTGGTGTAACAGTTTTTCTTTGGTCAAAGCCCTAGTAGCATCCACAACAAAAACGGATTTGAGGAAAGTGTGATATGCAGAAAGTTAGTCTATGGTTGTTCTAGCCCTGAAAAGCTTTTACAATATAGACAAAGATAAGTACCCCACTTACCTACTTATCAGCTGTAGTAATAAAACACCTGATTTATTTACATCTATGCACAACAAGCCCAAATTACATTCTCTTGAACGTCTAAGTTAGAAAAAACAGCCTGCAGCATTTTAAATTATAATATACTCTCATTTCTATCTCCAAGAGTACTTCCCTGAGATGTGAGATTTTTGGACTGCTCGAAAGGCACAGTTACATTTTCTTCTGCATTTGCTGACAACAGCTATAAATAAAATCACAATCATTCACTTAATTAGGAATGATGTATTGGCACTGGAAAATGAGATACTTCTAGCAAGCAGCATTAACAACAACAAAAAAAAGATAAGCCACCTTAACAAGCAAGTACAGGCAGGAAAGAAATAAACAAGCTGACAGGCATCTTCGAAACGGCAAAGCCCTCCAAGCCATCTAATTAACTTAGGCCAAAAATAATACCTAGATGCAGTCAGTTTAACTATCAGCAGTTTACAATATCAAAGTTAGCTAATTACAACAACTTTGTATCTTAACAATGAAGAATCGCTCTTTCAGTTTCACTGCCAAGTACAGAAAATACTTTACCTGTATTTATACATTAAAGTTATCTTTTGCAAAACATTCACGTGACATCAGGGTGAAGAACTAGCCTAAGGCAAAGGGTGTGAAAATGCATTTTCTTGTAATTTACGCTGCTCAAAAGCCTGCAGGGTGGATGGATTTAAATGGCCTATTTGAATAATGATTACAATAGTATAGATGAGCATCCATATTTGTAGTCCAAGAACTTTCCTAAATACTGTGTATCAATCTTTCAGGAAAAAGAAAAAAAAGTGGGAGATTACCCTATTTTCACACACTTAAATACTTGAACATGTATGAGAACAAAGAATTTGATCAAGTGACAGAAAATTATTAACTATGTTGTGATTTCTGCACTGAAGCTGCCTTTAGAAAAATCATGGTAATCAGTTAAAGTGTACATTTTGAAGGCACTCTATGTAGCTAACAAACATACAGAACATGCAATAAAAAAGTGTTTCAACATGTTCTGCAAGGAAAACCAGTTAATTTAACAAATAAGAAGTGTTTGTGCCTGCTGATTTAAAACAAACTGCTTCTAGGCACTTTCTGCTGGCAGATATTACAATTATGAATTGTCTTTTTTTTAAACCTCATTTTTATTCATTAAGTGAATAAGTGGGGTGGTGTGGGGCGTGATAAATTTCACCCCTTCTCCCAGTACCTCTGCTTTGTACTGATTGAATGAACTCAAACATTTGGAGAATAGACCAAACCAGCTGAAAATTAAGTAAAGGTCTATTTATTTTAGGTTGGGTTGCTGCTGCCCAAAGAAGAGGTCGGTCCCCTCCTTTCTCTGCTGTGTCCTTCATGCCACCGTCACTCAACTGATCCACTCTGATCCAGTTCAGGGTGGGCAGTTACACTGGCAGAACAAAAGAAAAAAAAAGGAAAAATTCAAACCCACCAGAGACCCTCAGGGAAGCAAAAATCAACTGGGAATCTGGCACTTCATCTAAAAATAAAGCAAGGGGTGTTTCTGCTCATATTTCACTAGAAATAAGCATGAAACACAGCATGAACCCATCTAGATGAAGTAAAATAATACTCGAGCAGTATGTGCTTGCTGCCAGAGTTGTAACGAAAGCCAAACACAGAATTGGTGGATGCCTGGCTAGGGGTGTTTCCACTGCAGCTCACATTAATCTAAACAGCCCAACACTGCATCCCACTCCCCCACCAACCAAACAATCCTCTGCCCTCTACACAGACAGATGCTTGAACAATTGCCCATCAACAGGATTCTCAAAAAAATTACTTATTTTGTTTGAAAACGAGAGCAGGATTTCAAATTCCACCCAGACATCTGCTGAAAGACACAGTCTGCCTCCTCACAGGTGTCCCTAACACCTCCCTTGCACCAAGCCAGGCACTGGGACCCCACGCTGAGGCAGCCTGGATCACCACCCCATTAGCAAAGGGGCTGGGGAAAGCACCATTTTCCATTGTTGTTGGGTTGGTGGGGTTTCTTTTTTGGGGGGTAGGGAGAGGAAGGTTGGATTTTTACAGATTTACTCAGCCAGGTGGCTCCTGAAGGCAGCTGGCACATGTGAGAACCAGCATAAGATGAAATGGCCATGGCACAGAGGGCAAGAGAAGACAAACGCGGGCAGCAGATCCCCTCTTTTGGCAGCAGGGACCAGTTAAATTGGTTCCTGTTGTTACACATAAATTTCACCACCAGTTACTGTCACACTGAACCACCAACAATCCCAGCATCAAATACCTTTGTGCTATTTCAATTCCATTTCATTCCCCTGGCTTCAGAGAAAGGAGCCCACAGCACAGCTACGCACAGAGCCACTCATCACAAGTTCTGCTCAGTCGCTGCTGGGCAGGTGGGCAAGGGGAAAGCATTTTAACCAGCACTCACACCCTGCCCTGGGACACCCAGAGTCCCCATTCTTAAAATTTTTCAGAAGGAAACTCAATACAAAAGAAAAAAAGAAAAAAAGTGCTTTCAGCACGGAGACCAGAGCCCTATTTAGACAAATAGCAACACACTTAAGTCACCCTAAAAAATGGAGGACTATTTAATTTGTTCCAATAGTGCAAATGCCATTAAAACAAAAATGCTCCTCACACACCACGCTTCCATTCACCTGCTGAGTGATCTGCATGAAGGAATCGAACCAGTTAAGGCCCCTTTTTGGTGACATGGGAGAAGAAAAAAGGGAGGGATAATTTGAATAATTTAATTAAAGCTAAGGCAGTGGTTCGTTTGTCAGCAGTATCAATCTAAGAGGACAAGAGCTACTGTTTTTGCTGGCATCTCCAGCTAATAAGCCCCCGAAATCATCATGCAAAACAACCTAGGAGTTCTTGTGAAGCAAGAGTGGACATCACAGGGAGAAGACTTGATCAGGCAGGAATTTCACAAGATATCTAGCAAATATAAATATCTCCAGAAAAAGCTATTAAGCATGCCATCACCACACTCTCACTAACCATCACTAGTCCTTTCTCTGATAACACTCTCCTCTTTAAGGAAAACAAGTCAGGGGTAGGGAGTAGAAAATAAGACAGTGCCAGGCAGGGGAATAAAACTTTGTATATATATTTAAAATTATTCAGCACTACCAGGAGGGGACCTGTGAAAGGGTCCTTTACAATCAAGAAACACACCCGCTAGTAATGGCATACATTTGTTGATGGTTTTCCCCTCCCACCATCTGTTTTTTCCTTTATTAGTTCACCACCTAAGGCAATTGCACTACTAAACTCTAGGTTTCATCAGGCTGGTGAAGCAAGTAGCATTGAGGATTTGTATTGGAGCAGGGGCTTGGCTCAGTTTTTAATGTTTTGTTTCTAAATTGGACTCAAAAGCAACTGCTACTTAATAGTTTCTAAATACTTCATTCAAAGAAGTGCAGCCAACTGGATGATGAAACAGAGCAACACTCTACACTGTGCAAAATACACGCCAGTCAAAAAAAAAAAAAAAAAAAAAAAGAAAATGATGAGTCTTTTGACTTTAACTGAATGTTAGGGGGGAGAAGCAGCAATCAGGATTTCATCTGCTGAATATGAGCCTCTATCCCCAGCCCTTCAGGAAGCACAGGGTGCTCTGAGAACACCTCACCCCTTCCCCACTGGCCCCAAAGGTGAAGCCGGCAGCTGCTGCGCTGCCCACACAGGCTCCCCCCAGCCAAGGCTGCCCGAGCCACCTCCACACACCACACAGGCAGTCCACCTTATGCCAGAAGGGACACCCCTGTTCTTGCCAAGCCACCAGTGCTCAGGCTCGTGTGTTTGTGCTTGGCCCACAAGATGGCACTGACAGAAAGGCTTTGCTCCCTCCACTGGCTCCGGACAGACGGACACAGAGAAGGACTGCCGCCTACTGAAACCATCACACCGGCTTCCCACACAGCTGGCCTTCCCTCCTCACCTGCCCTCCCGTTACCCACCCAGATACAATAGATCTGCTGGCTCCATCAGACAGGTAGGCAATGAACTGAGGCAGCACAGCTGAAGACAGCTTATTTTCAGTAACAAGAGTCTGAGCTTCTCAGCACTACAATTTTCTCTTTTACCTTGGATTTTTCAGTATTTCCTGAACAAATGTAAATACCTGGAAAAAGTAAGCAGCATCAAAAATAAACATGACGCTTCCTACACAGGCAGAATCCAGCTCTCAGTAATACTGACAGGACCAGCCCAGCATCTGATGAAACACCTGGACACAGTTAACTACAGCAAAATAGAGAGTTCAAGCTGAAACATGCCAGAGCTAGACCTGTCTGGATATTCATCTGAACACAGTAAGATAAGATTAATTCCCCTTAAGGAAAAGGAAAAATCACCATATTAAAATACGCCTTTTCCTTTCAATTCGAGGAAGTGAGCAAGACACTTTTCTCCTCTCATCAACACAAATCTTGCAAAATCAAGCCTGTGAAACCTCCTCTCCACAGCAGAGTACATATCACCCTTTCCTACACATGCCAAGACATCTACATGCAAGCAGAAGTCAGAAAAAACTGCAAAGCTGGAAGCATTTAAGAAATCAGAGCAAGTCACAGAAGACCTAGATTTGCTACTGCATCATTTTCACATAGGTGAAATCATTTATGTTGACTCTTAAGTACCAAGTAAAATCAAAAGAAGATTCTGCAGAGGTCACAGTAAAGAAAAGCAGCAGCCTGTTTTGCAGAGCTGGACTGCCTTCTGTATAGTGCTCATCTTGGGTAATCTTCAAAGCAACCCTTCTGCTAGAATTCCTCCCTTGCCAAAGAGATGCAACATGGTCACTGTCACAGGGAGTTTTCCAAGTTCCTGCAGAGACCAAGCACTGCCATCTCCCATATTGCAAGATGCACTTCAGCTACAAGGACACTTTTAGTTCAAAAGCATAGGTTAAAAACATAAAATGCTACATCATTTGATCTACAGGTACTCAAGTTTTCTTCACACAGAATATCACCTCCTATACCACATTATGTATAGAGGTAGATCTTTTGTTCTCCCTCTGTCACACACAGGCTTGAGAAATTCAGCTGCCACTTAATAACAAGGTAATTGCGTTGAGTATACACAACTGTGGTTGCAGAGTCCAAGTTTTATCTACATTTGTTTTCAGTATGCTTGCCAGATTAAAAAAAAAAAAATCTCTTACAAGTCATCAAACTAGTAAAGAGAAGTATGTGTGTGGGGAGGGAGCCCGAACCTTCTGACATCCAACTTCACAAGTCATTCATAAAAAACACAACAGCAACTAACAAAACCATAGCCATCCTCTGTGAAGGAGAAAGGCAGGCAGGCTCTGACATGTACACAGACCTGCCTTCTGAAACACACTTCACTGCTCAGCACTCACCTCACAGCAGGTGGAAATGCTGCCCTGATGCCACCTCCATTCTCCTTTCTCACCACCCAACCTGCTGTACCTGCTGTCGCTCCCTTGCTGGGAAGGATGGAGCAGCTCACCTACTCCCCTCCCAAGAGCTGCTGTCACACCTGACATCCCCACCACTGCACAGCTTGCTTCTTGCTCAGGGCTCATCAGAAGTCCCTCCTCCAGCAGCTCTCACGCTTCGGAAAGCCAGCAGATGAGCCCTTCCTCACCGCACTTCACACCAAAGAGCTGGAAGGCAGGAAAGGGCTAAACAAATCAGAGCAAGAACTCCTCTGACAAGTCAGGAGAACAGGGTAAGTCAGCAAGCAGCTTCTCCCTTTTTTCCCCTCAGGGACTCAGAAGCTCTGCCCAAAACCCTCCTCCCCTCCAGCCCTCTCTACCCACTGTTTTCTCCCAGTTTTCCTATTTCCACGCTTTGCCCTCACATTATTAACTCCTCTTCTATCAAAGCAGCACTGACACCCTTTTGTGAAAACAGTTTGCTATATTAGAGCATAAGAATACAATGATTATATCTTCTGTGCATTCTAGATTAATAGCGCAATACATTTTAATTGCCAGATGAACGCTCATTTTAAGATCCAAATTAATGCCATAAATGAAAGAGTTACACAGAAGCCTCTGTCAAACCACAGAGTAACTCATTTGCAAAACTGCTCCAAACAGATCTACACTAGATAATATTTACAGCAAATCAGAGCGTGTCACTGCAACTTGCCTTGTACGTACTGAACTCCAAGATATGATTGAAACATTGTGGATGTATTTTAACAGGCCAGACTCATCCTTGTGTATCGTCCACGCAGTGCAGACAAATGGATCTGCACCCATGGCAGATCCGTCGTGTCACACAGACTCTCTACATGCACAGTCACTTATAATTTTGCATTCAAAGTATCATGCCAGTGTGCAAAAGAAGTGGCAGGAATGAACATATTTATAGGCCAATTCAAAATGTCATACTCCAATAAGTAGAGGCATTCTTCCTATTTAATGAAAGCCGCTGGAGTCACTTTACTCAAGAGGCGATAGCACGATACCACACTCGTGATGATGCAACAAGCTTGGCAGAGCCACAAGAAATAAATTCTCACGGGAAGAGAAGGAAGGTTTAAGTGAGCAGGGAACAGTGTGAGGATCCGAAAGGCTACCATGCACATTCATGTTTTAGACTGTGTTTTACTGGATAAAAATGTAACAGCTGCTGATACTACCATTCCTCCCTGTCCAGCATCATATGTTCCTGCCTCTGTGTCACCTCCTCAGCTACAGTGATACTACGCATGATGAGGAACTGGTTTGACCTTAAAAAAAAACGACTACTTTTCCAACATTCATCTGTAAGACACCGTAAAAGTAGTATTCAAAGCCTTCTCCTCAATGGGAATACAAAGATTTGGTAAACACATAAAACATGGTCACGGTCCCAGACTACTTTGTGCATCATAAGAAACGGTTACATCGTAAAAAGAAGTCATTCTATAAAAGTACCATAAATAGCCAATTAACAGTATCTTCTTGTCTGAGCACATCTTGGGATGTACTAACATGGCCTTCTAATCATGCAAGTCAGGCTGTGCTTCTCTATTATAAGTGATGGACGAAACAGACCAAAAAGAAAACGTGAGGACAAACATCATGAAATACTGATTTTTCAGAATTGTCATATTAACACATGGGAAAAAGGATAGAAATCAGGGAAGCAGCAGTCGTGTCTTGGAGGTCAATATGTACAAGGTGAGTTGCAGTGACACACGGCACTTCGCTGTAAGTATTAACTAGTGTAGATCTGTTCAGAGTAGTTTTGTGAACTATTAAAAATCATGGGGGAAGAGAAGGAATACAGTAGACATATCGGTAATAAGAGATACAATTTATTTGTACTATTTTTCCCTTTTGAAAAAAATCTACCAGTAAGACCTCAGCCTCCAAATAAAACTTTCAAATGTGTGGTCTGTAGGCACAGAATGGTAACTTCAAAAGATCAAAATTCTGGAAATGTTTATAACAAAGAATCGTGAAGGCATTTGGCCATGGCATTTGGCAGCACACCTTCTGGGTCAGAAAGACATTCTGTTGGAATAAAACCAAGATAAAATCTAAAGAAAATATTGCTCTTGACAAAAAGACAAAAAAATAAAAGATAGCCTAAACAAGGACTGAAAGGAGTAGGTGGGTCATTGAATTTCTAGATCATCATCATCATAAGACTGGCCTAATGCTCTTCAGTACTAGAATCCTAGTTATTCCTAATTCACTAACAGAGGTGCCATGCTAGCAGCTTAGCTCTTCACCTTCCTTACAGGTCTCTGAAAGCCAACTAGCAGAATGCCTTTTCAAGGCCACAACGGCAGTAGGACTGTTGCCATAAGATCTAAAGAACTATGCTCAGAAAATGAGCATCACCTGAGGGATGAACTGCTATGGTGGGTGTAAGCTTGCGAGCTTGCTCCCAAAAGATGAGTTTGTCTATAACAGAATGACATTGGCACCCTTTGCAAACTTTCCCCCAGGGCTAGAGCTGTATCACAGACATTTACAGGCATTTGTATATCTTGATATAATTCATAGCTCACTAGCTTTAATATCCCAAATTTGCATGCCGTGTTCTGAACCTTAAGGGCAAATCCTTCTTATACAAGAGATTTAATAATAAAGGATTTTCTTAGACTGTATGATACTGCCAGGTTTGCTTTATTTCTTCTTTGGTTGGTTTACTGTAGAAATAAAATCCTGGTTTTGGCAATGCTGCCTCTGTAATAAAATGACCATCCTGAATCCCAGAGGCAAGAATGTCTCTTGACAGGTACAGAAAAGTCTCTCAGATCCATGGCTTGTCTACCTTTTTTCCATTTGCCAGTTTCCATCATTCCCATCAGTATAAAAGTCAGAAATACAAATCAATTTTGAGCTTAAGAAACCTGTTAACACTAGATACTTGCAGATAAGCAGGCATTAATCTTTCATTTGATGAAAGCCAACAGAAAAATGCTGCAAGACACTAATCATGAAATTTGATCACATAGAGCTTGGTATTGTTCACAGGACATATCAAGCATTCTGCCTTTTAAACAACATACACTAACACGGCTTTCTAATAAACTATTTTTGCTTATTATTCTACATTTAACTGCTCCCCAGGCAAACCTCTCTGCTGTTGAACTATACAGCGATTTCTCCAGGGCCTCTTTTCAGCCCTGCAAGCTGTCAAGCAGCTCTGGCCAAAAAAAGAGGAAAGACTATGTTATATTCAGGAAGCTGAAACTCATTCGAAGGGTAACCAAACTGCAGTAACACAACACAGGTACAAGATAATAACTACAGCAAAACTTACTAGGGCTCAGATAGGAACACATGCTCTGTGACCCCCACCTTTTCATTTCTGCCTCTTCTGCCCGATTTCTGTGGAAGACACCGCATACCTGCAGTAAGTTCCATATCAACTATACATGTCAACCCATACTCTTCTAGAAGAGAGCCCAGCATGTGCAACAACTGTCTAGGACTTTATTCTGAAAAGTGGGTCAATCTTCTCAGAAGGGAGTACACTTAAACGTCTTCCCACCCCAAATAAAAACTGGAGGGGAAAACAGCCTTTAAAGCAAAAATGGCAAGGGCAGTATATAGCAAAAATCCTCTGTCTAAGGAAAAAAGTGCACAGTAAGTTGTGAAGTGGCAATGTGGGTCACTATTCCACAGTCCCTTCTATCTACATTCATCACAGACAGCAAAGCTTCGAAGCAGAATAAGCTGCTCAACACTACAATTATTCTAAGCAAACACTAACCATTTCCAGAAGGGAAAAATAACATAGAATTGCAAATTCAGTCCCCGGTTGAGGTCTTAAGAACATTTTTATTTCATTAATAGGTCTCAGTTCTTTGTATCTGCATACAAATAAAAAAGCAATACTTGCAGAACATTCTTCTGGTTATTTCTTCAAACACACTCTCCTTTATCCACCCATATTTCATCTTAAAAAGGACTGCTGCAAGCTCCAGATTAAGTACTCTTTTTGCTCTGGAACACTTAAACATCAAAAAAATACCAGGAGGTGTGGGAAGGGAGCCACGGGCTTCCTTTGAGGAATAGCAATCCTTCTCATTAGAATTTGAAATATTCTTCCTGAATATCCTATTATCTTTCTAACAGCCCAAACTTACTGGGAAGTAAGCGGAAGAAAAGAGAACAATACCTTTCAGACACCAGAACATTTCCAAACCAACAAAGTTTCTCATCTCCACCCCTTATTTTTAGGGTAGGAAGAAAAAAGTCATCATGTCCTCTAATAAGAGGACGCCACAGATGAAAGCACCTCAAAGAAGCTACCTACCGCTGTATAGCTTTCCATTAACTGCAGCAGTTTATCAAGTTCTCAAACATGCCATAACAAAGTCTCCAAAGCTGAAACCGTACAGGGCTCCAGCAAGGCGAGGAGCTCTGATGCAGTTTCATAAAAATACAACCCTACTGCTTCCAAGATGAGTTCAGATCTGGGAATAAAACAAAAAACATACTTGTACAATGCTGAGCCTAGGCTAAACAAACCAGTACCATATTTTCACCACACTCACAAAATTATACACAATCACCTGATCCAGCTACGTAAAACTCAGATTCAATGCCAGGCTCAAGCACACCCCTTGTAGAGCCATGCAAAGCTACACACTGCGGAATACTTGTTAAGAAAAGTGTCAGTGCACAGAACAAGGTTACATATACCCACACCACTCCAGAGCTTCCTCTAATACCTCTATTATCCAAATGTTCCTACTATGTAAGGTATCACGTACACATCCACCACTTTGTCAAATATTTATACTCACTATTAACTCTCAATTAGCTAATTTGCCCACGCTGAAAATATCCCCTTCACCTCTTCCAGAGATCCTCTTCGCATCCTTCACTCAACACAATCTCTAAACCTGATTGCAACTAAGGAAAAATTACACAGACGGTACCTAGAGGAGCTGTGGCATCTCCTGAGTTCCCACAGCGAGGAAGGCGGAGATACAGGAGGGCTGACTCACACCTTGCTAAAGGAGACATGACAAAGAGCCCAGGATTAGCGGATGGCCGAGAGGCTCCTGCCAGCTACTCACTGGCTGAACCCAAACTGCCATCCCTTTCTCATCTTTGGCCGCAGCCAGGGGCTTGGAAAAAACTAATGAGAAAACAACAGGGAACAGCCAACGTACAAGCCATAAATACACACACAAGAGAGGCTCCATAAGCCCGAGCATTTGTGCTCTTTCCTGCCAGCCTCTCAACTCTTCAGGTTGCTTGGGAGTAACTCCTGTTCCAACATGCTGAGCTGGAAGCTACCACAGCCAGTTACCTCCACATAAGAAAAGAGTTTCCGGCAGTCTTGCTGAGAAGCCCCTGAGGCCAGTTTAACAATCTGACTATGCCCAAAGATATTCAAGCTCTGAGAGAAAGATGAAATTTATCTTTTCTTTTAGTCATTTTTCATCACTTTCTTGTCACTCCAAGGAAAAGAGCTGACAAAAGCTTCCCGCAACTACAAAAGAGAGACCGAGTTCCAATGCTGTGACTCTTCCCAGCCTGTCACAATTGAAAAAAACCCCAAGCTTAGTGACAGACCTGCTTTAGGAAGTAAGGGGGGAGAAATATTAACAGTATTCTTCTTCCCCCTTTTGCTTCAACATTTGCAATACTCAGTTTATTTCCAAACTGAAATCTGGAGTGCCTCCCTAACCTAACTCTCTCTAGCTCATGCACGCCTACTACTTGGATTTTCAATCAGCTCTCACAGATGAACGACCAAAATATGAAAAACTTAATGCAGCCCTAGAAAGACAAATTGACAGCCAGCTGCTTTAAGGCAAAACAGAATGCTTGAGTCAATACAAAGTCCGCCCCAGAAGCTGGTTTCTGAAAATTTTAGAACTTAATTCGGTTTTTCTCTCCCAACAAATCTTATAAGACTGTCTATTAATTGGGGGCAGGGAGGTGAAGAAAGGCAGGTAAGAAATGCAAGGTCTTATTTCACAAGGAACAGTGCTAAACGCTGTCTTAATTTCCATCTTTCCCTATGACGAAACCTCAGCTTAAATGCAAGTCCTGTAAGTATCATTAGTTTCACTAATGATACTTCACTGTTTAGAGGCCTCAGGAAAGCAATCAGAGTCTTTTTAATGATATTCTGTTACTTCCTGGAAAAAATCACAGGCAGGACCAGAGGTACTGTAATGAACTGAGAACTACTTAAGGTAAGATTCATTAATTTTATTTCAGAAGCACTAGAAACCATTTCTTCCACCCAAAAGATGCCTCTAAGAACTGAAATTACAATACCACTCACTTTCCAACGCAGTGAAGTTGCAACTTGTTTGTAATCGCACCAGTTCCTTCCCCCACACGTACCAAGAAAACTCGACAGCAGCATGTACTTGCTATAGCTAAATATACTGGTAATATATAACTACCTAATTTGCAACCCTGCGAATGCATGTTTGGAAAATATGGCAGTTTGCTGGGCTTTTATGTAACGCAAATTTAAAACAGAAGAAACACCACCTACCATTTTCCTAAATTAGCATCTCATTCGGCTGTTACCAACCGCATTTCCACAAGCCAACTCCAGCGCCTCAGAAACAGCTCCACAAATAAATCGGATACAATTTATACCCTTTTTTTTTTTTCTTTTTTAAACCAAGAAGCCGTTTTAGCAGCAAAGCAAAGGTTTCACCCGCAATGGAGCCGGACAAACCCCATCGGCACCCGGTGGGGTGCCGGCAGCCCATCCCCGCTTCCCAGCATCAGAAGGACGGGGCTCCCCCTGCCTCGGCGCCCGCGGAGAAGCGAGGCCCGTCCCTGCCCCTTCCCCGCGGTACAGCACGTTTTCCGCTTCACCGCCCCTCGGCCAAGCCCTCCCGCGGCCACGGAGGGCCCAGCCGTGGCACGGCCGCCACCGCAACCCAGCGGAGGCAGCCCCGGTGCGGGCACCGGCGGTTCCTCCGGCTTCTTCCCCCGCCGCCCCCCGGGCCCGCAGCCAGGGGAGGGGCGGCCGCCACCATCTTGTCAGCCGCCCGCCACCGGCCGCCCCCGGGCACAAAGGGTGGGCAGCACCGCGTCCCCGACCGGGCAGAGAAACACTCCCTCCACCCTCCCTCCATCCACACCCGGGGATCGAACCAGACATCTCCCCTCCCGGGCACCCCGCTCGCCCCCGCCCCGACTCACCTCCAGGCGGAGGGAGGCACCGCAGCCCCGCAGGAACTCGCGGATGTTGCTCAGGCACTCACCCTCCGTCCGCGGCTCCGGGTACACCTGCAAGAGAAGAGGCGGACGGCTCAGCGCGGGGCCAGCACGGCACGGCACGGCACAGCCGTCCCCCGCCGCTCTGCTCTCCTCACCTCCCGCTCCCTCCGCAAACGGCGGCGGCGGCACCGATCTCTCCCACTGAAGGGGTTGAACCGGGAAGTAAACACGGAGCACAGGAAATGGCGTGCGAGGGCAGTGGGCGGCGGGCAGGAGCGCAGGCAGGGGTGTCCCGGGCCAGGCGCGGCCCTGGGCGGCTCGGCTCGGCTGAGCTCGCTCGGCTCTGCTCCGCTCCGCCGCGGGGCGGGCGGTGACGGGAGGGCGGGCAGGGAGGCGCGGCCCCGCCCCGGCCCGCCCGCAGCCGCAGGGGGGAAGGCGGAGAGCTCCGCTGAGAGCGCGCCCGGGCCTTGCCGCTTCGGCGTTTTTTATTTCTTTTTTAGATAATAACACACACCCCCTGCCCCCCGTGCCGCGAAGGGTTTGGGCAGCAGGGGCGGCCCCTCGGGCCTGGGCTGACACAGCCCCTGCCCGGGCTGACACTGAGCCGCGGCGGTGTCCGGGGTTAAACACCCGTGTCGTTCGTGGGGCTGCCAGTGCCCCTCTTGTTTTGCCTTTGCCCTTAAGAATCAGGTTTTGCAACAAGGAAATAGATCAGAAACGCCCCAAAGACCGCGGTGGAGAAATACCGGCACCCAGAGTTAATGATCTACCAATTGCAGGGTCCGATGTTAACGAGCTTCGTTTATCTGTAGCTTTTTAAACAGCTGCAGTCTCCTCCTACCCCAGAAAAGAAGCAACTTCACAAAGAGGAAAACCTTGACTGAACTGAACAGACCTTTTGGCAACGCAGCCATGTGCTTTCTGTAGCCACATTCATGCTGCCTTCAGTTCAACCTCCACCGTGAAGTGTAGACCTTCCACAGAAAAGCAGCCCAGCTCCATGGGCTTCGGGGTTGCAGCTTAACTTAACAAAGCTTAACTTGAATTCTGTGCGTACACAGGCATCATTTCCCAGTAAGCTCATTGATTTCTATGAAGTAGTTTAGCAAACAAAGCATTTCCCAAACCCAAGAGGTAAGCAGAACCGCAGCCCTGGCCACCTCGTTCTGCTGGAAGGGGACAGCCCAGCACACAAGTGCATTGCAAGTCGCTGGAAGCTGAGGCGGCAACAGGCGGCGTCATGTCCTTCGATTAGGCATTACACTCGGAAGTTTGGTTGACTACACGCGGATGTGAAGGCTACACAAGCTCACAAGCACAATCCGTCTCCATGGCATTGGGAATGTCACATAATGTTCGAAAGTTCTATCAAGCTGAAACCAGTGTAGTGCCTTTCCCTATGTTTATACAGCATAAAAGTTATTTCTGTCCCTATGACACCACAAAAATTAACAAATACAACAGCATGACAGGGTGAGCCTGGTACAAACAAATTTAAACACAGGTCACTATAACTTTCTAAGCACAAAATTCAAATGAGTTTTAAATGAAAGCCACTATTTCATAATACAAGGAGTTTGGTAGCCATGAGTTGAATGATTTTCTATTCCTCAGGCAAGCACCACTCCCCCTGCACCCCCAAACCTCCTCAAATTGTTTGGTAAACTGCTGTGGGTTAAGAAAAACCCTCTTACTACACAAAACCATAAAGGGAACACCAAAGAAGTCCTACATGAGTACAACAGTCCAAAAGTTGATCTCAACAAATTCAGAAAGAATACAAGTGGAGAGAGAACCCTCCTGGAAACACCAAGAGCTTCATCCTTCTTGCATTGTTTTTGCTGGTTTCACATTAATTGCTTGTTATACTTTTTGATTACTTTGATTAATTTACTTCTTAATTCAGTAAGAAATCTCAAGCATTGTCAGTCACGTCAGCGTCCCTTGTTACAAAGGGTTCCTAAGAATCCCATTAGTATTTCCATGAAAGCTGATGCTTCTAAGATGCTCCCATCTCCATATTCCTAATATTTACACAATAATTACAGAGTTGCAGCTTGCAACTTTTTTCTTTAAATTATTTGCATAATAACCGGTTTCGATCTCCCTTTATGGATCAGACTTCCTCATCTCTTTTTTGCACCAATGATTTTTTTGTTGCTTCTACTTCATCAAGACGTCTTTTCATTCTGAGAAACCTTAAAATGACTTCTACTCCCCAAACAAGAATAACCTCTAACAAGAAATTACAGTAAATCTAGATATCACTCAAAAGAAGCAAATTACTTGTCTCATAACATAATCAATGTTAACACTCTTTATTCCCAAAGTTCCCACATGTTACGCACATAACTCAGTAATTGTAAAAAACCCAGACACAGCTACTACTACCTCCTAAGAGACTGCATGTACCTTATACCTGGAAACAGGCCAATAAAAAATAGGTAAGGAGGAACATCTGATTAGAGGAGGGCAAAAGCTTCTACTTAAAGATTAAAGGAACAACAAGCAAAGAAAACCCAAACCCTGCAAACTGTCCTCTGTCTGGTCTGAAAGTCTAAAATCCATGCCAAGTATAAGTCTGAGAGACCTCAGCCCTACCCAGCACTACAACGCATGTTTTTAATTAAAAATCATCTTGCCCCAAAAGAATAAAATAAGTTACAGTAAATCTTTAGAAATCTTCTTGCACAAAACAAGGGAACAGATTTTAGTGGCAATGCTAGAAGCAGACTACGCTTTCTCAGCTCTGTGGCTATTGTGGCATTTTTATCCAACAGGAGACAGAAGCATATGGGTAACAAATCTAAAAATATCTTAGCATTTGTATCCTGCTAGAAATGTAAAGTGTTAATGATCCCTTAAAAAAAAGCAAACCCATTAAGTTACTTACCTGGGAAATCTTAACGTGATTCTGGTAACCTTCTCCTACAGATGGCTGAGAAACACAGTGACCTGAGTAACAAACTTGGAAGCTCTGACAGAATCTTAAAGCTCAATTATGTGGGCCAAGCCAGTGTGAAAAATCACACCTATAGTCTATGACATCCTCTACATGCAGTTAAAAGGGAGGGTGGTGTCTCTCTCATGGGTCATGTTCATAGACTCACTGACTATTCAAAATAGAACAGAACATAACGTAAGCAGACCACAGTATTAGACTGCCTGAAAAATGGCAAATACAATCAGAGAGAAAGGATAAACAAAATAAAATTTAAATAGTGTCATACGCCAAAATTACTTAGCTTAATAAAAAACAGATTGCACGTACATAAAGCCAGTGAAATAAAGAGGTTACGTATCTTCCTCTCCAGTATTTGCTTCATCCTCTTCCTTTCACAGACCAACACGTTAGTTCATAAATAGGAAGTCTGCTTCTTAGATGTCTATACAACTCCTATTACAAAGAGGCCTCAATGTCCAACTGGAACCTCTACGTGCTGCAGTAATACAAATAAAAAAGGTTAACAGTAATTAGAAAATATAAGTATTCCAAAGGGATCTGACAGATTCTTAATTAGGGACCAGGGCTCCACAGTGGAATCCAAAGAGACAAGTGGAAGGTAATACACAGAGCAGCAACAGTTTAAACCACTTCTTCATAGTTCAGGGACAGGTTCTGATTAAGATTTAATCTCTCAGGGAGTAGTTCTGGAAATCACAGCTAGTTCAATGAGGACACTTGCATGATGCACTGCAGCTATCAAGGAGCAGAGCACATTTTCCACCATCCAGAGAAGACAGAGAACAATGTGCGATACAAATAGATGGTACCGGGCTAAATGTTGGATTCATTTTGACCAGTTTAAATCTATGATTTTAATAAACAACTGCATAAAAAAAGGCAATGCAGAGGCAGGCAGCATCAAGGTTTAACAGGGATAGTCTTAGAAAAAATGAAAAAGGCCAGGAAAGCCTTTGGACCAGGAAAGCATATGAAGAAAATAAGCAAGGAATGTGTAAAATAATGAGTTTAAAAGAAAAATAAAAGAAAATAAAAAGAAACAGCAACAACAACTTTGATTGCAATGAGTAAACACAAGAGATCAATAAAAACTTCAGCTATACGTACAGGAAACTAGCTGTTCACTTGCATTTATCTGCTGAACAAGTTGACAAAATGAGTTAAAGGAAGAGAGGTGTATGAGGTCTTTAAATATAAACTGGAATCTACCAGGAGGGCAACAGCAAGAAACTGAATTACAGCAGAATTACAACATATAAGTTAAAAAAAATATAATCATTTATCTAGCATGACATATAATACGTACAATGTGGTTTACTATGTAAGAAGACTATCTCCATTACTAGAAAGCAGAAACTAATAGAAAACATAAAAAGCAACTGCAAACTAGTAGGCATGTCCAGAGCCACTTAAAAATGTCCCGTTCAGGAGCACAGCTGCCAGCATCTGCAGTACAAAGACTCAGCCTTGAAGAAGGGGAAAACCCCCTAAAGAGGCAGCCCTGCACTGTGAAGAGCATTGCAAAAGGATGCAATCCCAAAGGGAGGTGTTGTAGGGACAGGGTGAACAAGGGTGCTGTCCTCTGTCACAATGTGACACCTTTCCTGCACCTTTCCTGCACCCTGCTTATTCTCCCTGGAGTCTTTTACACTGTATCGACCTCACAGCCAGAAAGAGTTTTCTCTCAATGTTTCAAAACACCTTGTATACACCGAGCATTACCACACTCTGATCAGTAAAAATACTATAAATGAACAATGCAGCAAAGCTAGTGAAAGGGTCCTATTGATCACACACAGTCCCACAGCAGCTGTGTTTTGCATCCAGCCCCCTTGAGTGGCTAAGGCACAACAACATCAAGGGCAAATGATCTTCTGATGGAGCATGGTGGCACAGAGGCCAATACCTCCTGCACAGGCACTGCAGCCTGGGGTTTGTCGCCACAGTTTGTGTCCAGGGATAAAAAATGAGATTAAAAAAAAAAAAAAATCATGATCAGGAAGTCAGGCCATTTTCACTCTAACTTGGGCTGTGAAGCTGCGGGTGATTCACTGCCCAGCAACTCCTGCAGGTTCCTTCCCTCACCACCACCCCAGCTGTGTTACCTCCTGCCTGCTCCTGCACTCACGCCCAGCAGGACCCATCCTTTGAGGCATTCGGGTTTCTCACTCCATCCTCCATCCCAGAGCACCCGCCCTCATAAATTGCACCTGGCAGGGATGAAAGAGAGAGAGCAGCATCACACTGGCATCATCCATAGCTACACAGGAGGACATCATCTGCTTCTTGAGGGAGCATCAGCTAGGGGCTGACGACAGGTGCAGTGCCCCCTCTGCAATCAGCGAACAGAGGTGGGCTCAGAGGACTGTGCATGGAGCTTCTCCCAGGACCACAGGAGCCACAGCTGCACTTCAAAGAATTGCATCTTCCACGTCTCCAAGTGAGGGGCACTCTGCAGTTCGAGCCACCCGCTTCATGGATTGCACATCTTGCTGGCAGCATTAGGTGACATTAGCAGCATGCTATATTTAAACTAAAAACACAGATCAGGATTCTCAGCAAGGCACAGTTTTGTTTTAAAATTAGGTGCCTTGATGGAATGCCAGATCTTACCATGCTACTGTTTCTGTGGCACAGTAGCTCTTTAGTACTGACTTTTCCCAACCTATAAAACCTGCTGCTCACAAACTTTTCAATAATAACCCCCGCAGCAGTCACTGTGTGTTAGATACATGTATTCTGGCATAAGGAAACCCATGCTCTGAGAATGCAGCAGCAGGCAGTCAGCATAGATAGTAAGAGCTAGATCCAGTAACAGACTGAAGCTCTTACAAGCCATGAACTACAGTGCCCAAATTTTAAATTTGCAGGGTTTACGCAAGAATTCACCCAGGCTCTGCGTATGACACAAGGGGCAAAGTAGGTGCCTTAACATACACCCTAAAATTCTTACATGCTGAGAAGGATACCTGGCCTTGAAGTTAACCTAGAGCTAAGACAATGCAGCAAGCAAAAGTGGATCTATGCTTGTGGCCCCATCCAGGACTTTAACACAGTGTGCCTCCCTCTACTTAGCATCCCAAACTCCAGTCACCTCCTAGACTTAGGAGGGTCCTTTGAGTGTCCTCTGGAAGAACTCAACAGTATATCCTCTCTGACAAGTGACAGGTGTCCAGTTCTTATTAAGTAACTTCACATGGAAATTCCCAAACCTCTTGGCCTTGGACACCGCTATTAATGACACCTGCAGCACCAGCTCTTAGATCCCACTGCCTTGCTCCACAACTATCAGCACAGCTAACCCCACATCTGACACTCCTCTGGTGCACATCCTATCTCGCCACACCAGCACCTGTACTCCATCCTTCCCTCTATCCCACCTCAGACCACACAACATCACCTTCCCAATCAGCAACTCCAATCCCACATTTAGACCTAATCTACCACACAACCTTATCCCACCACCCTTCCTTTGCTGCCCTACAGACCATACTGACTCATCAGCCACAGCTCCATGCTTCTTCAACTTCCACCTTGCTATGGCACCTAGAACCATGTGGTGGGTTGACCTCGGCTGGATGTCAGGTGCCCACCAAGCTGCATTATCGCTACCCATTTTCAGCTGGACAGGGGAGAGAAAATATGATGAAAGGCTCATGGGTCAAGATAAGGACAGGGACAGATCACTCACCAATTACTGTGGTGGGCAAAACAAACTCAAGTTGGGGAAATTAAATTAATTTATTACCAATCAAAGAGTAGAGTCATCAGAAATAAAACCAAATCTTCAAACACCTGTTCCCCACCACTCCTTTCTTCCCAGGCTTAACTTTACTCCTAATTTCTGTACCTCCTCCCTCCCAGTGGCACAGGGGGATGGGGAATGGGGGCTGCAGTCAGTTCATCACATGTTGTCTCTGTTGCTCCTTCCTCCTCAGGGGAAGGACTCCTCACACTCTTCCCCTGCTCCAGCGTGGGGTCTCTCCCATGGAAGACAGTTCTTCACGAACTCCTCTAGCATGGGTCCTTCCCATGGGCTGCAGTTCTCCACTGACTGCTCCAGCATGGGTTCCTTCCACAGGGTGAGGTCCTTCAGGAACAGACTGCTCCACCATATGGGTCCCCCATGGGGTCACAAGTGCTTCCAGCAAACCTGCTCCAGCCTGGGCTCTTCTCTCCACAGTCACAGGTCCTGCCAGGAGCCTGATCCAGCTTGGGCTTCCCACAGAGTCACAGCCTCCTTTGGGCATCCACCTGCTACTGTGTGGGGTCCTCCATGAGCTGTAGGTGGATCTCTGCTCCACTGTGGACGTTCATGGGCTGCAGGAGAACAGCTGGTCCCATCATGATCCGCACCACAGTCTGCAGGGGAATCTCTGCTCCGGTGCCTGGAGCACCTCCTGCCCTTCTTCACTGATATTGGTGTCTGCAGGGCTGTGTCTCACATTTTCTCACTCCTCTCTCAGTCTGCTGTTGCACAGCAGGTTTTTTTTTCTTCTTCTTGAATATGTTATCCCAGAGGTGCTACCACCACCATTGATGGGCTCAGCTTTGGCCTTGGCATTGACTCTGTCAGACACAGGAGAAGCTTCTAGCACCTTCTCACAGAAGCCACCTCTGCAGCCTCCTGCTACCAAAACCTCACCATGCAAACCCAATACAAACCAGGACCACTTTGAACGAAGACTCTTCCAGCTCTTCGAGTTCTTCGCCTGCATGTATTCAGAAATGCTTGTCTGCTTGACCAGCCTTCATTAACAGTGACCTACATTCAAATACACTGATGTTCTGGTTTAGCTGCCTCAGTCATTTATTGGAAATAGCCCTCAAAAACTAAGTTCTGCCAAGTTTGTAAAGGAAACATGCATTTTGGTTAAAATGCCAGCCAGGTCTGTGGCAGCCTCAATAAACTGGTTCTTTGAGTCTTACACAACAACTACAGCCACATTTTTCTTTAATCTGCCCTGTGAAAATGATACTATAAAACTGATACAGCTGTTTCAGCTCATTCTTTCAGATATGTACCTGTATTAAACAATGTTCAAGGAAACAGTCCACTCTTTGCAGTCAAAGTACAGTACTTTTGTTACTTCCCTTGGACACTGATCAAATTCCCATCAAAGGCTACAAACTGACTCCCAGGAGACAGGTATTCAACCAAGCCCTAAGACACAAACATGGCAAGTTAAGGGCGCTGGGACATTCCAGATGGTATTTTGTTTTCTCAAGTTTCCAATATATTTATATTTTTCACCAACCTCCCCCCCCCCCAAAAAAAAAAAAAAAAAAAAAATCAAAAAAACCTCTACATTAGACAGCATTAAGAAACCAAGAATGCCAAACATGTAAAATTTAGCAAACACAAGACAGACAGCTGTCTTTTTAATGGCAATGACAGTCCACTTGCACACCCAACTTGTGAACTGAACCAGGCAGGAGCCCTACTGAAACACATGCACAGGAGTGCGCATGAAGAATTTAATATATATGCATGAGAGCACTAGTTGTAGCTGCAGGAGTAATCTTCTTTCCAGTGCTTCCTAAATGCTGTGAACTACAGAGTGTTTCAAATATATGGACCAAATTTGAAATCACTGTGACTTGTTCTTCTGGGGATACACCAAAGACTCTGGTTTTGTGCCACCATTAGTGACTAACCTGGACGACCTCAAGAATAGAATCATGGCAGCGGTGATCTCAGTGGAAGAAGACATTCTGAGAGGTGTCTGGGGTGAATTCAACCATCATCTGAAGGGATGTCCCTCCACTATCGCTGGAGGGAACATGAAGCATTTTTAAAACGGTTACTGAAACTCGGTAACTCATTAAACCATTTGTAAATTTTTGTGTAAATGCAACGTGTTGTCATCATGAAATACACTGCTTTGAAATTGGTTCCATCTTTTGAAACACCCTGTATTACCCCTAATTCCCATGGTTTTTATTATCTTCTTGGTATTTCAAAGACAAAGAGGAAATCAGCTAGCGTGCCACTGTCACCAAGCCCATGCAGTGTTACCAGCCTGACACTGCAGAGCTCCAGGGGGGCCAGCATTAGGTGCCTGCAGGAAAATGTGTACTTCCCTGAAGTCAGTGAGTGGAAAAAGCCTGATGAAGTGCTGTTCCAGATGCAGGCAGCACCTGGGGAGACCCTACCTGAGGACGTTCCCCAGTGAAGGGAGGCTGGTGGGTAGGGATTCTGCACCCTTTCCCATATAAACCCTGCAGCGCTTCCCACACAGCGTCGCTGTTTTGATGCGGCACGAGCTCAGGCTTCAGGAGTCCAATCACTCAGGGTTTGTTTACGCTGGGAGAGCTCTGCTGCTAGATATGCTGGCATCGCTCCTCAGTGTGGATGTAACATATGCCAGAGAGGGAAATCCTCTGCCAGTCTAACAGTACCGCTTCCCCCAATGACTTTAACGAAGCCAACAAAAGCACTTGTCTGTCAGCACAGCTGCACCGGTGCTGGGGGGAGAGGGTGCACAATTTTTATTGCTTTTTCCCCTCCCTGTGTGTGAAAATATTCCATAGGACCACCAAAGCCCTCTCCCGGGCAAGCTGCCAACATCGTTCGACAGCGCTCTCTGCAGAGCAGGAAAATGGAGACCTGAAGGAAACACTCTTAGACCAGAGCAGCATTTTGCAGCTGGACAGGGAACTCTGCCCACCGGGTGCCAAAGGTCCCGCGGTGACCAGTCAAGCGACGGGAATGTCTCGCAGGCGAGGCCAGTGATCCCTCCTCGACTCCGCAGTGCCAGCGGTGGGTGACAGTGGCAACCACATCATCCCGAAAGATGTGCAGAGAAGGTGGCTTTGCTCCAGGCAACGAAGCCGGGGAGGGCGCAGGAGTGTCACACTGGCTGAGGATCAGGCAGCAAAGCGCAGCCAACCAAGGTGAAGACCGACACCGTTTCCACGCTGCCAGCTCACAGTATTTTTTGCAAGCCCTGTCACACTTGAAATGCTTTAAGGTTCCAGCTCTTCAAATCACAGCCACTGGGTAACAACTAATTAAAATTGTTATTTAAGGAAGATGTGTATTGAATTCCCCCCAGTGGTTCAATGCCAGATTTTAAAAGTGTATTTGTATAAATATGCTTATACACATACATAATCTGCAAACTTCAATGCTGAAGCCAGACTCTCAGTTTTTCTAAGGCTTGAGCTATAATCTTAAACATTTTCAGCTTAACAAGGTAGTGTCCTCAGCCACAAGCACGCAGTAGTAACCAGAGGGAGCACGCTGGTGGCATTCGCGCAGCTCTTCCTTTCCCCACGAAAACACAGCATTCGGAGAATGCTCTTGGTAGCAGCTGGGCACATGAAGGCTAAAGAATTGCTTTTTTTGTTGTCCATGTTAAGCACAGGCATAGAAAGAATGTATTCAGAAACTGTGGAAAGAACATTAATGAGAGTAAGACAAGCAAAACTACATTATCTTTCTGTGTTTTCTCACAAAAACAATTTAATCACCAACTGTTTTCTTAATTTCCCCCTCTTCTCAGGGTCTGGCATGACCTTATTTTATTCAGTCTAGACCTTTCCACATTAACAGGATCTGACAGATGCAAGTCCTCTGCTTCCTCAGCACACACAGGCACACCATGTTTCTCTAGGTAACATCCCTGCCACCAGAATTACAGAGCCAGCGCATTGATGGAAAAAGCAAGGGTGTTCTCCTTCAGTGCACGCATGCACCATTGCTCCCACAAGGCAACAGGAGTAATGTGGTAAATGGCAACCTGGCCAAAGACAACTTCATAACAGGACCGACTCCAACAGAAAACGATGCCATTAAGAAGCTCCCAGTAACACTTATGAGCGCAGCATCTATTCAGGAAAAAGGCACACTAACGACTTTGCTTGGGATAACTTTCCCCCAGCACTTGGCTCATCCTTGTGGTGCTTCCACCCCGGAGCAACAGCATCCGCACAGACGCCAGCGCTCCCCAAGCACGCAGCCACGGCAGGCACAGCTGCCCAGCATGGATTATTCTTGCCAGAAACACGATAATCTCCTTGGGAGGCTCTACGTAAGGACTATTGCCGGGGGGAAGAGAGAGAGCATGTGCATATTAAAATGCAGATTTTGCTTCCTGCCTCCCGGGTCTAGTCCTACAATGACCTTCTGCTGCTGCTGTAATACCAGCATCTGCAATACCTTCCCAATGGATTTCAGCAAGCAAAGGCAGGACAGTCCTTCGGTTCAGCCAGGCAGACCCCAACAGCCTCACAGAGGCTGCAGGGGCAGAGCCATCATCCTAGAGGAATATCCCAAATTCACATTGCTCAGGAGCAACCAGCACCTTGCCATTGCTACCTTAGCAGCAACCTCTACACACCACTGGTGGGAAGCTCACCATGGTTCCCAAGCTCCGCCTGGGCTCCACAGCCAGCTCAAGGCCAGCACTGCACCCTCTACAAAGGTACTGGGCTATAAAAATCACCACTTGTTATTACCTCTGGCTCCCCAACACCTTCCCTTTTTTCTTCCTTTGCAATGCTTGAAACACCACATTCAGGTCACACCTCATCACAACAGGACAAAAGTATTTAGCCCTGATACATCCATGTGAAATCAGAGAGGACAGAACATAAATGTCACTTGGCCAGAGCCGCGGTTGCTCACAGCCATCGCACCAACAAGGCTGGCAAGACAGGTGCCACATGTGGCAGCCTGAACCCTTCTTTTGGGGACTCTGACTCTTCTTCAGTTCTTGCGCTCATACACAGCAATTCATTTGCCCTGTGAGTCGCAGAGAGTTAATTTCTTCCTAAACTACAATTCACAATGCCTTGTTTAGCCGAAGACCTACATCACTAAAAAGAGAATACTGGTATACAATGTATTTATAGAAAGATCCTTATCTTTGCTGACATCAGTCCTGATACTATCCCAATCAATAGCCAAATTAATGTCGAGGTGCCCAATCCAGCCACGCACTGAGCTTCAGCCAGTGAAAGAGAACTGATTTATTTTCCCAGGGCCGGCCTCACGCCGGCTCCCCTCACATCCCGGCGATGCGGGAGCAGCATGAGGCGGCGGCTGCAGTTCGGATCAGCCCCCCGCAGCCAGCAGAGCAGCTTCTGCGGCTCTTCAGTCCCACGCTCGGTGCAAGGGCTGGGGATGGTCTGTTTGATGGAGGGGGGGCAAAGCGTGTGAGCCCCAACCGCACAGCCGGCACGCGTCCCCGTGCCCTGGCTTGAAAGCGCTGACCCAGCTGCTCTCGTCCCCTCCAGGAGCCCCTGACATGAGGCGGCGGGGGGGACACCACAAAGTGCCAAACGGCTGCTGCGTCGCATCCCCCAATGTGTCTTCCCTTATTTTCCCTGAACGGCACAAAGCTGTCCTCAAAACGATGCTTTCTGTCGAACAGATGACCAAAAATGAAAGTACAAACAAAACTTAATGGAGCGCGAAGCCTCATATGACAAGGAAAATTCCCGCTCCAGTTCTGATCTCTGTTTACAACGTCAAAAGTGGGTCAAACTGGTCTGCGATGGAGGAATCTGTTTGGAAAATGATCTCTGCGAGGAAAAACATCTAAGCGGCAGACAAGCGCACTGCAATGCTTCCACGGGGACCCTCTCCCCTGCCATCAAAGTCACTCAATTTTACAGCGCGGGGTTGAAATCCTGTAACTTGAAACCGCGGCTTTTCATTCAAACAGCCTTGAATTCAGCAATTCCCCGTCCTTTAGAGCAGATCAACCCATCAGTGTGTTTCAATACAGATCTCTGATCCTAAATAAAATTAAGACATGGCTGGGTTTGGTCAGGGTGGGGGAAGCTGTTGTGGTTTTTATCAGGTTTGTGTTTTGTTTTTAAAATAACTGCTCTCCCTTTTTGTTAATTTCTCGTGTTTAGGACAAGGTTATTGAGCAGTCCCATCACACTGCCTAACCCAACTATTTTGTTTTACCCTGTCATGGTTTCTCTCAAAATGCAAAGGAATCATAATGACATTAAATAGGAGCTCAAAATTGAGAGAAACAGTCTATAATAACATTACTTTCCAACATATTTTAATTCAGAGTTCTTGGAATCTGGTGAATTTAATATTTGCTATTTACTGCTGTTCAAGATAGAAAATGACTGTAATGTAAACAAATTTAGCCAAAACTTCCTGACAAGCAGCTCTGTATGTTATTCTGTGCAAGGATGGTATACAAATACACAGCAATCTAAAGGAAGAACATTCTAACCAGCCTTGAAACCCACTAATTTCTTTTATTGACTTCGGAAAAATGTGATTTTTGACCTTCAAGTGTTTCATTCCTTTCATGGTCACACAACCTTTATTTATGAAAAATCTTCTACTAATTACTCTGAAGGTACCCAGAGGCTTTAAAAAGCACAAAATGCAAACAAAATTTATTATTGCATTCCTGCACATATTGAAGTCCCTTTCTAAACATTTTTTGAAAGAAAGAAATACATTTGTACTATTTTCTAGAAAACATTAAAAAAATCAAACTGATAAACATTTCCTCTTATTTATAATTTGTATTTTTTTATGTTCTCTGTGGTTTTAGTCACTACTTTGCATTTACAGAAAAATGAGCTCTGTGAGTCTTCAAAGTGTCTGCTGATGTCAGATATTTATAGAAAGTTATGATCCCAAATGATCTTAAGAACTCTATCAGTCTACATCTGCGGAACAAATCTTGTATCTTTCAGACTTCAAAAAAGTCCAGTTTGAACTGGAGGCTTTCAGGACAAACAAGGAATAAAAAGACTCATTTAAAGTGCACACGGTATAAAAAGAAATTACTTAATGAATAGTAGCAAAAAAGACATTGAAAAAAATAGCATAATACAGTGAAGATGTAATGTTTTTATTAGCAAACAAATAAAAAGAAAGTATCGCGGAAATAGCTCTGACTTATAATGGTAGCTGACAGCATGAAAGAAGTATGTAGTATATACTCTGATTCTATAGAAAATGACTATTCACAATGTTGGACGTGAAAATGAGTTCATGAGTCTCTCAGATGCATCTACGAGTTAGAAAGTGCAACATAAAAGGCCCACAGAAATAAGCACAGTTCTCCTTACAAAAATAAGGATTCTCTAAAAAAAAAAATAAAATAAATGAATAAAAAATAAAATAAAATGCTGTTTCTCCCCAGACTTTACCTAAGCCAAAGCCAGAGGAGACATGCGAGGTTGGCAGGGACCTCCAGCAGCCACCCGTCCCAGCACCCTGCTCAATGCGGGGCAAGCTCGGGAGGCGAGATGCTGAAAACCTCCAGCCCTCTTCCCGCCCTGGCAGCCGTCCCAGCCCGTAGCAAAGCCCACGCCTCAGCACCACGATGTCCATGAGAAGCCCCCCTGACAGCTCCTTGTGTGCCAGGGTGGTGGTGCGGTAGGCTGTGGGGAGCTGCGCCCCTCTGCACACCCTCCTCTGGGTGTGGGTGCCACCAAGAGACGCCTGCCTGGACATCAGAAGTATTGCTCCTTTTAACGTGAAAAGAAGAGAGAGCCTCTCGCTCGCACTGAGCTGTCCCTAGTTACACTATACGCAGGAAAGCATGTTAAGTAGGGAAACACTTTTCTAAAACTTATTTTTGTCATGCCTTTTTATTTATTTCGTCATTTGGTAAAGCCCATTCCTCAAACCGAATTCAGGACTCCATAGTACTAAGCCTGACATCAACACAAGGGGAAAGATCTTTTCTGCCCCAAAGTCCAAAATTTTAGAGAGGTGCTCAGAAGGGGTGCCTGGAGTGGCACAGTGGGATGGGCTGCCAAAATCCCTCCTTGGGCTTGGTGGCACCAGACAAGAGAGCCTGGGAGCAAGAAGGCAAAGGCAGAGCCTGCCTGAGAAGATGGGCGGCCAGGCAGGGGATCCTCGCATTGAGGGGGTCTCTGCCCTCAGCCCCACACCACATGCATCACCCCGGACGCTGGAGCAGGACATTTACCCGCTCCAGAGCCACCGTTTACAGCCCAGTGCACTGGACAGCAGTTTGCACCTCATGTACCAGTGCCACAAAGCCACAGCACCCCAGGAGCAGACACAGACTCTTCAGCTCTATTACCCCTTCTAGCAAAACAGTCGCAGGGAAAGCTGGCGGTGGCAGCAGTGGCTTCAGCTGTCCCAGCTAGCTCCAACAGACACCACAGTAGACCCCAAGTTTACCCAAGCTCACACCACCACCAACACACTGCCCCCACCTTCATTGCTTCCATCGCCCATCAATGGCACCTGGGACTCTTGTAGGGTTTCCGCAGCCCCGCGCTACCTCCTGCTTTGTTTGTGAATTCAGGGTGGCAGGAACTACCTACATTCAGTAGAGAGGGACTCCAGAGCAGAGGCATAACCTTCATGCTACAGCACCACACAAACCAGTAACAGCCCCAGTCAGTAGAGAACTGAAGAACTGAAGGGAGACAGCCCAGCCCAGTGCCTTACTGAGCTCAAGGTACCAGTTTGCAGCTTTGTGTGACAGTGGACTACTTGAAAAAGAGCCACAGAAGGTAACAAAAGCCCACTACCAGCAGGCTCCAATGCATGCAGTGGTCTGACAACCACAAAAGGTGAAAAATATGGTGTTACTTTCAAGCAAAGAGTTGTCCCACCAGCATAGCAATGACCTTCATCAATCTTCTCTTCACCACCTCGTATCAGCTCACAAGGAAGTTTTGTCAATACGCTGGTCGCTACGTGCGCTACGTTGTTGAACGCCAGGTGGAAACAACAGCATCGTCCCAAGTCTTGAGGCACACTATCAAAAATCAAAACCCTTCCCTCTAGCTGAACTACGACAGGAATTACGAATGCACACATAACACATGAAAGTTACCTGACAGAGTACATTTTCTTCAAACGCAACACCGAATAGAGCTGTAGCGCATTTTTTTTCAACCCAAAAAGAACGAGATTTTTTTCCCACAGGCTACCAAGCAGTTAAAAACCCCAAATAACGCTAAAACAGCTTTCAAGAGAACTAAGCATCAAACATTAAGATGTCCTTCAGAAGCTGGAAGGGATGAGCTGAATCACCTCCCAAGCGAGGTGAGACACCGACTATTCCAGCAGTTGCGTAGACAAGTTTGCGGCCGGCTCATAGCACGCCAGAAAAGGTCCATAACACGCTCCCCTCGCCGCACCCCCCCCCAAAAAAAAAAAAGCTTCTCCAATGTACATCCAGCACTTGAGAGAGTAAGGCACTATTTTGCTCTTTTTCCTGTAAAACACACTTGAAGAATCCTGGCCCTAAATGGGGAAGCCCTTTTCAGCCAGGCTGCCCATTGCCGCTCTCCGCTCTCTTCCCGGCCCCCCCAGGGCGCACGCCCGACCGGGGCTGACTCCCCCCGCCCCACCGCGCCCTTCACCCCCCCGTGGCCGCGGGGACCCCCTCCCTCCCGCACGGGCGCAGGCGACGCGAGGGGACCCGCGGCGGACGAGGCCGCGTCCGGGGGCGGCGGGCCCGGCTGCACAAAGGGCGGCGGGGCGGCGGAGCGGGGGGAACCGGGCTCTTACTTTGTCTATGGTGCCCGGGAGCAGGCGGTCGAGAAGGCGGCAGAGCACCACCCCGTCCTTCAGGGAGGACTGGAGGAACCCTTCGGGGTCGGAGATGGTCTTTTTGGGCGACTCCAGCACGCCCAGGGCGATCAGCCACGTAACAGTCTGCTCCGCCGAATTCATGGCGGCGGCAGCGGCGGGGCGGGGGTCGCGGCACCCCGCGCCTCGCGTGGGTTTTGTGTCTCCCCGGGCGGGGGCTTCAGGCGGAGGCCGGCGCCGCCCCCATGTGAATGCAGATGACGACGCCGCGGCCCCGCCGCCGCCGCTACAGACACATGCAGCTGCAGTGCCGCCCCCTCCCCGCCCCCGCGCCGCCGCCGCCGCCGCCGCCCCATGACATCACTGGCAGCGGCGGCAGGCGGCCCCGCCGCGCGGAGGGGGCAGCGCGCCCGCGGAAGAGGCGCGCACCGCTCCGCACCCCAACCGCGCCGACCCGCGCCCACCCGCGCCCCGAGGGGCGGGCGGCGGCTGCCCCCTAGCGAGCGGACGGCGCCTCCGCGGGCGCGCAGCGGGACGGCCGCGCCGCAGGGAAGGAGCAGCCGGTGGCTTCCCTAGGGGCGAGGAAAAGTTACCGGATCCGCCGGCCCCTCATCTCTTCGGCCAGCGCCGTCGCGCTGGGAACAAGCCCCCACGGGCCTTTACTGCGAGGCTGTGGGAGACCGATGTGGCACCGGCTCCCTCTGGGAGAACCGGCGGCGGGTTCTCGACACGGGTGAAGCGATTTTTGCGTTATGCTCGACATTCTCACACACAAGCCCGTTAGGGAGCCTCAGCCCAGTGGCGGATCGCTGGCTCACCTCCGTGTGCTCCGTCACAGAATCGCAGAATGGTTGGGTTTGGAAGGGAGATCACCTAGTCCAACCCACCTGCTAAAGCAGGTTCACCCAGAGCAGATCACACAGGAACGTGTCCAGGCGGGTTTTGAATGTCTCCAGAGAAGGAGACTCCACAACCTCTCTGGGCAGCCTGTTCCAGTGCTCTGGCACCCTCAAAGTAAAGAAGTTTCTCCTCATGTTTAGATGGAAACTCCTATGTTACAGTCTGTGCCTGTTGCCCCTCATCCTATCGTTGGGCACCAGTGAAAAGAGTCCGGTCCCGTCCTCTTGACATCCATCCTTGAGATATTTATAAACAATGAAGAGATCCCCTCTCAGCCTTCTGTTCTCCTGGCTGAACAGACCCAGCTCGCTCAGCCTTTTCTTATAAGAAAGATGCTTCAGACTCCTAATCATCTCTGCAGCTCTCCGCTGGACTTTCTCCAGTAATTCTGTGTCCTTCTTGAACTGGGGAGCCCAGAACTGGACGCAGTTCTCCAGATGTGGCCTCACCAGGGCAGAGGGGGAGGAGAACGTCCATCGACCTGCTGGTCACACTCTTCCTAATTCACCCCAGGATACTCTTGGCCTTCTTGGCCACAAGGGCATCACACCTGAAGCTTGCCATGTGCCTCCCCAGTGCTCCTCCCTCCAGCTCCCACCCCTACGGCCTGTGGCACTAGTTGTGAAGCCAGTGTAAATACTCCAAAGGATGGGGAAGACTAATCTGAAATAAAGTGGTGAAAGCATTGCTGTGCTTTTTATTCTGGCAAAACCCATGCCTCAAGACTTGGCTTGGACTGCACTCAGTGTGCAATCTGTATTTTTTTTGTTAAGACCTGGTGTGGGCTTTTCAGGGCCCCTTATCGCCATCAGCCTCTCTGATGCAGCACACATGCTGGAGAGGCGATGCTGTCATGGCCCACGCTCTGCCTCTTTCCCCTTGCACCCCACCAAACCCCCTTGAGGGGCAAAACTGCCTTCAGCAGTGTTAGAGGGGTCATTGCCAACACTGAGCTCATCTCTCCGTTTCTGCTTGCAGCCCAGCTTGCCACATCCACCACAGCTCAAGAGCTGCATCTTTGTTGGGTTCTTTTCCTGGTCCAGAGTGCCCTCCTGGACCCACATGCTTCTCAGAAAGACAGAGGTCCGTTTGGGTATGAGATGATGTAACTCCAACATTTGATCTCCTTCTAATCCATAATAGAAGCAGATTTCTTAAAACTCTGATGCCTGAGGTGTGGTACCTCTTCCAAAATTAGTTAACATTAGCTATTTGAAACTTTGTCTTTCCTTTTGCCCCTTCCATATATATTTTGAGCAACAGCTTCCTACCCAATAGCTGGTTAGCTACAAAGAACACAAACATGGCTGGTTTTTGCCATTGGAAAGTCATGTGGATGACCTACCTGGAGAGCTTTGAAAAACGCTTATCACAAGTGGGGAAACCATTTTCAAATCTTCAGAGGAAAAAAGTGGAAGTGCCCAAAAGATTTAGGAGCATGCCAGTCCCTTCCTGGCTTCCCTCCGTGTCAGACTTTCCCTTACAATATATTTACTACAAACCATCCAAACTCTCTGCACTGCTTCCTTGTTTTATCCATTCCTCCTGTGTGCCTTAGTAGTGACCATTTATAACACAAGCTCACAGGACAGACGGATATTTTGCATCCGCACTATCCAGCAAGTGGAACCCATGCCATGGTGGGAGTTTTGAAGCAACAGAAACAATGAAACATAATTATTGCCAATCCGCACTCCTTTGTTTCACAATTAAACTGTGCTGATTCTCTTCTGTCCTGACTATGCTTCCACTTTTGCTTCTAAATCATAAACTAATAATATACTTATTTAAGCACCCTTTATGATAATGTTTAAGCAACCTAAACTCTTTCTGAAGGCATCAAAAGGCATGATTTTAACCACTTTTTTCTGCAAAACATTTTAAATATATGCAAAGCTGAAAAAGTCAATTTGGTACAGATTCTCATAAATAAAGGATAGATATGGAGCATGTTTGTATGTTCAGGTAACTTCCAGGTCTTAAATCTCTTTACGCAAGTAAAGAAATTTTTATATTTTTATATTTTTTTTGGTTTAATCGTATCTGGACACTATTTTGAACAAGAGAGAAAGAAATATGTCAGCCATCTTTGGCAGAGACCTAGTAGATTTAACAGTGCATCATTTTCAGTAAATAAATATTAAACAGTTGACAACTTTTTCAGCCTTTCCCAAGCTTTTATCATATTCTTATGAGAAGTTACTAAGGAAATCAGGTAGGCATGAGGTAGAAGGTAAATTTCTGCCATGGATTAGCAAGCAGTTGAAAGACAAAACAGCAGGAATAAATTGCCAGTTTTCAATTTGACCAAAAAGTTGCCAGTAGAGATATCTCCCATATTTTATGCCATAAATTAACTGAAAGTCACTAAATAGCAATTGTACTTCTGCAGGTTTTATTTAGTCTTTTAGCCTGAGCAACAGGTTGTAGAAGAGGGAGAGCAGGAGAAGAAGAAAATAGGAGGTAGAGAAAGCTGCTGCTTCATTTTGGACTTTCATTTGACATTTTTCATTTTCAGCTGTTACTATCTCATCTGCCTTCCCCTGGAGCAGCAACGAGATGCTTTGGCCGCATACACGACTCTTTGTTTTCCTGGTGCCAAACCAAGGTCAGGATTCCAATGGGGAGGAGGCTAATTAAATATTGGTCTGGCTTGAGCAGAAATTGCCTTGACAGTCTGTAATTAGCTATGTAAGGGTCATACTGGATCAATCACTGTGCTGGGATTCACGTGCTGTATGTAACTATCACTGTAGTTTTAGCCCAGGGAGGTTTACATCCCTCTGAGTAAAAATCCTCACCCCCAACAAAGCAACACTTCTGAATTAAACTCAGAGATATATTTCCATGTCTAGTTAAACCTGCCTTTCAAAAGTATCTGGAGGCTTGCAGGGGAGCTAGTCTTTTGCAGTTACTGAAACCAGCTATCACAAGTTCAATATCACCAGTTCTCTTTGCTGTTGATTGACTACCTGTCAGCTGAAGGTGTCAGTTAAAATCTATACGCCAAAGATGGTGTTGCTGAACTCTGGAAGGCAGATCCGTGAGCTGCATGGTACTGGCACAGGTGGCAATGGAGAAAAAACACCAACAAAGAACCAATTACTTCATTATCTTGCACATTTTTAATAGGCAGATGCAAAATTTCTGGTCCTGAGAAGCCTGTCAATCAAGCTGCTCAGCTCCAGGGCAGTGTGATGGTTGATCTTGATTATGTTAAAGATCTTTTCCAACCAAAATTATTCTATGTTGGTTGGCCAGGCAGGCTTGGTCCTCTCAGACAGAGTTCACAGTATGAAGTGTCCTGAATGCAGAAATGTCCAAACCAGTCCTAAAAAGAAAAAGCAAAGAAAAAGGTGTTTATAAACCTTTTTCTTCCATGGGAGCTGCAGGCACCCGTCACAGGGTCTGAGGGAAAACAGTGATGCTGAGATGGTTAGGGCTTTTATCTGTGAGAGAGATACCTTAGAGCTCAACTCCCTGATTTATTTAGCCCTGGATATGGATTCCAAATCTCTCAAGCCTCTAGCCCAGTTGCTCTTCTACTTCCTGGGCAAATGCCTTTAAGGTCTATTCAAAAGCTGAAATACTGTCACCACATCTTTATTTCAAATCATTGCAGCCTATTGACACCATGCTCTCTGAGCTCAGAGTCCAGGCTGCTGACAGATCCTTAGCTATCTTAGTCTTAGCAGTCAAAATTTTTGTTAACAACTGCTTCATTTGATGGGGCAACCAAGACAATTCTGTGCGTTACAACCTTTATCACAGTCATTAGAATCACTGAATGTCCTGAGTCTGAAAGGACCCACAAGGATCATCAAGTCCAACTCCTGTCCCTGCACAGGACAACCCCACAGTTCACACCATGTGTCTGAGGGTGTTGTCCAGTCTCTTCTTGAACACTGTCAGGCTTGGGGACGTGACACCTCCCTGGGGAGCCTGTTCCAGTGCTCCACCAGCCTCTGGGGGAAGAACCTTTTCCTAAAGTCCAACCTAAATCTCCCCTGGCACATCTTCCTGCCATTCCCTTGGGTTCTGTCGTTGGTCACCAGAGAGAAGAGATCAGCGCCTGCGCCTCCTCCTCCCCTTGTGAGGAAGCTGTAGCCGCCATGAGGTGTCCCTTCAGTCTCCTCTTCTCCACGCTGAACAAATCAAGTGACTTTAGCTGTTTCTCATACGGCGTCCGCTCTAAACCCTTCACCAACTTCATGGTCCTCCTCTGTAGCCTTATATTACTATATATTATATCCTGTATCCTTACATTAATATATATTATATATTAGTGCTTTTGTAGCTTTTACCCTGGCTATGATCTTTAGATGGAAATATCCACAGAGTCCTCTCACAAGTTTGTGGTAGCCCAAAATGTATCTCTGCTTCCATGCTCTGAGAGCATCAATTCCACAGCCACACTGCCTTTGTCTTCTAAGTGCAGTTCAGGATAATGGCATTGATCTGCTACATTCTTTATACTTTCAGAAACAAATAATGTCTCTGCTTTAGGCAGAGACATTTATAAAATGAAGGTTCTTGCCACAAAGGACTTAGTCTAAATCACAGATGATAGAAGATGAAGGATAGACCTGAGAAAGGAAGAAATTAAGGAGGACAATAGGCAGTAGTGCAGTTGCATAGGCTTTCTCCACGGAAAGAAATCTATTTTAATTGCCATTTCAAAAGTTTTTTTGACGTTTAATAAGGAGTGAGAAAGAAATGAAGAGCAAGAATTGAATGGCTAGAAATCAAAATGGCTAAAATGATTGAAAATGTTTTGAATTTAAACAAAAAGAAAAAGGAGCTGAGATTTTCAGATTTATTTTTTTTTAACACAGGCATACTGAATGGATGGTATTTGCCAAATTTTCCCCTGTATTTTGTTAGCATGAGATGGAGTAAGTGCTTTTTCAACATTGCAGACCGGGTGGAAGCAAATCAGTGGTTCCCCTGGGGAAGGTCTTGGGGGAGGGGAGTTGGCAGTGAGCTCCACTATTTCAGGCCAGCCACAGAGAAAGCTGTGTCCTGCAAGCTGAAATATCAGATGCAGATCCCCAGCTGGTGGAAGTTGTCACAGCTCCCTTGAAGCTGATGAATCTGTGACATTTCTTAAACAGAGAGCTCCAAAACTTTTGCAATGAGCTCTGGTTACAGAGGACCGACATGACCATTCATAAAAAAGGGCAAACTGGATTCTAGGATGTATTTGATGAAGAATTTTGGGCAGAGTAAAGGTAAAAAGTGTTACAGAATCATTAGTAAAACCTCATTTGGAGTATAGCACAGAGACTTGGATACTTGTGTTCCAGAAAAATTAAATCACACTGAAACAGAGTCATTGGAAGACTGACAGTGATCTTACGGGAGCTTGGCTTGTTTGCCCTGGTGAAACAAAGCCTGAGAAAGGGGGCAGGAGGGCTGTCTATAAATACATCAGTGGGTAAATATCACAGACAGACAGGCAAAAGGTATTTAAGCTTAAGGACAATGCTAGCGCATGAACAAGTGGAAATAAACAGGTCCTGACTAAATTTGTGATGGAAATCAGAAAAAGATAGTTGATTCTTCTAGCCATTAAAATTGTCAATGCTACTAAGAAATAGTGGGGCAAATAACCCAACCATTTTTAGAAAGGAATATAACGAGTGCGTTAAACTGATTATATGACTTGACTGCAGTAGCAGAGACTGGACTTCACCCAGGTTTCATTCCTCAGCAGACTTTGCCTTATGCCTACCAGAATCAAAGTGGGCCAAGCATTCGTCATGATGGATAAGGCTTAGTGAGAGAAGTCAAATAAGCAGAACCACAGTCAAAGCCAGTCTTTCACTCAGAGTGAATGCTAATGATGCTCGTTCACTGCCTTGTGGAAAATTCACTTGGTAAACTAGGTTAATAGAAGAAAATCCTTTTCTCTGAGATACAGACCCATTGGGCTGGAAGCTACATGGAGTGACCCTTGGGTGTATTTTGTACAGTCCTTTTCTATTCATATTTTTCAGTCCTATAAAAGTTTGCCAGAGCTCTATGCCCGTTTTGGTTTTAAACATGCAGTGCTTACCAGAGGGAAGTAGTGTCCTGCTACTGGTGTGAATAGCCTGTCCCCCACTTTATTCCAAAGTCTTTGGCAGGAGGCAGACAGTTTTCAAGACATTTCTGAAGTACAGGAGGATGGAAATGCAGCACATGGGGTGGGAGAGGAGAACACAGAGAGGCTAGAGGCTCTTGGTCAATGCACTGAGCAGCAGCAGCAACAAAATGTACCCATGCGCGTATTTATGACGATGTGGCCACACTTTGCTCAGGTAAAGAGGAAGAGGATTGGGCAGGTAATTTGGTGGGATTTATTGGTTGTTGAGGTTTACAAGGGGATTCTCATTCACAGTTGTAGGAGTAGTCAACATACTGGCTACATTTGATAAAACTATAAAACTGGATTGGTCCCCATTCACATGGGAAATCACCATGTCCCTGTGACACAGCAAGTGTTACCATCTGCTGGGCCATCCTTGCTATTTTTCGGGTCCGGGGTTTGCACTGGCCAGTACTGACAGCAAGGCACGCTCAGGGGAGGGTTCTGGGAACCTGCTCCCTCTGGCAACCGGCCAGAGCCCCAGCCTGGCATGCAGCAAGGCTCAGCCTAATACAGCAAAGCTTGGCCTAAAGCGTTAAGGGTAAGCATTACATCTGCCGGCTTGACCAAGCTTTCAAGTGCTCTCCGAACTATTTTTGCATCAGACCACGAGTTGATGGAGCTTTTATTTTTAGTTCTACGATTTGTTGACTCACTCTGTTTCCTATGCAGTAGGTACTGAAGTGCCAAGGCAATAGAAGCCTTTTAATGATCCGTCAATAAGTATTACAGTCAATAAATGTTACAGTCGATAAATGTCACCATCTGCCTTACAGTTAGCATCTTCACCCTTCTAGCCCCCATGATCCCATATTTATATTATATCCATTTAGGTTATAGACCTTTGTATCATCCCTGGTTCACTTCAGATTTACTTCTGACACTGTCAGTGAGCAGTAAGATGTTCTCTTAGTGCTCCTTTTGAAAGAAACCTAAATTAACTCTTCCAGCACAAGCCCTGCTGAAGGCTTACCTAGCTTACTGGAGCTTCACCTCCCTAGATGAAGGGTTTGCATGGGTGCTGTTTACTGCCCCGTCAGACAGGATACACCAAGACAGCAGCAGCTGAAATCTTTTACTTTGCCCCAGAGTCTCTGTGCACCTCTGGCTGTTCTCTTTTTTGTTTATCAAAACTGCAGCCACCCAACAGAGACAGACTATGGCAGTGGTTATTTGACTCAGCCCTCTGCCTTTCTTTTCAAGCCCCCAGTGTTTAAGAACCCCAGTGTTGCCTGTTTTTCCTAAGCTTTTATAGCCTTGTTTGCAGCAATTATCACTTTCAATGCTTTTAATTTTGGCCAAATAAAACCACAGAGTATGTTCTGATAAATGAGTAGGCACTTGACAAACAGCTTACCAAACAAGGACTTCCAGAGGCCTTGAATCCTAAAGATCTAAAACTTCATAAAAGCCAAGGGGCACACACAGAGTCACACCAGAGCTGGTTAGGAAGGAGAAATAAGGGAGTCACTGACATGCTGCACTTCTGGAGTCCTCAAGTTTAGGTGACCTCGTCATTTAGCAAACAAACCATCTATAAGGTCAGGCCTCCTATGCCATATTCTCCTGGCACATTTCAGGTGAAATCCCACTTTATTATTTAAGTTATTACCCCGCATAAACATGCCTGTTTTAAGGAGAGTGTCAGGCTTTTATTACTCCATGGCCTTGTGTTAAGCCTCGTGTTTCCCACATAGTAATGGGATATTCTTGCTTTTAAACACAGGAGCTGGACTATCAAACATCATAAGAACCCGGGGCTGAAGATTGTCTGAAATTTTTGTCTCCTTTTTCTTTGTCCATGTTTTCTATGCCCCCAATGGAGATTTTCTGTATTGATGTAAAGTATATTCTGAAGACAGCTCTGCAGCAGTTATTGCTGCCCCATCTTTCAGCCAGTTTCCAGAAGGCATATGCCAGCTCCTGATCAGATACATCTGTTACACAAAATAAGGAAAGACACTACATAGGTAAGCTAAAATCTCCTTTTAAATTAAGCAAAGTAAGTTTTTAAGTGTTTATCTTGGATTATCTAGGGCACCTTTAAAGCACTGCAGATGTCTATGTATTTTCATCATGTTACATGTGATAACTTGATGTGATGATATTTATAAACCTGCATTACATTAATCAGTACTTGATATAATTTACTCTATACCTAGTTACTTTTCAATCTAGAGAGTGTTCAGTCCCATCTCTATTAATAATCGCTATCTGATCAGTGAAACAGTCCGTGATAAAAGCTGTGTAAGAAAGCTTCCTTCTTTACTAATTGGACTGGACTTGGAAACTAGAGGCTTTCCTGGGAGCATTGCCTATTTTTCTCATAATTATTTGCATATTCAGTTCACCAGCAGAACAAGCCTATAATTGTTCAGTTCAGAAATGAAAAGCTTCTTATCATGTATGTCGGTCAGAAAAAAAAATGTGCAATTGCTACATCAATACCAAACAGTACTAAATCAGTACTACCTGAGCTAATTTAGGATTAGGAAGTGTATTAAACAATAACTTGAGAAGCAAAGGATGTTAAGGGAAGGAAACTGGCTGGAGACATTGTTTAATGTATCCTTGTTAGTACAAGGAAGAATTTTTCCACTGCTCAACATGTAAATTATATTCACCATCTAATCTCACCAACTGAGGCAATCTGAGGTCGTTTAACATTCAGAAATGTTCTGTAACCAATTTATATTTGATGCGTAACTCACAACAGTATTGACATCATCTTTAAATTTAATAATATGGGTGGGGTTAGACCTAAATGTGAGCCTCCTGCTTTGATGTCTGACATAACTAATGTACACAGAGATCCTCAAATGCTGCTTGGCTGTGCTGCTGTGGATTGAATGTCACGGCTTAATGCCACCAGGAAGAAATAGCACCACCAAAATAACTTGAGCTGGCTATTTAACCTTCCAGATATACACTAGGAAATGAGACAAAGCCTGCAAAAAATGGTGGGGTGGTGATTAAAAAAAGAAAAAAAAAGCCTGAAATGGAGCATAGTCCTTGCGATTCAAATCCACACTGTTTTCTCATAATTTTGTCCTATCCAAACTCACAGGACTGTCTGGACCAGTAACAATTAGCTTAACACCCTTACATTCCAGTATATACATTTGTGTCTACTGGTCAAGTCCTTCTTGAGAATATGATTATTTACTTAGTTGATATAGAAGTCAAACACCAAAGTCCATGCTCAGGCAAATTCTCACAAAGTAACTAGGAGTTTTACATTACAGAAGAGTGACAAAAAAAACCCAAACCCCACTTCTAGCTCTTTTTCTATCTTAAATCTCAGTGCAAAATAATGTATGAAATCTCATATTATCTTTTATTCACAAGACATAACCATAGCAGACCAATTTCATCTGTGGCAACTTCTGCTTGCAACTGCTGTTGACAAGAATAATCTCCTCTGTCAAACTTGCGGCTGAATAATATTTAAAAGGTGGCACCCCATTTTCTTGGGTGCAGTTTCCCAGGCTGAGGGGTTGATCACAGAAACTTGTATAGAATGAGCAGACACACAGGGGACAGATTTTCACCAGGACTACTCCACCTTCGATTTCAAGCTCAGACAATTCAGCCGATGCAGCACAGATGAGGTTGGGCCACCAGAAAGCAGATCTTTCACAAATCGGCTCCCCTGTGGCAGTTTCAAACTCTTGTTCTTGACATTAAAGCTGTTCAGAAGTTAACTTCAAGCTTGGGTTGTTTTCTAAACCAGCTAGGAGAAACATGCCATCAGCCACTGTCATGCCTGTGCGACTGCACTCCTGGTACTCAAACCAACATAAACTAAGTCTTTTGAGCATCTCCCAAACACACATGAAATATTTCAAGAGAAAAGGCAAACATTGCTGTTTACTGTCATTCATAACGTTCTGAAACGGCAAATGAAAAGTCAGAGACATCGTCTGCTGCTGCTATTTCCTTAAAAGTGGAACTGGACCATTGACCAGCTCCGGCAAGGGAGCACCCCTCCGAATCTTCTTTCCAGGAAGGATGTTTCTCCGTTGGTACAGAAGACTGGTCATACAGCACCACACACCATCACACTGTCCTGCCGCACAGAGAATGGATCCAGAGACTCAGCTGTGTGCAGAGGAACTGCAAAATGATGAAATAAACACCAGTACAGGAAGACTGTAGGTTTTCCAGGCTCCTTACCTCATTCTGTTGAATCCCAGTTTCATGTTTCCCAAATTAAGTCGATGGAGAGAACTCCAAAGGGAACTTTATAGGGATTTTCCTTCCTCACTCTCTCCTCTTGATTTTAATGCATGGAGAAATAATCCATGTGCAGGGAAAATTGTTCTGAATCTCTCCAGGTTTTGAATATTGATGTAAATAAAGTTTGGTCTCTATACACAAGTTGCAACAAATTATTAATTTAGTAAATGTAACATTGTGTTTGGACTAGAGCTACAAATTTTGCATACCTAAAAAATGAACAGTGAAAATAATGGAGTAATGAATTCTGCAATACTTGAGGTCTTTATCTATGCTCTTTCAGCTAGTATCTGAGTTTCCAATTGGTGAGAATAATGAATTAAGTAGTCTGACACCTTATATACTTACTTAAGCACTACATGAAAACAGCCTGTAACCTGTTTGACTTAAAACTATAGCAGCTACAAAATGACCCCACAATTTTTATTCAGTCCCTGATAAATACACTGAGATCTTTGCCTAAACAACTGTAAGAACAGGTCTTCTATAGTAGTAATGAAACTTAATTAAATATTGGGTGACAAAGTTGGATAGTCTTATTCACATGGAAAAGGACTTTACTCCACAGAAAAACACAGTAGGACTGTTTGAGGAGCAGTTACTATTCCACACAATAAGGACCCCAAAATTTGAGCCCAAGGGGTTTTTATTTACAAGTCTGTTTGTATCTTTTAATTAGCAAAGCACAGGACAGACTATTTGCTTTATTTTAAAGCACATTTTTGGGGTCTGTTTATGAAACGGTACAGCTCTGTCTGAACTATACTTATATATAATGTGCCGCAAAATAACATAATGAAATGCACAAGAGAAATTATGACTTGTCATGCCTGCAGGACTGCAAAGCTGGATGTAATTCAGCTTCCTCGTCCAAAAGGAAAATAAAAACTCAAAAAACTAAGCAAACAAACTTTGAAATAATTCAACTTTTTGAGGTTCTTTTACAAGGTTTGTAAACACTAGTATCTCACATAAACAAATTTAGCTTCAACAAAGGCACTGAATTGTTTACTGTAAATTACAGCTGTATGTATTTTGATCACCATTTCAAGCCAAGAAAAAACTTGTTTCAAGTTAAAGGACCTAAAAATAAGATGACTGTCAAGAAATACTCCCTTTTAGACCATGAACTTTGACACTGCACTTCAGTCATAAGTCCAAGAATAAATTAAAAAAACTCTATGTGCTGCAACTGTATTTCCTGTAACATATGTTCATGATTGAGGTATTTCATTAGCACAGGATGTGCTCAGATGGAACGGAAACTGCCCCTCCGCAACAGCCCGTTGGGCTCCCAAAATAAAGCATAGATGAGTTTGCCGACCACAGCGTGATTAAGCCTCGGGTTTTGAATCAGGCAGGGAGGCATTAATACGCTGACAGCAGGAATGCTGCAAATAATCTGAATATTCAGCTAATAATATTGAAATGTATTGTAGAAGAAAATAAGATCTGCAGACAGCTATTGCTTTAAAGGCTTTAGACAATGCAAGCCTGCAAATGGATCGATGTCCAGCATGGTCATTGGTTACCACGATCTGTTTAAAGACACAGGAAGCGTTTGGCACTGGTAGCATAAAGGACTGAAAAACTGCTATTTGAGAGAGAAGTTCAAATGGACGCTAAGCTCTAAATAAAAGTTATATGCATGGGGGCTAAGCAAAAATATTACTCATTCTCATAGAAACAGCCTGAAGCAAAAGGAGAAAAAAAAAAAGAATAAAACTTTAAAATCCATACAGGAACTTTATTTCAGCTCTATTAACCCTCTGCTGCCTCAAGTACTCGGTGTTAGAGTGTAGAAGGACAGTGATTTTTTCCTCTCTTTCTTGTAAGACAGTTCCTCCCGTTTGTGGGGCTACATCTGGAGTGGTGCATCCCATCCCGGGCGCCCCAGCACTGGAGACTTGTTGACAATCTGGAGCCAGTCCTGGTCCAGGGCCTGCACGAAGGACACAATGCAAAAGAGAAAGCTGAGAAAGCTGGGCTTGCTCGGCCTGGGAAAGAGCTGCTCCATGTATCTCAGATAGAGGAGACCAGACCAGACACCTGTAGTTATTTAAAACCTGACTAGAGAAAGCCTGGCATAAGCCTGGCTTTGAGGCAGAGGTTGGACTAGAGACCCGCAGAGGTCCCTTCTTACCCAAGTTATTCCATGGTTCTCCTTCAGGATTGTGTAAGGTGAAATGCTCCAGGTCCACCGTGCATGGACCACAGATGTTTCACCACTGGAAGCTGGGCATGGAAGGGCAGAACCATCAAGAAGAGCGACCTTCTAGGGGCACACTAGTCAAACTCTCTGCTAGCTGGTAGCACTGGCTGTCTGGCTAATTCAAAGCTAAATCTTTCTGAGGGACAAGATCTGTGGCCCTGTTGCCCAAAGCTGTTTCCCTGGAAGGAACAGCACGTGCACAGAATTGTCCAGTGTGACATCCTGAAAACAGAGGCAGATGCAAGGGATGCCCACCCTCTTTTCGGCTGCAGAGCTGAAAACAGAAATCACTATTAAAAAAGAAAAAAGGGCAAAAACTATTTAAATTCCACTGACTTAGCAAAAACTTCTTAATGTACTGACCTAATAAATCTTGTGTCTTTACCAGTATGAATAAAATAATCCAGCTAAAATGTAAAAGCAAGTTTTGATCATTCACTACCAAGAAGTTATTCACTGTGAACATTCTAACTTTAAGTACTTGAGGCAAAAATGAAAGAACATAAATAAGAACAGATACATGTGCTAATGAAGCTATAAATAATAGCAAGGGGAAAGTGAGAATGCAAAGCAGGAACAACAGCACGGTACACAAAATATATGACCTATGCAAAAAGATGGAGCAAATTTTCAAATACATAGAAAGGCTGTTGCAAACCAGATGGAAATAATGTGTTTTCCATGTCTGTGGTGCATGAAATGAGAAAGAACAGGTTTAAACCGCAGCAAGGCAAATTCAGATTGGACACTGGGAAACATCTTTACAGCTTTTCTAGGGAGGTGCTGTAACCTCAGCATTGTTCACAACCTCTAAGAAAACGTGAGACAAGTATCTGTCAGAAGTGATATATCTACACATGTCCCTGCCTGGCAACAGGAAGATTCACTAGATGAACTTTGATGTCCTTTCAAGCCCAATGATTTCATACAGAAGCTTCTATATATCAAATATAGGAATAAAAAAAATCCGCAAAGCCTAAATTACAGTCAAAAATACAATCTGAACTAGAAAGATTAGTGATCAATGAGTTTTAGAAAAAAATAGCTAATGTTTCCTTGTAATGATATTTGCTAATGAAAATTCATAGTATTCACCGTGACATTAAAAACCAAGTATCAAGGAATAAGCTGAAGGCATTTTATTACTCAGTACTGAAAAAGCAGATGAGACAGCAGCCAGTTATCAAAGGGAGCCTCCATGAATATGACTTAAGATGTGACCTGTGTTACAGAGAGTGTCAGACTAAATAATCATCTCTCTGGGCTTAAAATGCAGGCATAAAACAGGGTTTCTCTTTGGTCACCCAAGACCAGAAAGATTGAAACAATTACAGTGATTGCTTCTGATTTTCTGGGATGAGAGGTTGCATTTACAAGAATGGCTCTGATTTACTCTTCAAGAATTTTCAGGGAAACAAAACAGAAGAATCCCAATTTGTTAGCATATCCTTCAAGACACAGAAAAAAAGCAGTCCAAAATGAATCTCCGGGTGTTAGGCAGGGGCTCCGTAATTTCTTTAGCAGCATGATGTTAGGCAACCAGCATCTTTTCTTCTTTCTCTTCCTCCCAGCTATTTCAAGAGGTGACCTCATCCCTATATCTAATAAAATCACAAAAGCTGAAAAGCATAGTATGCTGAGCTCACTGATGTTCTTAGCTCTGTCTCTTAGTAATTCCTTTTACAGTGCCTCCCCTTACCAGTAAGATGAGCTCGATGAATGGGAGTTAATTCATTATTTGTCTTTGCCAGAAGTGGCTTCTGCTTCCTCTGATGGTCCCGGTGAAGAAAGGCTCTCCCCAGCTTTAGACACAGAGTTCAGACTGCTGTGTGCATACAAATTTTTTCCAGGAAATATGATTCTTATCAGTCCACAAAAGCTGATTTTACACACACATGTAATGGTAACTCAAAGCAATACAGCCACCGCATGGTTTTCTTGATTCTCTTGTAGTGTAATTGTCCTTCTGAATTTTAGCAATGGGCAAAGGCATCTGTGCAAGCAGTTAAAAATAAGTGTATTTGGAGGCTAACCTGGAGCGAATAAATAGTAATAAATGAAAAATGTTTATATAAAGGTCTCACAAAATATCCAAATGTAACTAACAAATAAACCTGTTGATTTTGTAAGCATTAAAATAAGGTTAATAAAAAGAATAATCTTTTTGAAGACTTACAGTCAGTAGTATTTGAACATATATTATTTAAAAAATATGTGAGAAACAAGCCCATTTCATGTTGACTTTTCCGTAGCCTTTATGTACAGCAGTACTGTTTGCGCTCATAAAGGCTACAACACAAGCAGAAATCACTCCATGCCTTTATTCTGCATCTGCACAATCAAGAACATCTTTGAAAATATGAAAGCCATAGTGTTGTAGCCAACTCACTGAAAGAAGCAAGTATGAATGATGTCTTCCCTAAGAATATCCTGTCTTATCTATAGCTGTTATATACTACCTTTATTTGGTTGGAAGGTAATATTGAATACATAAACTATCTTAGCTGTCTTACCCAGCATCAGTGCCAGGCACCAAAATCACTAAATGAAGAGAAGGCTCAGGATTAAACCCCGGGTATGATCTTTCCTTCTCTAACTCCAGTCACATAGCACATTATTTTCTTCTGTGTAGCTTGATGCTTTTTCCTTCCTTCATATGTGCTTTACTTATCCCTTGTCTTTTTTTTTCCCTCCTCATCTTTTGTCATTATCAGTAGTTACTGTGAAAATGTAAGCTTTTCTTCCCAGAGGGATTTAACTACAAGTACATTAGAAATCAGTAGTTAGTACTGTCAAAACCATTTCTGTAACCAGAGGTTGGCCGAGCCCAGGATTTTAAGGAATACAGAATGCCAGTAAGGATTAAATACCAATGAACACCCAAGCCACCTTTTAAAAATATATTTTCTAGAAATTAGGTGGTTTGGTTGGGAGAAAAACTTGGTATTCGATCTGCTCTTGAAAACTAACCAGTAAGACTGGTAAAACTGCCGTCTGATGGAAAAGTGTACAAAGTGTACAAAACCCTACAAGTTTTTAAAAATGTCCTTGTTTGGTTTTTTTTAATGAAAATACTTTGTCTTTCTCCACTTTTAAGCCAGATTCTAGGGGCATTTTCCAATGAAAAGTTTTACTTTTTATATAGTGGTCTATACCTTTTAGAGAAAACAAATCTGCTTGGATGCGTTGTCCAGTTTACTCTAGAGATACATGGAACATTAGGTTTTTTGTTCTCACTGGTTTTTGTTGCCATGGCTTTCCCTTAATAATTATTAGGGGTCTTATTTTGATGTAGTGGCTCAGGCATGTTCTCAGCTGTACCTCATGTAAGGGGCATAAATGCTTCTGGATTTGGTCCAGTTGGGTATTTTTTATCCTTGAATTTTTTTTCTGTCCTTTTATCCCTGACTTCCGGCTGTGTGTTTTTTGCCACAGATTAGTAACTACAATCACAGTATTTTGCTGGCATAAACAGTCGTTCAAACAATTTCCAGAAGGTAAAGGCTTTCTACCAGCTAAAGAAGAACAACTCCACCTGTTCCGGATGTGTTAGGTCGCAGGTTATGGTTTGGAAAAGCCTGTCCCAGCACGGACACATGGCATCAGCACATCCCTCAGCTGCTTTGGCCACAACTCCAGGTCTGGGGCACAACAGGGTCTTGACAGCACGAGTGTGCCAGGTGGGTCCTCTGTGGGGAAGCTGGTCATCCCTGGAAGCTGTACCCAGGAGGGCTGCTGCAGGCTGTAGAGTCGTAGAATAATTTTGTTTGGTTGGAAAAGACCTTTAATATCATCGAGTCCAACCATTAACCTAGCACTGCCAAGTCTACCTCTAAACCATGTCCCTGAGAACCTCACTTACCCATCTTTTAAACACCTTCAGGGTTATTATACCCGATTCTGCCCCAAAGCCTTCAAACAGGCAGCAGAGCCAATGTAGGACAGAGGACTGAGGGCGTATTTTCTGTGTAATGAAGTGATGACCAGCCAGAGAAGCGGGAATAGAGACAGCAACTGCAGTTTAAAAAAAGAAAGGTCTTGTGATTACTGAATGTGGGCTCCACACTCAGACAGGGATGCCTGAGTTTGATTCATCTTTGAGGCTCTAGAGTGTCAGCATAAAATAATATATGATCAACAGAGTCCAAGCAGGCAACATGTATGTTTAATAAATAGCTGAAAATCATAACAAAAATTTGACAGTGTTGATAGCTGCCTATTTGGCAGCTTAGAAGGAGCACGAATGATTTTACGACTTGCTGCTCAGACACAGTGACAACATCCAGTTGTCTCGGTCACTCAAGTGGACGTTTCGCCCTATCTGCACCATCCTTCAAGAGAGTAACGTGAACCCATTACTAAATATGATCCTAAAGTGTCAGCAGTCCAAAAAATGCACTAATCCGTTTGCTACACTTGAGGAGCTTCACATTTTATTGGAAATATTAGACAGATAATGAAATACCTGCAAAGTGGAGATGGATAGACACATGGTCAAACTTGGACAATTTGGAGCAACATATAAATCAGGATTTCTATTGAGCTTGCTCTTTCTCTTCTCCATGCAAGATTCCCAATCATGTTATGTGAAGTAAAATAGCAGAAAACATGTAGCCCCTGTGTAGGCTAGTGACCCTTTTAAATGGCATAATACATTTCATACAACTTTATGACATCCACAGACCTGTTTAGAATTTTTTATATTTGTGTATTCTTATGTCTTGATCCTCCAAATAAATTTATGAAATGCAGCATCTTCCTTTTCAGGATACAATAATTTAAAAAAAACCTATCAAGACAAATTTTGCTAGTCTGCAAAACACTCCAGAAATAATATCAGCATCTCTATGAACTGGCAGAGTTTCATCCATCTTTGACCCAAATATGACACTTAGCAGAACACACAAAACCCAGCTCTCTGTCAGCAGATTAAGAGTAATAAAATACGGTTCTCTGGAGGAATGGCAGATAAAGAAATTCACAGTATTCACATATCTTGCTTCAAATCTTCATCAGAAATGAAACATGCGTTAAAAAATCATGAGATGGGCTCTAAAATAATGAGATTTGAAATATGAATAAATTTGAAGTTATCTGCCATTGAGATTTTGAGCCTCTAGAGTGTGCTCCAGTCATATTTTCAGGCATTTCCCTAGAAACTGGAATGTATAGATACTTAATTTCCAAGGAAGGCTGGAAAGCATTCATAAAGCTAATAATTCAGAAGTTGAGGTTATCAGATAAATCTAAAGTTTTTTAAAAAAAAATCCTAAAATTACATGACTACAACACAGTAAAATATTATACATGTAATAGAGGAGAAAAATAATCAAACTGACAGCAAAAGGCCTGGAAACACACAAGCATTTCTGAAAAGATTAAGGAAAAATTATTGTGGTGCCAAGGAATATAAACTCCAAAACTTAACAGGCCATTTGCAGCAAATGCAGCACTGCAGCAAAAAGAGATTTTTAATGATTTTTAACACTCTACACCTTTACAAATTCTGGACTGATTCCTCAAATATAAAAAGGACAGGCTTGCAGAAAGTTTCAGATTCACTTTCCAGTAATTGATTCTCAGCTCCTTTTATTTGCCCTCCAAGGCTCTTCCCACTTTATTTTTAACATTTCAGGCACTTCCCTTCGCTATGTAGGGCCAAAGACTCTACTTTTATTTGAAATAAAACAACTTTTTCAACCATCATAGAATCACAGAACTGCCCAGGTCGGAAATGACCTTGGAAGATCATCTGGCCCAACCTTCTGTGGGGAAAGGGAGCCTTGATGAGATTATCTAGCACCCTGTCCTGTCACATCCTGAAGAACTACCAGTGATGAGGACTCTTCCCTTATCCTGGGGAGGTTGTGTCAGTGAATGATTGTTTTAACTGTAAAAAAATGTCTTTCTTATATCGAGATAAAACCTCTCCTGGTGGAATTTCTACCCATTGCCCCTTGTGCTCTCCAGGCAGCTCCTTGTGAAGAGAGAACCTCTGTCCTCTTTGTAGCCACCCTTTAAGTGGCAGCTGGTATGCTGTGATAAGGTCCCCCCTGACCCAACTCCTCCAGTCTTTCCACAGAGGGCAGGTTGTCCAGCCCATTATCATCTTCATGGCCCTTCTTTGGACCCTCTCCCGTCTGCCCACATCTCTCTTGACATGTGGGGAGCAGAACAGGACGCGGTGCTCCAGGTGCAGCCGGATGAGTGCTGAGTGGGATGGTCATGTCTCTGTCTCTGCTTGTCATACCCCTGTGGATCCAGCCTGGGATCCAATTTGCCTTGGTTGCTGCAGCAGCACCCTGCTGACTCGTGTTCGGTTCACTGTCTACCTGGATCCCAGGTCCCTCTCAGCAAGGCTGCTCCCCAGCCACACAGGTTATTCTGTCCCAGGTGCAGGACTTCTAGTCTCTGTTAAATTTTACACTACTCTTGCTGGCCCAGCCTTCCAGCCTGTCCAGCTCTCTCTGTAAGATGGCTCTTCCTTCTGATGTGTCCACTTCAGCACCCAGTTTGGTGTCACCAGCAAACTTGGTGAGGGTGCTTTCAGTCCCATCATCCACATCATTTATGAAGATGTGAACAGCGTGGGGCCCAATATCACTCCCTGGGGGACCCCACTTGTGACAGTCTTACAGCCTGAGTAAAAACCATTGATCACCACCCTCTGAGTGTGACCTGTTAGCCAGTTTCCTACCATCTCACAGACCACCCACCCAATCTGTATCTTGCCAGTTTGTGCAGGAGAAGGCTGTGAGAAACAGCGTTGCATGCTTTGCTGAAGTCCAACAAGAGGCTGAAGTTTAAGGGAAAATTCCAAATGTTGCAATTGAATCATGAAGGTTATCAACCCTGTGTCTTCCAACCTGAGCATTAACTCAAGACCAAACTGACATGAGACGGCAGTGCCTCTTGGCTCTCTCAAGTCCACCCTGAGTCCCAACCATTCTGTTTACAAATAAGAAAGCAAAATTCCATATTATGCATTAGATGTGGAATACAAATTAACCATGCCAATAATCTCTTAATTTACCCAGTAGTTCTGCGATATGTAGAATTAACCATGGTAACATGCATAAGTACATTCAATTAATATTTGTTCATTGACATGACATATTTGTTAACTGAATGACTACATGATAATTTGATAAGCTAGAAGCTTCTAAGTGGGGGAAACAGGCAGGGTCTTGTGCACACTGCTCTTACGTATCCGGACTTAAAGACGGCCAGTTTATTTTCTATGTAAAGTTCATGTAAATCTGAACCCACACATTTAAAAAATGGTTATTATTCCTGTTGTCCCCAAGTTGAACATATAGCACGTCAGATTCTCCTCAAACTTCCCATGTCACACAGCAGATAAGCTTCAACAAGAATGATGAATACTTTTGCCCTCAATTTGGCCTGTAGCCCAGTAGCTAAAACACTCCTATAGGTGGTAGGTGTATGTCTGACTTCTCAGTGTGCACCTGCCTCTGTGGCTTGTGATGTATGTGCTACAACTTCCAAAAATCAGAGTACAGAGATTCCTTCTAATGACCTGGCGATAGTACAAATTGCTATCAGATTAATTTTCCTGTATCTCAAATCTATAGATTTACCTATTAATAATGGTAGTATTTGACTTAGGCCAGTAAAAGAGGATGAAAACTCTTCCTTTCTTGCTCAATATGAGAGAACAAAAATTCAACCACCCCTTAAAAACTAGATGGACTTAGATCTGGTAGCAGGTAATTGTTGAATTGTGAAATAATGACTCCATGATCATAAGATATGTGTCACGCAGCCCTCACCCAGGTAATGCTCCCATAGATTTGTTCTAGAGATTTACTTAAGCACTCACTTCTGTATTCATGTGTACACACTTTACTGTGCAAAACCACGCTTTCAAGCAGGCTGGAACGCAGCCAGATTTCTCCATACAGTGTGGAAACACAGATTTCCTGAGGGAGAAAAACCACTGCTCGGAGTCTGACAAACTGTTCCAGATGCATAAAGCAGTTCAGAAGCACAGAGGTGTGGCAGAGGGCCCGGGAGAGAGTGATGAACAAGGGATGGTGAAGAAATCGTGGCAGAGACACGGCCAGGAAACAAGCCCACGTGATGGCAGGACTTCAGGGTGCGTGGCAAATCGCCAACAGGCTCTTGTACAGAAAAAATTAACAGGAACTGGCGTTGGCTTCCATTTTCCCATTCATAGCCCGTGCAGGGCTCCATCAGAATAGCAAGCACAATGCCTCAGCTCTAAACCAGTACACAATAGCCCCACGCCAGGCCTGTCGATCTCAGAGAGCCTTTAGCTTCTGCAATCTCTTGATGAGGTCCTTGATTAGGCCTTTTTCACAGCGCTAACACAAAGATGTACTCTACTACCCAGCAAGTTAGGCTATGTCCTCCCCTTCCTTACACCCTCAGCATGTGCTCTATATATTATAAAGGCATGGAGCTTTAAGGCACTTCTGAAGCAAGCAGCATAACACAACGCTTTCATTATTTAAATAAAATACTATTAATAAATAAATCTCACATTGCTCATGAGAATGTACATCAACTTGTATTTAGTCAAAGTCATTTTTAGCTGGGCTAAAAGAGAATAGGAAACAGGCTGGCAAATAACAGAAAGCTGCTATTGAGTTCACAGGGCACTTCACCCTAGAACAGTATAGAAAGAACTGAAAAAATATACGCTTTTATCCACCAGTTACTGAGGAGCGCTACTGAATGCGCTCTGTTAGTGAGCTCCCTCAGTGATTGACTTTATAATCATCATCAACTGCAGAACCATGTGTATACAGACAAAGAACACATCTATGGAGAATCAAGTTACAAAAAAATCAGGGGACGTGATTTTGACCACTCTGAAAAATGACAATTTAAAATACTCGGGAATTACAGTGAAAAGTATAAGGGGAATCGATGTGAAAGCAGGATGGAATTGGATCAAAAACATGTAGGTGAACAACAATTCAATGTATGACTTTTCAGCCCTCGGTCACCAAAACAGTCTTGGTAGTGAGGGAAAATTATTACCTGATAGCTGTTTACTACGATTTGTAAGTAAAACTTCCCAACAAGCCTCCATAGGAAAGTGCATACACTACCAAATTATCGTTGCATTTGGTAGTGTTTCTCCTTGATTTTTAAGTTTAGATGGGTAAGAATTCAACCGATATGAGCAAAGGCAGATCATGTGTAAATTACAGACTGTACATTAGGGAATATTTCTAGCTGTAGGAAAATGTAGGGTAAAAGTCTTGACCTAATTACATATATATATCCCTGTTGCAATAAACATTTCCTTGCCCAGCTACACAAGCATCAATATCTGCCTTTCCCATACAAACCTACTAAGAACTAGTCAGGTTCCTAAGCATGACTACAAAAAGCCACACAAACTGTTCTCATTCATCCATGTGGTAACTTCTGTATTTTGTGAGATGGTTTTGTGACAATAAAAATGTCTCTCATTCTTACAGTTGTTGGCAAATATGACAAAGCCATACAAAAACAAGTCCAGTTTTCTACTAAAACACATGTGAAATTCTGTTCTAAGGCTACATATGTTTATCTAAGCAACTGTACTGAAGATTTCTCCAACTTGCTGAATTAATTTTGTGAAATTCAGCTGACCCAGAACTGTGGTTTTGGTATCTTACTAAATATTCCCAATAGAAAGAAATAAAAAATGAGGTGACTCTTTTAATATGCTGATTACTTCAGGATTTCCCTCTCCCCAACCCTCCCATAACTATCAGCTGCTCTAAACACCGAAGCAGCCATATGTTGATGCAGAATGCTCCTTTATTAAAAAGCTGAGCTTTCCTTTAGATTGACTGCAGGCACAGAAGTTCAGCCTTGAAAAGCTCGTTCAACATTAGTGTCTAGACATACACTCTCCAACATATTCCACGTCCATAGATGGGCTTTTGGCTCTCTGCGCTTCTGACCATCTGTTGGGAGGGCAGGATGCCCACTGATAAGTTAGTTACCCAGAATCTGTGTCAGTTGCCAAGGGAAGGGGATATATCGTCCTGCAAGTGACATCTGTTTCACCAGAAGCCTTTTTCTCTCTGAACAATGTTTCTGTTTAATCTCAGCCACACTTATTAAGAATAATGCTTAAAAGAGAAACTAATGAAAAATCCTGGAAAGTATTGGAAGGGAAACATAATGATGGCCAGCATAAGTGTACATTTCACAGACCTATGGAGAATCCTTTTAGTATTAAAATGATGGGAATATTGGAAGAAAATTGTAGGTGCTATGGCTTTACAGGCAATCTCATGGCAGATGAAGTCAACAAGGGATAAAGTGAACCACAAAGACTCACTGTAACTCAGTCCGAGACAACAGTTGTGCTCTTCAAGAGAAGACTGGAGGGAAAGACACAACTGAATGATGGATAAGATAATGCCTTTTCATGTGGGTGAAAGATAGAAAAAAGATCATACCCTTATGTACTCTTATTGATGCAGGTTGCCTGTCTTCTGCTCATAGCCTTAGCGTCTTGAGCCAAACCAGCACATCTAGAAGTTGAGTCCACAACATAGAGGAAAAACTGTTCAGTCCACTAATATTAATGAGATTCCTGCAAGATAACATGAAGTCTCTGGCAGTTACATCCCAAACAAACTTGAGAAGTATTACCAACAAATGAGAAAGAGAAATAACAACAAAGAAAAGAGGCAAAGATCATCCAGGAGTCATTACTACTTACAGAAATAGAGATGAGTGTGATTCACTGACTGTTATTGCTGGAACAGTCAATGAAAGGAGAGGGTATAATCCAACAAGGTACAAAATTAGTCTCAAAGCACCATTCAGTGTGTTCGCTGAAACTTTTGCACATTAGGCATACACTTCACATGTAGAAATCTACACTGTAGACATCTAAATTTAGCTCTGAATCTGGAGCTGACTCCCACTCTAAGAGTTCTGACTCACTGTCAGAGGTGACTTGTCCTGGATGTGTGTTTCATCTGAACCTGTAGCTAGGTTAAGGCTAGGACATGTACTCACACCGAAGAGCCTAGAAATGCTCCTGAACTTCTCAGCACAGAATACCATATGATTTTTTTTCCCATCCAACATCTTGACCCCTTTGGGCCATTGATAAAAGTCCTGTCTCCCTTTCCCAGAGATTTTTTGTTCTGTTGCAACCATATCTCAGTTGGAGAACAGCTGCTGAAATACTACAGTTGGCAGATCAATGTTTTAAGGTAAGCCAAAAATGATTTGGGGTTACCTTAATATGCCTGGCTGCAAATTATAGACATTCAGCAACTGCTACATATGCAGCTGAACCATCTCTGCACTGAGGGTGGAAAACTGCATGTCATGGGGTGGAAAGGACAGCTGGGAGCAGGAATTGTCACTACGTGGGCATCACCACTTGTGAGTCAGCAGCCTCAGTGCTCCTATTCTTGACATACTGCTCTTATAAATACATAGTTTGGAGCGACGGGGTTTCCCATTTACATTTCCAGCAGTATGTCATCTGTATAATAGTAACTGTAAAGTCCAGGTAATATTATAACACATATATTGTGCAAGAATTATATCAATATTGCATGAAAAAAATCATAAAGCATCATACAAAGTCTTAACAGTTATGGGTTCTTTCCCATAATATAAGACACAGGGGAAAACTGAGTTACTCTCCTTTAAACTGCCTGGCAGTAAAACCATGGAAATCCTGAATAAAACTGAGCTAACACTTTTAGGTAATAGTTAAGTATGTCCCAAATCTAGACTGCTGAATTAAACTTGAATAATGGAACTTATTACACAAGACCTGCCTTGGCAGAGCTCTTTAGCATTTGGCCAGAACAGTCCAAATAGGTGGCAAGAGGTGAGAAGCATAAAGTTAGGCTCAAACAATCACCATTTCCTTCCTGATTCTCATTCCCAGGAGACATCGCGTTCATTTGAGACTCTAGCACTGTGCCCCTTCCCAAACTGTCTGCTAGCTACATCTCCCTTCAGAAGCTCTGCTCCTAAACTCACTATAGGATTGATCCCTGATTATTATTACAATTCCTCAGTGAATTTCTGAATTCATACTCCTGTTTTAGCTAATCTTTTTCCCCAAACTGAAAAGTTTATATATACTCTCTTTTCATCCCAAACCCTATACATTTTGGAAAGCATGCACATTTCTAGACAAGGTCCCAAATACAGATGGTACATGCATAACTTTAACTTCTGAGGTCGCACACCTCAACACATTTAAGTCTAGAATATTTTAAAACATCAACAGTACCAGGCATCCTTTTTTCTCATAGCATTTTTACTGAAAACTGAAGATTGAACAGACATTGACAATGAACCATCAATATTCTAGTTTTTGGTCAAGGCTGAGAGAGACTGGCAGGGCAGTGATTCTCAGCACTCGTTTCCGGCTGCTGACTTTGCCATTTCTGTTGCTGTACAAGGGATGAACTTGATTCCTCAGTCTAGTACCATCAAAAACCTTATACATCAGTTCTACAAACTTATTTAGGGGGAGCACTATAACATATAACCTTGAATGTTTTTAAACCCAAATAGGTGCTTTGGCTTTTATACAGTGCAGCTTGGAGTAGAGGGCAAGCCTAAGTCAGAGTGAGCAGTTTAAAATAGCGGATTTTCTCCTTGCCCTCCCCCAAGAGTGGAAATGGACCCACTTGATGCGTGGTAGCAGCAGCTGGATGAGATCAAGCTGGATGTAGACCAGAAGAGTGCCACAGTGTAAATCTGTTTAGACTGGAATTCAAAACAGACGGTATGCAGAATTTGGACTGCCTGACCTAGCCAGTAGTGTCGCTGGGGGAAAGAGCATCACATCTCTTTACCCCATACCTATGTCTGAAATTGATGGGCCTTAATCTGAGCTCCAGTGAGGGGAGTGCTAGTAACTAATCACCTACATTCTTCCTTCCCTTCAAAAGGCAGCAGAAATACTTTTATAAGAGGAGAAAATGTGACAGTGCCATTTTTCCTTTGGGAAATAGCTGTTACCTGGTGAGAGGATCACAAGTTCAAGGTCACACATTTAAAAAAAAAAACACAAATATTATTTTTAAAAGTGAAAAATATTTCTGCTTGATTCTGACAAACGTGAACAAGTATTAATAATTGTTTAGGTTATGATTTAATCATAACTTGCATGAAGCTAAGAAAACATGTTAATAAATGTTACTTCATATTGCCAGAATTTCACATAGTGAGTGTTACATTTTTGGAAAGCAAAGAACTATTGTTTTGTATAACTGTATGTATCACAACTGCCTGGAATTCTTTGAATAACACTTCACTTATAGAGTCAAATTTTGGGATTCTTTGAGGCAAATGGCTCTTGTCCACACACAGGGCTTTATTTTCCTAGCATTTCCCTGAGAATAACAAGGCATTTCCCAAACATACAACAGATTTATAGCTTGTACTTTTGTTTGTTTCTTTGTTCTTTTTTTCAGTAGTAATAAGCCTTATGATATAAATATATTAGAGCTTTAGTACCAAAGCTTTTTCGTGGTTGATTAATACGTATTAGAGAAACTTGTAAGCTTTTATTTATGTATTTCCATGTCGTCGGCTTTTGTAGTAGGTGAGCACATCACATTAATTATACTTTATCTCACAAACCTTGGGAAATGGAGTCTCAGCTGTTCTCTTAGACTTTATTTCCCAATAAATATGGACCTAGGCGCAGACCCACAAAATTTTTTAAGAAAGTAACTGCTATTTGAAGTGGGTTTCAGCTGCTATCAATGGGAGCAAGAAGCCTTTGTGGATCTGGACCAGTATGCCTTACCCAGGATAACATAAGAAATCTGTAACAGAAGATGAACCAAACCTGTTCTGCCATCATGCAGGCTGGTATCCCAACTACTTGAATATTCCTCAGCTTCCCAAATGCTTGAAAGTCAAGGCTGATTTGCAAGTTGGGTCATCCATTTCATTACTGTGATAAGCAATTATTCCCCATGTAGGGAGAAAATTATGTTTCATGAAAGATAACACATTTTAGACACAGTGCTATCTGTCATTTTAGAACTTCACATGGCTAAAGATTTCAGCATTGACTTTCATGCCAACATGTGCTATCAGACAGTCTCTCATGTCCTGTCTGATTGCTTAAAATAACATGTGGCCATTCCTTTGGGGTTACTCAATTACTTTATGTTGATATAAATAATGGCTGTGGTTTAAGCTTCCTTGTAAGATGCTTCATAAAGCTTGCTAAGTCTAATTTCACGAACTTTTTCAGAATGGCAAGACCAAGACCAAAACTATATAAAACAGATCTTCCTTTCGCCCTAAAATGTCCGTGTATCTGTCAGAGAAAGTCTGCTCAATAAAAACAACATTTGCATGTTAGGATACTAGATTTTCATACAAGAATGTTGCTACTACATCTACTTGAATAAAAAATACTACATGGAGATGCTTCCAGTTTAACATGCTTGTTTGCACTGCCTAAAGCTTTTGCTTCCAGGCCAGCATTTACTCTTGGTACGTTCTGCTCAAAACTGTGTTATTTCAGAAAATATTCTAATATGTATTCTAATAAGGCCACCAAGATGGTCAGAGGTCTGGAACAGCTCTCCTATGAGGACAGGCTGAGAGAGTTGGGGTTGTTCAGCCTGGAGAAGAGAAGGCTCTGGAGAGACCTCATTGTGGCCTTTCAGTACTTAGAAGGGGCCTGTAAGAAAGATGGGGACACGCTTTCCAGCAGGGCCTGTTGTGACAGAACAAGGGGTAATGGTTTCAAACTAAAAGAGGGGAGATTCAGGCTGGACATGAGGGAGAAATTTTTCACAATAAAGGTGGTGAAACACTGTCCCAGGTTGCCCAGAGAGGTGGTAGATGCCCCGTCCCTGGAGACATTCCAGGCCAGGCTGGACGGGGCTCTGAGCAACCTGATCTGGTTGCAGATGTCCCTGCTCATTGCAGGGGGTTGGACTAGATGGCCTTTGAAGGTCCCTTCCAACCCAAGCTGTTCTATTATTCTATGTCTAGCAGACAAAGAAAACTGTATTGAAGTTGTACATAAGGCAAGGTCTTCACAGTAACAGACTACAGAGCCGAATTTGGACTGTAACCATTTCTTCAGTCCAAGCAATTGGCACAGATTTATCTAGTAAAATTACCCATGTAATTAGCAAAGTTAGTATTTTTTGTTTAAAGCTGTTCTGCTTATTTTGGAGAAGTTAGTGAAAACTCACCTCATTCCAATTAGATCAGAACTGGACTTGGATAACTGCAGAAGAGATGGCACCGATGAGAGACAAGCTGGTGTCTGCAAGAACCGAAGGTGTTCAATAGACTTTCAGCAGTGTTTAGCTGGTTTAAATGATATCTAGCATCTACTGGACATGGTAAAAAATATGCTATGCTTCTCAGAATTAAATTTAAAGTCCTATAAAAAGAGAACAAGTATTCACTTGTTATACTATCAATGTGAAAGACAAGAAGAGACAACACTCATCTGGAAGTGCATTCACAGGAAATATCACTGATTATACCACAATCTCACACTGTATATTCAGAACCATGCGTATAACATCTGAGCTTTTTAGGATACAAATAGAGCTCATATTCCTGTACAGATGCATGAAAAGTTTCTCTGTATTTTTAGCAAGCCAGTAGTTTACTATTGAAGCAAAAGGTTTCAATCAAGCAAATTAGACATTCATTCAATATGCTAAAGTGGAAAAAGAAGCAGCGAGACAAAAAGTTTCTTGTTTAGCTGAATTTCCAGATGATAGCATTACAACATTCTCTTCGAGATCCTGCCGTTTAACTATTTCACAATTCAGTTTAAAAATTCTTTCCTTACTATATGAATAAAACAATTTCTGATTGCAAAGTCAGTGTAATCCTAGTTAATAGGAACAAAAAAATCTATTAAAAATACAAAGGTACCTTTAAGGCTGTTCTGCTATCAGCTTCCATAAACAGTAGACAGTAGTGATTTATACCTAGGGACAATGTTACCCTGCTTCTTGTTTATTAATATGGAAGTGCTGAGCTAGGTAAAAACCAGAATGGATATATGACTACAAATTTACCTAAGAACAAGAAATTTCTGGAAGTTGAATCCTGGTAATTCTAATAAACTCAGTTCAGTTCCGTTAAGTGATGATACACTGATACTTTTCAACAGTTTTATTAGAGTTTAGACATTAGGGATAATGTAATACTTTAAAAATGTACTCTCTTCCAAGCAGTCAAAAAGTTGTAATTTTCCCAAATTAATTGGTGTTTTCTGATTGAAAATTCCAGCAGGTCCAATTCTAGTCCAGTGGCTCAAATACTTCCCCAAAATATTTTACATTGTGTTCCCAAACCAGTTGTAGTAAAAACTATTACTAATCTGGTCTCTCCTTTTCTCAAAGCCTACCCCCCATTCCAGTGCAAATACATATTACTTTCACCTCAAACAGTAATTCCAGATTTGCATTTTCCTAGAAGAGTCTTTTCTTCAGCTCCAAGAAATACAATAAACCTCAAATGATACATTCTGAAGTAGGATTTTGCTTATCTGTTAGTCGTAATATGTGACTGAATTTACCAGAAACTATAGATTTCATACACTTTTGCCTTCAATCAATAATCTAGACAGCAATCAAATCAAATGTGCAACATTTTTCTACACTTTCAGCAAATTATGGTGATCCTTGGCCTTGATGTTACATTTAGGTACTATTATAATAGCTCTAGTAGTTAGATGGCTATCCAGGTTGAATCATACATAACCTTATTCGTTATTATTAAGGAGATAGCACTAAAAATTAGGACTGAGGCTTGTGCTTATACATAACTTTTGGGTTAACTAAGGTTGGTTTCTTTGTTTTTCAATATACTTAATTAAATTGATACAAGCATCAGTGAGCTAATCTATGTAAGCCAAATCTGCTGACATCTACTCAGGATTGTGTGGGTTAATCAAACCCTAAAACTGCTAAGTGTTCTTGTGTATCAGCAAAGAAGTGAAGAAATCAGACTGATGTATCATCTAAAAGTTATCTCTCCAGTTCAAGTTTGAAGTCCAGGAACAAAGGATGAGGATGCTTCAGTTTTGTGTCTGGAATGCACAGAGTTCCAAAGGATCATATTTTAATGAAGATTATACTAAAAAAAAAAAAAATATTTGGCATTAATTTAGAAAGCAGTTCCACTAAGAGTCACATTTCAGAAGACATGCTGTCACAGTTTAAAGCAAAATTTAGAGTGCAGATTAGAGTTCTGAGCAAGAGCTCAGAGGACTAGCAAATATTAGGGTGGATTGAGTAGTAGGGGACACAGACTGCACATAGCCAGTTTAATCCTGTATGAATAGAGAGATGTGGTATTTTAACTCTGAAGATTTGGTAGAATCAGTAATTTGATAGGATAAAAAATTTCTCTGAGTGAAAACACGTATAAGGTCAAGTTTTGGTAACATTTCTAAACAAGAAGGAGAAAAATTATCACAGAAGTATAGACATATCTTTAAGCTTAGCTTTTCAAAGCCATATTACAGCAACATTTTATTTGCAAAAGAGACAACCACAAGATGGCTCCTTTCATATGAGGCTAGCTAAAACTGAAACCTATTCTGATAACATAGGCTGCTTTTCACTCCCTTTCACAAACAGCTGGAACACCAGTGGCTGTCCTCTTTGACAAAAATATGGTGCTACAATTGCTTTATTTAATCATGGCTTGGGGACGAGGATGCTCTTTCTCAAATGAGTAAGGACTAACCTCCTCAAATACAAGCATCTCATCTCACTGAACAGTGTGCAGGTTTCAAGAGCACCTGCCAGGCTGAGACAGACATTTCCCACTCTTCACCTTTCTCAAGATTTTTGTTTGTTCTCTTTGTAAGAAGACATGGCATTTTTCCCTTTATTAAATATTTTTCCATGGAAAGATTTCCAGATTTTTGAATTGTAAAATTATTACATGATTCATTAACTCCACATCCATGTAGATGCAATCAAGCTACAGATTTGGCTGCAGTTTCATTTAACATTTGAACAAATATTACATAAATGTACCACTTCCAAGCTTCCACCCCAGTGCAAAACAAAATAGTATGCAGAGTAATTGTAAGTAATACGGTTCTTAGGTCTGGTGTGAAAGGTTTGTTATGCTCAATGACATAGATTCCATACCAGCAGCCACGCCCAGAGTCCTAATGTGCGGCGCCCCACAGTAGCCTTCCTCAGGGTGCAAGAGCGCTGATGTTTTCATGGTATTTTTTGCATTCCTTACATCTCAAAATACGTCAGAGCACAACACAAATGATGTGAAACATGTCGCTTCCCTCATCACTGGATGGTGGGCTACAACAGGGCACCTGCTTACCCCTGCAGGGCAGTAGAGGAAGATGGTGTCCCTAATGAAATGCCAAGAGGAATTCAAGGAGTCACCGTGTGTATTATTAAAACAGGAATTTGAGCAAGACTCCTCCACACATTCGTGCACTTTTCCAGATAACAGTTATTTACTGAAAATGCAAGGAGTCAGGAAGCCAGATTTACATTCATCTTAAATGCAAAGCTAAGCGGAGATATCACGAATTTTGGCAGTTCCATGACTTTGCCAAGAACTCCTACTTTTTTTCTTCTTTTTCTTTTTTTACAATCAGAACACAATTTGAAGATGAGGACATTGAAGGACCTTTTTATTGCTGTGGTTCTGGCTCAATATAAATGGAAAATGGAAATGGTTTGGTATTGATTTCTTACAGAACTTTTTACCACAGTACTGGTATTTCGCCTCCCAAGAAATGTTAATTTTCAGTTAAAACTGGTAATGAATGTGGGAAAAAGAAGGGTAGTTTGTCAAAAAGCCAACAACTATAATTAACTCCCTTACTTTTTGGGCACTAAACCTCTCAGTTAAGCATGGCCCAGATGACTCATATATATCAGGAAGAGAATAGTTGAGTGGAACCAGAATTGGCAAAGCCTTATGATGAATAAGGTCACTCTTCCCAGGCTCACGAAAGATGGCAGCTTTACAACTCTAAGTGCAACAAATCTGCTTTTATTTATTACCCTCAAAATCTCGTAGTTTCCTAAGTAGTGAAGTTTTTGAAAAGGGCTTCTTTATGCATGAGTAAATATTTTTCTAATGAAATCTTGGTTTGTCTTGCAACCCAGCCCTAGTTTATTTAATAGTGAGATAGCTTTCTCCAGGGAAGGCAGTCAGAAATGGGGGATGGGAAAGGAAGAAGTTGGCTCTGGCTACAAGGCACAGCTGCTCTTTGCTACTAGCCTGCAATAGAGTAATACGTCAGTAATTATTTAAAAGTCAGACAGATTCCCTGCTTTCCTTGCCAGACAAAACTCAGAGAACTCAGGACTGGAAAGGAGGATAAAGGACTTTCAGTTTACTAGTTTTCCACTAATTTTTTTTTTCCCATGTCAGCAGCTACTGCTGCTATTAATTTTCTGATCTTCGTGCCTTCAGAGGCCTCACATACTATGAAAACTTAGTTTCAGCACTTGAGCGCTAATACTCTAAAGTTTATTAAATTATTTTTTACAAAATGTTTTGGCTGTTTCTGCCAATAACTTCCATTTGAGAGAATAATGTTTATTTCCTATTCTGTTTTAGGAGTGATCACAGCGTAACACTTGGTCTTCGTGGAAGAAAACTAAAGACAGCAAAAAATCCAGATAAGAGCAACATACTTCAGGTGGTACACCACTCAGTTCTGGTTTAATTTAACCAAAAATAGGAAGAAAACCTGACCTTTGAACTAGTCCCTGAAAATTATGAGTCAGACTATTTACACTAGGAAAATGATGGAAAATTCCCACCATTGCTAAAATAAATTCTTGGCATCTAAAGAAATGTTATATTTTTATCACAGTTCACCGAGAGTTTCAGGAAAAAAAAAAAAAAAAATAATACTTTTGTCCTTTTGCAAAATGACCCTTGAATAGTTGAGACAGGAAAACAAAATTGAACACAAATAGCTAGCATAATGTCCCCCCAGACCCAGAACTGGATTTGGGCATAATGTAGGAGGCAGGCAGCAACTCTGTGACAACTCCCTCCAAAGACAAGATGTTTTATAGGATTCAAGACCAGACAAAATGTGAGGAACTCCTGATGTGACTGGGCATGTCCATGCAAATGACATTTGCGGAGGATTCATTCAGAACATAGATACCCGATGCAGCCTCAGAAGCCTTCAGACTCTTGTGATACCTGCCAGCTCTGTGCAGGCACGGCAGAGGACCTGCGCCAACTGACACCTTTCTGCTGCAGCAGCTGCCAACTGGGCATCTCAAATGGCATGAGACGTGTGTACGGGCAACCAAAGAAAGCCTCAAGTGTTAACCAACGCAAGCTTGCCACAGCAAGAATGGAAGGATTTGAATGAATTATGTATTTGATGAAATTCCAGAGTATTAAAAAAACCCACCCTTGTTCAGTACAAGCTATAAAATGCTCCACATTCAACCTGTCTGAAAAGTGGGTAAATGTAATTTATTTGTATCAGAATGGAACAGAGAAGAAGTAGAGTATGTTACAGTTATGTTCACAAAACATCGTTTAAAATAACGTATTTACTTTCTAAATTTATACTTGTTAGACTCTTGAATATTCAAGAAGTTCTCATTTACAGACCATTTGCTTTCTCAGCCTTTAGCCAAACGACAGCATAAAAGCAAACTTAGCTAAAATAAAACAAATCTCTTCTTCCACACCACTCTACCTATAAATTCTTCTATGTGTTTTTCTGTTTCTTTCTTTGGGGAAATTTAGTTCTGCTAAATGCCCCCAAAAAACCTGAAGTCTACCTCCTTGATCTGACAGAAAGAAAAATAAAGCCTCTCACTTCACTTAAAAGACCAGAAATAGAACTGAGGAAAAAATTAATGCAAATAAGCTACAACTATTCTTTTCAAATATACAAAAATGTGGGCTACTAGATTTAGTGGGTGAAGTCTTCTGAGTCATAAAAAAATCAAGAATATATTTTTTGTATAAATAATACTGTAAGTACACTATTAATTGCACTCAAGAATTTCAGTTTATTAAACATATTAACTGCTAAAATCTGTCTTCATACAAACCAGAAAGTGTGAAGAACCTGAGATGTTATGTATTACTGCTTCCCTTTTATCACCAAAGGTTGTAAATTACAGTTTAACCCATGACTCTAAATTTCCTCACTTACGGTATGTGCAAACAGATCACAGTAGCAGCTATGTTTGTCAGAGAAACCAAATCTATCACCTGGTCAGAAGTCTGAACCTCTTAACAGGTTTATATGATACATATCTGATCTTCTGGACAGAAATATTGTCAAAATTATCTTTAATTTCTGTGTAGAAGCTAGCTACGATAATGACAGAGAAGTACAAAAGAATGAATGATAATGTAATGAAATGTTAATGAATGTAATGAGATGTGAAAAAGTTAAACACACAATTCCCATGTCCCCAGTTTTAAAACATACGACAGCAGTTAAAGAAATACATTTTTAATTAAAATGTAATTTCTATTAAAAACCATTAACCTATAAAGCCCATTGCTAAATATATTAAGGAAGTCAATTGAAAAGGAGAATATAAAAACCCCACATATTTTCATATTTATCTGGGTAATGATTCACAATTTAAAAAACAGAGAGAGATAGATGTGACTCCACAAGTCATATGCCAACTACAGACTGATTACGGAATCAGTGTCAAATAGAGAGCACTTGTGCTTGCCTATTTTGGAACTTTTGATGTAGATCACTAGCAAGGAAATAAAAAAAAGTTGACCTCATAACGAGGAATCTAGTAATGGAACTTAAGATCCCAGGATCCATTTCCGCATGCGGAATTCCTGCACGGCATTGTTAAAGCCTCTTCGCTTCTCTGCATTCTGCTTCCCCCTTTCCAAAAGGAGTAACAGCACTCGTTCACCTCACAGGGAGCACCAGAAGGCAAATAAAGACAGTGTCAATAAGGAAATGAGATAGGACACTGCCTTTACTTGGTATGGCAGTTTCTATATCCCAGTAAGAGACAAAAACCACATGCAAATCTTGAATATGAATCAAGTTCAGGAATATGTAATTCTTGTTCATCTTCACTATAACCCACGTTTTTAATATTCACTGCTTTTTATGGTAGTTATAAACAACCTGTGAGTGACTGTGTCAATGCTTATACATAACACCATAAGAAACAGTTCGCCTGTTTCAACCTAAGAAACTGTAGTCTTTAACAGCAGGCATTCTGGTAATGCTCATTTTTATAATGTAATTTGTGGGTTTGTTTTTTTGTTTCTGTTAGGTTTGTGTAGAGTTGTTTGTTGTTTTTGTTGGTTTTGTTTTGTTTTCTTTTCTTTAGACTGTTCTATCATATGGGACCTTCATTCTTTAATCCCAAAACCAGGCATACTGACATAAAGTGTCAGCATCTGTCTAGCTATATGTGGGGAAAAAAATCCACATAACCTGGAAACAGAAGTGGATACAGGATGATAAACTCTAAGAGCTTGTGAAAACAAAGGCCAGATTCAATGTAAGATGAACGTTTTTGTAAGGCAAAGGATCAGGTACTGCACTGAAAGCTGCTGTAGCTGGAAGCACTCCCTCCCCTGGCCAAAGCATTTATTTAGCTTTCCCGTGCTTTAGTGCCACCATCTATAAAATGGCTCCTTTGTAATTCATCCTCCTTTAGACATTATTCATAGATCTATAACCTGGCAGCCTTGTAGAGACTTAAGTATTATTTTGTTTTGGTGAAGGCAGAGAAACATCTAGAGGACACAAGGATTAGTTGCAGTAACTCCTAGTGTTGAAAAACCTCACCTATGTGTTCGTATCATAGTGTTATATTTTAACCTCAAAGCACTTTGATTAATCTAGCTTCTTATCACCACTCAGGACATGCTTTTATTATTCCCATTTTGCAGTTAAAAAAACTAATGAAATAAGCCTCTACAGTTTAAATAAGGCCACAATGAAGAACACAGCTAGGGTCAAAGCAAAAATTTTTGAAAGCAATCTGTATTTATATTTTCTGTCTTGATACTGCTATAAAAATAGAACCACATATAAGGTTAATTATTTTTATGAATTTATAGTTAAATATGGTAGTTCTTGATACCAGACTTGTGCTGCTTGTCCTAAGTACAGAGAGCCATATGTTATTACTTGACTGTTCAGATCAAAACAAAACTTAAAGAACAAAAGCAAGGTGTTTTGTTTACCTAGATTTTTTTACAGTCTAAATCCACTGTTTCTACCTGAAGCCATCACTGTGATGTTTTAAGAAAAATCTTTAGCCAAATCTCCTTTTTGCTGTTTGCAATAGCACTTTGGAAAGCACCTTCTTTACATGAGAGCAGTACAATCTAACAAAGCACCCACTCCATATTGGCACCTTTCCACACTGTACAAATTCCTTAATAACCTCCCTAAAGACTGAAAAATTACCTCATCTGCAGTATTTATTTTCCTTTTACAAGGTTTTACATATGTACAACAATTCTATTTGCTATGGGAAGCATATGTCAAGAGGGTGGTTTATAATGGCCTCTATTCCAAGGTGCAGTTCTTTCTGCTTTCAAGTAGGTGTTTTTCTTTATGTTAGTATTTTATCTATGAGGACTGGGTATTGTACATATAGAGTTTTAGCTATGCCAAAATCCACAGAAGGCAAATAAATATGAGGAACACTTACGGAACCACAATACATATTTGTTGTGAGTAATATATAAAATCATGATCAGGGACAGTTTCAGCAAAAGCTGAAAACTAACATTGATACGTCAGCCCAACAGTCCAGAGTTCCTCCTCAAAGAGTATATGGAATAAAAATGCTATAAAAACAAACAAACAAAACCAAAAAACAAACCAACCAGCCAAAAAACAAAACACACAAAAAAACCCCAAACCAAACCACACACACACAAAAACACTCTATCATCCCTACACATTTAATTACTAGTTCGATCAGAAAAGTAATTAAATAATCAGTTTAAACCAAGTAATTTCAGATACTGGGTTCTACCCACCTCAGTACAAAACACACATTACTTATGCACAGAAACTAATCCAAAGCCAACTACACATATTTTTATTATTTTTCTTAATTAGTATTTTTTGCTTCCAGAAGAGAGAAAAAACACAAACTTTCTCAGAAATCATAACTCCTGTATTAAGTAAGATAATTCACAATACCTTAATGGGCCATTTAACCTGACCTTAAAGCTTTTGAAATGCCTAGGTCTCTTGGTACTTTCAGCAGAAATGACTTTCTACCTTCTTTACCTCAGAACATAATTCCTGGCTTGCATTGCTTAATAGTGTATACTGAAAAAAATATCCTTTGATTTTTGGAGGCAGATGAATGTACTTAGATTTATACAAACAAATTACCGTCAATTTAATTTTACCACTGTCAGAAAAGTAGTTGACAAATACTTTGGACAGAAAACAATCAGGTGCAACCAACAGAAGTTTCCTAAAGTTTCTCTGGAGTAATTACTCAAGGACTGGTTTCTAGTTTTGATTAAAAATGTGGCACTGTCATTATAATCAGACACTAATGTTATCCTTTTGTTTGCTATCCATTACACAGCACAAACCCACAGTGACAAGGGACACTGATTTTAGTTTGAAAGCACTTAAATTGTGCATGGGAACACCACAACTGAGTATTCAAGTATTAGGTCAGGGCCCCAAGCATGGAAACATATTCCACACATGAACAGCCCATTCTGAACTGAGGAGGGCCTGCTCAGGTGAACAAGATTACTTGATGTCTGGAAGGCTTGATGCTTTGTTTCCCTCAAATCTGCTTCCCTGCGTGTTTTCACATAAATGTTCTTCCTCTATCACTACTGCTGCTAATCGCACAGCCGCTCTGGAAAGTTAATAACCCGATGGGATAGCATTAAGATTGAATTGGTATCACAGAATCACAGAATGCTAGGGATTGGAAGGGACCTCAAAAGATCATCTGGTCCAATCCCCCTGCTGGAGCAGGAACACCTAGATGAGGCTACACAGGAATGTGTCCAGGCAGGTCTGCAGAGAAGGAGACGTCACAACCCCCCCGGACAGCCTGTTCCAGTGCTGTTACCCCCACTGTGCAGGAGTTTCTTCTCGTATTTAAGTGGAACCTCCTGTGTTCCAGTTTGCACTCATTGCCCCTTGTCTTACCATTGGTTGTCACCGAGAAGAGCCTGGCTCCATGCTCGTGACACTCACCCTTTACATATTTATAAACATTAATGAGGTCACCCCTCAGTCTCCTCTTCTCCAAACTAAAGAGACCCAGCTCCCTCAGCCTTTCAATGTATGTTGAAAGCCAGCAGCGCATCCTCAAGGAAGGACGATCCCGCTCCCCTCAGGAGAGGCTCAGGAACACGGGCGATGCTCCGTGCTCCGCGGCGGAGCCCTCCCGCCGGCAGATTCTGCCTGCGGGGGGGAGAGAAGCGTAAACATAGGGCCATTCCCCTCGTCCCATGGCGCCGGCAGCCCTTCCCCGGCGAGCCCAGAGGCGCCGTCCCTCTCCGCCAGGCCCGAGTAGGCCGCTCCCGCCCTGTCCCGGAGGCCGCTGCCAAACCCGCTTCCTCAAACGGCGGCGCCGCTTTCCCGCCTCGGGCAACGGCAAAAAAAAAAACGGTCCCCGGGCAGCAATGAGGGGGCGTCCGCGCGCTTCCCGCCGCGCCCCGCCCCGGCGCCCCGCGGGGCGCCCGGCCCCGCCCGTGAGGGGCGGAGCGGCGCGCGCGCGGCCCCGCCCCGCTTCCTTTGTGCTGGGGCAGCTAACGGCAGCCGCAGTCGCCGCCGCTCCCCGCCTGGACAGCGTGCCCGTGCCCGCCCGCTGCTTCTTTCTCTCTCTTCCCCACCCCCCTCCTTCCTATTCCCCCTCCCCTCGCCCCTGCCGCCGCCACCCCTCTCGCCGCTTCCCCCCCTCCTCCCCTTGCCCTCCCGCTCGCCATGTCGCTGGGAGCCGGCCCTGAGGCGGGTTTCTCTAGCGAAGAGCTGCTGACCCTGCGCTTCCCCCTGCACCGCGCCTGCCGCGATGGGGACTTGCCCGCCTTGTGCGCGCTGCTCCAGAGCTCTCCCCGCTCCGACTTGGCCGCCGAGGACTCCTTCTACGGCTGGACGCCCATCCATTGGGCCGCGCACTTCGGCAAGGTGGGGCCCGGCGCGGCCGGCGAAGCGAGGGCGGCGCGGGGGGTGAAGGGGAAGGAGGGCGCGAGTCCCGCTGGCGCGCAACGCGGCGCCATCTTTGCCCCTTGCGTGCGCTCTGCCGGGAGGCGCCCGCCGCGCTTCTCTTCCCCCCCCCCAGCTTCCCGCTTTTTGCCGCTCATTTCTCTTCAGGGGATCGGGCGGGAGGGAGGGGAGAGCCGCAGCGCTTGGCTTCGTTCCTCCCCCCGCGGTCAGTGAGGCGGGGGTGGGGCGGATCATGGGGTTGGTGGCACCTGCCGTCCCCGAATCATCCACCCCCCGCTAGCCGCGGCCCTTTTTTTTGTTGCTTTCCCGGTGAGGTGTGTGACAAGAGGCTGCCTTGCGTCTGGCAGCCGGGCTTTCAAAAGGCGCCCGGGCCACCGGCACCGGGCGGCGGGAGCCAATGGGGAGAAGGAGGGGCAGGGGGCTCCTCCCACGCTGACCCACTCTGGACCTCCCAGGCGGCCCGGCCGGGGGCAGGAGGGACCGCCGGGGCGGCCACCGCTTCCCGGCTGACCCTCCCTCCCTTCGTGCTTTGTCTGCGGAGTCTGGTCATGGCCCTTATCATCCGCGGGCCCCACACCTGGAGACTGTTTGTTGTGGTGGCTGTGTTATGACTACCGACTTGTTAGGAGTTCGGGAAGAAGATGCTTGTGCTTGCGATGCGCTCCTCCGTCTTACGCATGCATGGATACGGAATTAACTGCGTTAGCGTTGACGTCGTTGCAATGCAGAAGAGATCAAAACATACGAAATAGCAACAGTATACGTGTTTCTCGATTCTATGGGTAGAGCTTTGTATTTAGGTGAAAAGTAGAATTTGCCTGTGTTCCCAAAACCGCTGAATTCGATTTCTTCTGAACCTTGATGATTAAAGAAGACAATGATCTTTCGAAGCTGACAGGCAGTGTTTGAAGCCATGTTATAGGAGAATCCTAGTACCATTTTCAGCGTAAATGTGTTTGCAATCTCCTTTGTTGGATTGACAAACTCAAAAATGGGAATTAACAGCTATTTAGGAGATAGGCAAATGGAAAAAAAGTACCCAAATATTTCTAAAGCACCTTTCTTCTCTGGCTTGTCTCTAACTTCAAGTCTTAACATGAGTAGTATCTTAATTTCTTGATTTTTTTTTTTTTTTTTTTTTTTTAATTGGTGGGCCTTTCTTGTTTCTGATGGGGTGGGTGTTCCGGCCTATGCAATATGCCAGCCTGGAGGGTTGGGTTTTGGTTTTGTTATGGTTTTTTTCCTCACATTGATTTGTCTGGTTTTAGATTTTGAGCAGCTCTTGTTCCTGTTTTCCCTTCCGTTTCCAATATATTTTTATTTGTTAATTGATTGTGTGCCAGAGAAGCAAGATGAATGTACTTAGGCAGTTGTCATGGTTTATGAAAGTACATTAAGAGATGGTTTCTATGTGTTAAGTAATCTAATCTGCAGTGCTTGTTTGAGAAACGTTTTAGAAACATACCAAAGTAGTCCTTTAGTCTTAATAAAAAGACAAACACCAAAACCTGAGTCAGCCTTCTGTCTGTTCAGAAAGAAGCTAGGAATCGTCTACACTCCAAAAAAAAGTGGAGTGCCTTGAATTTTATCATAAAGTATACTCATAGAAAATGCGAATATATTAATTTGCCATTACAGTCTTCTATTTTTGTTTTTCTTCTCATAAAAATTTATCTTCAGTATGTGCTTGTGACAGTCTTGGTTTGTCTTTCGAGTGTGTTTGTATGTTGTTTTGTTTTTTCCTTTAAGCAACTTCAGCTTTCTACTAGCCATGCTAGGTGATGTGAGTTTTTGTGTATGTTTTTAGTTTCTGTTCAAGAGGCTCTTGCAGAAACTGCTAACAAATGGAACAAGTTGGTCTGCAAAATACTATGTTTATATTTGCCACGTTCTTTCTTGACTATCAGCAAAATTTGATACGTCGTGGTGTTGCATATAAGGGGGGGAAAAATCTGGCAAATGAAATGAGACTTGCAAAGATGACATAGGCTATTAATGGGGTTCATATACCTTTGCATATATGTGCTTTCCTAAAACCTAAATAAAGGGCTTGCATAAAAACATAGTCACTGTTAATTCACTGTGTCTTATACTACCCTTGATTTCATTTTTGTTTTTAACCACGTGCATGTGTATTTTCATTTTCTCTGACCCCATCTATTTGCTTGCACTCTTCTCCTACTTTTATTTTTGCCATTTGACTGTTTACATTGTAGGAAGCAAAAGACACTTTAAGTACAGGCAACTTCAATTTATGGAAATTATCTTCATATTTTATAGTCTTGTTAGGTAACGTTCCTTTCTCAAAGCCAGAGACACTACAACACACTTGAACACAGTAATGGAATTGGATCCCAAACTTGACTGACCTCATGTTTGTGTGGCATAGTTATACTTGTACCTTTTACCACTTAATAGATGGTTGCCAGCAGTGAAACAATAACTGCTTTTAGGGGGCATACATATGCATGTCTTATGTTCTTATTTATGTTTTTTTCCAAGTTCAGATTCATCCATATTTCAAATGGAGAGTTCTTCTATTTCTCGAAGTATCAGAGTTTTAAACCAGTAATTTTTTTAATGTTTATTAGTAGTTACTGAATAAGACCTTTTTTTTCTTCACTTGTGGGTTTATGGGGGTTTTTTGGTTGGTTGTGGGTTTTTTTTGTTTGGTTGGTTTTGTGTTTTTGTTTGGGTTTTGGTTGGTTGCTTTTAGATTTTGTGGAATTTTCACTCATTTGGTTTTCTTTTCCTGAAGGAAATTAAATGGTGACAGAACTTCACAGCTGTGCTGATATAGGGGTGTTTAGCAGTATGGTCTGCTAGACATGTTTTGGTCCTAAGTGCAGCTCTGTAGGAGGCTGAAATTACAAAACTGATGTAGTTCCTTTCCAGAAAAAGGCCTTGTGGAATAACTTGTCATAAGCAGTGAGATCTGAAACACCTGTGTGTGTGTGGACACACAGCATTGGTCTAGGGTTGATGAACTTGAGCAGTATAGAGGTGTATTTTTCCTTTAACCTTTTGCACAATTTGAACACAGAAGAAAGCCCTCGTATCGTAGGACAGCTATATTCTTCCACGCACTTGTACTGCAGTAAGGCAGTAGCATCAACAATCAAGTTCTGTTATAAATGAATATATGAAAGAGAAAAGATAACTTTTGGGGGGCAGTACTGATCTAATACTAGTACCGATAAAAATGGACTATCTTAAGACTAAAAGTGAAAACACAGCATTTTTTAATAGCTTACTTCAAAACATACTTGTACAGCTTGGAATTAATTAAAATATAAGCAAAGTCAACTGAAAATGGTTGATACTACATCCAGTGTTTCTGATTGTAACATCTGGAGTTGTAGTATCTGGAGTTTTAAAGACAGTGTGGACCTCCTTTTAGAGTTAGTAGCAAGTCCAAATTTACTTGCTGTGTTGAGTTTGCATTTTTGGGATATTCCCTGGCTGCAGAGAAGTGCTCGTATCCTGAGATGTAAATTAATTCCCATTATGGTTGCTGTATTCAAATTAGAGTTAATTATATAGTGCTCTAAATTATACCAGCATCCTGTAGATTTATGAGAAGATGGGTCACAATGTAAAATTGTTAATGATCTAAAAAGCTAGCAGAGAGGTAGAAAATAAAGGGCTTGCATAAAAACATAGTCACTGTTAATTCACTTTGTCTTATACTACCCTTAATTTAATTTTCATTTTTTAACCATGTGCATGTGTATTTTCATTTTCTCTGACCCCATCTATTTGCTTGCACTCTTCTCCTACTTTTATTTTTGCCATTTGACTGTTTACATTGTAGGAAGCAAAAGACTCTTAAGTACATTCTGTTTCTTTTGGAACAGTAGTGCAGATAAAAAGTCTGTATCTTCCTTGGTGTTTTGCCAGTGTTGTGGCCTGTGCAGAGACCTGTCTTTCTTCTTCATTAAATCAGTTTAACCTCTACTTTAGGTATGACAATACAGTGGAAAATATCTTCTAAAAGGTTATTTGCAGAAGTGGACTTGTGTATCCTGATCTCAAGCATAGGTAATCAAGTGAAGTTTTTCATTATGTTGACATTTCCTATCCATGGAAGTAATTTACTTCATTCTACTATAATTTTGGAAGAAACAGGTTTCTCTGACAGCCATGATGCAGAAGACCCACACTTCATCTTTGATGGGATGAAATGTTATCTTCATTGTTTAAAACTCTGTAAGAGACAATGAAAAAAAATGGTACCCAAAAGAAAAGGAAAAAACCCACCACATTTAAAGAAGTATCTATAATTATGACATGTAGCCATGTTATAAAGTGGATTTAAACAGTGAAAGATGATGCTGTTGAACCAGTCCAATATTTTTCTCCTTTCAGTTGATGGACTATGATGCCTTTCTATTTGTGGAAATAATTTCACTCTGGTTTCTGTGCAGGAAATATTATTCTACTCTAGAGTTGTAATGCTTGTCTGAAAGTGTTTTCTAATTAATTCTATTACAAGTGTGTTGTCTTAAAAACTGGCTGAACTTCGTTTGCAGTTATAGTATAGGAACCTCTTGTTGTAGCTGGAGCAAATACAAAATGTGTTTAGGTAGTCTAGTGCTAGAATTATAGATTTTTCTTACACCATTTTAAATGCATTTTTTTTGTTGCAGTAAAAGTACTTGTTTGCTTTTGAAAATGTACTGTCTTTGATAATGTTGAGGTTTATGGAACTAGATTCATTAATACTGTAACTTACCCTCACCCTTGCATGTTTACATCATGCAATCAGTGCGTTAAGGGTACATCTGTGTCTAGTATCAGGTCCGTTGCAGTCTAAAAAACTACTTTTGTATATCCTAAAGGATTTAGTTCGTAAGTGTTTGTTTAAATTATATGGGGGAGGAAACAATTTAAGTTCACAATATATTTGCAGAACTAATACAAAATACTTCACTACAGTGCTTGGTACTTCTATGTCATGTATGTAATTCATCAAAATGAGGAATTTACAGGTTAAAAAAAAAAAAAGACTGACAGCAGTAGAGAAGAATGTTGGAATTGTGATGTTTATGCATCTATCTGTAATCAAGCTGACAGCTGGTTTTCTGATGCTTTTTTTTTTTTAATTAATTACTCCTTAATGAAAAGATTATTCCATAGCTGTGGTTATGGCTAACAAACATCATCTTTAACTGGAAGAGACTGACCTCGAGAAGTTTGTTTTATATGAACCGATGCCTTGAGTCAATGTGGTGGCTTTTTGTTTTGCTGTTGCATGTGTGTGTCGTGGTGTTTGTTTTCCAACCACAATAAATGCAAGCCTAGACTAAACTGTTCATTTTACCGTAGTGTATTCCTTTTCCTGTCAACAAAAAGACAATGTTACTGTGTGACAGGAAAGGAGCACTTTTTGGACTGTTTTTGAAAGTTGAGGTCATCATAACTGTGGTTTGCCTAGCTTCTACAAATGTCATGTTTTGAACATCTAAAAATAGTAGCTGGATATCTGACACTTCTGTTTAGTATGATGGGAAAATAAAAGTCAGAATATAGTGTGGCAAAATAATGCAATTTATTAAAACAAAGAGGTTTTCTTTGCTGCTGCCACAAACATGTAATCTATTTTGCTTTTATCAGCTCTTCAGCTGTAACAAAAAGAAAATGGTGAAAATAATTTATTCCTTTTATAGATCTAGCATAGTATTCACAGTGTTCGTTTTCATTAGTAATCTGCTTCTGTCACTCTAAGAAAACATTAAAGAAATTTAATATATTTCTTGTGTTTTCCTGATTTACCTTCCTCTGAACCAGAAGTGTCAAACTCATTTTTGCTGGGGGCCACATCAGCCTCGCAGTTGCCTTCAAAGGGCTGAATGTAATTTTAGGAGGCTGATGTGGCCCCCGGCAAAAATGAGTTTGACATCCCTGCTCTAAACTCTCTTGAGAATACATCCATGTATCTCCTAACAACACTCTTGTTTTGGCAAACATCTAGTAATGTCTGTTTAGTATCATGTTTGCAGCTTTGCTGGATCAGAACACTTTTTTTTTTTTCCTTTCTCCCTAAGGAAAGTGAACCAAATAGCTCTCATAGTCAGCTCTGAGGTATTTATACCCTCTTTTCTGCCATCCTGAAAATAAATGTTGGAATTTGGTTTTGGGGGTGAGAATTAAGTATTTTTTAGGTGTGGCCTGTGGCCAAAGGAGCAGGGAATATAGGGAGAAGGGGGAAAACCCTAATACTCTCTCTTGCTTTCCATCCATGTAGTTTCACTGGTAAGTTTAGTTTTTTAGATTTTATGTATTTATTTATTTAGCACGTGCTAATTGTCATAACACATCTGTGTAACATCTTTGGTTTTATTCCCTCATGTCTTTAAAGCTGGAGTGCCTAATGCAATTAGTAAGAGCTGGAGCTTCTGTAAATGCCAGTACAACACGTTTTGCTCAAACACCAGCCCACATTGCTGCTTTTGGAGGACATCCACAGTGCCTGAATTGGTTGATTCAAGTGGGGGCCAACATAAACAAACAGGTATGGATTCACACATATTTCATCTCTGCATATAGTTTTGGAAGGAGTGTCTTGGGCCTTTTTTACTACATATATGATCTTTACATTCACAAACAGATAAATTAACATCAACTGAAGTAAAATTATGTAATTATCAGTTATAGACAATTTTTATTATAGAAGAGATAGGACTAATTAATGTTCTTTAAGCTGCTAAAGGTTTGGAGAACATTTGTTTTAGAAATTGACATCTTCCTGCTTCTTGAAGAAAATGGTATGCTGCTCTGGTGTTTGCAGCATTAGAAAATACTGTGATATTGTAATGCCTCTTCAGGGGAAAGAAAAAAGACTAGTGAGGAACACCTTGCTTATTACATATGCTAAGAATGGAACGATTCACCATTACCTACAGAACCATGAGACCTTTGTGGTACTTCATGATTTAGTTGTACATTTAACTTGTAAGGTCTGCCATGGTTTATTTTAAGGTGCATCTGGTTTCATACTCTTCTTTTTAGATTAATTCTAAAGCTTTTTCAGTAACTTAATGCAAAGAGATTAGAGACATGTATTTTACTAACAAAGACTGAAGGCATGTTTTTTTTAATAATTTTCCATTACTTTTACTGTAAGTATGTATAACAATTATTTGTTAGCAGAGAATGCATTCCTGTAAAGGACCGTTGTACTCTGGTACAGTAACATAATCGAGCGCTTAAAACTATTATGCATTTGGAGGAGTGTTTGCATTTCTGAATAGACTTGTTATGTGTGCCTTTATGACAGTACTCTATTGTTTATAATAATCTATGAGAGTAATTAGTACTACAGAATATGCATTTACTAAAAGCTGTAGTATAGCACAGCATCCATAAAATGTCTGGTCTGTTAAATCTTGCATCATATTTTTCTTAAAATATTTAACAGTCAGACTATTTTATATGTGGTAGAGTTAAGCTAAGTCTGCTGAAGAACTTGAACATTTGCATTTTTAGAGTTTGGTTCTTTTTTTTAATCCATGCAAAAATAAGAAATGGGGAAGTTTGTGTTGAGTTTTCAGAAAAGAAGGCTGGTGCATTGAGAACAGCTGTGAGACACCAGGAGAATTGTAGAAACAATGAAGGTGACTGGATGCAGAGGCTATAGATCGCATCTTCTCCTTGATACCTGAGAAAACTAACTTATGCAATAAGTTATTGCTGCATAGTAGTAGAATCTTCACACGAGAAAATACAAGAACTGTAAATGCATCTGGAGACCAGGTAAGAATATAAAGAAACAGTGATTAGAGAGGAAACATGGCATGCACAGAATAAAGACTTACAGTCTGCTGTATCTGCTAAATGAGAAGAGAAGAATGAATGAAAATGAATGAATGAGAAGAATGAAAGTTTCCAACTATGAGGATAAAGAGAAGAAGTGACCAGTGAGATTGAAATGGAGTTGAAGAACAAGCTTGCTGTCCCGGAATGTGATGGGGGGAAAGAAAAATTGCATCTAGTGAGTGAGGTTATAGCAAAGACGACGGTAGCAGCTAGCCTCCAAAAGAAGATAAGAATGCAGAGAGATTTCTCCGTGGGCTGAGGGCAACATGCAGATGGCTCTAAATGGAAGGAGAAGGCAGTATAATATGCAGTTAAAAGTAGGCAGCAAACTTGTTCCAGCTTAAAGAAGTCACCAAGACTAGCCAGTGACTCAGGAGTCTTTAAAAATTGGTGGTTTTTTACTAGTGCAAATCCAAATAATAGATCTGTGGTCCTTCACGGGAGGAAGAGTACTGTGGTTCTCAAGCTTTCAAATGACATAGTGGTGATAGTATCCTGTAGATTTCGAAGGGCAGATTAAGGTATTGACAGGCAAAGGACACTAATACAGATAGTACTAAGAGCTGACACTGTGGAAGCCTGTTGTTAACAGCAGGCTCAAGTTACACTTGAATGTAATGACTTTTTTTGACCCCACAAAATACTGGTTGAACATACAAGAAGAGGTATTTTAGATTTGTTTTGGTTATAAAGTAAGAAAATAGCTGTGGTTAATTAAAATGGTAGTAGAAACAAAAAATGTCAGTTCTTTGTTAAGATGCAACTGGTCAGTCACACTGGTTTCACATGCATGAGCACTGAAAGCTAGACAGCGTACCTTGGTGATACCTGCAGCAGCAAGCTCATCCCACAGATACTTGGGATGTTTCATACATGGCTGTGTAAAGCATAGTGCATGCTTTGCTCTCCCCAATTCCTTCTGGCTGTTTATTGAATTGCAGTCAAATTCTAGTATTCTTGTTTGATTTGAACTGCTTAATAAATGGTCATGTTTCCTTATTTAACTTCCAGGCACTTTCAGGTGATCATCTAGGGCTTCCACCCACACTTTTGAGCTTTTGGAGCACTCTTTCCTGATGTGTATTTTGTTTATTCCTTCCAGCTCGCTGACTGATGCTGTGCTTCAAACAGACATAGTCACTGGCTAATGCTTGTGTGAGGACAAGTGTTCCATGGACACTGGATACAAAACACATGCTGAGAAAGATCTGGGAATACTTGATATTTAAACTAGTAAAACTTTCCTTCCAAACTGACTCCTGGTCATTGGCTACAGACTAACCCATCACCTCTGGAAAAAGAAAAGGATAGCTTCTGAAAAGGAATCCACTCAAGTCTCTCAGTCTTAACGTAAACCTCCGGTACTCAGTAGAATTTGCATGCATGCTTTGTCATATCTGCCCTGAGGTATTGTATTGTAGCCCATGCTGTAGTCCTTAAGATTAGGAAAACTTGAAAATGCAAATCTCGGTGCTGGTGACAGTTGCCTGGGACATTTCTCAGGCAGCAGAAGCAGTGAAGGACAAATGCTGAAAAATGCTTGTCCCAGCTGTACCTTGCTGTCTCCAAATAAGTTCTGTGAGTATATATTGTGGTGGACAGCCCCCTTATTTAACTGTATGTACTGGCTAAAAACAAATGTCTCTCTGATCAGTGGGCAGTTCTTGTCCATCAGGATCACCATAAAAATTCACAGGAGGAAGCTGAAGAGTCAAGTAATGACCTGCCTATTTCTGCCCAGCAGTGGACTCGAAAGTCCTGTGCATTGTGTTGTCTTTTGTTTTGTTAAGTGGGCAGTGCCTACTAATAGTTCTTAACAATATGATTCAAGACCTGCACTCATCTAGTGCCTGCTGTAGTTCACTGTAACAGTGCAAAGTACTTTTCGATCAAAAAGTCTATTATTCATTTAAATATGTTTTCCCTCTAGCCTCAGCCTATTAAACATTCTGTTCTATGTTGCCTGCATTGATTGGCCAAAAAAAGTTTTATGTGGCCTGTCTTTAAAGAAGGGTTAAGAAATACTGCATCCTTACAGGTGATTCTAACTTTTCATCCAGCCAGTTACCATCATGTGGCAGTGATGGGAGATAGATTTAGGAGGGTTAGACAACTGGTACTAGCAAGAACTGAACACACTGATACCTTTGGTGAGGAAGAAGAAAACACTAATTCCTTTGGTATGTTACAGTTTTGTATTTTAAACAACGATTTGGACTAAATCCAGGTAGAAAAATATTCCATTTCTTCTCATCTGTACTCAAAATTCAGAAGGAGGAACAATTGTGAATTCAAAGCATCTTTAGCAAAGAATGAGGCAAAATACTCAGCATTCTCCAGCTTCTACTTCTTGCCTTGAGAGAGTGTAGGGTGCTGGCTCTAAGAAATCGGAACAGCTTTTGGAAACGGGATCAGCTGATAGAACTTGAAATTCAGTCACCTGATTTAAGGAATGGAGTTAGTTTATATTTCTTCTCAGGTAAAATAGTGCTTTTGTGTCTTAGTCAGATAGCTATACTAGAAATATTTTCCAAGTGCATAGTATTGTGGTTTAACCCCAGTAGGCATCTAAGCACTACACAGCTGCTTGCTCATTCCCTGGCAGTGGACTGAGGGAGAGAGTCGGTAAAGTCTGAAAACTTGTGGGTTGAGATAAAGACAGCTTAATAGGTAAAGGAAACAAAGGAAAACAAAACCAAGAAAATCAACTGTTGATTAAAAAAAACCCAAACCATACCACAACAACAACAAAAAAAAATCCTTCAGTTGTTCACTACTAGCTGACTGATGCCCAGCCAGTCCCCAGGCAATGACAGCCCTGGCAAACTCCACCCCCTCCTCTCTCTAGCTTTTCTTGCTGAGCATGATGTCATACAGTATGGAATATTGATGTATTATCAATACTGTTTTGATCACAAATCCAAAACATAGGACTACACCAGCTACTATGAAAAAAATAAATTCTGTTTCAGCCAAAACCAGTACATGTAGTTGAAAGCCTTCAGTGTAAATGTGCATGGAGGCTTTTTGTTTTAAAAAGAAACATTTACAGGTAAGTACTTTTTTTTTTTTTTTTTTTTTTTTTGTGACAGGGTTGTAAGGGTAACAGTGAGTGAAATTATCTGAATACTTTCCAGGGACTTGGAGAACAAAATGGGAAATTTGTTCTAAGTTTAACTGAAATATCCTAAAGCCAACAGAAGTTTGGATCTCCAAAAGAAAAAGGGGGAAAATAGAGTAAAAAATTTAATTTGTTTAGATAACTGGAAAAATAACAGATCTAAAAGCGGCCTGGGAATTAGCAGGAAGTTTGAGAAAATAAACAATCAGTAGAGGAAATGTCTTTTGAGGTTAAGCAGTATAGTGAGTAAGTGCAAACTGGTCAACCTAGCTGAGATAGATTTACTGAGAAAATTTAAGCCAAAAAAGCGAAAGTCTCTTCAGCTAGATAAATAAAAATAGGGGAAGGAGGGAAGCTAGATACTTCTCATTAAAATGAAATAGAAGTCAAAGGTAATCTAGTCATGGCCACAAGCTAGAGAAGACTGCCCTTGTCTTTGCAAAAGGTTAGTTGTGTTCCTCCAAGGAAGGGAGGGTTTTGACAGTGACAGCGAATTGCAGAAATTAAATGTGCCTATGATGCCCTGTGGATCTTTTTGTCATGTCTTCAGGAGCACTGTACACTAAATCCTTGGTCTTCACAGAAGCAACAAATTTCTGTTACCTTGAATGCTGATTTTATAAAACTTCATTGTTCTTGCTGCTTGTTTATTTGCAATGTGATTTCTGGATTGTGAGAGAAATTTGAGTTCTTTGTGCAGTGTTACATCAGAAGGGTAAACGGGACCCTGAAAAGTTCTACCCTAGATATGAAAGGCCAGTACAAGTTATTGATGTTTCCCTTCCTGGAATATTACTGCAGAAGGGATTATGTCAAACTGAAGCACATATGGGAACCGTGGACAGTTAGAAGGGCTGTGAGATATTACCAGAGATACTTAGGAATTTGTAGAGCCCCCTCAAAGTAACTTAGTGTGTTCCACATGACCAAAAAGAGATAGGGAAGAGGTGTCTTACACATGTGCTAGTATAGGACTCCAGACAGTTTTCAGAAACTTCTTGGAAAAACCTCTTGTGTTACTGCTTTTTCTCTTTGGTGCCATCCGATCAAATTGTTGAATCAAAATAGAATTGTTCTGAGACTCACAGAGTATTTCATTTTTCTCTATATGCATGATTCTGGGTGGGTTGAAAAATGCATTTTAAATCCATTTTTCATTCGGAGATTTTTTTCTTTTCAATCTAGTTTATAGCCCAGAGAATTTATTCTTTCTAGAGCTAGGAGACTATTTCAGAAACTATTTCAGTGCCAATAGATTTGGTCTCATAGGAGGACTTCAACAGAAGATAACATTAGTGATGACTGAAGCTTAGGTCCTCTAATTAAAACAAATGCTATAAAAATCTAAATTGTGTATTCTGTCATTCTTGTAAGTACTTTCTCAATTCCTTAGCTTTAGAGAAGAGACGCTTTCTTTGGGCCAGTGATTTAAATAAACCCTTCTCAAGACATATATTCTCTTCTGAGATACTAATGTTTTCCTGGTTCTTTGTGGCAGGATTGTTAGCTGTTGTAAGCTTGGCTTGTTCTTGTAATGCGGTAGTGAGGAGTTCTTTTGCAAAGGTATTTTTTCATCCTTCTAGCGTTTCCCCCCCAGCAGTACTTCATAATTAAATTATCTAGATTTATCGTGGGCAGCATGCTAGGTTTATGGGGCTAGTAAAGATTTTTGTCATCTTTATCAAACATAGGATAGCGTTAAGCTAACTTTCCGTGAACTGAACTTTATATTGAGTGATTATCTTTTAAATTAGGTTGGGTCTGTAAATACTAATGCTGAGCGAAAAAGGCATATTTCTACACTTCTACCTCATTAACAAAAGGCTTGGGGAAAGGAAGCAGTAACAAAATGATGAATTTAAGACAGCTTCCATGATGGGAATATGTATTACCTTATGCAGATAATCTTCTGGATAAATTAGTGCCAAATGAATTTCTGTTTTGATGGTTAATAAAATTGTGTGCTCTGTTAAAAACCTCTGTCTTCTTGTAACTTCAATAATAGTTATAAATATGAGAAATTATATAAACTTAGTTGGAAAACAATCTTCTATTCATCAGCTACAGACAGCCATTTTGGAAGATGGGCTGTATAGCCATTTTCTAATCGCTAAGGACTTCTTGGAGTTTTCTGCTCTTTTCTGTCTCCAAACTTTGTGTCAGCCTCAGCAATTTTCCTTAGTTTATAAGAAGGTAAAATTTGTCAGATACCACTATTGTGTTAGGTGGTTCACTGGCTGAGTATATGTCTTAAACACTGGTAAACTGGCTTACTCTCAGTGAATTTGTAGCTTGTTACAAAAATATTTTACCATGAAATAAAATTGGCAAGTAAAAAATTGAGAGTATATAACACATAATCCAAAATTCATCTTAAAGTTATATTTACACGGTCTAAAAGACGTGATTTAATTTCTCAGAAGCTTGGCAGGCAATTTAAAACACTTGTTACCTCCTATCTATGAAGGTGGTAGTATGGTCGTATTTTGAATATATTCACATTTCAAATAGAGTTAGTGTAACCAGTACTGTAGAGTTAGGTGCCAACCCCCATTACGTATGAAGACTGGTGACTCAGTAATGGTGCTGTGGTTACTTCAAGAGCCAGTGTTGATATTTTATTAAAAGTCATGAGGAAGCAAAAATAGGCACATACAGGTAGAGCATGTTTAATATCAGTGGAGCGTGCAAGTGGAGTCTGTCAAAAATTGGGAGAGAAAGAGGATGGGGAAGAAAGGGAAAACAAACAAACAAACTTGCCTTGCATTGAAAATGTTGAGGACTGTGACAATTAAATCATAATAAACAAGTAACTGAACATTTACTTGCTACTTCAAAGCCATATTTCATTACAGATTCTCCTCTGTGGTTCTTAGTACTGATGGTTAATTGCAAGTACTGAATTTCATCTGCAGCCTGTAGGTGATGATGCATGGCATTTACCTGCTGCTTGCCAGTTGCATCTGTAAAATTGCTCTAGATTCTCCGTGTTATCTGAGAAGATAGCTTGTAGAGAGGAGTTTCCCGAATAATACGCTACTCCCAGTATGTTTGCACATAATACAGAAAGATTAAATGATTGGATGTGCTGGTTAACAATAATGGAATGTAAATAGATAAAGTTAGTCAGAAAAGTGTATAGGACCTGAGTCAATGTGTATGTCTCAGGAGAGATCTGACTTGTCCTGTTAACTCTGAGTGTACTGCTGTTACAGTACAGTAGAGTTACACGCACATACTCCTCACCTGGTGAGTATTTCTGGTGTGGTATAGCAACATGTGTCAGCAAGATCTGAAAACAGTGTAGTCCCACAGACTTGGCCAAATGCTTCTGAATTCGTGGCTTGCTCAGGCCAACATATTGGGAAACAGAAGTGCTGGGAAATAAAGGTGTTAGAGTAACTCATTCCAGTGGTATGACTTGTGGGGTTTTCTTAACAAGTTTTGCTGAATACGACTGTTGATTGCCTACGTATTGCATAAGGCTTACCTCCTGAGTTAGATGCCCTTAGCATTATTTCTTGCTAAATATCTAATGTACGTGACAGCCTACTGCAGATGTTAAAGTAGTAATAAAGTACCTGATGCATTTGCTAGCTAATAAATGCTGCTTTTATATTTCTGCTTTCTGAATTAAAGTGACTAATATAAGAATAAGATTTTGATTTTTATGAAGATTATGCTTGACAAAATGTAGTTTGTCTTTACAGGATTATGTTGGTGAAACTCCTATTCATAAAGCAGCACGATCTGGTAGTATGGATTCCATAAGTGCCCTTGTGGCTCATGGTGCGCAAATAGAGTAAGTGAGGTATTTTTTTTGTTGTTGATTGTTGTGTGTTTGACTAACTTAGACCAGTAAACATAGATACTAATGTCAGAAAGAAAAGTCAAAACAGCAGACATCTGATTAAAAGACAGCTAGACATGTTCAGCTGTAATGAAGCCCAAAAGGTGTGGCATGTCTAGTAATAAAGTTTGTTTTACTTAAGTAATACCAGTGTGCTACATTAGTATTGCATTTGTATCTGATGTATTAAAATATTTATCACACTTCTGTCAGATGACCCCAAATTGTACACTTTATTTAGCATGTAGTTATTTTTTTACAACAAATTTACACCTTGCACTGGTGAATAAATATATACAACAATGCAAAAGCAACATTATGTGCAAAAGAGCATCTCGCACACTCTTCACAGTTAGCTTATTACTGTTTGTTAGTATATCGTGTATTTGCCCTGTTAACTTTTTTCTTTAAAGGTTTATGTACTGCAAAAAACATTCAGAAAATCTCACAAACTTTTGCAACTTACAGCATGGACAAAATGGATGCAGTTTTCACCTAGAAATGTTGAGTATAAGCTCTATGGCTTATAATAATGTAAATACTTTAGCAATTTGTTTTAATTAGAACTAGCCTTATTATCTTAAATGGTAACTAGTTACTGTGTTTTAACCTGCAATATGAAACTTTGAAGTTGTAAATGAAGTAAGAGTCATGTAGTTAATTTCTTGTTTTACCCTTTGGTTTCCATCTTACTGTTTTTGAAATGCTGCCCTGATAAATCTACCATAAAATTTAACTCTTTTCAATCGTATCATATTCAGGAAATATAGTACCTTTTAAGTTAATAGTAGTAGAACAGATTGCTTTATATGAAGAGGTTACTTCATAGAAAAATGACACTGAAATAATTTTCACAGCTGTCTCAGTCAGTTACTGACAAGTTCATTAAATCAGTCTTAAATTTATAAATTCCCATTTTGCACTCTCTTTCAGATATCTTAAGATAAACTTGGATTTAAATTTACTGTGGAATTGAGCAAACCTTAATTATCATCATCAATTAGTATGTAATCTTGTGATTTTTGCAAAGTATCCAATCAAAATAGAAGTTGTACATCTGCATAAACCATGTGAAATAAGAGTCAGATGTAAAGAACAGGATGTGTTTACATCCATAGGACTTTAAATGTAAATGGTAGAGTAGCTGAGGTTCAAGATGTGGTTGCAACTTTACTTGCAGAACTAAAACTATGCTTTTTAAACATTGTCTTTGCAAGACATAGGCAAAACATTTCTGTAAAACAGGGAGAGTGGTATCTGCCTTTGACCAAAGCTATTTGCAGCAGAAGTAGCGTAGGTTTGTAGCAATTTCAGTCAACAGTAAATAATTTGTATTGTCGGTTTTCTAACTTAGCATTCCACCTGTGTTTCAGTAGGATAGACTTGTCACAGGTTTTATAGGTAACTAAATATCGGATGCTATCCAGGAAGTGGTAAAATCAGGAATGCAAATGCAATAGGCTGGTGGAGCAACCCATCTTTAATCATTTAGAATATCAGGACTTGGCCCTATCACCTGAGAGAGCGAGGTGTTAACAGATGGAGGTGAAGGGTTTTTTTCTGTAGAATCTAGTCTCCTGGCTCATTATGTTAAATTAGGCCAAATCAGTGTATGTGCTTTTGACATTGATTAATTTTGAGATATCTGGCTTTGAAAGCTGGCCCCATATCTCTAATGTTGTTTTCCTGATTTTTCTAACATCTTGAAAACCTAGATGCTCCAGAAATTTTGACTCCTTTATTTTATGGCTTCAGGTAGAAGACGAGGAGAGAGACTTCATCCATATATTTGAATTCTAATTTGTATATGTTAACTGAAATTATAATTGAATATATATGACCAAGGCAATAATTTTATTAAATACAGAACTAAGCACTAACTAGAACTGAAGTGCTGATCTGTACTGATGATGAGTATGGCTCTTTTTATGGAGATCTTCTAATCCAATTTTTTCTTCTTCATACAGTTATGGTATCAAAATCTAGTTATGCCAAGATGCAGAGAATATCCCTTGTGACTGCAAAAAGTGAAATATACTGCTTATACCCAATATGTATAATATGCATCAAGTATTGCACCATCCCTCTTTTAACAGAAAGTAGAACAGGGATGTTAAGATTTCATTATTACACAAACACTAGTAATCAGTAGTGTAATATTGCAATAAATGCATTTTTTTATTAATGAGTGATTATGGAAATATTGTTGTTAAAATGAAGTAACTTCAACTAGTGTAATCTTTGATATCAGCGTTTACAGTATTTCTACTTGATTCACTCCTTTGGTTATATTGGAAGCCAAAGCACATTGACAGTAGTCCAGTAGGATAAAAGTAAGAATTTTAGTTGGAATAAAATTGCCTCACTTGAATTGTTGTAGCTTACTTTATTTCAGGCTTGTTAGTGTATTGATTTTTACAGATAAATACAGCATGTTGCAGTCTCTAAATTTCATGAAGTTGTTGCATTGTTTTCCTAATTGATGAGAGAGAATTTGGGTCTCTATTCCTGTGTAAATTTTTAATAATATTAAAAAATAATTATTGTACCCTAGTGAAAATATTTTGATTTTTTTTGTGGTATTTACCTTCTCATTTTAGCTGAAGCATATTCTGTGCACTGTATGTCCTACAGCCATAAAAATGGTTGCTCCACTAACTATGGTATTCATGGACCCTTGAAGAGGGGGAAGCAGGTGGTCACAATGTCCTCATATGGGTGAAAAGGTTTGCTGTGTAACTGACTTTTTAATGTGGATAGTACCTTTTTAAAGTATCCATAATAACTGCTGGATTTTCACTAAAAAAGCATAATTATGCAATTTCTGTATGGTTAACTGTGTATTATTTATCATGATGACAAACGAGTGTCCACAGCTCTTTATGGAGGAAAAGCCTTCTTGGTGCCATGTTTTGTTTTGCTCTTTTACACTATTTTGTGAAATGCTGGGTATTAATGTAGTTACATAGATTGCACCACAGCATATATAAAAATATAAAATTCAGCTACAAACACAAGACACTCAAATTAAAAGAAATGAGCAGATGCAGCTGTTAATTATACTGATTTGAACTTCTTCCAGCTTCATATGTGTTTTTTTGCAGTTCACCTGAATATTATGTCCGCTTACTTCTGAATAAAAAAATTCTTCCTGTAACTGTCACTTGGACAGTTGTATGTTCTTTAGTGATTTAATTTAAAGCTAGGAGAGAATTTTCAAACACTATTATCCTGGAATAAAGAGAAGTGGAACATGTGGGATGGATGTGGCTTGGTAACACATCCATCCTGTTGAACACAAGTACTTGTTTGCATCAGAGTTTCATTATCAATGTGCTTGAATAGTAGCCCAGGAAAGCTTTTTATTTCCCTGCCAGACATCTTAAGGCTTTTTGAAAAACTGGTTTGTCTGCTGTGGTGGGACGTGCAAGACCCAAAAGAGATACTTTCCTTTCTGGTTTCTTGTGCTCTGATCTTCAGGTTTGGGGAGAATAACTGACATGCTGGGATAAATATACCAGTGCATCTGTTTCTGCCAGGTGACAGATTCATATCGTGATGTTGATCTAGTTTAGGCAGACGCTTCAGCTACTTTCTCATTAAAGCTGTCTTGGCCTACATTTGTATGTGCAAATTCCTTCTTCGTATAATGCCAGAAATGTCCTATCTCTGGTATATAGTTTTTCAATAAAAACTTTATTCTCATTCTTTGGCAGTGGCTTAATTTTAATTCTTCTTTGCATCATTAATTTCTTCTTTACAACTGTTCTCCATCTTCCATAACATAAATCTGTTCAATGTGAAGTTTTTTAATACTGCTGGATTAGCCCTTTGTGAAATGCATGGTAATATGTTTCTGTTTGAATTCTGTTTCATGTTTTAATTCTGACCACTCCTGTGATATTTCAGCTTTTGTTCTTCTCATTTGTACTTCTCAGACTTCTTGACTTTGTGAAATTCAGTCACCTGTAGTGAAGAGGCAGAAGAGCGATGTGTAGTTTTAATGATGATAACACAGAAATCAGCCATTGCTTTGTGTCCTAAGCCTTCTATTCCATTTTGGTCTGGAGAGGAAACTGATATGTCCTGTTCTTTGATGGTCTCAGGGTTCAGAGATCTCCATTAGTTTCTGGATTTCCTCCTGCCTTCTTAAACTCTTAACAGATTCTTGTAGATTTTTAACATCTGCTTGTTTTTCTTACCTAGCTAACTGTAACTACCAAACTTTTAATATTGAGTGCAGTCCATTTCTGGTGTTAATGTACTTGTGAAGTGCTATTACTATGTCATCTTTTCGCTTTAGAGGCTGTAGTGCTCCATTGATCCAGCAGAAAATAACCAACATCCTACTTCCTTATGGTCATTAACCTCATCTTAAGAAAAATGCTTTAGGTTCTTACTGATGATTTATTTAGGAATAGGATTTAGGTGCTTGTTCAATAGTGCACTTCTTATCTGTTAATTAGTATATTAGTAATCTGTTTAGTACTTTTCAAACTCAGACCACTTCATACATGATTCTTTTTGCAAACCTGGTTGTCTGCTCTCCACATAGCAGTTAAAGTGCTGGATTAATTACTGTTGTTGCATAATTAATTGCAGTATAGTTGAGGAAAAGATGTGGCTGTTCTTCTTTCATTGTATGTAACAAGCATTTTAAGGGCTGTCACTGTAGTCTCATAGTGCTATTCTGCAGTCTGGAGGCCATGGGTGCTGGAGTTGATTCTTCCTTTCCTGCCTTATGTAAATTCTTATGGAAAGGCAAAGTTAAAGTGTTTTGTACATTTCAGTGGTGAAACTGTAATTCTCCTGCAAAATGATTCTCCTACAAAATTTCTTCCATGTTTGGTTTCACAGTTGATTCCCATGCTTGTAGAATAACTTAACATGGTATGTGGGAGGCTGTGACCATGAAGTGAGGCAGTAATTTGGATTTAGTCTCAAGGAAAGATTTGAAAATACTGAAGCAGAACACAAATGCATGGATAATTGATAAATCAAAAGGCGGAAGAGAAAGGCTCAGTCTTACAGTAAACCAGGATGGAAAAGGATAGTTTTCTGTTCCAGCTATTCTGAATAGTTGGAGGAAGCTGAGGCAGACTCCTACCACTGAGCTTCAGTTCAGTTTGAGGGTAGATTATTCTTAGTGGGGATGGAATAACAACGGTAGTTACTGACATCAGTTCAGAAATAGAGAACAATGTGAGAGGTTCTACTTTTTTATGAATAAAGTTTAATCTTTTAATAAAACAATGATATTTTGTGACCTTTCTGGGACATAAAGGAAGTTCACAGGATATGGGTCAGCTTCATAGGGGACCTTAGTCATTAGTGACAAGCCCTTATGATTTATAGCACTGGTTTCTCAGCTTTTTGTAAGTCCAAAAGAGCTGGATTAAGAACATGGAAATATTACCAAGACTTTTAAATGAAGATAGCTCAGATGTCTTGACAGGAATGTTGGGATCTTTTTATTTTTTTTTTTTTTTTTGTTGGGAGTGATCTGCCTTCACATAACCTCTTACCCCTAAAATAAGCCCTAGTATGATTTTTCAGGATTTTTAAGGATACTTGAAATATAAATCCTACTCTGAAAATAAGCCCTGGTTACAATTCATTTAAAAAGTCAATTTAAATAGTGCCCAGGCAGCTATACATGTAAAAAAGTAATAAGTTTTGAAGCAAAAATTAATATAAGACCCTGTCCTACTTTGGGGGAAACAGGCTATGATACTGTGCTAATGTTCGCTGTGCAGCTTCCTGTCAGGTTATTTTTTTCTGTAAGAAGCTATTACTGACAAGGAAAACCTAGATATGGTTAAGTCAGGTGGAGAACCCAAGTGAAACAAAACAAAGTGAAACTTGGCCAGAGCACAAGTTAGATACAGTGGAAAAAACACGGGTGCAGTATATTCCCAAATACAATAGTCTGATTAGTTCTGATAGTTAGTCCAGACACCGATGGTGGTGGTGATGATCTGTATGGGTGCTGTGCTTGATCTGCTGATACATTTTGAATGGATATGTGATGAAAGAATCACTAATTGCAATGTATTTGCTTTAACTTCTGCTGTGCTGATATGGATTATTTTGCTCTAGTTTGTGTCTTTTCAGTATAGTTGATCCTAGTTCAGCTGGTACCTTTGAACCTGGACAAAAGCTGCCAGGCAGTTGTGGAATGGCCTAGAACATGCTCAGGTTGGTCAGAGAAGTTTTCTAATATCTGTCAAGTGCTTCAGGTGACAAGAAGTATCTCTTTGCACAGATACTTAACAAACGCTGGAGGATCTTTGCCAGGTGTATCTTAGGGAAAATGTTACTCTTCTGTTTCAGCTTTTTTTCTTGGTATTTTGCTTGATATTGCTCACACATGGTAGATATTTTTTTTTCTTTTAAATGGAGAAAAATCAAAGTTGAAAAAACTCTCTTGCGAAGCTCATTTAAATTGCTTTTGTGCACTTCAGCAGATTCTTAATCCAAAAGATCCTCTGTCTGCTTGAGTAAGAGCATCAAGTTATTTTTGTCACAAAAAATATAATTTTCTGTAGTTTGACAGGCTCCCTCTCCATGCCATTACAGGAAAATAATGATTTCATCTAATACCTTTAGTCCTTAATATTTTTTTCTCCTTTTCACAAAAAAAAAAAACAAACTTTAAAATGCATTTACCTCTTCAGTTTTATTCCTAAGCATTATGTCCATGCCTTCTGTTCTAAATCTCTTGAAGTTTCTTCCATGTTTGGCACATTTAAGAGAAGCTTCCTGTCTTAATTTTTTTCTATTCTAGTCTATAATTGGTTTTCAGTTGGCTTGTTGAGGAGAAATAATGTAATTTTGTTTGTTACTAGAGGCATCTTGGCAGAATCTGTGTTGTAGGGCTGTTTATCTTTCCAAGAGAGAGTTTGCACTGAAACTTTCCTATTAAGCCTTCCATAAAGCTTTCCTCATAGTAAGCAACTTTATCTACAATTCGTGGTCTGTTTCTAGAAACTTGATAGCAGCAGCAGCAATGATAATTCTCATTTTCATGAAGTTGGCTGCCTAAGTAACTCTTACATTGTCTTTGGATTTAAAGTGGCTGTAATACTAAAAAGATGCTTATTTGGAGTTCATTTTTGCTAGCGATCTGGGAAATATTTATTTTCATTTTAATAGGGAGGTCTTTTGTGTTATTGTAATCAGATTGTTGCTTTAAGAGTTACTATAGTCTTTCATACCTTCCTTCTATGAGTTGTGTTTAGGAATCACTTCTTACATAATGGGATTTGAATTTTAAAATATTGTTGATTGCTGATACCAGGCAAAGTCAGATAGGCCTATATTGTTCAAGCAAAAGTTTACTTGAAAATGTGAATTGTTTTTACAAGAGATATTAAAAATCATTCCACTGTTTGAGGTCTTCTTAAAGCACATAAACTGGAATGCAGATACAGCAATAAATCACTACCTAATAGTGATGCTTTTAATAATTGTAATGTTGCCTGCCATGGTTAGTGAATTCTTCTGCTAGCATTTGCTCAGTCCTTAGTTGAAGTATGTAGGAGCTGATTAGAGCTGCATAATTTGTACTGAACCTTGATTTTGATGTGGAAAAAAGTGGCTTTACAGAGAAGAGCTTCCTTCTTTCCAGGATATTCACCTTGTTACGATTTTGGAGAATGCTCTGAGAAACTTTACCATTGTTTTTAAAAGTCTAAAATTATTTCAGCTGCTGTATGTTTTGTTGTGAAATAAAAACGTGGCACCAACTTGTGCTTTTGTAGATGCCCAGTATGTAATTCTGGTATGAATTTTTATAGCCGTCTCCAGCAGTGACACACGTCTATTTAGTTAAGAAGATTTTTCTCTTGGTATCTGAAAAAAAAGTTTGAAACTATTTTACAGCTTTTGTATTTGGACACCAAAGGGTTAAAACACTTAAAGTCTAGTATTTGAAAATCATTTTGCTTTAGAAATTTTAGACTAGTATACTGATGTTTATATAGGCAACGTTTTTTTCTTACTGTGGGCATTTTAGTGTTCTGATCTTTTTTTTTTCTCTTTCTTCTTTTGTTTTGTTTTAATCCTTGTATCTGCTAATTTTTGTATAGGAATAGTTACTAATTCTTTCGAGGTACAGCCTACCAAATTTAAAGTAATTGAAGCCATGAGTTGACCGGTAATTTTAATCCATTCTATATAAATTTCAATGAAGAACTGACAGATTCGTTTCAGGATGAAAGTAATAATGCTTTAAAAACATAAAAGGCTTAGTTTCTTGTTGTTAAGGTGGTCACATGATAATGGCTTACATATTGAATAATGTGCTACAGCACTTTATGTATGTTAATGTAACTTTTAATCTTAATGTTGCCTGCAAATATGTGATCCCTTATGATATAAGTTTCCTGTTTATGCACCATTGCCCGTTTAAATCAAACAGAAGATTCTGAAACTGTAAAAACTACACATGTCAATGTTTTACAGCTACGTAATTCGAATTGACTTGATTTTTTCAAGTAATCCTAGAAAGGGGGAGCATTCCATATAGAAACTGCTGAAACTGCCACAGGTGCTTCTCCGAAAACCTTACAGTTGTGGCATTGAATGTTCAGTATCGCTTCCTTTCTGCACACAAGGCATACTGTTGAGGTATTTGTTGCGGTGATTGGTTTTAATGCTAATCTAGGAATTCAGATATAGAATCTATAGATTTGCATGCTTTGCTTACCCTAATTTACATGTATCTACATTTTTATTTGTAAACTAACAATAGATAAGTTGAGATCAGTATTTTTTAACAGATATTACATTGATATACAAAAACTGTGGTTTATTTTCTTAGATTGTCGCATGGCATTAACAAAAACACAGTAAGCTGTAGGCAATGTAATCACTATTTAAAATTAAACATTTAGGGAATTTTTTGCATATATATGAATGTTTTTTTTCAAAAAGATTTACTGTGACTTTTTGTGGCAAACATTTGTTTTGTTTTTCAAGGTATGTGACATTATAAGTGAAAAATAGCATATTTCAAATGTATTTCTATGTTAAAGACACATAGAAATGTACTTGCTTTTTCCTCCAGTAAGTATAAAAATATGAACAATTGAAACAACTTCACTGTAAGAAGCACAAGTCATCTTTTTTTTTCTACAGATCCTTCTAAGAGTAAATTTTGTAAGTTATCTTGAAGTAAATCTTTCTTTCACAAAGGTAGTTATATTTAAACAATTCTATGTTTTGTTTTATTTGGGGATTTTTGTTATTTTTTTCTTTCTGTAACTTAATCTTGGTGGCAATGTCTTGCATATTTCTTGGGAGCTTGCCTCAGATTTTCCTTCCTTTAGTGAACTTCTTGAAACAACAAATTGTGGTTAGCTTGAAATAGCTTTAGTTTAGGAGGTTGTTTTTATTAAACTGAAAGTTAACTTCAGGTTTCTGTACACCAGTCCTGTTTGGTCTTATTTTTATCTCTTTTGTTTTTAAACAAGAATTTAATTAAACTCAGAGACAGCATTTTTAAAGCCTTTCAGAAGGAAATGTAAACATCTGCTTCATCAGTGTCCTCTTTATAGCTGCTTTCATTTGGTACCAGGACTTTCAGATGAACTGAGCTTTTAAAATAGAGTTCTGATGATGTCAACCAAAGGGAGAAAAACAGGTTTTTAAAAAGTCCTCTTCGTGACGTGATTAGTCAGTTTTGAAGACTGCCGGTGGACATCACTTGATGGAAGAAGAAAAGTGTGTTACAAGCATGCTGCTTTAAGCACTGTAGAAGTTGTGTGAATAAAGGTACATAAAAAGTAAGAGATTTAACTCTTAAACTCAAAATGTGCACTATTATATTATTTTAAAAACACCTGTCACTACAGAACAGTTCAACTGTTAAATATCATCAGCAAGGAACTTGAAGATTGCTTATCGATATCCGGACTTTCCTCAACTTTTCTCATGGATTTTTTTCTATTTAGACTAACTTTAAAATACAAAAATATATCTTTCCGATTACACTTGTCTTTCTTCTTTTGCTTTGGAGTTAGCATATCATACTTCTGTACTTCAAGAAAAACAATGTCTTTATCATTCCTGGATTTTAGCCTACAAGAAGGCTGACACTAAATAATATCATGCTTCGTGATTCCAATTTGTTTCTAGTAATATGAATTACATTGAAATAATGAATAAAATATAAAGTAAAAAAAAAAGCTAAGTAAAAGGATCTTAACAGGAGTCATTCGTGTTTCAAATATTTGAATTGCTTTAAATGTTGCAAGGTATGTGTTTTCTAAGCATCCAGTGAATTGACTTTCTGACCACTTACCAAAACTACGTTTAATCCTGGGCAAGGTTGAGTAAGGAATTTTTCTGTTGTTCATCAGTTCTACCCTTCATGTGTGTTCCTGGCTAGAGTAGGTGCCAAAAAGGGAATTATATTTTTGGAGCTTTAGTTTTGATTTTCTTTAATACAGCTTTCTTACATCCTTCCACACCTTCCTTGCTGGTAGCTTCTTCCTTCATAAGGTCGTATTTGAAAAATACCAGTCTTGTTCTTTGCGTAGTCCTGTTTCAGTTAGGTAGCCTAGCTTAGAGAAAAACTCTGAAGAAGAACATAAGGTTGTCCTTAAGTTCTGCATCTTTATTGAGAGAAAGAAAAAAAGGAGAGAAGGAAAAAACACAAAACCAGCAGGAAATTTCCTTTATGTAGGCAGCTATGAGAAATGAAGATAAATACCTCTCAGGGTGCATCTTCTGACAGTGGAAGTAATTGAAAAATTACTTTAAAATACTGATTACCTCTTTGAGTTCCTTGCCTGTTGATTTTGCAGTCCATGCCATATGTAGTCTACTTAATAGCCAAATGAATCTTCAGTTACTGCTCCTTCTTTTCCCTTGATGATCATTTTACATATAATTGCAGCTTATAACCAAGGACTGTCATAGGGATTACTCTTAAGAGATGGAACTCCTCTTATGTGTAGTTGGGCCAGTGAACCATTTCTGCTTTCATTCCTATAAGGGAGTCTGTTTACAATAATGGCTTTTATATTCTTGACTCATGGGCTAAGCTGAGGCTGCTGCTTCGTGTTCAGACATTGGCAGCATTTGAGGTGGACCATGCACTGTAGATGCAGTTACAGATGTGTTCACTGTTCCTTGTCACTGCTGCTGTGACAGGGTAGTACCATTGATGCTTTTAAAGAATGGTCTAGTAGATGCCCTGGCTTTTTAGTTCATTCAAGTACACCACTTCAGGGTTTCTAGAAGGACTGTATAAGACAGCGTTTTTCTGTCAGGCACTCAGAATTGTCACAATGATGACAGTATTTCTGCATGTTTGGAAATTCATAAAACTATTCCAGTCTGGTAGAACTCTGTCATACCTGTTAAAAGCATTTTCTTTCCTACTTTGTGCATGTTGCTAATTGAGTTATCTGTTTTTTCTTGGTTTAGTTGCATTTTATTACAGTAAGCTAGTATAGCACATCTAGCTCTTGCTGCCTTTTGTGTTCCCACTGCCGAATTTTCCCTGTAGAGAAGGCTAGAAAAATCAGCTAAAGAAAACTGGTGTTCCCAACGGGAGGGAGCAGGGAGAACTTAAACAGTTGTCTTCTCTTCTGTAGCAGTTGGCCAGCCAGTTTCTAGAGTCATCTGGATCCTGTAATGTCCTTTAACTTTTTTCCCCGTCTTTTGTCATTACTAACTTCTGAACACAGGAAGTTCAGTTGAAATTGGTGTGCTAAGTTCAGACGAGGTTTTAAAGAGAGATGTTTCTAAACTCTCAGAAGCAAGCATGTTACACCCAGTGTGCTTGAGTCCCTTGAAAAACTCTTCAGTACTTCCAAAATACTCCTGTAGAACAAGTACACCTTTGTCTACTTGTTAATGGTAACCTGTTCAGGAAGAGGTGCTAGGAGGGCAGATCTAAAAATACCAAAGGTCATTACATTTTTAAATCTGGTAAACGCTGATTTAAAGTTCATTTATTTTTGTTTCTGGGAAACTTGTCTTTCCCATAGTTTGCTCATGTAGCCTTACACACTTGCCTCTTAGTTTGTACATCTCAAAATGCCTCTGGCAAGTTATATTGCCATTCCTTTGATAAATGCTGACTTAACTATAATCTGTCTTGTAGTCCATTTTTCAAAGAAAAGGTATTGTTCAATAGTATTTGGTAAGTGATAGAATTACTTATTCTTTGAAGTTTTATTAAATTAGGTAATCAGTCAACACCATATTGGTCATTTTTATCTTTCTGTAATTTTAATTTGGTCTTGTTGAGATTTCTTTTAGTGTCCTTTTGGTGCTTTCAAGTTTAAAATAGATTTCAGAGAACTGAGCAGTTCTTTTTGCCCGGTGCAGATGTGTGGTAATTTCTGTTTCTTAAATTGTAGTTGCCTTGTGTTACATCCACATGCTACTACACAAGTAAATGAGAACTACCAAAAGAGTATTGAATGTTGGTTAGCAGGGACCTCAACAGGCTGTCTAGGTCAGCATGGGAAGGGATTGACTGGATTTTGCAGAATTTCTGAAATCATAATCTGCTCTTAAGAGGAGATAGAGGACCCTCTAGAGATCAGATAGAGGAGATAGAGGACCCTCTAGAGATCAGATCCAAAACTTTCCCCTAATGTCTAAGACCTGTCTATCTCTCAAGCAACAAGCCTCAGAAAGGGTTGTCAGGCATTGGAACAGGCTGCCCAGGGAAGTAATTGAGTCGCTGTCCCAGAAGGTATTGAGAAGATTTAGGTTCTTAGAGGCATGGTTTAGCGGTGGGCTTGACAGTGTCTGGTTAATGGTTGGAGCTGATGATGTTGAAGGTCTTCTCCAACGAAAACGATTATATGATTCAAATATCCTTTGTTCATGTTAATTCCATTCATATGCTGCCTGCACTGGAAACACAGATTATTCTCTTTGCAGCTATCTTCCAGGTATTCAGAACTAATAGCTACACCTTGAGATATCATTTCTTTTGACTCTGTTTTTCAGTCTTCTAAAGTCTTGTTTTCTAGACCACTCTTGGCTGCCGTTCTCTGGATTTTCACTGGTAGTCCAAGTAAATGTTGACTGTAATATGGAATGAAATTACCCTGATCTAGCCTAATGATTTTTCTGATTCTGTAGTATTTTGACCAAATTTTTCCAAATTGTATGTAATCCAGCTGTATCCATTTATTGAATTAGTCTTTCTATAATAGTTTCTAAAGATATTTTAGTCTAATTATTATAGCAAACAAGTTGCAATGATCTAGAAAGCAAAGCTGTGCTTTTTTCTTTATTTTCTTTGCATGAGCTGGAGTGAGTTGTTTTCCACTTGGTATGAGTTTCTACAGAATCAAATCTATTAATCTTCCAAATTCTTATTTTGTTGGCTGCTCTGTTTCTGGTTTTTTAAGTAATGGACTTGTCTAAACTACTGAAACAAAGAAACAAAAATTCAATTTTCTGACTAGTTACATCTGTCTGGAAGGGCGGAAAAAACTTAGCAAGGATTTATTGTCATCTTCCGCTTCACAGTCTAGTTTTGTCATTTCTAGCCCTCTTGTCTCAACTCTTGTGTACTTACTTACAAAGTTACTGTATTTCTAAGCACAGACATACTGTATGTTTGTGTAAATGCATGCAATACAACACTCTTTCAAATTAAACCTCCGTATCTCTACATGTCCTACCTGATTTTGTTTATAATCTCCTTGATTCATTAGAATACTCAAAATCCAGTGCTCTTCTCTCCTGCATGGAAAGGTCTTGGTTCAAATAACAAAGCAAGTCGCAGCACTTATGATGTCACACACTTTGAAATGAGAAACAAACCAGGAAAGAAGTATAAGCAAAGCATAACTAAGTATATCATCTTTATCTATATTTTTCTATATATGTATATATTTATTATTAGGAAGAACAGTGATGTTGTTGTTGTTACCTTAGAAACCAGAATGCCATGAACAATTGCCAAGTCATGTTAAGTTTGTTTTGAGTATTTGATCTTTTGCTCAAGTTAAAGCAATAGATTGCAGAATAAACTGCAGAAGATATTAAAATTCAAGGCTTAAATTAGTCTGAAGTTTATGTAAAGATCAGGTACTTCGGACTGTTTTAGAATAAAGCATTTTGAGAAGTTTAAATAGGATTTTTTTTTTTAAGGCACATAGTATATTGATTTTATTTAAAAGTGTATTGTCTCCCAAATTTTGCTTAGAAGCCAGCTATATGTGCGAGAAGTTAAGTTAGTTATAAAACTAAGATTGATAACTAATTTCTTAATAGAAATTTGCTAAGTGTATGTTTTCTCTCATCACCAACAGATAGATAGTCAGTAAGGGCAGCAGCAGCAGCAAGCTGGCTTGATGAATGAGTGTAATTCAGTTTCTTTGTATTGTACAGCTTGAGAAATGCCAGTGGCCTGACAGCAGCAGACCTTGCACATACCCAGGGCTTCCAAGAATGTGCCCAGTTTCTCTTGAACCTCCAGAACTGTCACCTGAATCGTTTCTATAGCAATGGCACCTTAAATGGGGTTAATCAAAATGCAGGTCCCAATCCGTTCAGTGGTGGGACAAGTCGAAAGAGATCCTTTGAAGACATGGAGTCTGCTGGAGTAAAGAAGGCTAGAACGGAAGGTGAGACCCCAGAGGTAAAAGGGATGGGACGATGCTGTTGTTGAGAAAGGAAAATAAACATTTTAAAGCCTTTCAGAGTGGATGTTGAGTATTATTGACAAACTCATGGACATATCTAAATTACATATTTAATGCAAGAAGCAGATAAATACAATTATTCCATGCCACAAGATCTCGATTCTCCCTGTTGTCATCTTGGTGTGTTCAGAAATTCTATTTACAGAGAGTGCTGAAGTTACATGATGCCAAGAATAGTATGTGGAAGACTAGGAGCTGAAATTAGCTTCTACTCCTTCCTCAATTTTTTCTCCTTCAGGAGAGCCAAATGTTGCATTAATTCACGGATATGCCTGGATGTTCTGATGATGGTAGTAATTCCACTTCAGGAGTAATTCACAATTCAAAACCTGTGTACTAGTTGAGATGGATGAGAAAAAAATAAATGCAAAAAGATTTCTCAAATCAAGATGGATTATGTCTGTCACATTTTAAGTTAACATACCTTAAGTTTCCAGGATCATGTTCCAAGTGCAACTGATAAATTCAGGAGGAGGTAAGACTAGAGTGCACCTTAAGGATTCCTATTCAACCTTGTGCATTGAGGATACTGCTGCTTCCTCTACCAGCAATGATGCAATAGTACAGCCTCAAAAGATACTTTTTGATGGCTATCTGACAAAATCTTTTTTACATCTTACAAACACCATTAATAACATGAGAGAGAATATCTTCTGCTTCTTTTCTCTTCATCAGCCCATTAAGTTCTTACTAAAAAGAATGCAGCATTCTGCACTCAGTGTTCCTTTTTCCTGTGTTTAGCATCAGGAAAGGGACTTTGTAGGTCTTCCTTGAAGACACTTTCTTCAGTTTAAAGTTTATGTTGTTCTAACATATGTGACTTGCAGTGAGCCAAAGAAGATGGGCTCGTAGAGTGCTTAATTCCAGATAACAAGAAGGGAACTGAGTAAAGCAGCATTTCCAAATACAGCATGGACAACATCAATTAGATCAATATTGACACTCCATAGTACTTGCTTTAGTACTTGCTATCCAGTCACCATTTCAACTATACCAGGATCAGAGACCTTAACAGAGGACTTTATAGCTGATCATAAACAGAATGTGTTATTTCACATAATTGGACTAAACTATAATTTCATGACTGAGAAGAGTGCCTACACAATTAAATGCAAGACTGCTTCTTGGAAATAAAGTGCTTAAGTAGCTACACGAAAAGAGAAATCTTAGGCAGTACACAGATGCCCTTAAGAGCTACAGAAAGATGTCGTCAGCGCGTTCGTGTTCTGTTACTGGGAGGTGCTGTTTGAAGTCAAAGATAGCTATTTTTTGCTTTGATGAGCTATTCCTCCTGGATGTTCATAACCAGTAATCTCTTTTAGTTTCAGATATGACTCCAATCTAGTCAATAGGTAGCAGTTCCCACAGTCTCTGGGGGTGGCACTGGCCGACCTAATTTTATTCTATATGTCATGATGAAATAGTATTTACATTACCTTTCAGCATAAACAGTTGGTCCAGTGCGTGTTAGATTGAGCAAACAAAAAGACAATGCATTTAAGAGAATGAGATCTCCTAAGCAAGTGCAGAGATGTTAGAGAAGCAATCAGAGTAGTTAATTTTTGAAGTTTTAACCAGTATGACTTTTTAGGACCATTGCAAACAAAGGCAAAAGCTTTGCTGTGTTTGCCTGAAGGTTTTGGTAGTAATTAAGAGATGCATCCCAGCTGTGGAAACTGAAATTTCTAATCTGAGGTATATGCCCTCAAAGACACCGGCATCAATAATACCTGTCATGTCAATGTAAAAGGTTTGTTGGTGTGGGAACGAATAACTGGTTTTGAGGTGCTTTGTGAATAACAGAGCTGAGTAGTGAGAAGTCATTGGTACCTATTTGTGCTTAATGAGCCTTCTTACAAAACAGGCACAATTTTGTGGTCATTTTACCCTTACCAAAAACACACTGGCCTGTTGTGTTTTAAAGACTGCTTGCAGAGGAGATTCCAGATGTTCAGGGAGAGTGCAGGCAACCTGTATTTGCAGGGAAGGGTCCGATATTGGTGGCCATACCACAGGTTAGAACAATTGCTTCTTGAAAAAACCTGCTTGTGGTGAGCAGGCACAGTAGATGCCCCGACAAGAACCTGTAAGCAGCAGAGTTGGAAGAAGATAAAGACTTAAGCTGCGCTTCACCCTTTGTCCTGGAATAGCTAGATTGGGTAGCGGGTGGGGGTTACTTATGGGTAGTTTGGTTTGTATGCACACGCTATCTGCCATCGGGTGCATAATATTAAAAAAAGTTCCACCTCAAAATACGCAGCACTGATACACAATATACTGTGATACAAATTAATTACTTTCTTTAACTGTGATACACGAATGAGTTCCAAAGGCTGCAGCAGAACTTAAAACTAAATACCTTGCTGCTTTCAGAATGTATAGCAAATAGTTTTTATATTTTTACTTAGAAACATTAGCTGGATTTTATGTCCATTCTTCTGAAGTCAATTCCAGAAATTTCACCCTGTTTCCTGGGGTGGTTGGTGTGGCACACCAGGCCAACCGATCACAGGGGTGTGTTAATGGCAGGCCTGGTCCTTGCCCCTCTGGCCTGGAGGAGAGAAGGCTCCGGGAAGACCTTATTGTGGCCTTTCAGCCCTTTAAAGGGGCCTGTAAGAAGGATGGGGACAGACAGGGTCTGTTATGACAGGACATGGGCTAATGGTTTTAAACTAAGAGAGAGGAGATTCAGGTTAGACATGAGGAAGAAATTTTTTACACTGAGGGTGGTGAAACTGTCCCATGTTGCCCAGAGAGGTGGTAGATGCCCCATCCCTGGAGACATTCCAGGCCAGGCTGGACGGGGCTCTGAGCAACCTGATCTAGTTGCAGATGTCCCTGCTCATTGCAGGGGGTTGGACTAGATGACCTTGGAAGGTCCCTTTCAACCCAAACCATTCTATGGTTCATGGCCCTTGGTGCATTGGATTTTGCACTGTGCTGTGCGTGCTACACTTTACTAACTTGCTGCACACAGCTAGTGACTGGGTCATGCTGCTTTTAGGTGTTCTTTGAGAGGTGGGGATGGAGGGCATTACTGGGTGTACCCTGGAATTGGCTAACATGAAAGTGCACTTCCATGGTCCTTTAGATATCTAGGAAAAATACCTTTCCTGGTTTAGGTTAATTTGAAGCCCACTGATCCACAGACCCTGGTTTCCTCTAAGCTGTTACTTAAGGTTCTTTAAAAATGAGTAGTTCACGAAAATTTGTGTTGTGCACAAGGTAATGAGAGCTGACTTGCAGTGTACTGAAGTAGCCCTTTACAACAAAACGTTAAGAGTGTGTACAGTGTATATAGGAAGGTGTGTTGATGTCAGAGCGAGAGCAGCACAGAGTCTCCTGAGATGGTACTGGAGCAGTGCCTCGTGTGAGAGGTGTAAGAGGCGATGAAGTCAAGCCCATCTTGCTTATTAAAGCATTTCCCACAGTATTCTGGCCACTTGTCGGCTTTTCTTGGCAGGAGATCTGTTTGTTCAGCCTTCGAAGGGGTCCCTAGAGCAGTCTGGTGTAAATGGGAGGTGGGTTACAGGGAACTGGGACTTAGTAGTGAAAGAGGGAGCAGTCTAGACTGACAGTAGGCACTCAAGATGCTTTTTCTCTACCAGTCACACTAGCTGTGTGAGTAACTTCAACTGCTCTTTATTAAGTCTGTTCGTAGATCAAGACTAATAATTGTTTGATTTGTATGTACAAAGTGATACTTACACTGGTAACTCCATTTTGAGGGATTAATATGGATGGGCAAGTACTTGGCATGTACTTATTCTGCATTTGGAATCTCAAACATGTCAGAAGGTTTCAGATGAGAAAAATTTACATTTCTTTGCAAAAAGCTTTTGTTTCATCTGTTTGCTGGGTGAGATTTCAGGTGTGCACCAGTGACTAAATGTGACTTTTCTTATCAGCCTACAGCTTTGATGGCTTAATACCAATGATGAACGGAGGAGTTGAGGACGATTCTGACAATATGCACGTTGATAGAGAGTTTGCTGTTGTATCAGGTGGGAGTGGACAGTTTCCTGTTAACTACAACAACATTCAAACGGTTGAAGACACCAAACAACAGGAGAATACTTCTGTTGGACCAAAAGAAATTGAAATATACACTGTTTCTGCAATGCAAACTCCTTGTCGTTGCAAGAATCAATATGCATTTTATTTTTAAGTATAGAACTTAGTCCTTTATTTTTGCACACTGTTGTCTAGAGTTCTGAAAACTATTGTATTGCTGTAACACCCATTATATTGGGAGTTTAGTAACTAAAATTAGCTGTTTCATGCAATATATTGTAATGGGGAAAGAGAAGGTTTATTAGTAGTTTATTATTATTTCAGATAAACAAAAATCCACAATGGCTGTTTCACTTTTAACGTGAGGCTTGTATTACCTTGTGCCTTGCTTTTAGTTGCTATAATTCAGACTAAGGAAATCCAGGAATAATTTAAGTTATTCACTTCATTTCCGTTAAATCTATTTAATTGCTAATAAAAAGGCTTGATGGGGAAACATAACATACTGCTTATATAGCTTTGAAAGTAACATGTTACAACTGAACTATATTTAAAACAGTTGAACACTATAAAGGATAGTCTAGACATATACCATGTGCTCAGAAGTTGTTCTGACACTGATATAAGTACAAGATCCTGCTGCGGGTTTTTTTAATGTAAATAAAAGACTGAACACCACCGGTCTTTAACTAGTATTTGGAACTAACGTACCTTGGAAAACAGTTTTTGTGTTTTGTACTGGTATTTATGAAACAGTCAAAGTGTTACTAGGATTAGTAAATATTAATGCTCTTAAGTTTTTTAAGGGCTGCTTAATCAAGGTGCTTTTAGTAAGCCCAGGATGTATATAGAGTTTCGGGTAAAACTGTCTTGGGTCAGCTTTTTCCGTGCACTTTGTAGGTAAAGGGATGGAGTTACTATGATAGTGCATTATTATATTCAGTACTTGATTTCTAACTTTAATTTGTTCTGTGATAAATGTGTTTATGCTTTGTGCCACAGATCAGATTCACCAAAGGGAATGATAATTAATAGATATTTTAATATGCTAGGAATAATATATATATATATATATACATATATATAATCAGTACTTTAAGAGTAGACTATGATATATTCCAGTGATAATTACTAAGTGTTCTTATTTATGGAAAAATGATTGTCTTTCATAAATATCCTCTATTACTATAGGTGCTAATTTTTAGCAAATAATAAGATTCTATAATTATCACTAGAACTATTCGTTATCTACTTCTGCATATTACCTAACAGTAGTGCCATTTTTATTAAATTTGATTTGGCAAAGCCATTAAGGGTTTCTTTTTAAACAGTTAAAATTTTGCACTTTTCAGTTAATAAACACTGTATGAAATTCTTTCTGTGCGTTTTCGTCACTGAAATATTAGCTCTGACGTCTTGATGGGTTTGTTTGGGGTTTTTTTCAGCTTTCAGTAAGAATTCGTGGTTAGTGAGTTCAGCTGATGTGGTTATTTTAACTCGTATAGGGACTGAACGGGAAACTCCTGTTAGTACATCCAATGAGACACAAATCAAACACGTTTCTTGGCATTAGGTATTGCTGTGTGTGCAGAATCAGCATCGTCATCCATATTTCAGATAATACCCATGCGAAGGACTAATAGAGACCCAAAACTGCAGATCCTTCCTTGTCAAACAGTGGTACTCATTACTTAAACAGGAACTCAGCGTTTTATGAATGTGGGAAGTTACCGATAGGCTTACTGGCTGGAATTGGAAATACACAGTAAATGTAATCCTCTTCTGCACATGGGTTTATGCATTCATGTATACATAAACATATGTGCATGTACCTAACGATAATAACAGAATGTAAAAGCTTTAAATGTCACCAGATAGGTCTGTAGTTTCTACATTTGCCTTGCTCATCTTTACCAATATAGCTGTAAATTTTAGAAGTCCTTTACCAGCAGGTGTTTTTAAGGCAGAAAATATCACCCATTTTTTGTGCTAGTACTTTGAGTACCACTGCAAAAGCACACATTTCAGACATATTGAGGAAATCTGTCTATGGAAATAAAAACTGTTGTACTAATTACTGAATTCAGAGGAGAAAATGCTTTAAACAGTTGTCGGTGGTTTTTGCATGCACATTTTTAGAATTTTGTTTCCTGCTGCTGGTCTTTTTTAGTCTTCTGTGCACTCTGCTCTTGCTATTGTAAGGCATTTTGCATGTGGATTGTACAGATGTTACCACAAACTTTCCATTAAATACAAACCTGTCCGGTACATTATCTAGCAAGCTGCTGGATAAATTGAAGTACTTTCTGAATAAAGGAACTTGGAAACATTTTATATTAGCACCCCAATGTAACATTTCTTTATTTGACCTATTCTGATGGGTACTGTACTGTGAGAGTTGCCACTAAAAATAAAAAAAAGCCACAGATAAATTACAGCTGAAAAAACAAAACACCTTCGCCCTCTCACAGATACTCAGATATTCAATTCTTGTATGTACATAATCTTTTATCCCAAGAGGGAATTGCAGTAGAGGTGGAAAGATGCCTTTTATTCCACCTTACAAAATACTGCCCAGAATGTTGTCTACTACACTTACTTCATACAGTTGAATGAAAAAATGAGAAATTCACACTGTCTTTGCAAAGATTAATAGAGGCATATTTACACGTTGAATGTAGATAGATAGTTGCAATTTCAAGATAAGAATCCATGCTACAAGCTTACTGGTCAGCTCTTATTACTTTGAACTATCTATATGGTTATAAAGGAAAGGCAGGTTTATTTTCAAAGCTGTGTACGGAAACTTTTCTTTTAAATAAGTGGAGTATAGTGGAGACATTTTGCTGTATTTCCATTTATTCTTAATTGTTGGTGACAGGTGTATTTCTTAATGCAGATATGAATAGCAGTAGCTCCATATTGAATGCCCTGACTAATGGATGTGCCATCAATGGGCATTTGGATTTCACCGCCGCGCAGCAGCTCAACAGCAGGATGGACGCCCGGCGCGAGGAGTGTTTAACGTTAACGCCTAACGGGATAATCCCCGGCATAACTTCTCCCAGCAGGCACCGAATTCACGCCAGTAACGGCACCGAGGAACCAGAAAAAGCCATGAATAATTCCACCGACATGTGTGGGTCTCTCCACCTGAACGGCAGCCCGAGCAGCTGCGTTTCTAACCGGCCCTCGTGGGTGGAAGACCCTGGAGATACTTTGCACTATGGACACTACCACGGGTTTGGGGACACCGCCGAGAGCATCCCCGAGCTTAGTAGTGTTGTTGAGCATTCCAACTCTGTCAAGGTGGAACAGAGGTACGACAACACTGTCCTAGGCACAATGTATTTGTATCACGGTTCCTAGGTGAATGACCTTTGTGTCAAGCGTGTACCGAAATTGCTACCAAATGAAACGGGGGTGGGGGGGATGGAATCCCCGCAATAGCATTAAATTTGAAGATTGCAACTTATGGCTATTTTTACACTTTGTTTATATGAAAAAGTAAACCTTTAATTTGACAGCCTTATGCAATAGTTGTAGTTCGTTGCATGTATGGGGCTTATTTAGTGATAAAGTAGGTGCTGTTATGATGGAATGTTGATTTTTTTCCTGTTTTTTATTATGGAATGTTCTGGTTTTGTATTTTTTTATTTCTAAGCTTGTGAACACTATCTATCCCTTTTTAGAGCTGTTTTCCCTTTTATTAATACACTGTTTAACTGAATTTTGTGAAGAAAATGTTACGTATGTGCATCACTTAGAAGTGAAGATGTTTCCTTTCCATATCTTCTGCTGAAGCTATGGTAGCAATATCAATGCCAGCTATCACTATGCAAGGTTGAAAGTGGCAATCTTCTGGAGCTTCTCTGACTCTATAGTTTGTACCGTTTGTTTGCTGCAATTAGATGTTCATCTTTCCAGTTTTTGAACAAGCTGTTTTAAAAAAGCGCAGAGACAAAATTGGACGGAGTTACCGTTTTCACTTTCTGTGGCGTGGAAGTGCTTTTTCCTTGTCGTTGGGCTCTTTGCATTGTAGGGTGGGAAACTGGGCTGCCTTTGTTCGGTCGCCGTGGGGTGTTGCCTCAGGTTAGCTCCGAGTTTGTGACGGTTTTCTTTGGCTTCTCTCCTTTCTATGTACGCTTGATATTTTACCATAGCTCACGGACCGGAGGCATGTTGGCACTGTTCTGCTTTGTACGCAGTTAAAAATTGCTGTTACTTGTTAGAGAATTTGCCGAGTCAAAATATTTGAGTTTGACTGTCTTGGATATACATTTATTGTCCTGTTATTTTTTTTCAACATATGCTTCGAAAATGTAACGTTGTGTAGCCTTTGGGCTATGCTCACGGGAAATACATTGTATTTAAAGCTTAATACACAAGTCAAAAAATTCATATAAGTGCACTATATGAGCACTAATAATATAAGTTGCTGCTTTGTGTTACAATAAGTGAAGAGTGGGGAAGAATATGGTAAATGAGATAAGCCCTCTGAATTGTGTTGGTTTTTTTGTTCTTGTTTTGTTTAAAAAGGGACCTTTCCAAATTGGATTAAAAAAAATAATAAAGAAACGTATTACATTGTATCTAAATATTTTGTTCAGACATTATTATTTTATTGGCAATTTGAGCGAGTCTTTAATAGTTTTTAAATCACATTTCTCAATAGTCTTTCTCAGTGCAGCTGTGGAGTTTCTTGCTTTTGTCAGTGTATGGAAGCAAATCCAAACAGCTTGATAAGTTGCTCTCGATTGAATTACAGAAACACATCCTGGTTATTCTGCGTATGAAGGTTATATTGGCCTTGAACTCCTAAAATGGGTTAAAATACCGGCCATCTGATTTTCATGGAAATTATAGTCTCCTTTGAACATGTTTAGGCAGAACTCTACAGATGACAGAGAAGTCAGTGTTTCAAACAGACGTTACGCTCTGCATTGTTCACTATCCACACACAGGATGCCCGCGGTGTATTCACATCAAGCAGCACTGATAGGAAAATTGACCAACCTTTTGCAAATGGTTGACCAGACCAGCAAAACTCCCCAGTGCCTTCTGGAGATGAACAAGACCGTCAAGGAAACCCAAATCTCACCCAAAACAAGCTGTTCCTGGCCCACATCTGACCAGTTGCTTGTGCTCAAACAGCTGCACCCGGCCGGGCCCTGTCCTTGGGCAATTGAATTTGCTGATGTAGCGCCCAGAGGCCTGTCTGCTATCTTAACATGAGGTATTAACTTAAATTTGTTGCAGCGTTTGGTTTGGGGTTCTTTTAGTATTTTCCAAGCTTTCTGCGTGTGTGTTCTTGTGCTGCTTCAAATAAATCAAAGCAACTCTTAACTTTCAATAAGCACTGCCATCTTATGTATATGGCTATAAACTGATTCCTAAAGGATTTTCCTTGGGTAACAACTGAGTTTGTGTGTGTCTGTGCTGATGGTAAAATTTTAGGTACATCATTTGAGCACAGCAATATTCATACTGTATTCATAAGGCCAGGGTTGGGTTTTTTTTAAGTGTACATTTGGTTTTTATTCACACGAGTTTTACATCTCTTCACCTAAAAATATCTTGGAAGACGCCGTGTTTCAAGTTCAAAGAAAGAACTTACAGCTTTATTTTAAAAAGCACTTCTATGTGCGTGTGTTCAGCCACTTGCTAACAGAGGGACAGATGCCAAGGTCTGTGTTGGTTGTCACGTCCCATGGAAGCTAGATATTAAATACTAATTAAATGTAGAAGACCAGTGAAGGCCATATGATGTAGACACACTGCGTGGGTTTGCGGGGTTGTTTCCTTTACAACTAATGTTGCACAAGATAGAAGTGTGTGATGGAGGGTACCTCAGCCTAGAGAGTAATTTTTAAAGCATTATATACCAATTTTATAAGAATTCTGAGACTGCCTTTTTACAGGTGTTTTTTGAGACAACATGTATACTTATCGCATAAATCTTAGATAGAATGTGAAATAGGGAGCCAAAGAATCACAGCATGGTTGAGATGGTGGATGCACACCCATGCGTATGGTACCCGTACCACCCTCACGGGAAAAGCTTTCTTAAGTTTCATTGGATTTTCCTGTTTTTCAGTTTGTCTTCTAATTTCAGATACATGCAAGCAATAAAATGATAAAAAGTAATGAACCAAACAGATCCAACTGCATTTCTGGTGGGGAAAGTGCTGAGTTAGGTGAAGAACTTACATTGTGAAACATGGAATGAGTTCTACCAGTTGTCTTTACGTGTGTAACCACTGATGACACAGAGACATTGTTTTAAAATACCTTACAATGAAAATAACTGAGGACTTGCCTGGTTTCACTGTGTTAGACCAGCTGATGTAGTTTAAGAAGCTTCATAGGGCTCATAAATCCTCTTCAGTCCGGCATTAACGAAGTTTCAGCCCCTGCTGATCACCGGCAGTGCTGAGCCATTTTAATTAGGCTGTGCTCTGCCGTTCCTGAAAAGTTTGCTGGTTTTTTGAGTTAAATTCTCACAAGTGTTATGTTTAGCGAGGGCAATAGTATTGTAGGACTGTTAGTTCTCAGGCCTTTTGTCCAAATCTAGAATTTTCATGGCTTTTATCAACCAAACGTTACTTTAGGTGATGTTCTGTCTTCCTGTCATCTTGGTTCTGGGAATGGTTTTCCAAAACTGCAGCTTACGTCTGCCTAGACTTACTCAACAGCACCACCATGAATTTCATAGGGAATACGCTAAACAGTTGCTCTCATCATCCTCCTGGTTCTGTCTTTGGTTGAGACTCAAATTTCACACGTTTTTGTGTGAAATTTCAGTTGGTTTTCTGGCTTATGTAGATGGTTTTGCCCTATTTCCCCCCAAATCTGATTTCCTGTTTTGTTTTTCAAAACCATCTGCAAATGCTGGCAGAAATATGAGTGAGTACAAATTCAGGCAGTATTTTGATATCGAATATTTCTGACCAAGCAGCTGAAGTTTAGCAATGCTGGAAGAGGGAAAAGGGAAGAGTTACACAACTTCATTCATGGTTAGTATCTTTAATTTTTTTTTTTAATCGATCCCCTAATTCCAGATAAAATATTAGTCTAAACTTCTAACAGCTGCAAAAGAAAGCTATCATTTGAGATACGCATTAGATGAAGATGAGATGCTGCTCAGCTTCAAGACGTGTTGCAAATGCTTTCTGACCCTGCAAACTTTTCTGAGTGTGATCAAATCCTGATCCTTGTTCAGACTCGTGTTCCATCAGCTGGCAAAAGGCTCTCTGTAAGTCTGTTTTACTAAACTTCTTTGACAAGCTATCATCGTCCTTCTGCAGTCTGAAGTTGAACCCCAGCTTAACATTTATAGCCAAGTTATAAATCACTAACGAGCTTCTGCCGTTCTGATTACAAATGTAATACATCCAAGAAGAGCTGCCTCATAAAACATCAAAGTAAATTCTGAGTGCAAAACAAACCCAGAATTGAAAAGGAATCCTTGCTGTCCTGTCTAGCAGAGCCGACCTACGGCAGAAGCTTTTATCAGCAGTGCACACTTTCTGACATATGGCCTTGCACACTTCTCCACTCATTCTGTGGCCAACCAATTGCTTCCAGTCAGTGGAAAACTACATACTTAGGGGGAAAAAAGGCAGGGCGGGGGGGAGAGTGGGAAATACAACCACAACCCCACCAAAAAAACACCCCCAACCCTTTTCTAGCACTCTTTCAGCATCATGGTACTGCTCACCCTGCCATCCCATGCCAGCAGAGCTGATGCAGTGCAACCTTGAACGTCCTGGGCAGGTGGGGATGAGGCATCTGGACCTTTCTTTGCTTGCTCGTAATGCTACATGGAAGAGACCTTCAAAGCTCATCTGGTCCAGCCCCCTGCAATGAGCAGGGGCATCTGCAACTAGATCAGGTTGCTCAGAGCCCCGTCCAGCCTGGCCTGGAATGTCTCCAGGGATGGGGCATCTACCACCTCTCTGGGCAACCTGGGACAGTGTTTCACCACCATTATTGTGAAAAATTTCTCCCTCATGTCCAGCCTGAATCTCCCCTCTTTTAGTTTAAAACCATTACCCCTTGTCCTGTCACAACAGGCCCTGCTGGAAAGTCTGTCCCCATCTTTCTTACAGGCCCCTTTTAAGTACTGAAAGGCCACAATAAGGTCTCCCCAGAGCCTTCACTTCTCCAAGCTGAACAACCAGAAGAGGTGCTGGTGGAAGATGGCACCTGGCAGCATCCCCACCTCACACAGGTCCACAGGGCAAGAAATCTTCGGGACTTCACTTGAACCAAGAAAAAAATATTTTTTTTCTTTTAAAAAGAGTCTTGTGTAAGCATGTTTGCTATTCCTGGCTCTTGGTAACTACATTTCTGCCACACAGCTTAATGACTCCCAGATATTTCACACCTCTCCCCCTGCTCCTGGAGTTTCCTGTCTCAAAGTGGTGACTGTTTACAGGCAAAGATCAAAGGAACTCTGGTTTAAAGCAGATGGTTCATTTTAAATGCATATCTGGCTGCAATATTCTTTTTTGTTTAAATACACTACAATAGTTCCTAATGGTACCATGCACTTGGAGTATCCAAATTAAAAGCTTTGCCACATTCAAAATTGTACTTTTTCTATGAATGGCACCCCCCAAAAAGCATAATGAATGTTACTTGTGGTACAAGAATAAAAGTTAGGCACACTCTCTTCCTCCAAAAAGCACAAGTTCTAATGAGTAAATTCTTTTTGCTTCTGTGTGACTCAGCTGCACACACAGGGCTTGATAACTATCCCCAGATCAGCAGGAATCAGCCTCAGACAGCTGAAGTTCAAGCAGGAGAGACGCGTGTTTTACATTGAAACCAAGTCCATGGCTCAATCACTGATGGAGCAGTGTTGCACCAGGAAGACAGCTGAGTACCTAGAGCTGAACGACCGATCAACCTGCACAGTATTCATTATATTTCTTCTTGCCAGGCTAGAAACACAAGTACTATTCAATATATCAACGACTTGGATGAGGGAACAGAGTGTACTATCGTCAAGATTGCTGACAACACCAAGCTGGGAGGAGTGGCTGACACGCCAGAAGGCTGTGCTGCCATCCAGCGAGACCTGGACAGGCTGGAGAGTTGGGCGGGGAAAAATTTAATGAAATATAACAAGGGAAAGTGTAGAGTCTTGCATCGGGGCAGGAACAACCCCAGGTTCCAGTATAAGTTGGGGAATGACCTGTTAGAGAGCAGTGTAGGGGAAAGGGACCTGGGAGTCCTGGTGGACAGCAGGATGACCATGAGCCAGCACTGTGCCCTTGTGGCCAGGAAGGCCAATGGCATCATGGGGTGTATTAGTAGGTTGTTAGTAGGTCGAGAGAGGTTCTCCTTCCCCTCTACTCTGCCCTGGTGAGACCACACCTGGAATATGGAATATTGTGTCCAGTTCTGGCCCCTCAGTTCCAGAAGGACAGGGAACTGCTGGAGAGAGTCCAGTGCAGAGAAACTAAGATGACTAAGGGAGTGGAGCATCTCCCTTATGAGGAAAGGCTGAGGGAGCTGGGTCTCTTTAGCTTGGAGAAGAGGAGGCTGAGGGGTGACCTCATTAATGTTTATAAATATATAAAGGGTGAGTGTCACGAGGATGGAGCCAGGCTCTTCTCAGTGACAACCATTGATAAGACATGGGGCAATGGGTATAAACTGGGACACAGGAGGTTCCATTTAAATATGAGAAGAAACTTCTCAGTGAGGCTGCCAGAGCACTGGAACAGGCTGCCCAGGGATGTTGTGGGGTCTCCTTCTCTGGAGACATTCAAAACCCACCTCGACACATTCCTGTGTAGCCTCATCTAGGTGTTCCTGCTCCATCAGGGGGATTGGACTAGATGATCTTTCAAGGTCCCTTCCAATCCCCAACATTCTGTGATTCTGTGATTCTGTGATAAGGATCTTGTCTACAGTGGCAGCACCCACCATGTTTTCAAGGTGTCTGCAAAGCCACCTCTTCCTAACATGGGTGGTGTCTGCCCATCAGCAGGATGTGCTAAACCTGTGGTGCAATCTGCAGGAGGAACCAGGTAGAGGAGCTTGTGTCAGTTTTATAATTCAGTGTAATTTGGGCTTTATCTACTAAATCTTTTCAGAACTTAGACTTTTAGGAACAAAAGGAATCTTGTTACCCTTACTGGAAAGCAGCCTTTGGGATGGGAGCTAAGGGAAATCAATAATGGTGATCTGTCAAAAAGATATGTCGAACAGATCTACTTGCAATTGCCACAGCTGCAGAGCAGGACGGGCGACATCCGTATACATTTAGGTGTGCAGCATGCCCTACTGGAGCTACTTACATTCCTTCGATTACTGCACATAATTTTGGATAGCTGCATCTACAAAATTACTACTACAGCATTCAGTAGGAGCTGGTCTTTTCACGTCATGCTCAATACGTGTTCCCTGCTTCCACCTGCACTCCTGGATTCCTGGTCTCTCAGGTGAGGACTTGCTGGACCGTGTTGTGCAGCGCTGCCTTCCCAAGGACAGGGAGCGCCAAGGGGAACTGATGGACCAGCAGTTGGAACACCACCAGGGAATCACAGAATCATTGTGGTTGGAAGAGACCATCAAGATCATTGAGTCCAAACATTAACTTAACACTGGCACTAAACCACATCCCTAAGAACCTCATCTGTGCATCTTCTAAACATCTCCAGAGATGGTGACTCAGCCACTTCCCTGGGCAGCCTGTTCCAATGCCTGACAACACTTTCTGGGAAGAATTTTTTCCTCATATCCAATCTAAACCTCCCCTGCTGCAACTTGAGGCCATTTCCTCTTGTCCTATCGCTTGTTACTTGGGAGAAGAGACCAACCCCCTCCATGCTACAACCTCCTTTCAGGTGGTTGCAGAGAGCGATAAGGTCTCCCCTCAGCCTCCTTTTCTCCAGGCTGAACAGCCCCAGTTCCCTCAGCTGCTCCTCATCAGACTTGTGCTCCAGACCCTCACCAGCTTCATTGCCCTTCTCAACTCTCTCCAGATACGTGTTGAAACCAAAGAGCTGAGAAACACTCCTGGGGCCACTGTGCAGGGTGAGTTTTGCTTTTAAAGACTGGTTTCAAACTAGAGGTCACATCCTATCAGTATCAGATGCAATCGAAGGGGCAGTGGCAAACAACCATTGCCCCTAGCAGACCCCTCTGTGCTCTGGGACCAGCAGCTCCTCCCAGTCCCTGTAGCTGTGCCTGTCTTGCTGGGGATGATCCAGTCTTGGTGGGCACATTGACTGTAACAGCCCCGTGTTTCTCAAGGTGTTGAGACGCTGCTCAGATCAGCACTGCAGAGCCCTCAGCCAGACGTGTGCCAGCTCTAAGCTCTGTAACTAGGTTAGTGTGGCACCAAGCTCAAAATAATAAGCCCTGTTTATTAGGTCTTTGGTACTCTGCCTGAGGTTAAGCCTGCCATGGCCCCAGTAGTAAAAGGCAGAACAGCTGAGGGAATAATCCTGCTGAACCTGAAGACAGGAGAATAAGATCATCCCTCAGACTCAATTTGCACAGTGAACAAACTGAGATATGCAGAGGTGACCTCTTGCGTTGGGCAGCTGGGTAGTGTGAGGCTGAGGAGACCAAACAGGAACATGACCGCCTCATCCCCAAAGAACTGTAGAAAATGACCAACAAACTAGTCGTGCAACAAGGCAGCAGGAGCAGAAAGGTTGTATCCTCAGTACAGGCAGCTCTTTGGCATGGAGATTCTCAAGGATTTACCGGAGCTTTTCCAGTGTAGAAATTTGCATCAAAAAATCCAGTGAAAGACGAGATGAGATCCAGTGATGAGAAATCCAGAGATTTCAGGGCCCAGAAGAGGAACAGAGGCCAAGCAGCAAAATGAGGTGATGAAAATACTCAGCCTGAGAATAAAGTGGTAACCTCTCTGCCACAAATGGCACCAATAATTTTGTTTTATACTAGTCAGTTTTTAAATTACTATAAATAAAGTGAGCTGCTGTCCTATGTCTGCCGTAGAGACCTTGCTGTGCAAAATACTGAATTATTTCAGTATAGATGTGCTCCTAAGCTGTGTAAATGCAGATGCAGGACTCAAAATCTGTTTGTATTGAACGTGAGCAATTTATCCAGGCACTGGATCAATTCAGACGTGTCATTACCTTGGTTCTGACAGGAAAACCACTGAAATCTGCATAAAGCAAAACTGTTTCTGAATGAACACAAATATTCCCAGAAATTATATTGAATTTAACAGCATTCCAGGACAATACTTAACAGCAATTTATGCACATGGTCTCAGACCTCTAGCTTCAGGCCTGTTACTTCTGAGAGCAGAAGAAGGAGTAGCAATGGGGAAAAAAAAAAAGGCAAATGCAAAGACCAAAGTCTTCTATGGCCAGCAAGATAAAACCTTTCCAGAATTAGAGTTGCTGTCGTGGTTTAACCCCAGCTGGCAACTCAGCACCACGCAGCCACTTGCTTTTCCCTGGTGTGATGGGGGAGAAAATTGGAAGGGTAAAAGCGAGGAAACTTGTGGGTTGAAATAAAGACAGTTTATCAAGTAAAGTAAAAGCTGTGCCACAAACAAAGTGAAACAGAGAATTCATTCACCACTTCCCATGGGCAGGCAGCTGTTCAGCCATCTCCAGGAAAGTCAGGCTCCATCACATGTCACAGTTACTTGGGAAGACAAACACCATCACTCCAAACATCTCCCCTTCCTTCTTCTTCTCCTTGACTTGGTATAGACATTGCTTGGTAACACCCAAACCATCAGTGTATTATCAACATTCTTCTCATACTAAATCCAAACCACATCCCTATATCAGCTGCTAGGAAGAAAATTAACTCTATTAACTCCATCTTAGACAAAACCAATTACATATTTCACAGCGATTTATTTTCAAAAGGCAGAAGTCTGCCCCCGGTGCAAATGACTCACAGTGCCCATTTTACCTGATATAGATGTTGGGTTTCCCTCTTACCAAAGCAGCAAAGAAATTTGCCTAATCTAAGCACAATATGGGCTTGAGGAATTCATCATAAATGAGGGTTCCTGCTGTCTAGGACAGCAGGAGTGGGAGTGACAGGTATCAGAAGGTCTCCAAACCTCCAAGTGATCTGCCACTATGTTTGATGCACCAGTAAAAAGCCTGAAACATACACAAATTACTGTATATGCAGGGAGTCCAAATCTTGTGAGGAGGTCAGAGCAGGAATGTCCTCACCTGGAAAAAGCAATGGGAAGTTGAGTCCCTCGCTGCCTGGCCTGGCCCTCATGCTGGGGCGCCCTGTGTGGGCTTGGGGGTGTCGAGGCAGTTTGGGCTTCTCTTAGGTGCCCTCCTGCATCTCCACCTCTTTGTTTGTGTACGTACCCCTGCTAGCAGTGAGAGGAAGATACTCAGTGTCCTACACAGCTGGATACTTGCTGCTGTCCAAATTTTCTCCAGGCATTGCCTTCCAGCACTGCAGTATCTTCTTTGGCCCTCATGAGCTGTACAACACTGAGGCCATGCTCCCATACAGGTGACAGCTGCCTGGCTTCTCCTCATGGGTGGGTCCATGGGTCAGACCAGTGAAATTTGTGAAACAAAAATTTACATGTGCCATATGCCTCTCGGTTGCCCTCAGGGACCTGCAGGGCTAGGAGTACAGTTCTGCTCTCATCCTCCTCCGGACTCTCTGTTCTGCTGCTCCACAAGAGTGTGCAGAGTATGTGTGATACCCTAAAACTGAAGGGGAGGAGGCACTGGCAAAGAGAGGGAAATAAACCAAAACAGATTATTCCAAATCTATTGGGGAAAAAACAAACCAAACAAACCAACCCTCCCCACTCCCCCCAGACAAACAAACAAACAAACAAAACACAGCAAGGAAAACCAAACAGGACTAGGCAGGTCCTGTTTAATCAACCTGACCTCCTTCTATGACAAGGTGATCCATCTAGGAGATGAGGCAAAGGCTGTGGCTGTTGTGTACTTAGACTTCAGTAAGGCCTTTGACACCATATCCCACAGCATTCTCCTGGGGAAGCTGCAGCTCATGGCCTGGATGGGTGCACTCTGTGATGGATAAAGAACTGGCTGGAGGGCTGGGCCCAAAGAGTTGTGGTGAACGGAGCCAAATTCCGTTGGTGGCCAGTCATGAGTGGTGTCCTCCAGGGCTCAGCATTGGGACCAGTTCTGTTTAATATCTTTATCAATGATCTGGATGAGGGGATTGAGTGCACCCTCAGTAAGCTGGCGTATGACACCAAGTTGGGTGGGAGTGTTGATCTGCTGGAAGGTAGGAAGGCTCTGCAGAGGAACTTGGACCAGCTGGATCATTGGGCTGAGGCCAATTGTATGAGGTTTAACAAGGCCATGTGCCGGGTCCTGCACATGGGTCACAACAACCCCAGGCAGCGCTACAGGCTCAGGGAAAAGTGGCTGGAAAGATGCCTGGTGGAAAAGGATCTGGGGCTGTTGATTGACAACAGCTGGATATGAACCAGCAGTGTGCCCAGGTGGCCAAAAAGGCCAACAGCATCCTAGCTTGTTTCAGGAATAGTGTGGCCAGCGGGGCTAAGGAAGTGATTGTGCCACTGTACTCAGTGCTGGTGAGGCCCCACCTTGAATACTGTGCTCAGTTTTGGGCTCCTCATCATAAGAAAGACATTGAGATGCTGGAGTGAGTTCAGAGAAGGGCAATGAGGCTGGTGAGGGGTCTGGAGCACAAGTCTGATGAGGAGCGGCTGAGGGAACTGGGGCTGTTTAGCCTGGAGAAAAGGAGGCTGAGGGGAGACCTTATCGCTCTCTGCAACCACCTGAAAGGAGGTTGTAGCATGGAGGGGGTTGGTCTCTTCTCCCAAGTAACAAGTGACAGGATGAGAGGAAATGGCCTCAAGTCATGCCAGGGGAGGTTTAGATTCAATATTAGGAAAAAATTCTTCCTGGAAAGGGTTGTCAGGCACTGGAACAGGCTGCCCAGGGAAGTGGCTGAGTCACCATCTCTGGAGGTGTTTAAAAGGTGTTTAGGCGAGGTTCTTAGGGACATGGTTTAGTGCTAGAGTTGGGTTAGGTTATGGTTGGACTTAATGAGCCTGAGGGTCTCTTCCAACTGAAATGATTCTATGATTAAGAAATTAATCCCAAATCATGCAGCAGAGGAGGTGCAGGGCCCCAGGAAGCCACCTGATGGGAAGGAGGTCCCAGTCCCAGCGAGCACTGGCTGTTCACTTTTTTGTGGGAGCCTGAACTCTGCAGGAAGACTCTGGAGCAAGAAGCATGCTCCACCTCCGATTCCCCAGCTGAAAAGGTTAACTGGATCAAACAGGACTGAAACAGAGGATAACCAGCCAAGACTTTGCAATAACCCCTTCAGCAGCTACTTTGTCCCTTTGCAGTGCCTGAGCCCAAAGGTGAGCTGAGCCACCTGGCTCTTCTGAGAACATACAGCACAGCTGCTTCCTCACAGATGCCTGGGGCAAGCAAGAGCCCTTCCTTGGGCTGCTGACAAGGAACAGTTCCCCTGCTCAGCAGAAGACAAGGGCTACCTGTGGAGAGTATGTGGGTTTTTTGTAGCAGGTCAGAAGTGAGCTCCGGTCACTCCCCTGATTTCGGCTCCCAAGGCTTTCAGGGAGCTGTGCTGGTACACTGAAATCAAAGTGCCTGCTCACATGGTGACTGGAGCAAATTGGGGGAGGGTTGTGAGAACAGATATTTGACACAGAAGAAAAACATGAAAAGACAAAAGACAAGGGGGTAAGGCTTTTAATAAGTCCCCAGCAAACACTTTGCTTGAGCAGAAAGCCCTGTGCACTCCCACACAACCCCTTGCTGGTTCCAAATCGCTAGAGGTAGGTTTTGGTGTACTTAGGGATTGCTGAAGGATTTTAATCATTGCAGATCACAGGTAGGGGAGCTCAGCATGTGCCTTGTGTAGCATTTAAAACGTGCGATGTTTTTGTCTTGCAGAATACTACATGTTGAGCGCAGTGGTTGAGTCGGTGTCTAGTTGCACCTACATTTCCACTGTGCACATCAGCTCTGGTGCCCTCTTGAGAACCTTCTCCCTGAGACTACATTGTACTGTAAAATGGGAATGGCATCATGCCAAGCAGCATGCTTCAGCTTGCTCAGGGGACTACAGAGTGCTTTTTCTAAATAGTAATTTGCTATGCTTTAAAGCACATGGACTATGGGAACATATGGGTCTCTCTGCACAATTTGGATGTTAAGAAAACAAAGTCTTTGTGAGGAAAGAAATAGTATTGTATCGGCAAAGAGACTGATCGAGTACTGTGCCAGATCCCAGAACAGAGCTATTGAATTAGGGAGATACTGAGTGAGCTGCAACTACAGTAAAATGGGGAGGAAGAAAAAAAAGGAAAAGGCAGAATCTCATCAAATACAGAATCAAAAATAATGGGTGTCAGTTGGGGTGCACATAAAAGCCAAATCCAGAGAGAAATTAATCACGGTTAGCTGAGGAGACTGAAGACAGAAATGTGCTTTCTATTTTAGTGTCCAAAATGAGGGTGATTGTGAACATCTATTTTCCAGGACCATCAGGAATGGGTAAGAGTTCTCCATCATGGGTACTGAAGTCGACCTGCCAGATGGGAGCCTGCACCCTCGGCAATCTGCCGGGGGCTTGGGGATGGGCAAGAATGGCAAAAATGCCACAGCACCTCGGTCCCCAGGTGCAAGCTGCAGTGATCAGATCATACCAGCTCAGGACAGCTGGCTGAGGAAGTCTCGTTCACTTTCATACCTCTTATGCGTCTCTTGTGAAAGGCTGAATCATCTTTTCTCGCTGCTGTGATTAAATAAACAAAGGCAGAAGAAAGCTCCTTGGGGATCTCCGTGGGTTACTGACTGCTCTACCCATCCTCTGACAGGTGGCTGTAGTAAAGCATCAGAGAAATATTTTTGCCTGTTCAGCAAGCTACTAACACAACTGGCTGAATTTACTAATCTGACAGAGTCCAACCATGCAGCTCTTTGCTGTGCTAAGTGAGGACCATGCGTCGCCTCGCTGCCTGAACACCTTTATTGTTATGTGGGCAGTTTAGGTCAGCCCCTATTGTAATGAATTCATGTGCATTTTTCCCCACGTTTCACTTTTCGGATATTTATTATTGCGCATGTGGAAGGTATCCAAATGGTCACTTCAGTCCTGCCTTTAGTTGCAGGAGGGATAGACTACGTGTACTGGCAGACTGCTTTTCAGTCTTCCATGATACACTTTTAGTTCAGGGATGTCAAACTCATTTTCAGTGGGGGCCACATCAACCTCGCAGTTGCCTTTAAAGGGCCAAATGTAATTTAGTATTTGGCCCTTGTGTTTGCCACTCGGTTATGTGCATTGTACTCTTTTTGTTACCAACACTGTCTCATAACACAAAAGACATACTGGTTTTTCTCCTTGAAACACAAACATGTATTCGCTTTCCCATCTATCATTAAATTGCCTTCCTTCTGCACCAGACTTTCTCTTACTGGACATTTTTGAATTCATGAGTGGAACCCTGGCTGCTGGTTACAAAAATATCTTTTTACAGGTACTTTTTAAAAAAAACATGTAATTGCTAAAGTTCATGTATCTGGCTAATTTATTAAAAAATTAAATGAAACGCTTGCCCAGTTGAGAGAACCCCTTTAAGCGCCCCAACACCACCACCACCCCCCACCGCACAATTCTTGTCTGTCTTGTCTTTCAATGCCCCAAGGCAGTCACTAGTGCCCCACATTAGTCTCACCTATTACTCTTACAGAGGCTCACCGCTCTCCTGTAGCTACAGCCCCAGCTCCTGCAGAGTCACGGACCAGCGCTGGCAGGAGCCTGGGGACAAGGACCTTGGCACTGACGCCAGCTAGGAACAAAGTGCCGGGAAGGAAAGAACAACGTGGAGGGCTGGATTTGGCCCGCAGGCTGTGTTTTTGACACTTGTGCTCTAGTGGGTCCTAGAGCGACCAGAGGCTGTACAGATTGTCCCAGCCTCCATCCCAAGGCAGACCTTCACCTCCAGTTCCTTCAGCCCCAACATCCATCCCTCATGTGCATGTAAAGCCCTGTCCTTCTCCACGTCTTCTAATGCTCTGTGAAGGTAGGAGGGAGATAAATATCAGCCTGCAACAAGCAATGGTGGAGCCTTCGTGGGGTTTCAATATCACTTCAGCTATTGCTGCGAGTTTAAAATAATACATTTCTCTCAAAATAGAGCTGGAACTCTGACACTCAGTGTTCCCATCAGCTGGATTAGGACAGCTGCAGGAGCCAAAGGAGATGGCCCAGACAAAAGCCCTCTTGTACATTTCTCATGTGCTGTTTGGTCTGCATAGCTCTTGGTGAATCTGGAAAGGGGTTATAGTCAATTCAGAGGTAATGGAGACAAGACCCACCTTCTAAAACCTAATACAAAGACAGAGCCAGGGATGTATTTCTGCTACCTGATGTATACATTTGTTGGAGAGAAACTTAGATGTGAGTTGAAATCTTGAAAGAAATTAAATTACTTGAGAATGTACCGTAATTGAAAAGAAGAGAAACGTGTGCTTGAAATGTATTTATTTACTACCATGGGAGAACTGTAATTGAAAAGAAGAGAAACTTGTAGAGCGAAGCATTTGGAATTGACTTGAGAGGGAGAGAAAGTTTGGGGCTCCTGTGCTCTGAAATGAATTTCTTGCTTGAGTTGTAGGACCAAACTTTGGAAACATCTATACCAATTAACTTGAAAGTTCAGTGCTTTGCCCTGGGGAGTCAAGCATTGCCATGTAGGAATAGCAAAATAAGATGCTCTAATATTGTTCCTTAGCTCTTACACAAATTGGAACAAGATATTGACTAAGGTATAAGATAACCCATGACAGCACTAGGTCTAGATTTTAGGTGCAATGTCACCAAGGTTTTCTTCTCTGCAAGTGAAAGCCCAGTTGTGCCTAAAATCTACTTGGGGTAAAACTGGATATGCGTAATCCTAAAATGTCTCATGAAAACAGAACAATCTCAGAGAGCCCTATTACATGAGCAGACGATGCTGCTTGCCAGCATCTGGCTAGTACCTGATGGAGGAGGTGGTTTGTCCTTCTTATAAGAGAAGAAAATAAAAAGAGGGGTGTTGCTGAGCACCATAGGGACTTCTCTGAGTTGGAATGTCTCTCACAATCTTCAAACACACAGTTCCAAATAACAGCTGCTCTGCATCAGAAGGTGTGGAAGGCTGAAAACAGGTGAAAAATGGCCTTGCCAGATCTATGCTTGCTGTGCTACAGATCCAGTAGTTTGAGTCACTCTGGAAAACATCTGTGCTAAGTCTTCTGAGCTGCAAACACCACTGCAAACTCAGCCTAAGAGCACATGCCTGAGCTTGGCTTTTTTATGCCTCACACATCACCATGTTCATTCAACACATGGAGGGCACTGAAGGCTTTCATTGACACCTCTGCAGCCACGAGGTGGGTGTGACTGATTTGCCATGTAATAGGAACTTGTGAAAGGAGCCAGCTGAGGATGCGGAAGACCAAGTGGATGCCTTAAACTGCATTCGCTTTCTTGCAATAGGTCTGTAGGGTACCTGTGAGCCAAGTGTGGTTATAGCTTCATTTTTTCACAAGGCTCAGGTCGCTTAGGCTTCAGGGCTTCTCCTCATGGAATTGTGCTCCAGAATCCTGTTTCTCTTTAAATTTATGTGGGGTTTTTATTTGGTTGGTTTGTTGCTTTTTTTGTTGTTTTTACTGTATGCATTTATTTCTTTGTAAGAACACAGAAAAAATTAACAGATGCATTGGATCTAACTCAGGGACAGTCTTATCCAGTATCGTATTTTCCCTGATACAGCTTTCTGACCTCCGATAATTTCTAGCCAAAGGAATTAGGATCATAAGATGAGATCACTGGGTGATTTCTGTTGGGACCTCAGTAGGTCCCTCGTGCACCCCAGCTTCAAGCAGGCACAGCAGTGGGATCAGACCAGGTTGCTCAGGGCTTTGCTGAGCTGGGTCCAGAAACCCCCCAAGGCTGGAGCCTGCCCAGCATCCCTGGGCAGCCTGTCCCCCTGCCTGCCCCTGGCCAGCCTGTCCTCATGGGGAGATGTTCCAGCACCAGCCTGAACCCCTTTGGTTCAGTTCCTGCTGCTGTACCTTGTTCCCCGGCCACGCACGGCTCTGACGGGCCCGCCTGACCCTCTGCATCCCCTCCCCAGGCACTGGGCTGGCTGTGAGTGTCCCCGAAACCGTCTCTGCCCCAGGCTGGACAAGCCCCGCTGCCCCAGCCTCTGCTCGGGGACACCCTCCAGCCCTGGGTGTCATGGGGCTGAACTCACTCCAGGTTATTGGTGTCTTTCCTGTATTGGGGGCAGCAAATTGGCCACGGTACCCAGTTGTGGTCTAACAAGGAGTGCTGGGCAGAGGGGACAACCCCTGTCCCGAGCTCCTGGCTGTGCTCCTGCTGATGCAGCCCCAGACGCTGCTGGTCAGCTCTGCTGCCAGGGCTCCCTCCCGGCTCCTGCCCAGCCTGTTGTCCCACATCTGCTCCCCAACGAGAGCACACTGGTTTTCCACAGCCCTTGACTGCCTTCTCTCCATTAGTTTGTTTCATTATTTTTAACCCGTTTATAATTTTGGCTTCTGCAACATCCTTTGCCAGTGAGCTTCACAGATTCAATATACAGTGTGTGAAAAAGTACTCTTTTTTCTTCATCATTCTCTGACTGTTTCATCTGAAAACCCTTGGTTCTCTGAGAAACAGTGAATAAATTTTCTTGTGCAGCACACAATTTTATAGAGCTATATCATATTTCTCCTCAATCATCTGTTTTCCAAGCAGAGGAATCATATTCCATTCAGTACTTTTTATGAAGTGGATCTATACAGCAAATTCTAGTTATTCTCTGGACCTCTTTTTCATTTCTACTATAATCTTCTGAGATGAGATGACAGTATATGAAAAGAAGATGCATCATAAATTTATAGTGTAATGATGCACTCTGTTTTGTCCTCCCTTCTTTCCCTAGTAATTACCAAGAATAGCTTTGCTACTTAACACTGAACTGATGTTCTCAAAGAACTCTTCAGAGCACTACCAGACCTTTCTTATGTCATTAGAAGAAACGGACAGTCCATCATTACGTGTAGGTATGCAGTTAAGATTGTTTTCTCTATGTGAATTACCCTGAATGTAGCAACACCAAATTTCATCTCTGGCTTTATTTGCAGCCAGCTGGTACCGTGAGATCCTTCTGCAACCCTCATCAACTGGTTTCAGTTCAAATAACTCTGGATAATTTTGTATGACCAACACGACCTCTCACCTTGCGATGGATGCTCTTCTTTCTACATAGCTTACAAGTATTTTGAACAATGTAGGTCAGAACACAAATTTCTCTGAGACTTCACCCATATTCCCCTTCCAGCTGTTTATTTATCCCTACTTTTATTCCCTACTTTTAAAGTTGCTCTTAAAATTCTCCTTTATCCTTGTTTCTCAAAAAATCTTGGATAAAGAGCCTTATCAAGAAGCTTTGAAAGAATTGTCTTGATTAAATACACTTGATGAAACAGGATTATTCCCCCTACTAAATTCACATTGATTCTTTCCTGTATGTCCTGTTCATCCATGTGTCTCCTACTTCTGTCTCTCGCTAGCCTGACAAACCCGCTGTCTTCCAGAAAGTCAAGCCTATAACTCCATGGTCTCCAGACTGGCCATTTTAAAAAGAGGTGCCACATCAGCCAACTCCATCCATGGGCAGTCAGGCCTCACCTCACCAGAAGGCGACACGCTGCAGACATCTGGCATCTCCACCTCTGAAGTCCTCGACTTTCCCCACTGGAGCGCCAGCAGCCAGTTTGGTCTAGATTTTCATCTGCTGACACATTAATCTGAGCTGGGTCCACAGTCTTGTCATCTGCAAAGAAAGTTTGTTGGTTCAGGTTTTGTCTTGTTTTGGTTTTTCTGTGCATGTGAACCCCACTAATTGTAGGGTTTTTTGCCCTCTAATTCTGAGCAACTGGGGGAAGAAGAGGGGGCAGGGGGAGCTGTCATGCTGTGGGTTCCATTCAGTCTGCCAAGTTTATCCTTTGTTGTGCCACCCTCATTGGGAGATGTCTTCTTTTTCTGAAGGAATTTATTTATGTACTTCTAGTAGTCCTCTTTACTGCTTAAAAACATGGAAGTGTTGCTTTTTGGAGTATTTTAAATTACATTTTTCATTTCGTTCTCTGATACAGAGTCCATAAAACATCTCAGTCTCCCTAGCAAGCTCTCTGGCCTTTCGGCTGTACCTTTTGGAGAGCTTTCTCACTTTTACCTGACTTGTCTCCTTGAACTTACATATCATGTGAGCCAACACAGGCAGGACATGGGAACAACAACAAAACCATGGATGAAATGCAAAGATTAAGTTTATTTCTGTTACCTTGCGAACTGGGGGATCTCCAAAGCAGCGCCCAGGACAGAGGCACACAGGCGGGAATGCCGGCACCTCAGAGCTCGGTCCTTGCTAGAGAGGGTTTTGAACCTGTTGTTTTCACCTATACATCAGGAATTCACATGGGTGTAATATATCGCCGTGTTTTGGTCTTTCCCACAGCAGAGCAGGAATCTAAAGCATGTTCAGTAGGGTGCCTCTGAGTCTATCGGAGGCCTGAGGTATCTAAACACAGAGGTTCTACTTGTCAAGCACACAAGACTAAACAACAATTAGTATTATATGCATGATATGTACATTTTTCTACACCCCAGCTGCAAGTCACTTGAGCGTGTTTACAATCCCCCTCACCAATCTTCCTTTACATTCCCATAAACATGATTGTAATGGACTTTTTTTTCCTTTTTTATCTTTCCATTCCTCTAAGGGTGTTTAAATTGAATATGCTCCAGGCCTACTGTACCATTCAAGATTAGATCAAGAATTGCATCTTCTGAGTTTTCTGGTGGCTTGCTCAGGCTAGCCGTTCATGTGTTTACATTGTCTAACAATTTATTCTCTGCACCATGCTCCGTCATTGTGGTTCCCTCTCTGCATGGGGAGCACTGAAAGATACTGTTTTCTATCCTCTCAGCCTCTCTGATCTCCCTTAGCTTTTCCGGGTCCCTTTCACCACCTTGGCCAGACAGCTGCTGGCAAGACCCCAGCACAGCGACTCATGCAACTTAGATATGGCACCGTAACCTGCAGGATTCCCTGCCACCAGCTGAGGCACCCCCAGCCAGCTTCACCCTAGGATATCTCCTGGCACTTCCAGCATCATTCACCAGCTGAAGCAAGTTCTTGATGAGTGGTTCCTAAATATTTTGTACCCCAAATGACCACTGGCTGAGCCCCAGTGGTGGTTCGCACACCTTCTGCAGCAGCATATAGAGTAGTACAGTGCCCACGGATGACATGCCCCCTTCCTCCCTCCCAGCATCTGAGGTACCTGCCATGTCCTCCCTGGGTTGCTCCAGCTCTACACCCTCCCTTGACCTTTAGTCCCTATTTTGCAAAGCTCTGCTAAAGCAAGACTCTAATTATTGTAACTGTTCGTTGCAAATTCTCCATGCTGAATTTTGTCAACTTCTGTCTTTTTTTTCTCCCCATTCCCTCTCCAGGATACAGAATTTTTAATATCTTCATCCCCTGAAGCCTTACCACTATAACCTCTGCACTTTTCTCTGCCTCTCAGCTTTCCTCTGGCCTTTCAATTAAGTTGCCCTTGGCCTGCTTCCACTGTGGCTTCAGAGGAACAGTTTTCTTTGCTGAGCTGCCTGTACAGCTAAAATGGAAGTGAAAGCCACAACAGCTGCATTGCCATTAGACATCAGCTGTTACAACTTTGAATATTTATATGGGGTGGTTTTCTGGGGTAGAAAGTACTCATCAGACTGAAGGAGAGACACTCTGAAAGTACTTTAAAGAGCAGCCTACAGGGCTTTTTAGGGATAGTGGGCTTGAGTCTCCCTGCCTGATGTATTTTCTAGCAGACTGTACACATTGGCAATCCACAGCTCAGGACACTGTAGCATCTGTTTCAAGCGCATCCTTCAGATGGAAAAACTGGGCCATTAAGCTGGCAGCTGGGAGTGGTACAGGGAATGGGGATGGGGCCTAGTTCACTTAAACACTTTTTCTTATTTATTTTTTTTAAATGCTGTTGGAATCATTAGTAAAGTAACAAGTGGTCTATCACAACCTGCTCTTCAGCTTCTGTGGAGAGTATGGGTTTCTACACACTCGGAAAAAAGAGGTGCTCCTTCCCACTTCCAACCAAGGTGGTTGGTTTCCTGCAGGAGCACTCCCAATCAGCTCATGCTCTAAAATGCACTTTGTGTGACCACACTACTCAGAGCAGTCTTGCCTTGCGCTTCTTTAGTGATGTGATGGTTTGATTGCACTGCAACAGAGCCAAAACCTCCTTCATTGAAATATCAGTACACTTTAAAATCTCTCTCATGGTTAATGAGTGTGACCTAAGGAAAGAACCTAAAAGCAGCACTGTCCATTGGCACGCACTGACCTTCAGAAGATGGACAGTCTGCATCAGAAAATGCCCACAACATAAACCTCCACCAGTTGTTAGGAAACTACACAGAACCAGCCTTTCTCAAATAATGAAGACTCTAAACAAATATTTAGTACAAGGTTGCTTTCACCGGGATAGATGAGAAGTGGCATCACATCAGTGCAACCCAAGTAAGAGTAATTTCCATTTGGGCTTTGCACATAAAAAGCTTAAGACAGGCAAAACCTCTTTTAAGGAACCTGTACCTTAGTAAGGTACAGGCTGTGCTGTGATACTTTTATGACTCGCAGAGAAAGCAAGGGTGTCTTCTCACTGGGTCTGCAAGGAAAAACAGTCTCATCCACTGAGAGGGAGAAGGACCTTTCATACAGCTTTGTGGAGACTCCAGGCTGCCGCATTCTGTGCTGGAAAGCACCATGGGGAGTCTGACCACATGCCTCTCTGCAGGAGACTGAAGCATATGGCTTCATTAGGGAAGAGAGAGGGTGGCCTCTGCCTGGGACAAACCCAGCATTGCTTCAGAACCTACCTGAAATGAAGGTGAACCTGCTGGAAAGGTGCCATGTCTGTGCCTTTTACTGTAACATTTGAGAAATGGGTTTATGTATGAGGGGACATAATATCTTAACAAGAAGTTGCTGGTTTTAATTGAAAGTCATCCAGATAACTCACCTAGAAAAGCTCTGAAAGCCTGAAGTAGACAGCAGGTAGCTGCTCCCTGTGGTTATCACCCTGCATGTCACCATCCCACCAGGTAATTCCTCTTCATGAGCAGAGCCGAGCAGGAGGGCTGGAGAAGACAAAAGTTTTGCCATTCCCTTGGGCTGTGAGACCTCTCTGCTCTTAGTCCTAATACCTGTCACCGGTGGTGTCCCTGACACCCTTCTGCTGTGAAACCCCGAAGGTGACACCTGAGGGACCACCAGTGTGTTGGCTCCAAGGCGGCACACCACACGCTCTGAGCACAGACGTGTTCCACATCCTTCCTCCAGCAGTGGCATGAGAAAGGCCTGTGAGAGGGCTGAGACGAGACAGGGACCTGGGACATGACTCCTGAAAAATGTCTACCGCAGCTTCACAGTGTCATCAGTCTAAGGACAGCGTGGCCCCAGACGGTGTTAAACATGAAGAAGCATGTTACCCACTAAATAGACTTTCCTGCAAGCCCACCTCCCTCATATATCCCCTGGGAATCCAGAATTAAGGAAGGACCACTTGCTTCTTCATGCTGGATGTGTGTGGGACACAGAGACCAATGGTCCTACTCCTCCAGCTTTTCACTCAGCACAAGGCATGGACACCAGCTCTTTGTTAGGCAGGGACTCCAAACATTTCCAGCCCAGAGAAAACCTAGCATCCTCATCCCCTAGACATCACACACTCTTTCCTCCTGGATCTGGCTGCCATGCACCAGTGGACCAGCAAACACGGCTGTGGCCCATCACTGATCTTGCATGCCCAGTGTCAGCATGCGAAGCAGGAGGGATTTCTTGAGCTACTGTCCACTTGGATGAAGCTACCAAGAGAATAAGGAAACTGCTGCTAGCCCTGTGCCTTTCACAACACAGACAGACCAGCTCACCCTCTCCTTTCTTGTTTTTTTGCCTGCTGCTTCCTCTGCAGCTTAATCCAAGGGCTGCAGAACTTGTCACTGAACTCAGTACTCAATATAAGAGAGAGATCTGCAGTTCCTTCAATTTTTATCACTTTAGAGGAACGATTGCTGCGCAAGACTGACAAAAATCCCTTTAAATAAAAGAGTTTTACTTTTTTTTTCTTTTTTTTAAATTTATTTTACTATCCTCAAACTATGTTAGCACCGAATTTTAAAGGCCAGGGACAGAGTAAAATAACTCACCAGTTAGACTTTTGCTAGCCTGTTACCGCAACAATTTCAGAAAGACAAATCCGCAAAAATTGCCAAGGCGGATCAAGACTGGGCTGGTGACAAAAAAGTTGAAATGAAACAATGAGGCTCATTGTGATGGTGACTTTAGTAGTTTTTCCACTGCCTCCTGAAGCATGCTTCTCCCACAAAACTTAAACATCAACATTCTGCGAGAGAACCCCTCTGTCACTCAGCCTGTCAGATCAGACATCAACGGTGACACAGTCTTGTGTAAATACATGAACTACGCAAACAGAGAAGTGTCAGAAGTTGGGCATGGTAGAGTGTGTAAGTGGCAAATTTTCATGCAGCTCACAAAAAGGTTCCCATTGTCTCTGGGAAGACAAATCAAAAAGCGCTGTCCCAGTGGGCTCCTTCTGTAGGTGCGATTTGCAAACTGTTAGGAAGTCAGCTGATGGTTGCAAATTGCTTGGCTCTTGAGAGAAGGAGTAAATAGATGAGGAAAAACTGGGAGATCAAGGACTCTCTACTCAAGCAGCTCACATTTAAAAACCACTACATTAATATTCTCACATAGTCAAAAAGAAGTGGTGCAGTGATTCGCTAAGCAACACCACAATACAGAGATGCTCTGCATTTGTAGAGCAACACGCTTTGTCACTTCAAGGGCAACCATTAAATGTCCACATACAAACAGGAATAAAAAAGGTGAGAATAGGATTCTTCACTAAAAATATGTTGTTTGAAGTAAAGTAGTGCCAAGCAGGGAGAACACCTAAAGAGAAAAAGGGAACAGCTAAAACACAGGATGAGCAGCAGGTTGCGCTGGTTTTGGCTGCTAGTATGAGCCTATGTTTTGGATTTGTGCTGAAAACAGTGTTAATGACACAGGGACATTTTAATTACTGCTGAGCAGTGCTCACACAGAGTCAAGGCTTTTTCTGCTCCTCACACCACCCCACCAGTGAGCAGGCTGAGGGTGCACAAGAGGTTGGGAGTGGACACAGCTGGGACAGATGATGCCAACTGACTAAAGGGATATTCTATACCATATGAGGTCATGCTCAATATATATTTGGGAGAAAGAAGCATAAAGTGGGGGATGTTTGGAATGATGGTGTTTGTCTTCCCAAGTAACCATGATGCATAATGGAGCCCAGCTTTCCTGGAGATGGCTGAACACCTGCCTGCCCATGGGAAATGGTGAATTAATCCCTTGTTTTGCTTTGCTTGTGCATGTGGCTTTTGCTTTACCTGTCAAAATGTCTTTATCTCAACCCATGAGTTTTCTTTCTTTTACTCTTCCAATTCTCTCCCCCATCCCAGCAGGTGGGAATGAGCGAGTGGCTGCATGTGCTTAGTTGTTGGCTGAGGTTAAACCACAACAGCCCTTTTTGGTGCTCAATGTTGTGCTCAATGCATTTGAGATAATGACAGATTTGATTGGAATGTGCTAGATCAAATTTATACCTGTTATTGCTGCCTACCTTTCAATGGACAGGCTCTCATTCTTGCCATGGCACTTGCTTGTCTTAATGTAATTTAGAGTCTAGTGTTCGTTAGTGGCTGCTTTTTGCTTTCACTGTTCACAGCACTGTTGCACAGCTTATCGTCTCACTCTGCTGTGCCTGGGAACATTTTGATAACAGTGATGGCCACGCACCTGGGCTGGCAGATGGCCAGGGCATCTCTGGTATTTCTGTGCTGCTGTTCTGGTCAGGCTGAGACTCCAGTGTGAACTCAAGTCAAAGGGACTGTGAACTGTGGATGAGTCCATGTGGGAGCAGTACATTTTTTACAATGAAGGCGGTAAAATACTGGAATGGGATGCCCAGATCGATGGGAGATGCACCACTCCTGAACACATTCCAGGCCAGGCTGAGTGGGGCTCTGAGCAACCTGATCTAGTTGCAGATGTCCCTGCTCATTGCAGGGGGTTGGACTAGATGACCTTGGAAGGTCCCTTCCAACCCAAACTAGTCTGTGATTCCAGGACACCCTGAATCATCTATGGTCACAGTTATGTCCATTTCAAAGCAGGTATACCTCTGAAGGGCTTGTGGCCCAATGATAAGCTGGAGAAGGTACACCTTGAATCATCTGCAGCTGTGGATAAATCAAGGCTGCAGCAGGTAGGCCTTGAAGCATCAGCAGCTGTGCATAAGGTCATAATGTAGCTCTTGAAAGCGTATGGCCATGGATAAGGCCAGGAGAGAGCAGGTAAAGCCCTGGAGGGACTGCAGCCATGGGTAAGGCCATGTTGGAGCAAATTTACTTCTGAAAAGACTGTGACTGTGGATAAGGCCATGCTGGAGCAGGTATATCTCTGAAGGCATTTTGGCCCAGGGAGAGTGCCATATTAGAACAGCTGCACCTCAACGTGACTGTGGCTATGGACAGCCAAAGGAGAAATATTTCCTCTAACATAACAGCCTCTCTGGCAAAAATCTACTGGTTTTCCACAGCTGAGAAGACTATGTTCACTGCTTAGTGAAATTATAAATAAGCAAAGGGCACGAGAGCTGGGAGTTCTGATGAGATATCACTGCTTGAACCTGTGTGTGTGTTGCCTTCACCCACAAGTTCTATTCACCCTCTGCTCAGGCTTTGCCTAACAAAGAAGCCCTGGCAGGCAGCCCGTGACCCTTCCAAACATCTCTGATGGAGAGTGACTTGCCAGGGAGGGTTTTGTGATTTAAGGAGATCATTTATTACCTCCTTGACTCTAATCAGGTTGATTTATATTATCCCACTGAAGGATGCAGACCATGTACATGTCTGAAAAGTGTCTGCAATACCTCTGATTTGATGATGGTTGATAGCATGACCTTGGTGACCCTGATATCCAGACTGTGGGCTATGATGGATTCAAAGTGCTCAAGAACTTCCCTTTGGTTTGGGGGATTTTTGGCAGCTATTTTTGAAGCCCAGATAGATGGCTGAAATATCACAGCTTTGGATTTTCCTGCCTTATGTCAGATAGCTTTTGCACTCTAGTGCTAACAAATCATTACACTGTCACTTCAGAACCTCAGCTTTACAAGTATGATGTATTAGACAAAATCAGAACCGTGTAACAACTCCTGAAGACGGATTCATATTACGATATTAGTGTCATGTAATTCTTTCTAGGTCAACTTTGAATGGCATTTGTGCATTTGTAATGTAGGAACGGCTGGCTGAAAATGAAGCCCTGGACTTTTAAATGGCTTGGCATAGCCTTCTGGGCCTGAATGTCAAGTCTAGCTAAATACATCTTCAGGGATCAGATTTGAGTTTTCAGTCCTCAAAAACATGTACAGAGTGTTTCAAAAAGATGGTCCCAATTTGAAGTCACTGTACCTCTGCAACTACAAACAGCCCATGAACGAAACTCTTACAGTCCATTCAGCAGATGGAGGGAACATAGAACATTTATAAAAAGGCTACTAAAACTTGATAACTCATTAAACTGTTTGCAAATTTTTGTGTAATTGTAACACGTTGGGTCCATCTTTTTGAAATATCCTGTAGTATCAGCATCCCTTATGCTTATGTTTCCTGGGGAATCTGGAAAGATCGTGCTTTGCCAGGGTGATATTTTACCTCCTAAAGTTTCCAAAGAGATAATTCCATCAAAAACAATGTATTATTATTATTATTATTATTATTATTATTATTATTATTATTATTATTATTATTATTTTATTACCTTTGAACCTTATGCTGTACTTGCTCACTGTGTATGGACCACACTGCAAAGTACCACAGAATTCACTTAATATCTGGTTCAAAGTCTAACTTTGAAATTCCATCCAATCTATTCAGACTCAAAATCTTATTAACACATTCTCATTTTCAAATCCTAAATACTTTTGGGTATATTATACCAGACCACATCTTTGGTGACATCGGGACAGAGTTATCAGATTTACTGTTTGTGAATTGTGGACACATTGTATCGTATGTCTGAATAGCCCCATTCTTTTTTAAATGCTCTGAACTAGTGACACTAGGAAGACTAATTATTGTGCTGTGATTCTAGGTGTATTACATCAGTCTTAATAATTACATGCTTGATTTAAGATTAACATATTGTGAAACATGCTTGTATAAGGATACTGTTTGTGGCAAACAAAGCATCAAATATAACACTTCTCTGCACAATGCTAGAAGGTTAATCTTTTCTCTTTTTCCTATAGGGCATAGTAAATCACCATCTTCATTACTTCAGCGCTGAAGTTTTCTGATGTAGGAAAGTCAGAGGGCAGTGAGGATGCATACAGTAATGTGTAGGTTGAATGGAATAGATAGCAATGGTATGATGCTGAGGGGAGACCTTATCGCTCTCTGCAACCACCTGAAAGGAGGTTGTAGCATGGAGGGGGTTGGTCTCTTCTCTCAAGTAACAAGTGACAGGATGAGAAGAAATGGCCTCAAGTTGCACCAGGAGAGGTTTAGATTGGATGTTAGGAAAAAATTATTCCTGGAAAGTGTTGTCAGGCATTGGAACAGGCTGCCCAGGGAAGTGGTGGAGTCACCATCCCTGGAGGTGTTTAAAAGGCATTTAGACGAGGTTCTTAAGGACATGGTTTAGCGCTAGAGTTAGGTTAAGTTATGATTGGACTCGATGATCTTGAGGGTGTCTTCCAACTGAAATAATTCTATGATTCTATGACTTAGTTCAGTGAGAATGACTCTTTGTATGAGAAAGGGTATGCCAGTGTCTGCATAGGTTTAGCCTGGATTAAAAATAAAAGAGTTGTGTTGGTCTCTTGTTTCAATGGGATACCTGAACAGAAAGTTATTTTACTTCTAAGAATTAAAATGAACAGTACTTCAGAATAAGGGTGTAAGATAAGTACTTTTCTAAGCTACACAAATCTGCTTATGTGTCTGTTTTGTTTGGAGAAGAGCTTTTCTTTCTGCATGGCTGGGTTTGTAACAGCAAATATCACCATCTTGCCAAAAGGGAGGGCTTGAAATTCTCACTTGAATTTCTCCTGCAAGCACGGGCAGCTGGCTCCATGCACAGCAAGCAGCACGTTGAGGTGCCACCCCAAAGGTTCTGACCTTCTGCGTGGAGAGACGTGGCAGCCAAGAAGCACTTGCATGAGGTACAAAGTGTAGCTGCAGGTTGTGCCTGAAGCCTTACGTGTGACTGAGCTGGTAGAAGCTGCCTGCAGCTGAAAAAAAGGAGCTGGTCTTCTCCTGCTTCTGTCTGCACCATCCCACTGCCCCTTTTGCACAGCTATTGCCTCTTCAGACATTCTCCCGTGTCCATTTACCTACTGAAATGGAAAACCTACCCACTGCCTTTGCTCAGATGGGAGCCCCATGCGTGGCATACCTAGCAGAGATGGTGGTGGGAACTTTGGCCAGGAGTTGGGGTGGGAACCGCCCCCTTTTGGCAGCAGTGAGCTGTCACGTTGGCTCACGCCACTTTATGAAACCTTAACCCAAGACAGCTGCAAAAGGAGGAATAGCAGAAATGGGAACCTGGAAAGGAGAAGGCAAAGCAGCTTCTTCCACCTCAGCGTGACTTTTCCTATGCAATAGCCGACGTTAAGAAGCTGGTGAGAGAAGGAGAGCAGAAAGAACAACAGCAATGGACACAGGTGCCTGAACAAACCGAAGCATGAAGACAAAGAGGCAGATCAAAGCCCCGTGTGCCCTCTCTAGTGGCGTGTCTTTTCAAAAAGAAGCCATTCGGACCCTGGAGTGAAATGTATCTTCCCACATGGAGAGGGAAGTACAAGGATGAGTCCTCTGAGTGATCAAGAGCTCGTCAGACTGCCCAGGACAGCATCCCTGCTGCAAGGGCTGTGTGTGGATGCTTGGTGTCCTCCTTCCCAGCTCGTAGGCTGCAGACTTCTGGTGCTCTGCAAAACCTGTGGAACCTCCATGACTGTGAAGGCAATGGTGTGTGCAGGTCTGGGGCTGGTTCTTGAACTGCTTCGCAGGACTTCACGTTGCTTGTGTGTAATGCCTGCTACTCACTCGTGGCAACTTTTGTCTACAAAGTCTTGTTTTTCAAGAGAAAAGTGAAAAATGGGGCTTTCTTTTAAAGCAGCCTTTGACAACCTTCTTCCCATCAGAAAAAGGAGAGCGGCTTTACAGTTCTTTTTCCCAGACAAATTAAGCGGCTGGAAAAGGTTTGATTTAAGGTGACAGCTTGGTTTTCACTTAAAGCATATGTGCTGGGTGCAACTGCATGAATTTCACCCAGTATTCAGGGGATGGTCAGTGACAAGGTTACAGTTAAGTTAAGGAACAAAACCTTGGTGAGATTTAGAAATCCCTTAAGACACAAGGGATACTGGTAGTAGCTTTACTCCTACTCCTTTACTCTCACTCTCTATCCCCCTGATAGTTCTTCGGATGATATTGATCCATTTAAGATGTATAAAGCAAATAACTGTATTTAACAGTCCTAGTTGTGAGCAATCAGAGAGCTCTTAAAAATCCCAGAATGTGAATCTACAATGTTTACCCTCAGGCAGAAATACCATTAATAATTTAAGATGTCGTATGCAATTGAACAGTAATGGTAATTTTCAGCTACAAGAGCTCTAACAGTATATTCCAGTTCTCTATATACTGTGGAAACAGCGCTTCTCTGGGTAAATGCCATCTTCATACACAGTGAGCTCTGAAAAATTACAGCCATTTTTCTCTATGGTTCATTTATAAAGCTTTCCTGAATCCTAGGAAAAGCCCCCATAACGTGACCCACAGCTTGCATGCATATCGCTTGCCTTTGCACAGCCAACAGAGCTGCTGCTGGTTTGCCCTGCAAGTCTGATCCTTCTCAAGTGTCCAAAGCCTCAGAAGGATGGGACGCTAGCTTCAGTGTGCTTTCATAGAATCACAGAATGTTAGGATTAGGAAGGGACCTCGAAAGATCATCTAGTCCAATCCCCCTGCCGGAGCAGGAACACCTAGATGAGGTCGCACAGGAACATGTCCAGGCGGGTTTTGAATGTCTCCAGAGAAGGAGACTCCACAACCTCCCTGGGCAGCCTGTTCCAGTGCTCTGGCACCCTCACTGAGAAGAAGTTTCTTCTCAAATTTAAGTGGAACCTCTTGTGTTCCAGCTTAAACCCATTACCCCTTGTCCTACCATTGTTTGTCACCGAGAAGAGCCTGGCTCCATCCTCGTGACACTCACCCTTTGTATATTTGTAAACATTAATAAGGTCACCCCTCAGTCTCCTCTTCTCCAAACCAAAGAGACCCAGCTCCCTCAGCCTTTCCTCATAAGGGAGATGCTCCACTCCCTTAGTGATCTTGGTTGCCCTATGCTGGACTCTCTCCAGCAGTTCCCTGTCCTTCTTGAACTGAGGGGCCCAGAACTGGACACAATATTCCAGGTGTGGCCTCACCAGGGCAGAGCAGAGAGGAAGGAGAACCTCTCTCGACCTACTAACCATCCCACTTCCTGAAGAGCAGGGCCAGATCCACCCAGAGCTGGATCATCTGTCGGGTCCAACCCAGGGCACAGTTACACATCAGACATGGACTGTTGAAGGGTGCAGTTATGTAGCAGACGACATGCTGTTTTTGCAAGAAAACATCTTTCAGAAGGTTGCCTGGCCACTGGTTTGGTTGCACAGTGGGACTCGAGGGGACAAATCTGTGATGAGTCCAGTGGTGGGGTCAGCACCTCTGTGCCATCCTGGTAGCTCTCACAGGGAGGATTGGTTGCATAAGTATGGAAAACGCTCTGTCAAGCCAAGGGTGTAAAGCTCTGCGAAAGTATTTGCAAGAAGGGCAACAATCGAGAAATCAAGTAAGGAAAATATGAGCGCAAATAAACCCTACAGAAAGTTAACAGCTGTAAAAACACCCAGCCCAGGCAGTGCCAAAGCAGGCGGAGGAGACTGTGCCACCGCAGGGTAGTGGTGGCAGCTGCTGAGCGGGACAGGGCACTGCTTTGTCTGGGGGCATCTCAAATCTCTGTTGATGTGTCTTCCCAGCAGATGGGTGGTGAAACACTTCAGGTGTTGTAAATAAAATGCTGTAATGTTCCCCCTGGAAGGAGTACAGCAGGCACTAAGCCTCCATCTAAGGTCTCTGCTGGCTGCCTCTGGCTGGAGGACAGTCCCTGTCCCTTTCCCTGCCTTCGTCCCCCTTCATGTGCTGCTGGGCACTTTCCATGCTGGCTGTCCCTACCAGTGGCCTCAGGGTTATGGAAATTTTACCAGATGTGTTTGGCACTGTAACAACAAAAAAACAGCCTGACAGACAAGGCTAATAGGAGGGAAAAAAAAAATAATAAGTTTTTACTGGATTTGTCTGAATTCAGCCTCCCTCAACAAAGATTATTATAACTAATTAGGCAGAGCACACTAACAATGCTCGCATTTGGAAGTGCAGTTTCTCAGTGAAAGGGGAAATTAAATAGGATGTGATCAAAGAGCTGCAGACAAAGAGAAAATGAGGCCAGTTCAAACCAGTAGGTTTTCATCAGAGAACAGGTGAATACATTAGGTAATTTATTTTGTTGTACCTAGAACATTAGTAAGTGTTACACAGCACTACAGTTTGCACTTCCAGTAAAAGCCCTGGGTTGTAAAGCTGGAAGGATGCCAGGGCTCAGCAAGCTGAGGAGCAACATAAAGAGGGGAATCATAGAATATTTTAGGTTGGACTTAAGATCATCAAGTCCACCAAGGAGGTGCAAGGTGGGCACAGCAAAGGCACTGGTGGCTTTGGCACAATCGGTCATAACCTCTGGCATCTTGGAGCCACCCTGGCAAAATTTCTGGAAGGCATTTGAGCCAGCAAAGGGGCTTTAGATGAGAGCAGACACTTGTGCTGGTCGGTTGCTGGCAGGTCTGATCCCTGCTTCAAGAGGCAGAGCTTTGGCCTGACGATCTTCTGAAACTACGTCCCCAAGCTCATAACTGTTCTTGGGAACAAAGGTCTCCAGGTAAATGTATTTTTTACATCACTCTGCCATGTAAGAACTGGGAAGCATATTAAAAAGTGACACCTTGAACTGACAGTACCCTTTTCTTTTCTTGCCTACTCTTGGCAGAGCCCCCGATGTGGTCAGAGACATGAAGAAACTTGCCGTGAAAGTGCGAATCAGGCTTTTGTCGTGTCACTTCCATGCTAGCAAGCAGCAGGACAGCATCTAGGAGTCGCTATTTGCAGTCATGATCAAGCATCAAACACCCGCCCATGTGCTGCTAGCGCAGAAAGCAGGAGACTGGAAAAAATGCCACTGATTAAAATTAATGCCAGGGGAAAGCCCTCAGGCCATGAATTCTGCACAGCACAAATTGGAGAATTTCATCCAGCAGTTTCTGCTTCATCCTATTGCAGCACACTTTCAATCTGGGCACCTGGCTCTGAACACCCTCCTCAGGTAGTGACACTCCTTCTCCCGTGGGCTGAAGGAACAAAATCATAAACAGGTATATGAAAAAATTATTGCCTCAGCAATAGCCTCTCCATAACCATGCTAGTGGGAAGGAATCATGTACTGAAAAGAATCTGCAGTCAGAGATAACAGTCACCAATAAAAGCTTCAGGGCGTGTCACTGAAGCTGTATATAATATTATCCACGGAATTTACAGAATTTATTTTAATTTAGCAACTTCCCCAAGAATATGAATGAGGCGTATAAAAGGCTCCAGAGGAGCAGTAATAACAGCGAAGCTACGGAGGCATCTGTATAGGGACCAGCAGCTCGAGCTTGAGAAAAGATCATAAATAATTGAAGATCAGAGCCAAACAACATGTGGTTTTCCTGGGTGCCTCATGTTGCAGCATCACCACTGACAGAAGAGCCTGGCCACCACCACATGGGGAGGGCAGGAGGTTCTTGCCTGTTCCAGGCAGGACAGGCAGCACAGAATCATAGAATTATTTTGGTTGGAAGAGACCCTCAAGGTCATCAAGTCCAACCATTAGCCTAACACTGTCACTAAACCATGTCGCTCAGAACCTCATCTACCCATCTTTTAAACCCCTCCAGGGATGGTGACTCCACCACTTCCCTGGGCAGCCTGTTCCAATGCCTGACAACCCTCTCTGTGAAGAAATTTTGCCTAATATCCAATATAAACCTCTCCTGAATGCATGGAGAAACTGTCCCTAGGCTGAGGGAGAAGGCATCACTCCTTAGGGCTGCCAGACAACCCTTTATGTAAGTGTCCTGCTTGCTAAATAGTGTTTTAAATTGAAATATATATATATATATATTTTAGCCGAAACTCAAGCTAAAGGGAAAAATGTAGCAACAGTCCCATTTTAAAATATGTTGGCTACGAAAAACATCAGCCACCTTCTTCTGTTCCCTCCTCTGAACATGCTATAAGTTCCCAGCTTGCTTGCTCCGTCCACAGCCTCCCATTGACTTTCTGTATCACCCTGAACACATTAACGCCACTTCTGTACTTCAGCCTTCACTTTTAGATAGAGATGGAGAAGGATAAACTTGTTTTTCCAGACCACCCGGAAATTCTCAGGTAATAAGTTCTTGGTCTTCAAGTACTGATATTTTTCAACTGTTCTAAAAATAGTGGGTTTCATTCATCCTAACAACACCGCTATTTTTTAAATTCTGTTTTCCTAGAACATTGCAGAGAAAGAAATTGGTAGAGGCATGAGCGAAGCTGCTTGAGCAGAGCTGGACCAAAACCGTGAGTATTCAAAGGGGGACCTGTCTGTTCAGACCAACCCCAGCCATACGCATGTCATTAAAGCACCTATCCTAATACTAACTGTTTGCTGAACTGGTTATTTCTAAGAAAGGGAAAACTTACGTAGAACCTGGTTCAGGAAACAAACAAACAAACAAACAAGGTTGTACAAACAATTGACAGGGATATACCAGTAGCTCAAGCCCAATGGGGGTTACAAACTTGCAGACTCTCATTGCTTTCTGGTCACAGAGAGAGGCTGGGAGAACTGAAGAGGGGAATTAATGGAAAAGATGTGGTAGATCAACTCTCTTTCCAGCCCGTCTCTGCACCCCCAGACTGAAAATTAAAGTTATGGTTCATAAGGGACGATGGATCACTTGAACATACCTTATCGCATGAGTCAAAAACCAGTTGAGCTGTGCCCTCCATGTGCGGGGAGAGGGACTCAGAGGCAGGAGCCAGAGGAGCCCTATTTCAAGAATTAAGGTTGCCAACAGACCTTGTGAAAACTTTTCCATGTCTAATGTTTGTGCAAAGGGCTCTGGCTTTACAAGAACTTGCTGGTGCATAAGGTGTACCACGGAGTAAAATTTCACCTTTGAAGCAAAGCATCCTCTACTGGGGCAACTCCCCGGTATCAACACAGGCTGGGGGATGAAGGGATTGAGAGCGGCCCTGCTGAGAGGGACATGGGAAAACTGGTAGATGGACATGAGCTGGCAACGTGCACTTGCAGCCCAGAAAGCAGATCCTGTCCTGGTCTGTATCAAAAGCAGCGTGGCCAGCAGGTCAAGGGAGATGATTCTGCCTCTGCTCTGCTCTGGTGAAACCCCACCTGGAGTCCTGTGTCCAGCTCTGGAGCCCTCAGTACAGGAAAGACATGGACCTGATGGAGAAGGTCCACCAAGATGATCAGAGGGCTGGAACAGCTCTGCTGTGGGGACAGGCTGAGAGAGTTGGGGTTGTTCAGCCTGAAGAAGAGAAGGCTGCAGGGAGACCTTATTGCAGCCTTTCAGTACTTAAAAGGGGCCTGTAAGAAAGATGGGCACAGACTTTTTAGCAGGGCCTGTTGTGATAGGACAAGGGGTAATGTACCACAGCCCAGGTGAACACCAGTAGGTAGCGCTTCGTCTACATGGTGCCCAACGGTGAGCACAGAAAAGGGGCTGGGAATCCACTCCATGAACTTGTTTAAATGATTTTTTTTCCAGCTAATGCACCTCTCCACAGCTGCTGCATCCATGTGAAGCCAGTGTGGATGAAATGTGTGGTTCACTAAGGCGATCAAACTGCAGGGAGCAATGGTACCAGCAGCAGACAGCAGCCTCAGAAGCTCATGAGCCCAGAGAAGAGCCAAGTGAGCACTCGGAAAGATACAGCATCATCTCTGGAGCTCTACAGTGCCTTTCTAAAGTGGGATGGAGACAAACTCTAAGGAAAAAAAAATAAATAAGTATAATCCTTGGGGCTGCATGTACTATATTACAGCTGGAGCCTCTCACCATTCAGAGAGTGTTTCTCTGTTTTTATTAAAGGATATAAGGACTGTTCCTTAACTGATACAAAGGAGCTTTTCTCGTGTGGCAGAGATGCATACCACGGAGGTTTGGATAAAGGCTGAAATGAGCAGAGATTGCCCAGGCTGCTCTGACAGCCCCGCTGCAGCATCCTTCTACAAGTTTCCATTCATAGAAGGCTTTTTTTCTTTAACCTCCTTTTCTTTCCCTCTCTTTCTCTGCCACTAGCTGCTAGCTGTCTCTTTTATTTCATAGCTTTCGTGAGGTTGAGACATAACCCTTGTAGGTCTCATTCCTGCACAACAGAGAGACAAGATAACCCCAGCTGCCAATGCCACTACTCTCACTACTGATGCCATCCCTTCGCTCTCCTGCCGAAAGGGTCAGCTCATCATCTGCAAAATAAACATGAGATCTGCCAGGGTAGCAACAAGGAAACATCTAATAGGACTTCTGCTCCTTGTACTCTTGTTCTTTCCTTGGATGGCATTGTGGGAAAAGGAGTGGGGATGCCTGAGGATGGTGGCTGGAGGGGGTCAGTGTCTGATCTTTCACAGGAGGAAATCTACGTCTTGGGTCACAACACACAGATAAATGGTGAGGAGTTAATATTGGAAGTTAATCTGGTGTAAGGCAGGTGAATACAAACAGATCCTTGCTCTAGTGTGTAACAGGACACAAGCAAAGACATGTCTCAAGGTATTTATCTGCCTTGACTTTAATCTTTGATTCTGCCCTTATATAAATACTTAGATTTTTTAATTGCAAACATCCTATTATATTCATATTTTTAACATTTTAGCTAGCAATTCCACCTTACAGACACCAATTTATTTGCCTTTTTCGTATATTTAGCAATTGTCTTATACTTTCTCCATGGTATGATTAGCAAATCTGCAGTTACCCAGTTACTGTGTGCAAGACATTCCGTAGTCACAGAGGGAACCATATAAAGTAATTTAATGTGTCAAATCCCATAAAAGCCTGGCAACATATGCATCATGGGAACCTTAGGAAAAAGCAAGATCCACTATTACAACAAAACGAATCCCCAGTTGTACTGGATCTTGTGAAAACAAGACTTACTGACTTAAAATATCACATAAAGCATACTTGAAATTCCCGTTTGCTTTGGTAAAAGCTGTAGGGGTTCATCTGACAGCAGAACCGGGCACAGAAGGATGGCATGGACTGGGTGGTAAGACACCGTGCATGTAGATAGTCAGAGATGTGAGATACGAAATCGGCGGGAATTGCGCTCATGCATGTGAATTACAGTTTAGGCCCAATTCCCAGTCTTCTAGAGCAGCACCTGTTCCTTGTGTTCATTTATGTTCATCTTCACTCTTGCTTCGTACGCAGTGTAGGCTTGCAGTGTACGCAAGAGAACTGGTTGGTCTTGCTTTGGGCTAAATAAATTGAGAAGCTGCAGAAACAGCTCTCTATTAGCATAATGCAGGTAAAATTCAGCAAATGGATAAACTGGTTTCACAGGCAGACTGCCACGATCCAGAAGAACACTCACTCCTGATCTGCATGGACTCTGGGGTTGGGCAGGCTGCTGTGTCCCTCTGGGCAACCCTACTCCATGACCTCCTGGGGCACATGAGAAGACAGGGACTCATTCATTCAATCCTCGGCTCATGCTACCCCACCACAAGGCTCACAGCTGCTATTTTTGCAACACCATTGAAGTGCCCTTCTCCTGCTCCGCAACTTTGCCAGTGACTTGTGCCCTCTGGGATCCTGAAGCAAGAAAGGAACATCATGTCCACCAGCAGCTTGCTACAGAGGGCCTTTTCCCAGAACAGTCCCAAGCCTGCCGGTGGTGTGGGTCAGCAAACCTGTGGTGTGGGACACCCCTCCCCTTGTAGACACTTTGACACACAACTATGGCCATACCTGGTCAGTGATTGAGTCTTTCATATCAAGGTCCCAGGACATTAAGTCTGTGCACTGAGGCAGATGACATCCCATATATGTCTCTTGAACCAGGCTCAGCTCTGTAGGAAAAGCTTCATTTCTCCCTAGAGCCCATAACACTGATACATTTTGGGTTGGTGTGGTACTGCTGCTGTGCCCAGCGCACACCTCCGGGCACTACAGCGGCAGCAAATACAGCCATACCAGTGTGGGAATTCATGCATTGCACAGAGCACAAGGTGGCAGAGGCACCAGCTCCTGACCCACAATATAGGTCTGTGCACAATGTTAGAATTGTAGGATAGTTTGGGTTGGAAGGGATCTTCAAAGTCACCTAGTCCACCCCCCTGCAATGAGCAGGGACATCTGCAACTAGACCAGGTTGCTCAGAGCCCCGTCCAGCCTGGCCTGGAATGTCTCCAGGGATGGGGCATCTACCACCTCTCTGGGCAACCTGGGACAGTGTTTCACCACCCTCATTGGAAAAAATTTCTTCCTGATGTCCAGGCTGAATCTCCCCTCTTCTAGTTTAAAATGTTGTACTATTTTCTCTCATTCTTTTCATCAAAAACTTCATCTTTCTTTCTGATAAATATGATGTCTTCACTGCAAATCTCCTGTTTCCTGAGGTATGGGGTTTATAAAAAGAAAACTGCAATTATGAAAACACCACCAACAAAGGTCTGTTTCACATTTCTCCGGTCACATGGATGACTAAGCCAAGAAAATTCCATTGCTACAGAAGTTTATTTAGGAAACTCTGAATTGTGGAGTGCTTCAGCATCAGACTTTTTCCTACCGTTAGGAGCGTTTCCAACAGCTCCGTTCACATCCAGGTGCTAAAGCAGTAATAAAAAAGCAATAGCCAAAAACAGGTGTCGAGTTTCAAAACTGGCTGAAATTGATCAGAAATGAGATGTGGAGAGCCAGGAAATTACCTGAAGCACAGCAAAAACAAAACATAAACCTTCAGATAAATCATATAATCCAGGAACTCCCTTCTGCACCTCATCTAAGGAAAACATTTAGGAAAGCTGGTGATGTATTTTCATCCATTTGTATTTGACAGGAAAGAAATCACCATGGAATACTTTTTTCCAAGAAAAAAAAAAATCACCTTTCAAGACTCCAGAGCTGTAAACTTGTGTCAGGATCGGTTAAGGATGGGTTAATAGGGTTACTCTGCTTCTGCACTTTTCCTTTCTAGTGCTGATCCCATTGGATTAAGTGACAAGCTCATCTCCAATGCTTCAATGGATTCTTACAACTGAAATAAGAGTTAGCGGGAGTTTCCCTGTGGACTTCTGGAGAGCTGTGTGAATTCAGCTGTTCTTGCTGAATTGCACAAGGTTCCTGTCAGCCCCCTACTCCAGCCTGTCTAGGTCTCCCTGGGTGGCAGCCCCAGCGTGGAGCTTATTGACTGGTGCCACCATCCCAGTTTTGTGTCACTGGCAACCTTGACAAGAGAGACCTTCACCTCCAGTTCACTGATAATGATGCTAAACAGGACAGGTCACAGGCCAGACCTGCAGTACTCTGCTTGCTACCAGCTCCCAGGAAGAAGGTGTATGACCCATTAACCATGACTCTCTAAGCCCAACCACCTAAAGAGTTGCTTACCCATCTAGTTGTTCACCCATCCAGACTGCAAGTTCCCACCTCAGATGCATGAATATTGTGGGAGACAATGTTGAATCCTTGCTAAAGTTTACGTGAATGGCATCCACCTCATTAAAGCTGAAGTAAACAAGATCCAGTGCTCTCCCCTCATTCACAAGTCTGGTCATTTTATCACAAAAGGTGAACAGGCTGGTTGGGTATAATTTGCCTTTGGTAAAGCCACACTGAAGGCTCTCATTCACCTTCTCCCTCGTGTGGCCAGAAATGTTCTCCAAGGCGACTTGCTCCATTATTTTTCCAGGGAAGTGAGGCTGACCTGCCTGTAGTTCCCCAGATTGTCCTTATGGCTTTTCTAAAAGATAATTATATGTGACAACCTTTTTCAAGTAATGTTACATACAAGCAGTCATTTGTTGCACAGTCCTTTCACCTCTGTCCTGTGGTCATCTTCTTGATCATTTCAGTTTACCTAAAATTGTATGGGGGATGGGCAGGAAGGGAGGGTGAAGTGAGAAATGTTCATATCCCTATGAAGGGAAATTCCCTTCAGAGAGCTGGCTGCTGAGAATCCCAATCTTACAGCAACCCTTTCTGCACCAATAGCAGAAACCCAGCCCTGTCCCCTAAAGCCTGTCCAAGTTCCAGCAGTGCTAGACGAGGAAAAGCGGCTCTGAAGTTACTACTGTGACTGTCTTCTGCAAACATGCACAGAATTCCCCAATTCACAGGGTGCACACACTACCACAGACTGTCCATTACAAGTAATTGATAGGTAAGGAGATCTGTAATCTGTCAAAGATTAGTTCAGTATATTGCAGAGAATGAAGCACATCCACTCATCACGTGTATTACCCCGTTCTGATCCTCCCCACCCCCCCAAAAAAAAAGAAGAGTGCAAAAAAGGTTGTGTGTAGAGGTCCTTGTCTCTCTATCAGGAGTACATGTCCTAGGTGGTTTCCATAAGAGTAAGTGCAGAGACCCAGAGACAAAGGGCTTTGTTGAGCAATGAGATGTGTGCAAGATACTGATGAAGAAGCCTCCAGCAGCTGCTTGACACAGAGCAGAGATGCCTGACCTGTACTTGCACTGGAGGGAGTCTCTGCTGTCCAGAAAGACCAGGTGAAGGTCCAGCACACAATGGTGCAACCTGCACTGGTCGTACACCTGAGTCTGTGTCTCTAGTTTTCACTTCTAGCATGAAACTGATCATAAAATGCCCTGCATTAGAAAGAACGAGACAATGAACCCTCCTGAAGTTAAACAAAACATTTAAAGTAAGATGCATATCAGTTTTAGAAATAAATATGCACCTCTTCTTCCTTTGGTCTAAATCTTTCAAACAGTCCTCCAGAAGTTCCACTGTTTTCACCTTCTATATGCTGGTAGAATTAGATAACAGATCTCTCCACTAAATGCCTGAAATATTTCCTGAAATACAACCACCTGAGATTTGCCTCCATTACCTATGGAAATACTGATGGTTTACTCATGGAAGTTAATACTTGTGCTTTTTTGAGAAACTTGCTTAGCTATTGCTTGACAGTGAGTTGAGGTCAAACATAATTTTGCCCACTTCTGCTCTGTTGGACACAGTAAATGGACCTTTGGCCCCTGACTTGCACTAAGAAGGTTCTCTGGCTTCCCTTGAAACCTCTGTGGTCAGAGATGATACCTCCTGGCCAGCAGCGCCTTCTATAAATTAACATCTACAGGTGATATGACACCCTGGTAACCCATTTCTAACAGTTCTTCAATATTTTCTCGTATAGCATGACACGGTTCTGGCCTCGCAAGATTTTACTACTGTCTCTGCACTTAACGGCCTCCAGCCCTTTCATCAAAATTTGCAGAAGTGCACAAGTGTCACATACGTTGTGTTTATCTTTTCAGGAAATTTGATGCTCTGTTTCCCTTGAAGCCATTTAGATAGAACTCCTTTAAATCTTTTACGGCCCAGGAAGGATTACTTCTTATATCAAAGTTCAGCTGTTTACCTTAGTATTGTAGCCTCACTTTCCACTCTTCACAAGCCCCTCTCTTCCTTTTGTACAGGTTTCTTTGTGTTGATTAAAAGGGCTCAGCATAAGGGAGCTCTCATGACACCTTCTATATTCCCAGCGGGGAGGGCGGGGGGGGGGGGTGGAAAGAAGAAAAAGACTGTGAATAACAAAGATTGAGAACAATATCAGTAATTTTAATTTAAAAATATCACTTTTGTCTTCTTAAAGCTGTCTCCAAGCAAAATAAGCTCAGCAGATAAAAAAAACAGAGACAAAATGTAAAATAAAATCCTGATAAAGCATGGAAATTCAAAGTCATGGCATCCAAACAATGATACTTCTCTTCTGTGGTGACACTGTGCCAAAATGATACGATCACAGACAAAGTTTTTAAGTAACTGTGACCATAGATTAGACTCGATTAAAGTTTAAGACATGTTATGTTCATTTCCTTCTACTTCCAACATCCTCCAGGGACACCTACAAACTAAAGCATTCAAACTCAGGGGACCTTCCTGAAAGAATTGCCCTTAATCTTTTAGTTGTTGAATAAAACCACTGTGTGGAACATGCATCTAACCCTTCATCTTTTACTGATATGGCTCTCAATAAATTGTCTGTTCCCAAAGCTGTAAGACCGAAGAAGCTATTATGAGAACAGAGCATTTTATTTCAGATGAAATCACGCAAAGCTCAAGAAGAGCGGAGGCTGGCAGAAAGAAAAGTCCCTTGATATATATCTTCCAATTAACACAGCAAAACAGTCCTTTCTGTATGCAGGTAAATCATTTATGAGCAATTCACTTGGGTTTTTCATCCTTATCAATAAAAACCTTTTTTTTTTTTTTCCCCCCAAATTTGATTCATTTTGAGAAATAAAAATGAACCAGTGAAGTGTATTGTGCGATGAGGGAGTTTGGGATGTATGGCATTGGGGGGATAACAGTCATTTAATTGCATTTAACTCTTCCACAAAGTGAAGGTATAACAGTGACTCTACCTGTCTTGCCCAAGTTTTACAATATTCACTGAAAAGATGCAACTTTGTTGGGTTTTTTTTACAATGTGGAGTTACTAGCCCTAGATTCATTAATCTCTTAGGGCCTTACCTGACTCGTCAGGAAGCCACATGCAAGAGATGAGTCCATTATTTTCTTTGCCTGGTGATCCTTCCCCCAAGGCAAGAAGCAGGAGCTCAAGCTCAGCTCAGCCAGCGCCCACATGGACAACTGATGTACCATCAGCATGAAGTCACCTACTGACTGTCTTCTGCAGCTCCCTCACAACCCCTTCCAGCCTGTGTCTCGGCTGACAGCTGCATAGGAACACTGATTTGTTAAGGTAAGATGTTGAAAATAAAACGAATGTTGCTGTCAACATCCATAGGACTACATTTGACAAGCAATCTGAGGAATTGCCTTAAAACTTTTTTGGGGGCTTAGACTCAGCTACAGGCACCTGGTGCACACAGCACGGTAGTATATAAACTCAGACTACTGCACTGCAAAGAATTTTGCTGTTTCAGACATTTTTTTTTCTCTCTGCTTCACTAGTTACCTAAAATTTGGACAGAGGTTAGATTTTCACCCCAACAACTGAAAGGAATTTTGACTTCTACAAAGTGTCCACCTATCTGACAGGGATTACTTCCACACTCTTTGTTATTGCAGCATCTGAGAATTCATGACCTTACGTCAGATGCATAGTATGCAAAGTCTTTAAAAACCATTAGTTGAGCTATCACAGTATTTCAGAGAGGACAGCAAAGCCAGCAGTCCTTCTAAAGGATGTTAAGCCACAATTTTTACTTATGCTTCTTAAGTATAGAGCTAGAAATGTAAATGCTGGTACTTATTTTTACAAGCTGGGTATCAACCACCTTTCTTCTTCTTCCAGAAGAGCTTCAAGAGTGGTGAGGTCCTGTAGAGGTGCCAGTAACACATGCCGGGACGAGGAATGGTAACCACCATTGGCAACGCTATTTATAAAGTGAACTAAAGGATTATAGAATAGTTTGGCTTGGAAGGGACCTTCAAAGGCCATCTAGTCCAACCCCCTGCAATGAGCAGGGACATCTGCAACTAGATCAGGTTGCTCAGAGCCCCGTCCAGCCTGGCCTGGAATGTCTCCAGGGATGGGGCATCTGCCACCTCTCTGGGAAACCTGGGCCAGCGTTTTACCACCTTCACTGTAAAAAATGTCTTCCTCCTGTCTAGCCTGAATCTCACTTATTTTAGTTTAAAACCACTACCCCTTGTCCTACTGCAACAGGTCCTCCTAAAAAGTCTGTCCCCATCTTTCTTTACAGGCCCCTTTTAAGTACTGAAAGGCCACAATGAGGTCTCCCCAGAGCCTTCTCTTCTCCAGGCTGAACAACCCCAACTCTCTCAGCCTGTCCTCACAGCAGAGCTGTTCCAGCCCTCTGATCATTTTTGTGGTCTTCTCTGGCCCCTCTCCAACAGGTCCATGTCTTTCCTGTACTGAGGGCTCCAGAGCTGGACACAGGACTCCAGGTGGAGTCTCACCAGAGCAGAGCAGAGGGGCAGAGTCACCTCCCTTGACCTGCTGCACACACTAACACACAGAAACCCGTGGCCGGGGACAGCCACCAGCCTTCCATGCTTCTGTCGGGGCCACCAACACAGCACCCCGCTTTGAGAAGGGACAGAGGCACCTTAGCTTTTTTTTGACTACCAACAACAATAAACACTTACTGAGAAAAGTCATGTCTGCATCCTGAACTCAGGACAAAACCTTAATACTGTCTCTCAGCACTTTCTATACATACTTGGTGTGCTCCAGTGCTCTTGCTTACTGCCTCATTCCTCTTACTTGTTACATTTGGGACTTCAGTAATACCTGGGAAAGTAAGAAGCTGCATGAAGCATTATTAGCTTGACTATTTTTTGAAAGTACATTGAATTCTTGCACTGTTTTTGATACTCAGAAGAAATTATTAGCTCTTTTAAGTTATGGCTAGCAGGAGGTGTTTGTTGTTTTGGTGGTGGTGATGGTGATGGTGGTTTGTCTGTTTTATATACACAGAGAAAACAGGCCATGAGGATGATAATAAGTCTGACCAAAGCAACAAAATGCACTTCAAGGATACTCAAATTTGGTTTTAGGCATTTCTATTAGAGAGATTTTTTTTTAATTCTGTGAAAGAGCTTACAATATTTTGTCTCTCTCTTTCATTTTTATTACAATCTAAAAGATTAACTAAAAATACCCTACCAAAAAACGAAGACTGGTGGAGCAATCCGATTCAATTGTATTTATTCTGCACGCTCCACAAAATTAGGACACAGTTAATCAGCAACTGCACTTAATTAGTAAGAAACCTATTTAAACCTAATGATACACATGGCCAGGGTTGCTGCCGCTACTTAATTGAGACAGTAGTTCTGCTTAATTGGGATGCTTTCAGGTGATATAACGGTCGAAACTGATGCTTTGCTCTGCTGTTGCATGCTCATGGTGGCTCTCTCCATCCTGCTGAGGACATTTTGCCATCGGAGCTGACATGGCACCCAAAGGGCTCCTTCACTGCCTCATTTTACCTCCTGACTTGTGCCTTCAGTCCCCGTCCTTCACTGCCGGTTGCCCCGCTGCAGAACAAATCTGTCGTCTGAGGGCAGGGACGACCCAGGTGCAAGGTCTGCTGGCAGCTCCCCTGACCCGGGCATTGAAACGGCGCTTTTCAGTGGTCAGAAGGACTTTATAATCAGCTCGAGGGTTCAGCAGCACAACATGGACTTCCTGTGACACCTATCACAGACCAGCGAGCGATCGCAGCTGCCCCAATGTTTTCAGCTAGAAGTTTAAGAAGTCAGCGATTTCTGCTGCTGTCACTTCCTCAACAAGCACCTGCTAATTTTTATATACTGTATTAATGCTGCCATACCTGAGAGCCGCTCACTAGCTGGTGGGAAGTGAGTCAGAAGGGTTAAGCTCAGCTCCTAGAAGAACCTTCCTCTCACTGAAGCCTTTTGTAGGCAGCCTTAGAGGGAAATGGTCACCAGAACATTCAGATGTTTTCTCAAACCTGCAGATGATCTCCCTGAATCACAGCACTGTCATCCTGTGGGACAGTGTGAGGAGACTTGCAAAATAGCTGATCTGTCACGCAGCAACAACAAAAATTAGCTCAAATGGTGGCAGTTTCTTGCAGCCTTTAAATTCCCTGCAAATAACTAGGAAAGGAGGATTTGTAAAGACATTGTGCGAAGACAGTGTTTTAGACAAGATACTGAAACCAGAACAAAGTTTGCACAGTACGCAGTGGTTGGCAGTGTGTCAGTCTAACATGAGATGGCTTTGCTTCCATCACCAAAGAGCTTAGTGCCACAGCAGGGACAGGGTTCATTTTTTTCCTAGTAGCTTGTATAGTGCTGTGGTTTGGATTTAGTATGAGAAGAATGTTGGTAATACACTGATGGTTTGGTTGTTGCTAAGCAATGTTTATATCAAGACAAGGACTTTTCAGTGAGAAGGCTGGAGATGCATACAAGGAGTTGGGAGGGGACACAGCTGGGACCGAGGACCCTGACTGGCCAAAGGGATATTCCATACCATATGATGTCATGATCAGTATATAAAGCTGGGGGAGTTGCCAGAGGGGCAAGTGATCACTGCTCAGGGATGGGCTGGCCATTGGTCAGCAGGTGGTGAGCAATTGCATTGTGCATCGTTTGTTTTGTATATATTTTATTATTATTATTTTTTTATTACTAATAATAATAATAATAATAATAATAATAATAATAATAATAATATTCTCTCTTCTTTTGCTAGCCTGTTAAACTGTCTTTACCTCAACTCATGGGTTTTTTTCTATTGTCTCCCCTATCCCACTGTGAAGGGGTGTGAGTGAGCTGCTGTGTTGAGCTTGGTTGTCAGGTGGGGTTAAACCACAACAGTCAAACGGTACCGCACTGGTCCAGTCAACCCTCAGTGTCAGGCAGCAGAACAATGCGTCAGCCTGTAACAGCATGAGTTAGTAACACAAGTCTTGAAACAATGTGGAAGGGGATGTAACTCCAAGCTGCTTTGCAGATCAGCAGCTGTCTTTTGCAGAAGACTGAAATAAGGGAGACCACAGTCGGCCTTCAGTAGCTGGAAACATCTTCATCTAAGGGCAGTATAAATATTGCTCTACCGATCCATCTTGAGATGAACTTTCTCACCGTACTCCTTTGCACCTTCATTTTCTTCTTTTTTTTCAAATTCAAAATGCCCTGCAGAACCAATGCAGACATTTAATGCAAAAGGCTGACTTTGAAACTGTGTCTGCATCAGCTCCTACATAAAGTTTCACTGGGGTTTCACTAGTACAATCCTGCTAAGCACTGATGTTCTCAGCACAGGCTAGTGGGAGGACAACAGAATGGCTGAGGCAGAAAAGACCAGAAACATTGGGATTAGCCACAACAGCAAGTGGAGAGAGGGAGGAGCAGGAAAGATCAGGATGTGCGTAGTGAGAACAGAAAATCAGAAGGCTTTAAAAAGAGAAGGGTAAGACAGTAGAGAAATCACACACTAACCCTAAACCACGTCAGGAGGAGATGTGATTTGGAATGGTTGTTCGCCCAGGGAAAAGGTGGCTCAGTGTAACGTGACAGTCTGTAGCGACTGGAAACACAAATGCACATGCACACGCACCTAGTGTACCCATTAGAAGACAGGACTTGTACTTGTCATTGTGAGTACGTCTGTCTGGCACGGAAAGTCCATGTGAGGTGATGCAGTGTGTCTCGGGGGTTTTCAGTACATCTTTAGAAAACACTGAGCCCCTTCAACTGCCTCCTGTTCAACTGGATTCAAAACCTTGTCTCCCCTACTTCCAATAGAAAGACCTGCTGGAATATATCAGGGAAAAGCAGCACCACATCAGTGATATGGTTTCACTGTCCAGGAAGCAAACCAACACAATCACAAATTTTAAGAGAATGTAGTGTTCCAAAAAACAAAACCAAAACCAAAACACCAACTCACAATCCCAGCCTCCCATATTCTTACATGATTCTTGTCTAACCCACTAGATTTCACAGCCTTGGCTTCCTACTGCTGGTCCCATCCCCTCCTCACTTGCGTGCGGTCAAGGCCCACAGGGGGATGAGGACATGAGGACACAAAATCAGCTCAGCCAGAACATCGGTCCCCTCAGCCAGGCAGGTGAAGGAAACACTCTGACCAAGCTTTGCTACAAAGCTAAGTGACACAGGATCTGGACACCTCATGTAACTCACAGCACCTCGGTCATAGCTCATGTTTTTGTATGAGGTGACCAGGAGGAATAAAAATGCCTACCCTGCAACAGCTGTAAAAGTACTCTGAAAATGCTGTAACGCAAAACACCTTTTTGCTGATAACAATTTATATCCATAGTGTAAAAGCATGAAAACAACGGAACAAGACCAGCTCTATACTATTGATTTTTAGATAAATGGCCAGGTCTGGGAGCCACTGCCAGCACAAAAGCAGTAGATTTGGATGGAAAGATAAATGCTATTTTGGGTCTCCCACGACCTTGCTGGCTGTACAAAGATTCGTTATCAGAACTGTAATTTGGTTACCACTACAACAGTTTCAGGCTTCCTAACAGCAGCTTGCTGGAGCTGCTGGGGTTAAAATGAATTATTTTTTTTTAAGCTACATGAATGATTATTAAACATGATTGCTAAAGAAGCAAACTGTCAAAGTTGTTTCATTTATTTCTTAATATCACAGCTGTACAATTTTCATACATACAGCAGGAAATGCACATTGGTTACACAATGGCATTTGGCTGCATTTCCAAGTATAATACAGTAAGTGCAACTCCACTTAAAAATGTACATTTATACAACTTAAACAAGTTAAGGATTGCTACACTACTATCTGTGACAGTATAAAGCTTCATTTATGTTAAGTCTCATTACTAAACCACTTCCTGGTTAAATATAAAACATATTCAATCATTTTAAAATGGCCCTTGTGGTACTTGGCCAGCATATAAAATATTTGTTGTGTAAAATTTAACCATTAACTTTTTTCTTTTTAAAAAATATTCTTCTAAGCCTATTTAAACATTTGCTATTGAACTGTTATACTGACACTTTGTAGCAGGAACCAAATTTTACCCTCCTCTTGTTTGCTCTTGCACTGCTTATCATCAAAAGAAGTTACATTTGTAATGTATTGCAGCTTTATTCAGACACAACCAGAGGGCTAAACTACTTAACAATTTTGCTCAAAAGGTAAATAACATTCTTCGATAAAGAAAACGAAATTACATTTCAGAGATATTTGTCATCAAAATTTTAATGGGTAGAGTGCTACCAGCACTGAAAGAAAAACAAAACAAAAGAAAACAAAAACAAACAAGGAGTATTAATTTATCTTTTAAGACCCACCCAAATACTCAGTTTAAACTCTTATAACTTTACTTTTGGAATACATTGGTCCACAGACCACAGTCTTGTTACAGTTTACCAAACGAAAACCAAAATTGCTTATTGCCGTCCCTATAACAGGAATGGTTCAGTTTTAAACCTCCTTTAAAAATATACATTTTACAATCCTTTCACCTCAACAAAGGTGACACTGACAATAAATACACTGGTTTGGTGGTTTTGTTTTTCTTCACTATGAAAAGTCTACCAACTACCTGTTGTAGGCCCTTTCTTTTTTAGACTTCTCCAATGCCTTGTCCATAGTTTTCTCATTTTCTCCTCGACATTTGGGGCAGTACCATTTGCCCTTTGGTTTATGATTGAGTCCCACACAGGAAAAGTGAAACCACTCAATGGGGCACTCGTCGTTATCGCATCCGATCATTTCTCCATAGGAGACTTGGTTGCACAAGCAGTATGTTGGCTCGTTAGGGTCAATGGGAAGGTCTGGGGGAGAAGCTTCCCGCTCTGCTTTAGCCTTGGATCGTTTCTTCTTCTTTGATGTTTTTGCTTTCTTTTCTTTTGGAGTTCCTGAGATAATGTCATCATGATCATGATTATTAGAAGCATTTTCTCGATTCTCATTATTTCTTTGCCGCCTCGATCTCTTATTGTTGGGCTTTTCAGCCTGTGTGATTGTCTCGTTCTTTGACTTATCCTGGCTGGCCTTCCCGCTGTTTCCAGTGGTATCGTTAGTCTCTTGACAAGTCTCAAACAGCTCCACGTGGCTGTCCACTTGCCTGGTTCTGTTTTCAACGAGCTCCACCATCTGACTGACAATTTGGATCTTCTCATCCCCCAGTTCCTGACTCCGAATCAACGCTCTTTGAATGCAGTGCAACATTCTTCTCTTCTGCACAGCATCTGTCTCTCGTTTAAATTTTTCATAGTAATCATCCAGGTCCTTCAGAATCTCTGCAAGGAAGAAATAAAAACCATAAATATTTTTGACAGAGAGAATGGTGAAACAAAGCTTTCCCATATTGTTCCTTCCACACGGCAACACCTCTTTGTAACATGCAAAGCTGAGCAAAGACATATTCCCTGAAGCTGGTATTTGACAAGGGGCTCGTGACTTGTGTGGATTCCTTTTGTTTGAGTTGGTCCCGCAGGAACAGAATGCAAATGCTGATTTAGAAAAAAACGTGACTAAATAAAATGTTACGCATGTTGACAATTTTTCCCTTTAAACTTATCAGTAAGGCAAAAGAACTAACCAACTAAACAAATATATACCCCCCCCCCCACCACGTTCCATTCCAAAATTAATTGTAAATTAGAAGGGAAATTAATAGATTATTTTCCTGAACATTTTCTGTATAACAACATTAATATTTTAAGTGAATGACTGAGAGTGGGAAAAAGAGAGTGGGAGAGAAAGCAAGCACAAACCGGTGTAGAATCAGATGCTGAGTTACTTAATAATTGCTATCATACTGGACAGCTGATGCAGAAGAACCCCAAATACACAAGGCTGGACCCTAAGCTATGGCAAGTTTCATCCAATTCCACTGAGTTATTTTTGCTGAAAATGCAAGGCCACTTAAACCTCCAGGACTACAGAATTACGATTACAATATCCAAGATATCTCGATTATTTCCTCCCTATACTTTCTGTAAAATACCAGTTGCTTAGTTTTTTTAAACACAGAAATATAATCTTCATTAAATATTTACTGCAGAGAAGGAGATGAAAAAGTTAGAAAATAACAATAAAGATGACATGTAACAACTGGAGCAGCTAGAGAGTCTGATTTAAAATATTAACACTGGAAATATGTTAGATTTTGAATTGCACCTCAAAGATTGTTCCAACAGTGTGTGAGAAAGAACACCGCACAAAAGTGTTTAAAGTTTGAAGAATAGTTCTTGATAAGCAGATGTTTTTGAGTTTCACTGTGATAACCAAACTAACTCAAACATGCAGGACCCTCAGCATTTCCATATTAAGTCCTCAAAAACAAGCAGAATGTTCTTCCTGCATCTCCTTTCTTGTCTAATGTCCCCCAGTCTCACAAGTTAGAACATACTGCTTTAGATGAGCAAAACATACTGAGATTCAAAATCTATCCTCAATTCACCTAATGGAAACCAGGATCTCATACACATGAATATGGCATTACCAAAATTGTCAATGAATTTTGCAAGTATAAGCTTACTCTTCTAAAACCTTCTTTTAAAATAAGAGAATGGTTTAGCAGCAGTTTACATATGCAACTAATAGTTATCCTGTGACTTAGGTTCTGTCTTGTCTGGATAGATTTTTTGAACATGTGCATTCCTAATTTCTAGTGAAGACACAGAAAGTTTATGCAAGTTTTACTTTAGTTTTTAGAGCAGCAGCCTGTGCTTCTCACGTCAGCTAAGCACAACCTGTCAGTAGGTACTGCAATATAACCTATCTGACGAAAATTAGCACTTCAGTATGTTATTAGCTATCTTAAGCAAACACATTTTCTAAAAAACAAAACAAAACAAAAACAACAAAAAAACCCACAAACCCAAACAAAAAACCCCTAACAAAATAAAACCCCACACCCTGAAACACCCACCAAAAAGAAACCACCCCTACCACCACCAAATCCCAAATGTAGAGATTAAGCATCCAGGAAGACTAAAAATCCAACGTTAATGATTTTCAATGTCTGAAATGCAGAAGTTTTATGTTCTAAGTTTTAGCACTAGACTGATGTCATCAGTTCGACCCATCTGAATCTGGTACACAGGCACTTTCCATGAAGAATACTCTCTCTCGACATCACCAAATAATTAGTGATTTAATGAGATTTAAGTCAGGCACTACCAAAACTTCAATTCTAGTACTGCATATACACATTAACACTACAGCACCACAGCACCTCCTGAAACTGCCGTATTATGCAGGAGAAATAGTTGGCTGCAATGATCTTGAATTCTGCAGAGCCCCGCCGAGCGCATCCTCAGGCACCGACACGTTTAATATGTAAGACACCCTGCGAGATGTGCCTTTTCACAAATGCACGCAAACAGAAAGGGCTGCTTAGCATCTTAGCATCAGAAACGTGATGTGCAAGCAGAGCACCAGCTAGAAGAGACAGCTTGACAGCTGTGTACTCCAGACCGCGGTTCCTCACACCAGCTCAGCTGAAGCTGCCCGGCCGAGCAGGCTGCGTTCACAGGAATCCCAGAAAACTGCTTAGTCCTGGCGTGCCGCAACAGAAAGACCAGCAGCAGAGTTTTGTGGGATTTGTGTGTTATGCAACTGTTCAGCAGCTGTGAGCGCGCACCCCCAACATCACAAACGCCGTGCAAATGGCAGGAAAAAAAAAAAAAGGTGCCGAATGTCGTAAAGCTTTATTCGCAGAACAGTCCCGTAGCCCTCACGGGGGCTGAGGCCTGCCGAAATGGCTGCGTGCCCACGCACCCCGAGCCGCGGCCAGAGCTCCTTGGGGTGCAGCGGAGGCAGGATGCACCTCGGCGGGCAGGAGGGACTGAGACCACGCCGGGACATCCGCGCTCCGCCGCCGCCTCCCGGCCGGCTGCCCGCTACCCACAGAGGCTCCTCCTCCCGCGGGGCAACGGCGTGCGCGACACGGGTGCAGGCAGCGCCCCCTCTCCGGGGCGGGCCTGGGCTCCTCCCCGCCCCTCTGCGGCACCACCCGCCGCCCCCGGGGCCGCCCCTGAGCGCCCGCCCCGCGCCAGGCCCGTTACCCCGCGTGCTCCGCGGCCGGAGAGGGAGCGCGGGGAAGGGCGGGCGCCACTGCGGGGCCATAACGGTCCTAACGTAAAGCCAGCCTCCGCCCGCCGGCCCGGCAGGCAGGCAGGAAGCCGCCTCATCCCTCCGGGCCACGGCAGCCGCCTTCTCCTAGCAACCAGCGGGGCGACACCGCCCCGGAAGTGACAGAGCAGCTATTGTTCTCCGGCAGGAAACCGGCGGCGGGCCCCCCGGTTCACAGCGTAACAGGGGAGCCAGAGGAAGCGGGGGAGGAGGCGGCGGGGACCGGGCGGAGAGGGGCGGTGTCCCGTCCACCCCCGCGCCTATCAGAGCGGCCGATGGGGAGAGCCCGCCCCCGTTGCCCGGGACTCCCAATCGGAACCAGAAAGAACCAGAAGAGTGAAAAACAGTAATTAAAAAAAAAAACCCACACCAGCCAATTGCAGCGGGGAGAGCGAGATTGCGCCCGCCTCCTCCAGCACCAGTGCGCCATTCACGAGCAAGGGGAGGCGGGGAGAGTCCCGAGAACACGTCAATCACAGTCCGGACGCCCAAGGTTGGCCTGCCCGCTGCTGCCGCCACAGCCAATCAGAACCCACAAGCCGGGGCAGGCCGAGATATTCAAATCAACCCCACAGAAAGTTGCTTCTCGAAACGTCACGAGGAGGCGGGGCACAAGGCGGAATAGCCCGTCCCGAGGACCAATCGACGAGAGGAGGTGGCCCGCGGCCGGCCCTTGGGGACGCTTCCCCCCTATCAGCGCCGCCGGGGGCGGGGCGAGCCGCCATATGCTAACGAGGGGCGTTCATAAAAGCCGCAACGACGCCGATTCTCTAGCAAAGCGCGGAGGCGCTCGTTGGAGACAGTGGGTGCATGCGTGCCCGGAGCGCGCGAGAAGCGCTGCCCGCCCTGCCCTCTCCGCTTCGCTGCCAGCCCACAGCCACCCGGGGAAGTTTTCCCCAGCCCCTTCCTCCGGGAGCCGCTGGGCTCCCTGGTGGGCTGCCCGAAGAGCTGCGGGGGAACGGCAGGGCTCGTTGCCCACCGCCCCTAAGGCCACATGCAGGGAGGCGCGGGGCGGCGCGCAGGCCGAGGGAGAAGGGGTCCTTCCCCGCCCGGCACCCCGGCTGTCAGCTCCGCCGGCGGCACCGAATAACGCCCTCCCCTCCCCCCTTCCCGAGAGGACACCAAGCAAGTGACAAAGCTGCCCCAAGCCCCGCACAAACTGGCCTCCCCTTCCCTTCCTCTTCCCTCCGCCCGTGGGGCATGGGGACAGCGTGCCCCGAGTGCCGGCAACACGGAGAGGGGAGGGAGGAGGGGGCACTCGAGCCCGACCGTGTCGCCCCCCGCCCCGCACACCCCACACGCCAGATCCGTCCCCCCCGCGCCCGACCAAGCGGGGCTGTTTCACGGGGTAAAACGAAACCCACCGAGGAGGGAGCGAAGAAAGCACACCCTGCCCCCCACTCTCGCCTAACCCCCCTCCCTCCTCCCCTCCCTCCCTCCCTCACTAGCTGTCTCTCTCCCCTACTACAGCCATAATGAATACTGTACATTCCTAAATGTTGTGCTGTAATCTCTCCCTCTCTGTCCACCCAGCACTTTATTCTGTATCCCGAAACCCTTCCACCTCAGCCCCACGGCCGAGGACGGCCCCTCTTTGTGCACCGCACACCCCACTTCCCTGCCCCCGCCTTCTTGGCCAGCAATTTACACAGAAAAGCAGAGTCCTTGCTTAATAAGAGAAGCTGGAGACCTTTTGTTCCGCCCCATGACAAGAGCTAACGCTGCAGATCAGCCCCTCTTCTCTCCTCGGATCTCTCCTCCCGGCTTCCTCCCTCCTCTCACCTCCCAAAAATAAAACTACCATCCCTATGGGGTGCAGAGGGGCAAACGGAGCCGAGACTCACCTCTAAAGAAAAGAAAGACACCCTCCCCCCGGAGCCCCAATACCACACACAAATATATATAGAAAGCACTTACCTTGATATTTGGCGTCAATTTCCCTCATCAAGGAGACATTTCTCTGCAGATCGAAGGGCATAGACTCGATGGAGTCCAGATAATCCTCCACATAGTTCACTAGGTGAAGCTGGTCTCCGTTTGCAGGACTCAACATTTTCATCCGGCAAAGAAAAAAAATATCCTTCCCCACACCTCTCTCTCCCTGTCTGTGTGAGAGCAAGTGCTGCTCCCTCCAAAGACGGTAAACCCCGATGAACGGCTCACTCCCTGCCCACCTCTCTCCGTAGCTCCCCCAAAAAACCCGAGAGAAGCTACATCTGACTCCTCTTGTGTGAAACAGAGGGAGAGAGACACACACACACCCTCCGCTAGTCCCCTACAGCCAGCAGCAGCTGATTGAATGGCTGTCGTTGTGGGTAATTCACGAAGGAGGTGGTAGGAACAATCAGAGGGATTTGTGTGTGTGAAGGGGGGGGGAGGAGGAGGAGAAAGAAGGGGGGCTTAAACCAGCTCCTCCGAAACAATCTGGAAACAAAATGTGCTCTGCAAAGTGTCTGTCAGAGGCAGCGGCAGCCCCTCTGCATGCGCCAGCGCCGCTCTGCTCCGCTTCTCCTCCGCTCCCCCCTTCCCCGCTCTCCTCACCGCCGCCGCCGCCGCTCCCCGGCGATATTAACGCAGCCTCCTCGCTCCCATACGCCGCACTTGATCCAACGTGGAAAACCCAAATACCAGTTTCAAACACTTGGGAAACATTCAGCCCCGCCACGCACGGCGCATGCGCACCCCTCCCAGCGCTGTATACACACACATACACACACACGGGCACACTCACCGCGCACACACACACTCTCCCCCTCCCCCTCCCGGAACCGCGGCGGGGCCAGCGCTCCTCTGCATATTCATCGTCCCTCCTCCCCTTACTCACGTTTGGGGAGGGGAGGCGGCGGGGATGCGGTCGTAGCGAGGGGGTGGGCGCCTCGGTGCCGGCGTAGGCGTGAGGAGGAAGCCCCCGCGGCCGGCCTGGGGGGTGGGGGAAGGCGGGGGCTTCGGTGAAGTTGCGCGGACGCTGCGAGGAGAGCGGCCCGCGGCGAGGCTGAGGGGGGAGTGTGCAGCACGGGGCCGGCGGGCTGCCCAGGCTTGCGAGCGGGGCAAGTTGGATGCTTTCTGCGGTAGGGCACGGACTTTGGAGGAGTCTTTCGCCTTCTGCCAGCTGGTGGCGGAGGCCGCGCTCACTCCAGGCGGGAGCAGCTCCGAGTGCTTTCCTAGGAGGGACAGGGAGAGTGGGACACTGTGAACCATGCAACGCCATGGCGGTAGCGGCGCCGCCGCCACCCCGCTTGGGGGGCTGGGTTGTACCGGCGCGGCGCCGGACGCTGAGGAGAAACGCTGCCTCCCCCTTTTCCTCAGCAGGCAGCCACATCAATCATCCCCGCGGCGGGTGACACCCGCCCCAGCCAATCACTCTTCCCTCCTGCACCGCCCCTTACCTCCCTCAGCCAATCCCCACCAGGCGGGAGGGAGGGAGGGAGGCCGTCGCGGTGACAACGCTGCCCGGGATACCGGCCGCGGCAGAAGGGGCGGTAACGTGCTGGGGCGGGGGGGGGGGGAAGGGGGAGAAGGCGGGCTCGCGCACGCGCACTCCCTGCAGCGCGAGGAAATGGAGCCGCCCGTTACGGGCGGGATCCGACTACATTTCCCAGCGGCCCCCGGGGGGCAGCGCGGGACGGGCGCCCCTTCTCCCGCGCTGCGGCAGGCAGCGGCGAGGGAAGGGTTAGCGGTGCTGCTGGGGCGGGGGCAGTGCCCCGGGCGTGAGGGGGTGGATCTGCCTCACGGAGCAGCGGGGTGTCCCCACTCCCGGTAGGGAGCGCCTCTGGTGAGGAGAAGGGTCGCCGGGTGCAGCCCCGTGCCCATTCCCTGCCAGGCTGTCCCGGAGGCTGTGAGGAAGCGCCCCGCTGTGGGTCACCTTTCCTGCGCTGGAGCTCGCCGCGGCAGGCCGCCTTTGCTCCCTGAAGCTGCTGCCGTGGCTGTTCATACCCAGCAGCTGCCCCGCCGCGGGCCGGTCGGTAACGCGCCGGTCCGGCGGGGCGAGGGGAGACCAGACTCTCCCTCCTCCCTGGGCTCCCCCGAGCCTGCTGAATCCGCCTTCCCGCCCCGGCGCGGCTCTGAACGGCGGTAGGGCCGGCAGACCCCTTCTGTGCCGGCGATGGCCACCCCTGCCTGCCCCGCTGCCCACTCTGGCACCGGGGCTCCAGCACCCCAGCGGGGCGGGAGGCGGGGCGGGTGCTGAGGGGAGGCGGTGGCGGCCCAGCCCCGCCCGCGGGGCCGCGCAGGGCGGGCTCCGGCCCGCCGGGGTGAGGGGCTGGTGACGGCGCCGGCGGTTTGATTTCGTCCCTCGTTAAAGAGAAGGGCTCGCGTGTTCCTGACACGGCCTGTTGGGGAGTCCGTGCGGACACCCGGTCCCGCCAAGATCGGCGGGGTCGAGTAGCGGGGAAGGCGGGCCTAGAAACCAGCTCCAGCAGAGCAAAACAACGCGCGCTTTCTGCCTCTGTTTTTTTTTTTTTTGATTTCTTTTTTTTAACGTCACTGGCAATCCCCTAATTTAGGAGAGACTGAGTCATGGCTTCTAAACGGTCAGACTTGCTGGTACAGTCGTTGTTTATTGAGGCACTGCTGTTCTGCTGCTTGTAGGGAACAGAGAGAGTGACAGCCTGACGATGGAACTCCGCATCTTAACCCCATTTAAATATTTCTGCTGCTGTCATCAGCTTGGTGTTTGAACGCCCGGAGTGGGTTTTTCAGAGGAGCGCAGGCATCTATTTACTGATCCCTCCAGTGGGAGCCAAGCACCGAAATACTTCTGAGGAGTGGAGCCGGTCTAAATTAGACGAAGCCTAATTTGAACTGACCCTGCCCCACACCTTTGGGCAGATTTCAGAGGGCAGCTGCTTGTTTTCTGAAGATACCTGCAAGTTCTCAGTTCTTCCCATCACTTTCAGTTTCTGTGTGTTGCTGTACTAGCTGATGTAAACCTGGAAAACCTGAGATCTTAAGTATGTAAATGATGATGTGTACTACAGCACCTAGTCAATGCTCCAAGCCAGTGTTTCTGGCCCTGTGTGTTCTGGTTTACGGTGGCGTCAAGAGGAAGTTGTGTAATGGCATCACTAGCCTGGGAACACCTATTCTAAATTATTTGCACCACCTGGGTAGTCACAGCCTGTTTCACCCTTGTCTTGAAGAAGCTGAGCCACTGTCAGCAATTAAAGGTAGCTGACAGTCTGTGTAAGAACCCAAGCCAATAATTATGACTCAGTAGAGGCAAGACATCTGAAGAGAATTCAAATGAGTCCCCAAAAGAGTCATTCTTGCAAAAAAGTTAACCACCATTCTAGACATACAGTAATAATTACACACACAAATAAGAAATCAGTTTGTTAAAGTACCCACTGATTTACTAAACAAGAACTTCTGTCCTTTCTCCTTATAGATTAAAAAAAAAAAAAAGTACCACTTTCAAGTGTAGTTGTGGCCTGTTAGGCTTTAGTAATTTGCTCTGAAGTATTGATAGGCTTGGATGCATTGAGGTTAGAGAGCCTGGTATCAACTGCCTCTTTAAAGTTCCATCTACTAGATCTTCCTCTGTTAGCCTCTCATATGTTGCCACAAGAGTGACAGAAAAAAACATCATCGGACTATGCACAAGTCCTACAGAAAGGATGGGGCTGAGCTCACCTGAGAATGCATTGGGTCAACACTTGGACAGTCCCCTTTCACAGTTACCCGTGATGATTCTCAGCACTTTGTGTAGCGCTGTAATCAAATATACCTGTACCAAGAAATACCTACTCTCTGCACCCCCCTCTAGGCTCAGCAGCATGTTAGCCATCTTTTTAGGAAGCCAGCAGGGCAAATCAGGTATATGTGTACATCTCCAGGTTGGAAAGTTTTGGAAGATGTGGAGCTGGCACACGTTTTCCATTTCTGCTGCTTTTCCTTCTCCTTTGCTTGCTTTTTAGTTTGGCCTCTTGCCTCTGAACTGCAGGTGAGATATGGGAGATTTTGAATGGAGTTTCAGTTGAGTTTGTTTTGGTTGTGGTTTTGTTTGTTTGGTTTTTGTATTAGGGGTCTCTTTCTTACTCTGGTGGAGCATTCACAAGTAGAAGTGTAGGGAATGAACGTCATATATCAGAGAAGGAAATGGCTCGTGGGCTTCATTTTTTTTCCTATTTTTATATACTTAATGGGAACATAAAGTATCTAATTCCCTCCTCCTGCTTCCAGGCCCCTTTGCTCTGATTACAAGAAATCTTTCCTGTTTAGAAACCCAAACCTCTGGGGTTTTCAGAAGTTTCTTGAGGCTGTTACCTTACTCAAGATCTACATTTACAGCAGTGGGAATCAAGGGAACCAGATTAACAACTTAGGCAACTACTGTGTAGTGTATATATATACATCATATATAAATATTCCAGTAATTATGGTTATTCCAGTCATTATGGTTATTCTGTCTCATTGGCATAAAGTTCAGAATTCTTAATATGAGGAACATAACATCCCAAACCTCCAAACATGTTCTGCAAATGCAGACACTGAATATATGAGGATAGCTGGTATAAGAAATTCTGGCTGCCTCCTTTATCTTTCTCTGCCTTAGTTGAATATTCCTATATGAAATACTATGTAATTACTACAGCTGTGTCTCTATTTATTAGAAAACGTAGTGTCTTCTGATGGTTATTATATCTTATAGGTACAGATTAATCATATGATTTATTCCTTGTAATGAATTGCTGTTTTTCAGCATTTAATAGGTTCATCCCTCTCTTCTACATTTACACATGGGTTGGTTTATTTTTGGTTGTTTGTCTGTTTATTCTCTATGATGCTAAATTCATACTTACCTGCGTGATGATAATGTAATTTTACAAGTCTATTCATTTTGCTTATGGTTGAAGGTTTTGAAACAAAACTACAAAAGGTTAACATGCAAAATGAGCAGAGCTGAGGTTTGCAAGTATGAAGACCAGCAGACAAGTCATAGTTCACACTTTGACAGGATGTGCACTGTCTGTGCACTGGACAGCGTACACAATTTGCAGATATTTGAACCAAAAATACCTGTTCATGTCAGCAAATTATGTGGGATTAATGGATTCTAAATTCTGGAAAACAAATCTATCTGGGTTGGTCTTTTTCTGTTTCCTAATAAAGGCTCAAGAACTTCACAAACTTCCCAAACACTTACTTAACATAGGCCTGCCATTCTAAACTTTTTTTTTTTTTTAATTGTTAGTTTGATTTTTAAGTCCCTGCTTAAGAAAACAGATGTTTCACTGGATAGAGCTCCTCCTCTCTTCCTCTGTCTGCACTGAGACTGTTGCACTCGCTGCCTCTTTTCTCACCAGTTTTCTGGCTGCTGCCATCTCTTTCTTGTGCCTGCTGCACCTATTGAGCTTGAACAGCTCTGGTATTAAAGGTGGGCGAAAAATTCTGACTGAAACTAGTAATTATACATCGCAGCACAAGGCCAAGGCAGAAGCACATCTGAGTTTCCCCAGCTTGAAGTCAGCACAGATCATGGGAAGCTTATTCCATGGGCTCCACATTTCCACAATGAGTTCAAGAGAGATGCACCGCAGCAGCTGGAAACCACTCACAAAGACACTGATGTGACCACCGGCCAAATTCATACCAACCCTCAGGCTTGTTTCTGAAAACTGTGGACCCAAACACTTCTGATGAAAACCAGGCAGCATTTGTTAGAGCAGTCGGCAGGTGGGTTGTCTGAACAACAGTAGACAGTGTTAAAAACTCAGAGTCCAGCCTACTAGGTTTTTGATAACAGCAGAAAACTTTATTTTTTTCTTTATGTCCACCAATGAAATTTATTTTGTAGTTTTATTTCATTACCCCAGAATCACTCTTTTAGAATAGTTATCTCAAGATGATTTTTATAAAACATACTCTTTACTTTGTGAATATTTGGGGGACTAGCCACTCAACATTTACAATATTTTCGAGTCAAGCAGTTGTAATAAGTTGAGACAATTTTTATTCTTTGTTCAAAAATTAAATGAGATTCTTACACAAACTGATAAGCACCTAGGTTTTGTGGAAAAAAAAAAAAAAAGGGCTATAAAAGGTAAGTAAAAACGTGGCTGTTATTACAGACTACTACAGAATGCTAAGAGAAATTCAGCCCACCACAGTGGATTTAGCTCTTCCTTGCTTTTGGTTTGTAGTTCATCTTTACAACCTTTTTACTCCTTATTATCTCTGAGTCAGCTTCCTTGCCAGGTTCCTGAATTAGAATCTGCCAAGAAGGGTCACTGATACTGGAAGTGTGCTCTTGATGACACTACAAATGCAGCCTTTTTTCTCTGTCAACAATCCTAAAACCATGTGGTTTAATTGTTTAGAAGAAAAATGCAGCACCTTTAGCAATAGGGGGAAAACTGTAAAACCTTACCAAGCATGTATCTCCTAATAATAAATATAAAGTGAAAATGAATGGTTAGCTTAATTTTTATTTACTTGTGATACAAAACATGCTCTGGGATTTGCCCACTGATCTTACCTCTTGGGGACAAATCTTCTAGGTAGTCTTGGTCTGAATACGTGGGACTGGAAACTGGAAAATAAAAGAGAAGACAAGTGAGCCAGAACCACTAGAGATCCTCTCTGCCCACCTCAGAAGTTCTGCAGAACTGCTGGTGGAGAGAACACACAGCTGCGCTTCTACTAGAATTTTCCCTTTTGATCAAGCCCAGAAGGGAAACATTGTCTTCTTGCATATGCAGATAGAGCAACAAAAAATACACAAACCCATTCTAAGGTGTTCAGGAGTCACCTCTTCACCTTAGAGTTTCAGTTATTTAAAAAAAAAGAAAAAAGTTTTAGGCTTAACAGCTTCTAAGAAGAATGTGAGATGCTGACCTGACAATATTAAATACATGGATGTCCCCTTGAAACACCAGTTTACCTGAAGCTCAGCCAGACACACCTCAGTGGACTTTTGACCAAGCATCTCCTACCAGCTGCTCACCAGAAAATACACAAGTAACAGGAGCACAGCAGGCCCAGGCCTGGTATTGATCAGCTATGCCCTGCCTCCAGCTGCTGGCAACTTCTAAAGGCATCATCTGCTCCAGGCGGAAGCAAAGATGAATCTGCTGATGGAGGCAAAAAATCCTTTGCTGCTTTTCTACCTCTCTGGTAGACAAGTATTGTCTCATTCCACATGTCTCAGACCAGGAATAAAGGTATAAAAGGAGGCAGATATAGGTGGCATAAATAGAGGTGTGCTTACAGCCGTATGCTTGATTGTTTCTGAGAATGCTGGTGTTTTAAAAATACATAATTTATGGTTCTAATCCATCAGGATTAGTATTGCTTTTCATTTGAAATTATATTCTTTTGGTACTTCAGTGCTTGTAGAATACTTTCCACCATTCCATTGAATATATTCTACTGCATTAAAACAAATCTCAAGTGTGAATGATGTTAACTGTTTACTTCAGGCATTTAATAATAACTGTGGCCTTTCCTGCTCTCAGAAAAAATTATGTTTTATAGCAGGACATAGAGGTTTCTGGACCAAATGCTAAAAGCCAGTCTGGATAGCACAGATGCTAAGCCTCCTGAAACCACCAAGGAAAGAAAAAGCTCCTGCATTCTTCTGATCTGTTGACAGTTTCATCCGTGATAGCTAAACCTGGAATTAAGGCTAAAAAAACATCCATTGTTACTTAGTATTGATTTGGACGCTGTCAAAGTGCTTGACACCATACAGAACAAAGAAGACAACAGAGTTAATGACAACTCTTAACAGGATGTGTGTTGAATGGCGAAGACATCAAAACGGGCTCACTATGGAAACTGAAATAATTGGCTTGTGAAGCTTCCTGAGAAACATACAAAGCAAACATTTACAAAGGTTATCGGATAGTATCTTCAGTTTCATCCTATTTAGTCTCAAATTAGTGAGCCCATAAAATAGGTTTCTTATTTGGTCAAAAAGTTAAGACAGTTAAATGAAAAATATTGTGGAAAGTGCATATTAAGAAAAAAAAGGAAACAATTGTCACTGGTAGGGATTCGTATCTAATACCTTCTAAAATGAAGTAAGCTTTAGATGGACATATATTATTATGCAATGATTTTAAATGATCATATTACATATGAGAAAAATCTATCAAACCTGTCCCTGGCAGATAGTAGAGGAAACAATACAAAGACTTCTGTGAGGCACTCTGGCACAGCCAGTCCCGTTCCCTGCAGCATCCAGTCAAGAAAGGCTGCTGTCACTCAGTGTTGCCTTCCTCCCAGAGGCCTAGGTGCTTCTTCAGCAGGTCAGTAATGCAGTGGTCGGGGAGATCTGAAAAGGTTCCGCTCTGAACATCCCACTCAGAGGCTCCTATAGAGGAAGACAGTCGGGAGCAGGGCAGAGAGCATGTGCTGGAACTCATGGTTCACCTTCCTCATGCAAGAGCAAGAAGAGCAAGGGTGGTGGCAACTGGAGCTAATCAGCCTCAACTTCAACACGTGCCAAGAGGATGCTTCCTAAAAACGGCAGTGGACCTACAGTACTACTTGCCAAGGGCTGGAGTTGATGTAGTTTCACAGAGGCTGGGGAAGTTAATGGTAGAGCAATCCACTGAAGGAGGGCAAAAAACTGGAAGAAAAAACAAACCAAACAAATCAACCTCAACACATTCAGCTGAGGAAGTCATCTGGTCAGAAGCTGGGAGAGTAGCATATGCTTGTAGATTTCTCCCTTGTTTTCTTGTTACCTGCTCACACTTACTTTTGGAAAAAAGATGCTAGTTAAAAAAGGCTCTTGGTAAAGCTTATGTCTGTTCCAATATACTTCTATTCATAGAATCATTTAGGTTGGAAGAGACCATCAAGATCATTGAGTCCAATCATTAACCTAACTCTGGCACTAAACTATGTCCCTAAGAACCTCATCTGTGCATCTTCTAAACACCTCCAGAGATGGTGACTCAGCCACTTCCCTGGGCAGTCTGTTCCAATGCCTGACAACACTTTCCGTGAATAAGTCTTTCCTCATATCCAATCTAAACCTCCCCTGGCGCAACTTGAGGCCATTTCCTCTTGTCCTATCACTTGTTTCTTGGGAGAAGAGACCAACCCCCTCCATGCTACAACCTCCTTTCAGGTGGTTACAGAGAGGGATAAGGTCTCCCCTCAGCCTCCTTTTCTCCAGGCTAAACAGCCCCAGTTCCCTCAGCCGCTCCTCATCAGACTTGTGCTCCAGACCCCTCATCAGCTTCCTTGCCCTTCTCTGAACTCGCTCCAGCACCTCAGTGTCTTTCCTGTAGTGAAGTAGCTCATAGTTTCCAAACTGGGTGAAGGTACTGCAGCCAGTTAAGTCCTGTTTTCTCAGTATGCTCTGAAAGGGAAAAGAAAAAAAGAAATCCACCATGAGATGAGAAAAACACCATCATAAAACACAGGTCCTTTGCTGGTCCTGACCCTGGAAAGCACCAGACCTTGACAATCAGCTGGATAATGCTCAGGGTGCCTCACTGAGCACCCAGAAGTTCCGGTCGTTTTTTAAAAAATCTAAGTTGGGCAGGACTTTACACAGGTACATAGGATCAGGGGTGCAGAAGTGTTCTTTGAAACTCTGATGTACCCCGTCCAGCACGGCCATGTCACACCACGTGTTTCTTTGGGAGGCAGACAGGCTGCTTGCTGTTCCCTGACCTGAAAGGCACCGTAAAATGCATCCACCCCCGTTTGACCAAAATTGACTTGACACAGCGGAGACTCTTTTGTTTAATCATCCAAGAATCATTACAAACCCCTCAGTGAAGACCTCTTTAAGAAGAAACATCGTTAAACCGAAGCACAGGGCTGCGTACCCGCACCGAGCTGAGCCGCCAGCCCGAGCCCTCGGCCCCGCACCCCCAGGGTCCTCAGCCTGGCCCCAGCCGGCCGGACTCACCGTAAGGAACTCCGAGGAACCTGCTCGGGCCGGGCCGGTGCAGAATTCCGCGGCCGGCAAGAGGCGGCCCGGCCCCCTGCCCGCAGGCCCCTCCTCTTCCTGCCGCTCCGGCTGTAGGTACCCCACTCGGCTGCTGTTTCCCGGCACAGGCGGCGCGGCTGTCGCGGTGACAGGCGCGGCGGGTTGTGCCCGCTCCCCTCGCTTCCTCCCCCGCGAGAGGCGGAGCCGCCGGTCGCCCGCCCGCGGCCGGGGGCTGTGGCCATGCTGCGCGGAGCGGTGGCGGCGGCCCGGCTGCGCGGCCCCGGCGAGGGGCGGGCGGCGGCGCGGCGGTGTTGCGGAGCGGCGCGGCGGCGGGAGTGGGTGCCGCCGGCGGGGCGGGACAGCGGGATCGTGGCTTACAACAGCCGGAGCCGGAGCAAGGAGCCGCTCGTACTGGCCGCGGAAGGAGTGGCGACCTGGTAATGCCTTGCGGGGCTGCCGTGGTGGGGCGGGGGGGAAGCGTGGGGTTCGGGACTGGCCGCGGGGCCGCCCCCGCCGGCCGGGCTGGTGGTGACAGGTACGGTTTGTGTCCCCTCTCCGCAGGTACAGCTGCGGGCCGACAGTGTACGACCAGGCACATCTCGGGCACGCCTGGTGAGTGGCGGCTGTCCGTGGTCGCGGGGGTGGGGGATGCGGTACCGGGCAGCGTGTGGCCGGGTGACAGGCCCTGTCCCTGGGTGACAGACAGACCTCATCCCAGGTGACAGACCCCGTCCCTGGGTGACAGACCGACCGCATCCCTGGGTGACAGACCCTGTCCCTGGGTGACAGACAGACCTCATCCCAGGTGACAGACCCTGTCCCTGGGTGACAGACCAACCGCATCCTTGGGTGACCGACCCCGGCCCTGGGTGACAGACCGACCCCGGCCCTGGGTGACAGACCGACCCCGGCCCTGGGTGACAGACCCCGGCCCTGGGCGACAGACAGACCTCATCCCAGGTGACAGACCCTGTCTCTGGGTGACAGACCCCATCCCAGCCGTCCCTGGTGACTGACAGATGCTGTCCTTGGGTGACAGACCCCGCTGGGAGCCGCTGCTGTGGCAGCGCCGGCGCTTCAGCTCCTGTTCCATGCAAAAGGCGAAAATCCTGTTTGGGATCCCCCCCAAACACCCGGCCCTGGGGAGCACAGAAGGGGCTGTTGGTGCAGCTCATCACAAGATGCAGTTGTGGGGTGAAAAGTGTTCAGAATGCACACTTTTTTTTCTTTTTGCTGGACACGGTGAATTATTTCAGTTGTATCGGCACAACATGACCTCTTGTGCAGAGGAGCTGGGGTCCTGGAGCAGACCCTCTTGTTCATGTGACAGAGTTCTGCTTCAAATTAAGTTTGGGCACTGTCAGCACCAAGGAAAAGCAGTTTAGGGCTGGCTTGTAAAAAGTTGCTTTTAAGCTTAACAGTTAAAATATCAGTTCTTGAATGTCAGAAGGCTCAGGTACCTTAAAGGCCTTTTGGCATAGTAAAAGTTTCAGTGGCTTATTGTGGTTTTTTTATTAAAAAAACCAAACCAATAGAACAGCTCAGCATTTTCTTCACAAGTCGTTAGGATAATTGCAATAATAAACCAGCTTCATCATATGTAATCTTGAAAAAATACTTTAAATGCAGCAGAGAAAGCTGCTGCCAGTTGTTTAAAAAGGCACCTGGTGAGAAGACGTACAGGGCGCCTGCAGGTCCCTGTGCAGCTGGTGGGAGCTGCAGCAGCTCAGCTGCTCTTGAGCTCCCGTCTCAGAATTCTTGAGTGAACAAGATGCTTTGGGCTCTTTGGAAGAGTGGGGGTTTCTCAGATAATTGCTGTCTGTGTGAAGATCAGATGCTGTTTTGTTTGGTTTGGTTTTGCGTGTTTGTTTGTTGATGTTTGTTTTTGCAGTTTTGGGTGGTTTTTGTTTGTTTGGGCTTTTTTTGTTTTGTTTTGGTTTGGTTTTTTTTAGTATTGTTTGAATAATTCCCTTTTATTGTAGGGCATTTTGCAGCTTCTGGTCTGGTCTCAACTTCATTCAGAAACTTATGTTCGATTTTGCTTGGTGTTGAGCTATTGTAGTACTGCCTAACTGCCACTTCTTTCTTTAAAACTGAAGTTTTAAAATGCCAGTAATGTAAAAATACTTTTGGCAAGCTCTTTTTAAATGCTGCTGTACCATTATGTCTATGTAGTGTTATTTTTTTCCTTGTTGTTTTAGTCCAGTTTTACCAGGAAGCTAACCTAGCTTTTTACTGGTGATCTAAAAATCAAGAAAACGAATTATTTAATTTGTTCTTAGTACCTTCAGGTGAACTTTAATATTTATATATATAAAAAAAAGTCATAGCAATTTGTGTATTTAAATCTACAGTTATTGTGATACAGGCTATGTTAACAGTTTTCCATGAAATAATTACAATTTAAAATCATAGCTTGAGAGCAGCTGTATAAAAAGATGCTAATACCTTTATTTTCTCTGTCACCGAGTCTAGGTTCTCTAGTACAGCAGGGCCGGCGTTCCCTGATGTGCTGCCACAGGGGAGGGAATTGCAGAAATTGCTCCTGTCCCTAGGAGACAATTGATCAGTGCTGTCAAACTTTTTTTTTTAATTATTATTATTATTTTTTAATGTACTGATTTTGTGGGTTAGAGTTTGTATGGCTGAAGACAGTTCCTGAGATGGCTGAGCAAAAGGCAGTATTTAATACCACAAGGAGCAAATGGAAGCGGGGAAACAGAACCTGTAGTGCGTTTCCTGCTGTTTTCGGTATCTTTCCTTTCTGGATGTGCACATGTTGCTCTTCTAATATCATGTTTCACTCATCAAACGTTGTCCTGAGGAAGGGCAGGTATGGGCAGCTTTTTGCAGCACCTGGGCCTGTGGAGAAGAGTGTCTTGTTCCACCTTTGCGTGCTCTGCCTGGTTTCTCTTTGCTAAAGCAGGCACTAAGGGGTATAGTGGGTCTAGAGTAGGGCATTTGTAAAGGTAGAGAATTTCGCTTTTTGGTCTTCCATCTCTCTGTGGCTTTTGGATGTCAGTTTTTGTTGGTGGTTCTCCTGCCTTTGGGCTTTTTCAATTGAAAGAGAGTAGGAAAGTCTTGCTTGCTCTGCCTGGTCTCTTATCCATCTCTTTATTCTGCGTCCAAACTAACAATTTTAAGCTTTCTTGATGTGAAGGTTTGCCATATGTCTGTGCCACCTGGGTCTGACCTCTTCACTTGCTGATTTAGGAAAGGATAGTTAGGGCTGAATATTGCCTTTGGAGTGGTGTATCATAGAATCATTTTGGTTGGAAGAAACCCTCAAGATCAGAGTCCAACCATTAACCTAACACTGTCACTAAACCACGTCCCTAAGAACTTAATCTGTGCATCTTCTAAACACCTCCAGGGATGGTGACTCAGCCACTTCCCTGGGCAGCCTTTTCCAATGCCTGACAACACTTTCCGTGAATAAGTTTTTCCTAATATCCAATCTAAACCTCCCCTGGCGCAACTTGAGGCCATTTCCTCTTGTCCTATCACTTGTTACTTTGGAGAAGAGACCAGCCCCCTCCATGCTACAACCTCCTTTCAGGTGGTTGCAGAGAGGGATAAGGTCTCCCCTCAGCCTCCTTTTCTCCAGGCTGAACAGCCCCAGTTCCCTCAGCCGCTCCTCATCAGACTTGTGCTCCAGACCCCTCACCAGCTTCATTGCCCTTCTCTGAACTCGCTCCAGCACCTCAATGTCTTTCTTGTGAGGAGGAATCAAGCAGATATCATGCTTATCATGCAGATAAGGAGCTGCTGTATCTGCTGCCTCTTTATGGCCTTCATGTGTTGTTCCTACAGGGCAGCTGTCCAGCAGATGCCAGCGCTGAAGGACCTTCTTCTCTCTGTTCCGATCAGTTAAACCCTCCAGTGTATGAGGATTTGGCCGTTCCTTCCCAGTGTCTGTGGTCTTGCACTTGTCAGAGTTGACATCCTCTTGCTCAGCAGATTTGTTCAGGATGGTGGAGCAATCTCGATTTTTCTTCTTTTTTTTTTTTAGTTGTATATTTTTTTCCCAGTAGCTAGGTCCAACTGTAGAGCTTCTGTAGGCACAGCTGAAGTGCGTGCTGCTGATAGGGCTCTACAGGCCAGGAAATGCCCTAGGAAAGAGCATGAAGTCAAATGGGGTGATGGCTGTTGTTACAGTGCCACTCTTGTAAAATACCATTGTTTTGTCAGTCTTGCAACATATTATCATCAGAATACATTTTTTCCCCTTCTTTTTATATTTGACTTGTGACAGGCACAAGAAGCGTAGCATGTAATAATGCAGAAGCAAATAATGGAAATGAGCTTGAGATCCTTGAGAAGAATTTGAAAATAATGGCATCGTTATTTTTCTCCGTTTCTCTTTCTCCTCCATCAGGATTTTTTAATTCTCTAAGTAAACCAACTTCTCTACTGTGTTGTGCTTCCAGACTTCAAAACAGGTGCTCTGTGTACCTTGAAATGATACCCAAAACTTATTCTGCATAAAGAAAAAACATCAGACTGGCAGATGATGCCCCCTTTTCCCTCAGTTCTGAGACTGGTCTTGATCATGTTGGTGTGAGCTGCAGCCTGGTTGGCATCCATGTTCCTGGCAGAATGCTTGGAAATAAGAGTAAACCCAGGCATGAGAGGAGGTTTTATTCAGCCCCTTGTGCCTGCTCTGCCGCTTCCCTGATTTTGACTGTCTTTTTTTTTTCTTTTCAGTCCTGACGTGGTGAGGACCCTGCTTTTGGAGGGGTCAGGAGATCTGCTCTGGCTCTTGCAGTGTGTCTTCCATCAATTCAGTTGGAAAATCAGAGGAGAGGGAACACTGTAAAATTTGTGTCTGCTCTGGGAACTAGTACTGCAGGGCTGCTGAATCTAATATTGAGCTGTTGATGCTGGCATTGTTCCCCGGAACAGGGTCCAAAGACAAATTTAATATTGTTATGGAATCGTGTTGCCACATTAGACGAAGGTTACTCCCAGTGAGCTGGTATTCATTAAAAACTGTCTCCCTGACAGCATGTGCCCCTTACATAAAGCATTTTTCAACATGGGCATAGTGCAAACAACAGTAAGTATTTTTCTTCATCAAGATATTACATATCCATAAATCTGAACCTTAATGCCACTTGGTCCCTGCTGCTAAGGGATACAAATCCATTTCCAGTATTTTCTTACACTTCTTTGTTCTGACAGCCAAGGGAGTTGTAGTTCGTACAGTGCTGCAGGTGAAATGGGAACCTGTAGCTCTGCAAGTCTCTTTTCAGGCTCCTTTATCTCCAAAGCCAGTGCAGGCTGAGGATTCTCGTTGCCTTCCAGGGCAGACCCAGAGCCTCCAGTCACCTTTTAATATTTCGCCTGATAACTGGGTTTTACTTGGTCAAAGTGTGTTTTGAGAATTACAAGTGGAGAGACTGTGAGCAGCACAAGAGGCTGCCACAGCCCTGTACAGCTTGTAGGTACATCATTATTCTCGAGTGTAAATAAAATAGCCACCAGAGCCTCCCTTCTTTGCTATCAGAAAAGATCTGTGGTGGTGTGTGAATGAAATAGTTTCTTGGTGGCTGGTAGCTGTAGTTGTTACTCAACCCCAGGCAAAGTTCATTTGAACCCTGTTTTATTTCTTCCCGTTCTTCTGTCCTGTGGCTTTTGAAAACCAAGTTGTCCTCATGGGGGACTTCAACTTGCCTGATGTCAACCGGGAATATCAGACAGCTGGCACGAACATGTCCAGAAGATTCCTAAAGCATCTGGTTGATAACTTCTTGGTACAGATAAAAAGAGAACCTACCAAGAAAGGTACCTTCCTAGATTTGATTCTCACTAACAGAGAGGATCTCGTGGGAGAAGTGGTGACTGGTGGTTCCCTTGGCCACAGAGACCACAAAGAAGTCAGGTTTAAAATCTTTGCTAATGGGAGGAAAACTGCCAGCAAGACCTTAACACTAGATATCAGGAGAGCAGACTTCAGGCTGGTCAGCAAAACACTTAGTAAGATTCCCTGGGAAGAAGGTTTTGAAGGCAGTGTTGGTAATTTTAAAAGCACAGGACCAGGCATTTCCAAAACGCAGAAAATATAGCAGAGGAGGCAAAAAGCCAGCTTGGTTGAGCAGGGATCTTCTTTTTGAAACACAGCGAAAAAAGAAATTACATGGTCAGTGGAAGCAAGGGCAGGCAACAGGGGAGAACTACAGAGGTGCTGCTCTCCATTTCAGGGAGGAAATTCATGCTGCCAAAGCTCAATTGGAACTGAAGCTGGCCAGTGCTGTGAAGGACAATAAAAAAGGCTTTTTAAAATATATTAATGGCAAAAGGAAAACTAGAAATAACATTGGCTCTATATTTGATGAGCACGGTCACCTTATTAACAGGGTCATAGACAAAGCTGAGACGTTTAGCGCTTTCTTCACCTCGGTCTTCAGCACCAATGGTGGACTTGGGGAGACCCATAACCCTGGGCTGGAAAACCATGGCTGTGAGAACAATAAACTCCCAATCAGTCCGGAATTTGTACAGGATCTGATACTCCAGCTAGATCCCCACAAGTCAATGTGGCCTGATGGGATTCATCCAGGGGTGCTTGAAAAGCTGGCTGACATCATAGCAAGAGCTCTCTCTGTGATTTTTCAACACTCTTGGGAATCTTGAGAGATCCTGGATGACTGGAAGCTGGCAAACGTTGTCCCAGCCTACAAGAAGGGCAACAGGGATGACCCTGGCAAATACAGGCCTTCTGTTCCTGGCAAAATCATGGAGAAGATTGTTCTGGGAGTTATTGAAAAACATCTGAATGATAATACAGTCATTGGTCCCAGCCAGCATGTGTTCATGAGGGGAAAGTCATGCTTGACAAACTTTATTTCATTCTATGACAAGGTTACCCACGTAGTTGACTAAGGGAAGCCTGTTGATGTGATCTTTTTTGAATTTCATAAAGCCTTTGATACTGTGTCTTACAGTATTCTCCTGGACAAGAAGTCCAGCATCCAGCTGGGTAAACACACAATGCAGTGGGGGAGCAATTGGCTGACAGGTCGGGCTCAAAGGGTTCTAGTAAATGGGGTTTTGTTGGGCTGGTGACCAGTCACTAGCAGGTTCCACAGGGATCCAGCTTAGGGCCAGTACTCTTCAATGTCTTTATAAATGACTTAGACTCAGGACTTGAGGGATTGCTTAGTAAGTTTGCCAATGACACAAACTGAGGGGAGTTGTCCATACTCTTGAGGGCAGATTGGCCCTGGACAAATTAGAGAACTGGGCAATCACCAACCGCATGAAGTTCAACAAGAGCAAGTGCTGGATTTTGCACCTGGGACACAGCAACCCTGGCTGTACATACAAACTGGGGGATGAAATGCTGGAGAGCGGCTCTGCAGGGAGGGATCTGGGGGTTCTGGTCGACGGCAAGTTGAACATGAGCCAGCAGTGTGCCCTGGCAGCCAAGAGGGCCACCCGTGTCCTGGGTGCATCAAGCACAGCATGGCCAGCCGGGCAAGGGAGGTGATTGTCCCGCTCTGCTCTGCACTGGTGCGGCCTCACCTGGAGCACTGTGTGCAGTTCTGGGCAACACAGGATTAAAAGGATATAAAGCTACTGGAGAGTGTCCAGAAGAGGACTACGAAGTTGGTGCAGGGTTTGGAGGGGAAGCCGTATGAGGAGCAGCTAAAGTCACTTGGTTTTTTCAGCCTGGAGAAGACTGAGGGGAGACCTCATGGGGCTACAGCTTCCTCACAAGGGGAGGAGGAGGGGCAAGTGCTGATCTCTTCTCTTTAGTGACCAACGACAGAACCTGAGGGAATGGCAGGAAGATGTGCCAGGGGAGGTTTAGGTTGGACATTAGAAAAGGTTCTTCCCCCAGAGGGTGGTGGAGCACTGGAACAGGCTCCCCAGGGAGGTGTCATGGCCCCAAGCCTGACAGTGTTCAAGAAGAGAATGGACAGCACCCTCAGACACATGGTGTGAACTGTGGGGTTGTCCTGTGCAGGGACAGGAGTTGCACTCAATGATCCTTGTGGGTCCCTTCCAACTCAGGACATTCTGTGATTCTATAAAACTTGTTATAATATACAAAGCCCAAGGGATTTTTTCAATAATATTTCATCTGTGTGTCTGTTGGTACTGTTTACTTTGAGAAAGTCTCCTGATTCACGCATAGCTTCTGACATGCTTTGGTGCTTGAATAAAGAGATGCAAAAAGAAAACACTCAGAAAATTTGATGTAATGTGTCACTAATGCCAGAAGAGGGTAGGCCAGTTCAAGGGAAGTTTGCTTGACTTTTGTGCAGGTGAGACCCAGTTTTGGAAAAGTACTTTATGCACTTAAGACCTTTTTATTGCAACCGTTGGGGTATTTAGATTATCACTGTGGCTGTTTGTGCTGTTGGTTATTTTTGTTTCAGTTTATTCTTTCTTCTGCATGTTTAAGAGCTCATGTTTTTTCTTTTCCAGCTCCTATGTTAAGTTTGATATAATTCGAAGGATAATGACTAGATTTTTTGGAATTGAAGTTATCATGGTGATGGGAATCACAGACATAGATGACAAGATAATAAAAAGAGCTAATGAGGTAAGTGTTTGCTGTGGTCTTTGACCCAAAGGTTTGGTATTTTCTACATCTACTTACTTGGAAAATTAACCTGGATTTGGATTTTTTTGGTTGAGTTCTGTTTGTCTTAATTAGTAGATAATAAATGTTGAGATTTCTGGTCCCCTGGCATGGCTGTCATGGGTCTGGAGTCTGGAGGGCTGGGTGTTGAGAGCTGTGTGGAGGTAAATGGGTGCAGAGCTGAGGGGGGCAGGACTGTCACAGCACCTGCAGCTGGGGTCCTCCAGCCCTTGCCCCTGGACTGGGAGCCCATCAGGGGAAAAAAAGCCAGGGTGAATCCTCAGCACATCTGGAGAGTATCTTATCCCCAAAGCAACCCCAAACTTAGCAGCCAGTAGGCTTCCAGCTGTGTTCTGGAGCAACGTGGAGTGCCGTTAGTGGTTAAATGTAGTATATATAGCAGTGTGTATATAGCATTACACGTGGGAGGCTGAGGGTGGTTCTTGAAAGGTGCTGAGCACCATCTAGCTGAACATCAGCACCTTGGAAAGCTTCATTGATCCTGTCTGAGTTTGTCACCTTCGTGAATGTTGACGTTGAGTGTGGGGGTAAGTCTTGATAAGACTGGGGCTATAAGTTGAGTCTATGATGAGTGTGCTGAATGCCCTCAGTGGTCCTTTGAGAGAGAGGTGAGTTTCTTTGGGTTTTGGACATCCATCTGGATGGGAGGAATTTCCCCACCTTCCTCCTGTTAGAAACCTTTGTCTCTCTGTTGATCAAAGAAGCAGCTGAGCTGTCTAGGAAGATAAGTCCTATCAATGGGGTCTGGAAGCGCACTCTCTCTGGTCTGTAGGCAGAAGTTTGCCTTTGTTTCTCCCTGCTGAGTATCTTCTGTGTTTCATTTCTCGGTGAGCATCTGGTCTGTCTTCACCATAACTCCTGCCTTGTCCAGGAGCTTGTCCAAATAGTGGTACTCACCTGCACTCTGAAAATCAGACCTCTTAAAGGTACTTCAGAAATGTACTGGAAGTGATAAAATTGGATTTATTTTGTTAATGATTCTGTTATCTTCAAGCTGGAGAGACTGACAGTATGCTGTCTCCTCTCCAGTAGGTTCTTCTCAAAGAAGATGTGAAAGCTCACATTTGAAACACTTTGATACCATCTCGGGCAGGTTTTGTTGTCATGCATCTTTCAAGCCCTGGCCTCTTCTGAGTATTTGAGAACAAGTATCTTGTCATGTGCAAGTTGCCTCTTTCCTTTTGGTTTGCGCTTTCTCGTTACTTCTGTGAGAACCCCCATTCCTGTCCACCACGCCGTGAATGAGAAATGCAGAGAAGGTGCTTGAGAAGTGCCACACTTGGCAAAGCGTGGGACTGGCTTTCAGCTCATTTCCCCTGATTGTACTAAGATCTATGAGTAACCGCAATCAGCTGAAATAGCTCATTTTTCTTAATCACTGAAAATTAATATCCTGTCTCATCCTGCAAGCCTCTGATCTGTCTTTCTGACATGTAGGTGGTATTGTTGTCCCCTGCCAATAAGTTGAATGAATTTGACGTCCTGTGCACTGTAGTATATCTTGTTGTTGGAAATGGAAGTCCCTCTCGAGAGGAAAATAATGGGGAAGGGAAGGAGATTGTTATTTTAATCTTCAGTTGCTTTATCTTAAGAAATATGTGTTGATATTTTGGCAATTCAGAAGCGTAAATAAAATGCTGTTTTTAAGTTATTTATAACTTACATCTCTTCCCCATGAACGGTGGATTAATAAAGTCTGTCTAACTCTTTACCTTGGGGGCTCTTTAAGTCTTCAAATTAGCTACTAACTGTCTGATAAAAGATTGCAATGTTTAATATTATTACTTTGATTTATGATTTACTAATCTGCTTCTCTCTTTTTCAGATGAACATATCGCCAATAGCTCTTGCTCGTATTTATGAAGAGGACTTTAAACAAGATATGGCTGCCTTAAAGGTACAGATCCTTGAGCTTCTAAATTTAAGAGTATTTTAAAACCATTAGTTTGGGACGGAATCTGATTTTGACAGTTTGATCTGAAAAGATAAATTGATTGCCTGTGTGACAGTGTTGCTGGAAACTGAGTACTGATTTACTTTTTCATTATTCTGGAAAGATATTGCACACCTTTTGAGTAAGGTAATGGGAGGAGAAGCAAATTCTAGATTTGGAATGAACAAGCTGAATATCTTTAAGGACACAGAATTTTTTGCTCCATACAATAGAGACTTGGTTCACGGGTAGTACGTATTTACTATTATGCAGAAATAGTCTGATCTAAAGCATATGAAACATCAGATACTCTTTCATTGACTTCAGGTGGCTTTACCTCTTGTCCAGAACACTTGTCAGAAGCAGGGAGCAGGGCACTGGGAAAAATGAATTGGTTTTATTTTGCTACCCCTCTTTTTTTTTTTTTTTTTTTCTTTTTTTGTTAATATGATCTCAAATGCTGCTTGTGGCCTTTTTATGATACTTGAAACATCTTTTTTGAAAGATAAAATTGTGGAGAATGTTTCTTAAAATAAGTTTCTTAGAGTGAAGGTACTTGTTCAGCAGCGTGTTTCATACAGGCTAATGACGTTACTCTTCCTTTGTTTAAGGTCCTTCCTCCTACAGTGTATATGAGAGTGACTGACAATATTCCTCAGATAATTTCCTTTATAAAAACAATAATTGCTAGTGGACAAGCTTATGCAACCTCGCAAGGTAAGACTTACTGCAAGGCAGCTCCTTGTTCAGCACACGCGCAGGAATGTAGCACACTTAGTAATCCTGTTTTGGGATCAGATGAGATACCCTGTGCCAGGCTTCCCTTCTGTTCATTAACAGACAGGGTGTGAGCAACTTGTTTGTGATGACATGAGTGGGCAGACCAGCTATTACTCAGTTTTGAAGATAAATGTAGCTCATTGCTTAATATAATTGTTTACTGTAATGAACTGCTATCTAAGCTCCTGTGGGGAAATCCTGGCCTGGCTTCAAAGGAGAGCTGGGGGAACCTCTTAGCTCTAAACAGGAGGTGCTGTGAAAGACGTGCCTGCAAAGCACAACGTGTGGATCTTTTTTGGCAGAGCTGGTGGTTGTGGAAGGATTCAAGTGCATTATAACTGGAGTAGCAGTAGGCTACATTTCAGTCGGAGACAGGATTGCTGACTGTGCATGGGCAGGAAAGAACTTGGGGAGATGTCCAGAATACAAAGTTAACCTGTATGTAGAATGAGCACGTGCGGTGAGGTTACTGAAAAGCTGGTGATGTGGAAACGTGCTACTACTTTCCTCGTATTTCTGAATTTATAAATCAGAATTTCAAATGGGGAGTTGAAGGGTGTTTTGTTTTGATTTCAGGGAAATGTTACCTCTTCATCATGAATGTGCCTCATCTTTCCTGTAAAACTAAATGTTTCTTTTCTATTAGGCAATGTTTATTTTGATGTTAAGTCTTGGGGAAAAAGATATGGAGTGTTAACTACTATTCATCCTGCTGCTCAAGATGAAGCAGGTACGTTCATGGCAGCAACTTGTTTGTATTAATGTATTGTCTGAACTTGTGATGTATCTGTGCATAAACCTTCATTCAACAGTCTGAAACAGTTTTTTAACCTGTCGTGTATAACCAGCTTTTTGGTTAATGAAGACCTCTCTTTTTTAAAAAAAATATTTATTGAGGCACTCACTGTTGTCAGTGGAAGAGGAAACTTGATGGTTTCTTTTCACACTTGGTTCCCTTTATACCTTTGTTCCAGTACCCCAGAGCAATTAAGATTATTAGTTTTATTTAAATATTTTGAGTGGTACGTACAAACTTCATAGTAAAGTGGTGGTTTCAGCCAATGCAGTAGCCAGCAGTGAGACAGTCAAGGGTAAACGCAGGGAAACATCCCCTACCATGTTATTGCTTGGGCAGTTGCAACCTTCTGGTGCATGTTAGATGAACTTAGTTCTTTTGTTACTTACCACTGGACTACTTCTAAGCAGCCTGTTTGAATGAGGGTGAGCAGCTCTTGGTAGGCTGTGCTAGAGCGTTCCTATACCCTTGACTGGGTTTTTTTTTCCTGCGGTTGTCCAGCTGCTGAGCAGGATTGCTGAGCCTCCGTAAGTTGGGTCTGATCAGGTCTCTGTGTTGGAGAACCTGATGCAGGTTTCCCACATCCTTTGCATGCTGAAATTCAATATTTCTTCATTGGGAAAAAAAAAAATCTGTTTGCAATTACTGAAAATGCCTGGCAGGCTGGTGCTCAGGTGAATTGCTGCCAGAAGCTTCTCACAGCTCTGCTCTGGAGTTGTTTCAGCATTACAGATCGCAGAGGGACTGCGTTTTGTCAACAGTAATTTAGAGGCAGTTACTGACTGCAAAGGCAGCCCGCAGCCTCCTGGGCTGCCTTAGGAAGAGCGCTGCCAGCAGGTCGAGGGAGGTGATCCCTCCTCTCTGCTCAGCATGAGGTGAGAATGTGCCTAGGGTGCTGGGTCTAGTGCTGGGCTCCCCAGTACAAGAGAGACGTGGACATACTGGAGCAAACCCAACAAAGGGCCACAAATGTGATTGAAGTGCTGGAGCATCTTTCATGTGAAGAAAGGCTGAGGGAGCTGGGGTTGTTCAGCCTGGAGAAGAGAAGGCTCGGGGGCATCTTACCTGTGTGTACTAATACCTGATGGGAGGAGTAAAAAAGATGGAGCCAGGGTCTTCTCAGTGGTGCTTGGTGACAGGAAAAGAGGCAATGGGCACAACCTGAAACATGGAAAATGCCCTTTAAAGCCAAGGAAAATGTTTTTTTACTCTGAGGATGGTTAACACAAGAACGTGTTGCCTGGAGAGGCTGATCAGTCTCTGCCCTTGGAGATACTCAAAACCTGGCTGGACACTGTCCTGGCCAGCCTGCTGGACAGGGTTGGACTACACGATCTCCAGAGGTGCCTTCCAGCCTCAACTGTGACTGATTACGTGCTTTTCCCTGATTCCCCTCAAGTCACTCGCAACAAAATTTACTGTTATTTCTAAAGATTTTGACTGGTTTGTTTATAACCAAGAAGGCAAAGAGTGCTTTTTTTTTTGTAGCGGTATACTTAAAAAAAGGCAAAAAGGGGGATGAAGTCAATAGATACTGGTCAGCCAGAGCTTGGCTAACTAGCAAAAGAGCCAAGATGAAGATTCAGTAGATATAACTAGGGCTATATTTCTGTCCCTTTATTGCTTATCAATTTTGAATGACGAAGCAGGTGTAATGGACCTTTGTGATGTGCTTCTCTTAATATTGCATGACATTCTGAATAAAAACTTGACTCTATATAATATCAATAAAGTACAAGTGGAATGGCTTATGAAAAGTGACTAACAGATCTCAAAAAATAGCTGTGAATCATTAAAATGTGTTGATACTGGAAAGCTCCATAGATTGGCTCAGACCTGGTGATACACCATGGTTTTATTAGCAATCTGAAATAAGCAGAGAAAAGAAGTAAACCTAGCGTCAGCTGCTGATAGAACAGATGAGCGATGTTAAATAAGAGAACTTAAACCAGTGCAAGTTGCTTGCCAAGCTGGATCCCTTCAGGCCAAATAGATTCATTGTTCTGCATCAGTGAAATGCGAGGTCATGTATTTGTCAGCAAAAAAAAATACAGAGATACAGAGCCCAGAGCCCTGTTCTGTAGCTCCTGCCAGGGAGCGATGTGTGTCTGACCGGGTTTTAGGAGCCAGCAGAGATGAACCATCCTCTCTGCCATACTGTGGCAAAAAGGACGATATCCTTGACTGTGCGGTGAAGGAAGCAACAAATATAGGTGGGGAGAAGACCTTTGCAGAGAAGCCATCGGTACAAATGGTAACTGAAGTTTGCTACTATCCGAGAATAGTTTTGATTCTCACCTCCATGCTCTTCTTAGCTCCACAGAATCTGAACCAGAAACTGTTTGTGTCCCAGAGAAGGAATTACGGTGTTTTGATGTTGGGTGGGGGCTTTTTTTGGTGTGTGTTTTGGTGTGCAGTCTGTTTGTTCTTGGCAGACTGGCTGATAAGTAACTAAATGAATGACGTAAAACCAGAGAAGGCCAAAACCACTAAAAAGATAGGACGTATTAACCTTTTAGCCTGCAGAAACATAATTCAACATATTATTATTTTTTTTTTCAAATGGTTGACTGATAAACTGGAAGCCCTGTATAAGAGGGAAGGAAGGAAAATTGCAGGAAAATAAGTTGAGCAAAAGAGATTAAAATCTGAGTACTTCGTTAAACGCACATTCCCACTTGCTTTCATTTGCTCTTTTTTTTTTTTCTTTGAGACACATCCCATTAACAAATCACTTTTTCTTGGCAGTTGGTACTGATAAACGACACAGTAAAGATTTTGCCCTGTGGAAGGCTGCCAAACCTCAAGAGTTATCTTGGACTTCTCCCTGGGGAAAAGGAAGACCTGGATGGCACATTGAGTGTTCCACAATATCAAGGTCAGATTTCTTGGATTTTAAATCTAGTGCTGATTTTTGTTTTCAGTGAGAGTACAGTGGTAGCAGCAGTATTCAAAGTGTTTTTTTTCCGATTGGTAGAAAGCACCAGTTTTAATGTGAATACTTTGTGCAATTTGGGATGTCATGTGTGGCCCAAATAAGCTCTGCTCCACCTTGGTGGCATGGCTGTCTTGCTATGTTTTGGCACCTTCTCTTAAGAAAGACTTGAGTATTCAAAATATGCTGTGCAGGATCACACAGGTGATTAGCAAAGCTTTCAACCTGAGCTAAATAGCCAAAGTTTTAGAGAAAGTTATGGTACCTCTTTCCTTTGCCTCCCCTTCACTTCTTGCAGTCTTCATCGGACCTAGTTCAGCATATGGTGCTGTGTCAGGAGGACAGGGTATGGGCATTCATCCCAGCTCCAGTGGGCATTTGAGATCTTGCTGGCTTTATCTTAACAGCAGTTATGGTGTTCATGCTGCTTATCTAAGCATTATTCAGCATTTTTTGAAAGTCAGACACAGTATTAAATACCCTGATTTCTCTGGGACAATATTTTCTATGGGCATGATGTGAATTGTGCATAGTAGCCTTTTGCTTGTAGTTGGTTTAAATTAATCTGCTTTGAGTTTTATTTTCTCCACAGGATGGTAGTACTTTGTCCTGCACTGTATTAACTTGTGACTATTAATTTTTATTTAAGAAAACCCAAGACTTTAATTCTTCTCTCCTGGAAGACTGATAGTGGTACTTAGGTTTGCGTTAGTCTCAGGTCTTTTTCTGGAAGTTAATAACAAATGCTTTAGATCTGACCCTGTTTAACTTAAGTTTTCAAGCCAAGCTGGGAGTAGATTGAACAGGTGTTTTAGGTTTCTCTCTCATATCCTTTGCTGATGCATCTGGGGTATTAGTCATTACTACCTGATTGTGAAAATCGTTTCTAAGTGTGATTATCTGTCTGTAAATAGTTTGAGCACTGTGAAACAGTGCTTAAAGCAACTGAAGTGCACAAAAACATTCTGTATTTGAAGTGTAACCTGTGACAGAAGTGGACAGGTAAGAAATGCCAATTACAAAATGCCCTGCCTGCTAGTGAGGTGCTGTTTATAGTCTGCATTTCTTTCTGTAAAAACTTATTTTACTGTTGCTGGATGAAGCTCCTGCTGTGTAAATAAGAGTTGAGCCATGCAGAGCATATGTGTAGTAATCTCAGACTGTGAAAAATGGAGAGCTTATTTTGGCGAGTTACCTGACACGTTTTGCTGTCCCACTCAGCTGTCCACGGCCAGTTTTAAGCAATGCCTACTTGGCTGTTTTGCCAAAGGCCTCAAAGCACGTTAAGTAAGCAAGGTGAACTCATTTTGAAAAGTCTCTGAAGTGTTCCTGGGGAAGGTGAACGAGAAGGGTGTTGGTCTCTAATACAGCCCCAGAGGAGGGAACCACCTGCTGTGACTTAGGTCTGATCTCCTCCCTGGAGTTTCCCTTGCGGTGGGCTGGGCTGCTCCTCCTGCCCCTCAGTCATCTGCAGATCCATCTCTCCCCAGCTCGTAATGGTTTTGTTGGAGGGAATGGCAAGTGGCCTATGCTCCTCTCTAGATGGCACAAGGAAAGGCATGAGCCCATGAAGATGGGTGCTAAAACTGGGTTTGGAGCATACAAGAAGGGACATGTGCTTGGGAAATGGCAACAGCTGGTCTTTCTTCCCACCTCTTCTCTTTTTCTTCCTGTGCCAAGGTATTAACAAGGTGTTTTGTCCCAAAGAGGGACACAAGTATTGATATCTAGCCAGCTACCAGGAGCAACTCGTTAAGGTGACATATGGAAAGACTGTGTGTGCCTGTGTGTACACACACATGCACGCCTGCATGGGCCTTGCCTTTTGTTTTCTACTCGTGTAGACTTTGCATCTTCCCCAGCTTGAGTGTCCCTGACTTCTGGGCAGTTAGCGTTGATTTACCTCCCTGTGAGTAGGTAAGTGTTGTCTTTGTGTAACAGGTGGACAAAATGAAGTTATTAACTCGCCCGGCAGGGACTTGCTGGAATTGTGGACAGTATAGCAGCCTTGCCTCCTGGTCTTTAACCAGAGATGTCTACATCTGTCCAGTTGCCATATGAGGACCTTGCTACCAGCCACCAGTATTTGCAGAGAGGTCTGTGCTGTGCAGGGTTGTGGGTGACCCATGCAGGTGCAGTCATGCTGTTGGGGTGAGGGAAATGGCCTTCGGAGATCAGAGGCACTGACACTTTCTCTTGACATTATAACAATATCGAACTAAGCATTTTCTATCATGACTGCTTGCAGTATTGTCTGAGTTCTTACAGTAAAAGTACAAGATAAAGAATGGTGATACCCAATTTACAGAAATGTTCGTCACTTTGAAGTTGTTAGGTTTGCAGGTGAAGACAGCTGGCTGATGCTGAAACTTAGCAGAACAAGGAAAGGAGATGTCTTGCTTGCCCTTCTTTAAGTTAGAAAAATACTTGCTCCTACTAAGATTTAATTGTGGGCGGATATGTGTCCTGTCATACAAGTTCTGCTGCAGTTTCGATATCCAAGATCTATATAAAGTCTTGTTCTAAAACTGCAATCATTAAATCGTACACTTAATTTTATGGTGTTTCATCTTATTCTTTTCTGCATTTCTTTTACAAAAAGCTTTTGTAGTCTTCTACTTACTGATCAGGAAAATATTGTTACAGTGCAGTGTTTGGAAAGCAGCTGGACATCCATACTGGTGGAATAGATCTTGCATTTCCTCATCACGAAAATGAAATCGCACAGTGCGAGGCCTATCATCAGTGTGAGCAATGGGGGAATTACTTTTTGCATTCTGGTAAGTAAAGTATTAATCACCTCAGAGGTCTGTACAAATATAAGGATGGTGGGATTTTTTTAGGTTTGGCATTTGTATGGTATGAAAACAGATGCTCTACTACAGTGACCAAGTTCCTGTCCTCACTAGGTGAAGAAACATAAATGAGAGTGAATCTTGAAACTGTAGTAGTTACAGTGAAGTATTCCTGAATTTCATCTGGGGCAACCTCCAAATAATAACAGTATATGCATTGCCCATGTACAGTGTTTACTTGTAATTAAAAATGTGGAAAGAAGAATTTTTCCTGTAGAATCTCATTCCCTTGATTTGCGTTTCCTTGAAATTTGAGGATGCTCTTCATGATAGACTTTTCTTTTTAAAATGTATTTTGGCTGTAACAGTCTGGCAGGAAGAGGATGAAAATTGTTGATCTTTTCTGTATGTGTTCATGTAGTCCTTCTAAAACCAGAAATTCCTGCTGTCAGAACCAGAACTGGCAGTATCTGAGGGCAGGGTGTGGAGGTGGCAGGTGGGCAAGTAGCTGATTGTAATGTGATTGTAATGTTTGAAAATAATTTGGAATAGAAAAAAAGTCTCCCAGTGTCTCTCAGCACCAGTTGCTTGTGGGCCTAAAAAAAAAAAAGGTTTTCAGAATCAAATAGCCTGTAAGTACCATGAAAGGCTTTTAATCATCATAACAAAAGACTACTGGAAAATAAGAATGGAAGAATGGTAAGATACATGAACCGACGAACAACAAAGCTTACGAAGTGGTGATCCTGCAGGGAAATGTCTGAACTGGGATGTTCTATGTGGTTTGAAATGTGGAGGGAAGCCTTGCAGGCAGATGCTCTGCTGCAGCAAACAGCCACTGGACTTTCCATGTGCTCAGTTCACATTCCTGTGACTCCTTAAATTCTCCTGGGAAGCCTTTTTTTTAATCCACCAGTAGCATTATGCCTAGTGATGGGTATGAGAAGCAAGGTTCATGCTGAAGACCAAGTCAGTCAGATGCTTTGGTCTGCTCTGGTCAGGCTTGATCAATGAGGTTGCTGGTGGGTGGAGACAAGGAGGTCCGTGATATCTGTGGACCACATAAAGACCAAGTCACTCACCCCTGGGCTCTGTGGAAAACTGGGGACAACTGGGTCTTGTCATTGTTGTCCCTTAACTCTATCTTGTGCTCTGACCCACTTCAGTGTCTCTCTGCTTTCCTATGGAGTGTGAGTGACTTGGTGTTGCTGTAGCCTGTAGATGTCCCAGGCATTGTCTCTTCCTCCAGAAGTGACCTCACTAGCTACGCCTGAACTGTACCAAAGTGTCTTTTACTCGCTTGGTCTTCAGCATATGGTTCTGCCTGGCATGATGTAGGACTGCTCCTTGCTGCCTTTGCAAAGTGGCGCTTCAGTGAAGTTTGCATTGTACAGGACTTTCAACCACATCGTTGTCTGGTGGTACTAATGCTGTTCCCATTGATGGAAATCTCGAAATTGGTTGTTCCTGTTGCAGTCATGGTGGTTCTGGATGGTCTCCAAAGAACTGAGGGCAGGTTCAAATCTGCAGTCTCTCTTCTTGCTGCACATTACTTTGTGCAAGATGTCTTGGTGAACTCTTTGAGCTACTTCCCTGAGTAAGAGATGCAGAGCTGAACCTGTGCTATGCCCTGGGAATTACTTGGGCTTTTTTATATGTGTTTGTACTGTGTGGGATGACTATTGAATTTTAGTTTCAGTTAACAGTGTAGAGCCTGTTATAAATCAAGAGCAATTGTCCAGAGGCTGGTGCTTACTTCAGGATGTTTTTTGCTCCTGAAGTGCTGGGGAATTCTCTGTGTCTCCACTGCCAGGTAGAGCCTTCTGTTGAAAAGCAGTGAATCTGACTTTTCAAGCTTGGAATTCAAACTGTAGGGGAAATTTTCTTTGAAACTAACTAAATTACGGAGGAGTCATTTTTTCTTAAAAGGAAAAATAATAAGAACTTAATTCCAAGGGCAGTTTGTACAGTGAAGTTCTCTGGGAGCTGACAGATCACATTCATTAAGTCAAAAAAATTTGCTGGAGGAAGATAGTGTGAATTATTTAGGGCAAATGAATTGGCTTCAGGAACAATTTATTCTGGTAACAGACTTCAGAATTTTAGCAGCCTCGGAATTGGAGGAGCAATCCCCATTAGAGAACGAAAATCCCTGCACTGGGGATAAATCTTCTTATAAGGACTTTATTTTTAGACTACTTGTACTCTGGGAAGAGTGCCAAGCCAAAGTTATGAAAATCCTTGTATTTTGTGATTCTTTAATGAAATCATTCTAAGTGCTGAAACTCTTGAAGAGGAACATTATTTCAAATTCAGATGTTACCTGTAGCTTATTAGAAAAACACAATCAAACTATTTTAAGCTTAGCTGCCTGAAGTTAAGTTGACATTTAGACATTTTTGCAAAAGAAGAAAATATTAATCGTACCTGGGCTAATCCCCTTCTCCCAGGAGAAGTTTGTCTGTGGGTTTTACTTGAGTTGCAAGAGCTGTAGGTGTCCAGTGCTTCTGACAGCCTGAATGTTCTTATTGAGGGCCCTGAGTTCAACCACACAGTGGTGAAAATGGCCTCACCTGCTGACAGTCAGGACAAATACAATGGAAATGAGATTTTGGGTTGATTGTAGATTTCTGCTGTAGCTGGTTCCGTATTCATAGATCTTTTGCTTCTTTCCTACTCTCCATAGAGTGTGTTGTTCAAACCTAAATTTCCAGATTGTCGGTGTGGGACCAGAGGTAGCCTTCATGTGGGGAGTCCCTGGTGCTTTGAATTGTTGTCAGAAATAGCTAAGAAGTGAGGCTTTTCATGCTCATTTACCAGACCTGAGTGTTGCTTTTGTATCTAGACAAGCATAGTGAGAGTTTTATCGGCTTGTGGAAGAGAATGGGTTCCAGGCAAGGCTGCAAGAGCAGCGCTGTGTGGAGAGAAGCACAGTATTCAGACAGGTTCTTGGGCTGCTGAGCAGAAATGCCACCTCTGCCACCACCTGTAAAAGCAGAAGCACAGTTCTGTGCTGTCCTTGCAGAGCACTCTGAGGGATTGGTGATGCTGGACTGCCCAATCTGAAAGACTATGGAGCACTGCTGTGGTATTACAGAATAAGAAAAGTTCATGCTTAAAAGTCTGCCTCTGAGTACGAGTAAGTGCTGGATTCTGCAGATCACAACATGCCTGAAAATTGCGTGCTAGTTGTGGGTGATCAGTTACTTACAAGATTACGCTGTTACTAGGAGAATTGAATTAAGGCTTTTAACACCATTTCTGAAGTGGTGCTGGGAGGTCTTTCATTGGCTGTGTGTTCAGCATCTCCCTGCTGCTGTGAATAATTGATGTTTTCCATCAGCGTTGGTGCTGTGGCTGGCATGGATGGGGCCCAGGAACACACAGCCTGAGGTTGCCCATCTCCTGATTTGCTTCTGAGCCGTGTGGACTCTCCTAAATGTGATGGAGATGGCTACTGCCTTTTTCCTGGACCACAGCCATGCAAACCAACAGTCCACATGGCTATTAAAAGATCTAGCAATGCTCAGAGATTGTGTTTTAAAATTGATGCCTAATTCAAATTAGGCATCATAGCTACATCTATCCCTCCCAATTCTTCTCCGTCTCCCAAAGTCTGGAGTGTGCAGAAAAGTTATTTTACATGTAAGCTGTTTTGAACCAGCACAATTAACTTTTGGATTGAAAAATACCCCAACAGTGTAACAGCAGCCCGCAAGTACTGAGTACAGAAAATTGTTTGAGTTTCAAGTATATTGTAATGTAAGATCACTGGAAGGTCTTTTAAAGGTCTTTAAATATTTCTAATACATCAAGAGTAACAGATAAGGTATTTTTCTGTGAAGACTGAGAAGTATTTGCTTGCTTATTTTTATGAGTTCATTACGAATTCTGAGCAGGGAGATGTTTTGTTTCTTCCTTATTAATGTCTCTGCTCACGGTGGTGGTGTTTCTTTTTCTTAAAACCCAAACCAAAACAAAAACAGCAAACAAAACAAAAATGCACACATTTTATTTTCCTATGTTTAAAAATTCACCCAGCAGAAGTTGACAATGGAGAGACATGCGGGACTGTAGGTAAAGCTGTATATGTTAGGTGTTGCATTGAAATGGTTGGCACATACCCATCACAGCGTATGCTGCCTCCAGTGTTTCCAGTGCCTCAGTGCAGTCTTTCTCATTCACTCCCCATTTAAAAGCATGCTTATTTATCCTGATTATTTTTTTCTGTTGTTCTAGGGCACTTGCATGTTAAAGGAAGTCAAGAAAAAATGTCCAAGTCATTGAAAAACTACGTAACAATTAAGGTAATTTCTTTCTGTGAATTGAAGCAATGTGTGTTTGTACTACATGAATATTAATCACAGCCCTCTTCTGAGAAAACACTGGAGTGTGTGCTTATGCTACAGCAAAAGACCCAAAGTGGAGAGTTTCTCTAGCGCATTATTGTGGGTCTGAATGTAGGAAGCCTGCTTGATCTCAGGGTTTGCTTATAATGTTGATTTTGCTGAGCTGAGAACATTTGTAGGAGCAGCATTTGTGCCCAGTAGCAGACTTTCTGCATCATAGGTTTATGGTTGGACTCAACAGTCTCAAGAGTCTTTTCCAACCAGTGATTCTGCTCTATAGCAGTGGGTTCACATCTGTCTACTCTCAACAGTGCATATGCTTCTGGGACTTAGAAAAAAGCAGACGTTTTTCCTTGTTGTGCTTTGGGTGAAATGGGACATAGTGTCAGCGTTTTGTCAGGAAGCTATTATGTCCTGCAGCCACACTGTGCCAGCGGCCCCTTGTGTTCTCCTTTATTTTTATACAGCCACCTTGCTGATGCACAGGGAGTTTTGTCTTTTGGTACCCAGAAGCCACATGAATATGTCTTATTTTGCCGTGTCCCAGAGTTTTTGGTGTTATCCCAAGCAGGGTTTCTCTGCCAGGCACGTGCAATACAGCTGTGCCTGGCGCTAGGGCGGCTGCCCTGACGGCTGACAGCTATCGCCAGAAGTGGGTAATTTCCTGCCTTTAGACAAAGCTTGAGAGGCTGTTTCAGCACATATGTTCCCCTTTGCCCTCTCAGAAGACTTAATTAAAATCCCTTTAAAAAGGAGTTCAATATGAGCTGCTTTAGTCTTAATTCTCCTGATGGTGTCTGGCTAGAATTAAGCCCTGTCTCCCCCAGGAAAATTACCTATCGCTCACAATTTTTTCACAGAAATTTCCCAAGTCTCAGCAGATGTTGTGGACAGGGTGGAGAAATGACCACAAATGCCATGCAGTTAAAAATAATGTGTAGAAATGTTCCCCTCCATGTCTGCCATGGGACTTGTTTGTGTTGAGAAAACAAAAACTTCAGGGCCATCTCTCTTCCCTTGCGGGTCTTCACTTTTAAATTCTGCCCTTAGACAGACGTTAAGCCCTACGTGGAAGTTTCTATGCGTGTTCCAGAAGAGAGGGGCCTGTCTCTGGGACAAGGCCTGCGGCCTTCCCTTGCTCCCACTGGCCACCATCTGCATTCCAGGCCGTCACCTGGGTATGGCTGCCCTGCAACCTCTCTGTCAACCTGCCCTGTTTTCCCTGCCCCGTGTCCACTTCTCCTATATATTTTTTTCTAAATAGCTATTAGTTCTTATCCCCAAAATTAAGTGTGTTGCAATAACTCATGGCTGAGCAAACAGCTTTCAAAGAGCTACGATAGTTTCTCCATGCTCCATTTTTAACTAAAGGCAGAATTATTTCTTCCGGTTCAGATAGTCCTTTCCCAAATCCGAATGTATTTCTGTACTTTACTCATATTCTTCTTGCTTTGTTATTAGCATAAATCTTTTGGGCAGATTCAGTACACTCAGTTATATAGAGTTTATTTAAAACCAACCAAATGACACTTACCAAAACAGCCAGTTATAACTGTCTTTTCTTGATTTAGCCTGCCCTGATTGCCTCAATTATTTCTATTTTCACTTGAGAGGTAACACATTGCTGACACTTTCCTAACTTCACTGTTCCGGCTGGTTTAGTCTGGTAGCAGAAGCTAAAGTTTGAAATGTGCATCTTTAAGCAAATGACACTTCTCATATTTTCTTACTTGCATTAACTTCTTATGATTCCCTGTTTCAGTGACACTTCACTGTTACAAACTTACCATCACCAATTTGCAGGCAGGAATGCAGTGTTCATAATCAGTCTGCGACGGTGTCCAGCATTGATGAAAGCAGATTTAGAAGTGGTTGAACGTTTTATCAGTGTGCTTCCCAAGCACCTCAATAGTTCTTTATAGTAGTAGTGTAAATTATGCTAGTAGTAATAATTTACTATTTACTGCAGTAAATTATTTATTAAGCTAGATAAATAATAGGGTAAAATTAATGAGTTTTCATAGTTAATACAGATAAATTGTAGCAATATTTTAAAAATATATATTTTTGTTATATTTGTTCAGTCCCTGTTTTCCTTCATGTTCTCATCCTGCAGAAAAGGAACGCTTATTTTCTTTTTCAAGAAGTCTTTCTTTTTTCGTAAAGTTTGCAAAACTCAGGAGCTGACCTGTATCCTGGTCTTAGACTGATCATTTCAGCTTGTTTGGTTTGTGTGGGTTCTTTTGGTTTGTTTTTTGTTTGTTTTTCGTTTTTTTTACAGTGTATGTTTGATCATAATTACAAAGTACTATTCACCATCTTATATTTGACCATTGTGTGTATATTTATATCTTGTATATATGTATGCACATCTATCTTATATGGAATTAGATTTTATTTAGTTTATACTTTAAACCAGTGTTATAGTTTAAAGCTTTTATGCCTTTCTTAAACTACAAAGGCAGGTTATTTGTCATGTTATCTTGTCTGAAATATGCTGTGAAGCCAGTTTGAGGGGGTGGAACGCCTCCTGAAGAACTTGTTTGATATAATGCTAAAGCTGTCTTTTCCTGGGTGGAGTCTAGGATTTCCTGAAGAAATTTTCATCGGATCAATTCAGGATGTTTTGTTTGCGCAGCAGATACAGCTCAGGTGAGGAAAAACAAAACAAAACACCTTATTTTTTTGAGATATTCTTGGCTTTCCTTTGCACCTCCCCGGCTGGCGATGCAGGGGTGTGGTGGTGGAGCGGAGTCTCCCCGCAGTGCCTGGAGGTCCCCTCTGGCCCGTGGAAGGGCTGGTGGTGCTCTGTAGGGCTGCTCTTTGGCTCTCCTTCAGAAAATTTTGCATCTTTACCAGGGACAGTGCTTAACCGTTCGTCAGAATACCTTTCTGAGCCACAGTTAATTGCGACTCTCAATTAATTGCACTTCCAATTAATGAATTACCTCCATCTCTGATTGGCATGTGTTGCAGCCTCTTGCATTTCAGTCACAATCAGCTGTTTTTGGAGATGTATCTAGGTAGAGCTTTGCCTTATATTCCCGTAGGGTATAACAAGGGCTTGCTAATAACTTTTTATCTCCCTGCTGCGTTATCATTTGTTGTCCTGTGGAGTTAGTGAGTGTTGAAGCAGTTCTGTGGTGCAGCGCAGCTCGCTCGCACCTGCGCATGATAACCTAATGATAATCTTAGCCTGGCAAACACTGCTGGTGGGGAGAGGTGTGGGAGATGTTGTCAGCTTCCCTGTCTATGCTGTGGTGTTTCCAGCAGGCAGGTGCTACTTTGAACTGGAGGAGGTTTTCGTATGAATCGTGTTTTTACCAGTTTTACCAACAGCAGACAGTAGTTCCCCAGCCACTGCTGTGTCAGCTGGCTTGTTGTCTGCCATGGCATGGAAAGGGGATGGCGGAGCACAGGGAAATATTGCTGTGTTGTTTCAGTGGGCCTATGTCTGCCTCAGATAAAGCACCTCTAGCAGTGTAATTGCGGGAGCTGACGTGGCTGTGGCTTTGCTACTGTCCATCGACATGCAGTGCGCTACAAGCCTTGACAGACATGCAGTCATTGGACCAAGAAGTCTCGAGCCACCTGTCTGATCTTCTTAGTGGAGCCTCTCTCTCTCAAGGCAGCTGAGGGCACTGGGAATGCCATGTATTCCTTAAGCATTTTGAAGCAAGGGAATAGTAGACTGCTGGTTATTAACTGCCGAACTCCGCCATGGTTGGAAGGGAAGAGCGGATCCAGGTGGGAGGTTTGCTGCAGAGCAAGCCCCTGTTGGGAGCAGGAGAGGGGGCAGGTGGTGGGGAGCGCTGCCACTGCGGGGCAGTGACACGCTGGGCTGTTTTGGGGTGATGCTGCAGGGCAGTGGCATGCTGGGCTGCTTCCTCTGGGTCTCTGTCAGGAGGTGAAATACGTTGTGCACACATAATTGGCACCCCAGCTGCAGCTGGTGGCACTGGGGAGTCCTGAACAAACATGGATTTAAAACAAAAGAATTAAAAAAGCTAACACCTACAACAGTAGCCTATATATGTTTGTTCTGTAAACAAAAGTGGAATAGCTGGCAATTTCTAAGCTTGTCTTGGGGCAAGGAATGGCCCTGGAGCCCTGCAGCGGAAGGCTGCCTGCAAGCCTTCTCCTCCGCATGTCAGCCAACTGCATTTGAACACCTGCAAGACAGACATGACCCTCTCTTTTTTGCCTGACTTCTAGGTTAAACACCCTCCTGTGATAAAAACAGAGGGCTACCTATGCAAATGTAGGTGGCTTTGATGAAAGGTTGGAGTGGTGTTATGCCAGAGTATAGTAGTGCCAGTAAACCAGTCAGCAGATAAGGGTTGCTGGAAGGTCTGCTACGCTTGCCACCTCCAACCTATGTGGTAGGGCGCAGTTATCTGCTGTCAGGTGAAGAACCAGGGTCCCTCTCTGCTGAGCCAGGTATTTACTATGCAACCTGTCAGTTTGGGTCCCTGCTGTCAATTCACTTTGCTCTAAAGGTAAGTTTACTGCACTCCTCCTCATCTTGCTGTCTGCTTCCTAAGTATCTTTATTAGAAGTGAAATCCCAAGCACATTCTGTTTGGTCCTAAAAAGGTTTTCATAGCCTAAACCAGTTGGCCATGTTTCCTTCCATCCCTGCCTGTGCAGAAGAGCCTTTTTATTCTTGCTGAAATCCAGGTTTGGGAGGTCGGGTGATGTTACTGTGCCCCTTGTATCAAGGCCATAGAAGGTCTTTGTAGGCATGTGGATGAGGGCAGCTCCTGACAGCTGGGATTGACTCATGCTTGGTGCTGTGGTTTACACAGATGTTGGGCTTGAAATGGGCCTTTTTTTGTGGTCTGGGGCTGCCCCCTGCATGTGTGTGTGCTGACGAGCACCTGGGGACAAACATGACTCCAAACTGTGGCAGCCATGGAGGGATAAGGGCTGGAGGGGTGTGTGTAGGATGTGCATGTGCTTTTTGTGAGCAGGGGCACCCATCCCATGGCAGTCACTGTCACAGGGATGGTAAAGCTGGGTGCCTTGCCTGTGGGGAAGAGGAGAAAACACAGAAGGAAGAGGCTTTGATGCAGGACATCACCCTTCCCCAGCGTGTCTCTGCAGGGGATCCTCTACTCCATCTCCTTCACCCTCTCTGCCTGCTCATGCCTGGGGTTAAGCTGAGCTCTAGTGTCATTGGTGGTGATCTAGACCTGCTGCATGGGCTGGTGCCTCTGGCTGTTCCTTCATGGCCTGAATCATCACCCTTCATCCTACCTGGGTCTGTTGGGAAAAGGTCTTTCCTAGGTGGCACAGGCAGCAGCATGGTGTCCCACCACTAACATGTCTGCCAGGCTGCTTCTGGGTGCAGCTTTAAAGAAGTGGTGCTGTCTCCGAAACCCGGTGGGGCCCTGTTGCGAATCACTTCTTCTCCTCTTGCATCTCCTCAGTAGCGGCTTTGCTTTTGCAGTTATGTGGAGGAGCTGTGAGCCTGCTGCAGGCAGTGGGGTTCTGTCCCCAAAATGCTTTTCTGGTCACCAGAACCGCTAGTGACCGATTTTGTGAACTTAAGTGAGGTGTCACATTTTGGACCCTTTGGTCTTTAATAACTTCCTGGTGCTAATAAACAAATGTTTTTGTAATTTGATGATGTAGCGATGATGCCATCGGTGGCAAAGGAGAGAAGGAGTAGGGAGTACGCTGAAGACTTACAGAGCCAGGCTTGCCTGTGCCGTGCTGTGGGTTTGCAGTGCCTGCAGGCAGTGGTTTAGGAGAGGGCCCTGAGGGAAGAAGAACAGCTTTAATCAAAGTGGGCTTCATCAGGATGAACTTTCATCAAGTATTCCTTGTGGAGTTCCTGTAACCAGGGTAATCAGTTGAGTATTCGTAGTGGATATAAATGATCTCTTTCAATATCTCACTGTTTTCTGTACACTGGTCTTTTTAAAAGCTGAGTAAAGCTTTATTTTAAAATCAGTGTTAATGAGGCAGCAATGCAGATTTTTTATTACACAAAATTGGAGAATCTGACAATACAGGCCCAGACTTATGCCTTAGTTATACCGGGGTAAATCCTGTGGAAAGTATGTTTAAACAGTTAGACTTCTTTGGGATTTGAACTAATGAAATCAAGATCAGGTCTCACATCTGCCTGCTTCTGCTCTCTTAGGTCTGTCCCCTTGCTCAGGCTCTCTGCTCTAAAGGGTCTCTGTACAGCATTAGGTAATTGCTCAAGGCAGTCGGCTGTAATGTGTACAGGACCAGAGATGAGATTGCCGTGGAAGCTACAGAGGATGCTCGGCACTGATGAGATTAGGAATATGCTGCAAGCTGTAGTTTGGGTGTACTTCAGCGCAGAAGTCAGGGATAAAATGGTGAAGCAATATTGCACTGGCTGCGTATGGCTCTTTGATACAAGTAATCAACTGGTGTCTCTTATGAGGAGAGACTGAGAGAGCTGGGTCTGTTCAGCCTGAGGAACAGAAGGCTGAGAGGGGATCTCATCAATGTTTATAAATATCTCAAGGGTGGATGTCAAGAGGATGGGACCAGACTCCTTTCAGTGGTGCCCAACAATAGGATGAGGGGCAACGGGCACAGACTGAAACACAGGAGGTTCCATCTGAATATGAGGAGAAACTTCTTTCCTTTGAGGGTGCCAGAGCACTGGAACAGGCTGCCCAGAGAGGCTGTGGAGTCTCCTTCTCTGGAGACATTCAAAACCTGCCTGGACACATTCCTGTGTGATCTGCTCTAGGTGAACCTGCTTTAGCAGGTGGGTTGGACAGGATGATCTCCAGAGGTCCCTTCCAACCCCAACCATCCTGTGATTCTGTCATTCTGTGATTTAGACTTAGGCCTGTCCTTGGTGGACAACTTCCACCAAAGGCAGGTGAGCTCTCTTGTGTGGGGTGTGAAAGTTCTTATATAGAAAATTGCATGTTGATTTACAAATAGAAGAATTGCCTCTTGCTGATGGCAGCTCACAGTAAAAGTGCCGGGGAGCCAGTCCAGCACCTGTGCTTGTGAGGGGTTGGGCAAGGCGAGAATGATCTCATTAAAGAACCACAAAATACAAGCCTGCCAAAGCTGGAGTCCCACTGAGTGCAGTGATGTCCCTGTGCATGGATGTCGTGCTGGTGGTGAGGCTGATGTTGTCTTGTTCCAGTTGGTGAAAGAGAAGCACTGTAGTGTTAGGGTATAGCAAATTGCATCATAAAGCAGAAGCTGTCCTTAGGATGTGATGAATCATTTACCTTAAGGTTTTATCCTTCTTCCTAGTGAATATAAAGAGGCTTAGATGTAAGTGTAAGTTGGATGTGATTAATCCCATCCCAAATATACCCTTATGAGTTTGAACAATTTGTGTTTTCTTTAATAGTTGCCTTCAAAAATTGGTAAAACCAGTTTAGCTGTAATATTGTGAGGGACTCGTATATCTAGTGCAGAATCAAGACTGCAAAATCTTAAAGCAGTCTAGATTTTAGGTGCTGGTGAAACAACCCTTTAATTAAAAGTGCCTGTATTCCTCACAGAGTCAGTGGCGAGAGTTAGATCTCTTTGGAGGTCTGCAAAGACAGATTGTGTCTACCTAAATTAGAATAGGAGCAAAATTAGGGGTGAAGTCAAAGGTATGTCTTGCCAACTTAAATCCGAGGGCTGCTTAGAAATATATCCAGTCCAAATGCTTTCAAGTAATAACTTCACCAAGAGATTCAATAATGAAAAAAAGGAATTAAAATAAAGTAGCTATTGCTTCAGTCAGCTTCCAGACACCTTTCTTGAATCAGTCTGATGCCTTCCTAGTAGATTATTCTTTCTTATGTAATGATTGTCTTTTATATTGATTTAATTTATCTAGTGTGCATGAACAGAGGTTTTTAATTAAATACATAATTAATTGTAAGAAGAGTTTGCTGTGACAAATGACAAACTTTTCCTGGAATTACTTCATCTCAGAATATTGTTCCTATGTATGACACACAACATCCTTTCTATCATAATCGATCAAATAATATTTATTTTTCTCTGTAGCGGTAGAATTTAGTGACGAGAGCATGGATGATGCAAAGAACCTTCTTCAGGCAATCTCCTCATTTATTAAAGATGCAGATGCTTATATAAAAGGACAGCTGGTATGTGCCCCTGTAAAAGAAGACATACTGTGGGAAAGGTAAGTGCAACTCCTGTATCTGTGATTATGTGAGCACTAATTTGCTGGCAGGCTCAGAGGGCTGACCACTGTGGTGTGCTGAGTTCTGTTTAAGAAGCAGGATAAGGACTGAGAAGCATTCTGCCCTGCCAGCCCCCACCAAGGCAGGCTTTTTTGTGTAGCCAACTGCTTTTCCTCATTGTCTGCTACACTTAGTTCGCTGTATTTTTGAAATCCGAGTTATTTATCTAGCACGCCTGTCCCAACACTTGCATCTTTGCCCCTCTTGAGTGATGTAGAAGGGAAACCTGTGTCTGAACTTGTGAGGCTATTCGGTTCATAAGCAGAACGGTGCCTTAGTGACTAAAGAAGAAAAAGGATGACTGGAAAGTGATATGTCTTGGCCACTGAGCTTGTAGTCAAGCTGGCTGGCACTGTGGTGTGCAGCAGAGAAGGGGTTACTAAGAATCTGGCCAGGACAGAGATATCCCAGGGAAAGAAGAAATTATGATTCCTGTGACACTGACAATGACAAGGAGAACCTTGCTTGGAGCCCATTAGGAAAACCAGGTCATGGAACTGTTTTTGCTGGAAGTGACTTTTAAGATCAAGTCCAACTGTTACCTAGTGCTGCCAAATCCACTTCTAAACCGTGTCGCTAAGGACCTCATCTATGCGTCTTTTAAAAGACACCTCCAGGGATGGTGACCCAACCACTTCCCTGGGCAGCCTGTTCCAATGCCTGACAATGCTTTCTGTGAAGAAATTTTTCCTGATATCCAATCTGAACCTCCTCCGGTACAACCTGAGGCCGTTTCTACTCATCCTGTTGTTTGTTACTTTGGAGAAGAGACCAAGCCCCTCCATGCTACAACCTCCTTTCAGGTGGTTGCAGAGAGTGATAAGGTCTCCCCTCAGCCTCCTTTTCTCCAGGCTGAACAGCCCTAGTTCGCTCAGCTGCTCTTTGCAGGACTTGTTCTCTACAGGAGGGAGAGATGTGCTCTGTGTTGGGTGCAAAGCTGAGAAGACAAGTGCAATGCTCTGGAGTCAGGACAGGAAGGGTGCAAGGGGCACTGGAACCTGTTACAGGGAAGGGGAGTTGAATTAACTAGTTGTGATATTTGGCAGAAGGGAGTTCTGCAGAAGGAGGCTGCTGGGGACCTGTTGGTGAGAGGTACAGCTGAGACACCTGAGGCATGTGGGGAAGTTGAAATGGATTGTCAGCGGGGAGTGTGTGGGAGGGCGAGGCTTGTGTATCGCTAGATATAAAAGCAACTGATGAAAGAGAGCTCTTAATTAGGAAAGCAGTGGATGTTCAGTGGAGAAAGGGAACCTTGCAGGGAAGGGCGTTGGGAGTAATGGGTTAGAGCAGCAATCATCCAGTATCTGAGGAGAGGCAGGCAGAACGGCGACCAATGACAGAACCCAAGGGTATGGCAGAAGATGTGCCAGGGGAGGTTTAGGTTGGACATGAGGAAAAGGTTCTTCCCCCAGAGGGTGGTGCAGCACTGGAACAGGCTCCCCAGGGAGGTGTCACAGCCCCAAGTCTGACAGTGTTCAAGAAGAGACTGGACAGCACCCTCAGACACATGGTGTGAACTGTGGGGTTGTCCTGTGCAGGGACAGGAGTTGGACTTGATGATCTTTGTGGGTCCCTTCAGACTCAGGACATTCTGTGATTCAAAATCACTCAAATAGGCACAAGATTCAGGAGAGCCCCAGAGATGCTAGGATAGCCTGAAGTTCACCAGGTAACCCTGCTCCCTGAGCTTTATTGTGAAACAGCACTCTTGGGTCAGTGCTATTGAGGTCCTGTTTGTGTGCAATATCATGCCAGCAGCAGCTGTTTGCAGCTTGCTGTTTATTCTCCTGCCATCCTCATTCTCCTGCTCACAGGGGCTGCCGCGGGTGGCACTGGTTCTGTGGCAGTGGGTGCTGGTTGCCCGCTGTTTTTTGGTGCTGTTACACAAACAGCCCCACCACACCTTTCCATCTGGGCCAAGTTAAGTCCTGGGGCTGGGATGGGGCTGGCCTGGGAAATGAGGAAGCAGCGCCCACTTTTGAACTGGATCCTGCCAACATGACTCCTGGCCAGTCCCAGTCGGCTCTCTTGCCAGACACTGGAGTGATGAGTGGGACGTGGCTTTGGAAGAGAAACGTGCCATTAGCATGAAGAATGGGCTGCTGGAAAAAAATTAACTTAGAAAAATCATTAATGTGCCTAATATCGACCTAATTTCCTGTCTGTTTTTAAATGATTAAGGCAAACCTCACTCTGCTAGTGTTGGTTCCTGTGATTAGCCATGTATTTATTGAATGGATGTAGCACTTTGGATTTTGACACGCGTCAAGTTTTTCCCTTCAGAGCTGAAGGATGTCTTCTCCCTGATCGACGTAGCATCACCCATCACAGGACAGCTAGGAAGGAAACGACAGTGTCCTTTTGATGACTCCCTCTGGCTGAATAGCTGATGAATTCAGCGTACTGCTGGCATCTTGTTTATCTTATCTTAAAAGTTACCTTTTCTTCTTGAAGGCTAGCCAACACAAAAGTAACCGTGAAGGCTGCGTTTGCAGATGACTTTGACACCTCCAGGGCTGTTGCAGCAATTATGGACCTCATTCACCATGGCAACAGACAGCTTAAGGCTGTTACTAAGGTAACCCATTAGGATACAGAGATCAGAAAATGACAGCTGTCCACTGTCCTACTGCTTAATGCAGACAGATTAGTTTATTGTTCACATAAGAAACCGGCAGAAACAAAGCTCTGTAAATTGTTGACCTTAATGGTGCCCATTTGTCCTGACCGTACCAGAGGAACTGTGTACAGCTATTGTTTTGTGCTTCGTTGTGTCCAAAGGATGTTTCTTTCCTGCTGCCCTGTATTATTTATACCTGAGGTTTTTGAAAGGCCTGAAGCTGCTGTGGCACGCTGCTAATTTTAGTGCTGGTTTTACGTTCTTACCCAGCTTCTTTGCTTAATACCCATGCTCAGAAATCAGCCTAAATTGGGAAGTGGGGGTGGTGGTCGCTGTGGGGGCTTTGGCAGGCAGTCCCAGGTGCACGGGGTAGTCACGGTGGCGAGTTCAGTTTTGGGGACTGAGTGGCTTCTGCTGTGGGCAATTTATAACTCAGCATGCCTGCCTGAGTCTGTCTTCAGATGGCTTTTGGCAAATTGAGACCCCGTTAAGGTGTCTTGATGCTGACACAAAGGAGGCGTCTGGTAAGGACAAGACCTGAGCAGTGAACACAGTCTGAAGCACTTCTGGGTCTCCTCTTGCCAACAGCTCCTGTTCTTCCTCAAGACAAGCTGTTCAGCCGTGTTGCTGTGCTCCTTGACTGCTGGTGTTGCCACATCCACCATGTTTGTGCTGTAAAAGAAACGCTGAGTACATAGTAATAACATGGTGTGAACTGTGGGGTTGTCCTGTGCAGTGACAGGAGTTGGACTCGCTCATCCTTGTGGGTCCCTTCTAACTCAGGACATTCTAGGATTCTATGAACTGATTTTAAGAAAGACTTAGCCTGTTGGTTTAGAAATCCTGCCGCTTCTTGGCCCTGTTTTGGCACTGGCTTTAAATTATTTCCGTAGCTTTATCTTTACAAAATGCCTCTCTGAACAAATCCCAGACCTGAAGCAGTTTGCAGCAGCGATCTGTGACAGCACTACCGCTCCTAAGCACAAGTAGCCCCATTTTGCCGGTTGCTTCCCCTAAAGTCCTTCTGTCAACCATTTTGTTGAGAATTGGGGGGGTATTTGCAGGGCAGGTGACTCAGGTTTCTGGTTGGGGTGGTGGAGCTTTTCTGGGTGCAGCCCGGCTGCCTGAGCGTTACCCCTTACTGGCCGTGCGTGTAGTTTTTGGCCTTAAGAACTGAGTAAATTCACAGAAGCATAACTACTCATCCCTTTCTTTAACCTTCTTGCTATTCTTACCTTAGTTGGCACATTCCTGTTTGTTCCCTCAGCGCTCTGCTTCAGCCCCTCCCAGTTCAGATCTCCTGCAAATTTTAGGTTATGGCTTATCTCAGGCCCTAATGGATATGTCGGATAAAATCCAGTGCCAGCTGCTATTTGGTTGTCCATGTCATCACTCTTTCTTTTTTTTAGGCAAGATTAGTCCCCTAAATTGCTTCCGAGTCTATAATTTAATCTTGATTATTTTTTTTTTTAATTTTTCTTTTTTTGTGAAATAAACATGGAGGAAAGAAAGAAATACATGTGTTCTTAAAATTGCTATTCTATCGCTGCTCCTGGTGGTTGCTGATGCTACCATGGCATGACAAAACACCATAAGCTATCTCAAGGCAGTCTTCACGTGGTTTACATCCATGACACTCAAACCAATTGATTTTATAGGTGCCCTTGGAGCTGAGATTTTGTTCTTTTATTTTGTTTTCATACGCACAGCCCTTTCATGCCCAGAAGTGTTGTTTTTAGGTCTAATTTACTACACACATGTAGCGCAGGGCAGCTTCTTGCATCTGGTCTCCTCGCTGTGCATGCTGGTAATAAGCTCTACCCCTCTCCCATTTACTTAGATCTTTTCCCTTTGTGTTGTGAGGTGCTTTTGTATCTCTGTAAAAGTTCCTGTCTGGGCGGGTGTTACTGATGGAGGTAGATCTGTGTAGATTTAGTCCTAGTTTTCCCCTGTGGACTGGGCTGCAGAGAGATGCTGAGTTCTGTAATATGTATTGACTGGACAATCTCTTTTGAGTGTTTTTTAAACAGGATGCTGGATCTCCTAGAAGCTCTGTTGTGTATGGAAGCATTATTTCCTATATAGAAGGCTTTTTTAATGACCTTGGGATGTCCTTTGGAGAAAAACAGGTATGAAACATCTCTTCTATGTGTACCAGTCCATGGTAGCAGTGCCAGCGTTATGTTTTACAGAACACTTTCCAAAAGCATCTGATGTAACAAAATTATTTATGGTTTTAGTAAACCTTTCTGCCCCGCTTGCAATTTCTCCTGTGGTGTGTTAGGAGAGCATGTGAGCGGAGGAACAAAGTGTGGGCTTTTTTCTTCTCGGAGGCGCTCCTATGCGATTTCTGAAGCAATTGTGCTGAGGAGATGGAAGTCTGAAGAATGAAACAAGAAAAAGTTAGCATTGGAGGCCTTTGTGTTGGTTCTCTGATGTGTCTGGCTTTCCCTGCCTCTTCCTCTTCATTCTGATGGTTGCACCCAGGCTGGCTTTCATAGCTGCGTGGATATTTTTGATTGTGACCTCCCTGCAGAGAGATGGGGGGCCCACCACTGGAAGTACCTTACGTATCCTCTGGTGCTTGGACAGGTAGGAATAGGGAAGGGGGAAAAGAAAGGAGAGAGAAGCTCAAAGCAAAACACCCTGTTGGAGGCTGGCAGGCTGTTCTGTCCTCCCCTTCTGTTCAAATCTGCAGCTGAATACCAAAGAAGTTGAAAACTTTCTTTAGAGAAACTGTTCTGCAAAAATCTGGGAGAGGGAGAAGAGGATAAAATATAAATAACCCTATTGATCCTTTGGAAGTCAGCCAGTATAGTGTTAAATTTATGCATTTACTTTACCTCTTTGTGGATTTTTCCACAAAATTTCTTTCAAAACGGTGGTTGAGTGTGGTTTGGCTGTGTATTACTCCTCTTAAGTAAGGTTTTTGGTGGCACACTAAACACTTGTATTTGTTTGTAAGTTGGGTGACAAAGTCATTCCTCCAGATCCTGGGCTGTCTGCATGCAGGTGCCTTCTGCACCTATATTTTTGCTGAAACAATTGTCTGAATGCTTTTCTTTTTTGTATGCTGTGTGAATTTCTCTCGGGCAGCAGGGTCAGCAGAAGACGCTGGTGCGAGGTGAGGCAGGAAGGAAGGAGCAGCGTGTCAGACTCTTCTCTGCCCCTCTCCTCTTTCAGCTTCTAGTAAATTAACCAAAATCTTCATCAGGAAGGTCTGCAGGCTGCTGCAAGCTAAACGGTGCAGGGATTGTTCTCTGACCTCAAGACCAGCCACAACAGCTCAGCATCTGAACTTTCTTGCTCCTTAGCCAGGTGGCCCTGGGCATGTGGCATCTGAAAAGATGATGGGTGGAAACCATCATGCCTGTTTTAGAGCTGGGGAGCAAAGGTGAGGGCTTTTTCTCTGCCAAGGAGTGCTGTGCTGCGGGTGCAGGCAGGTGGTGATCTGTGGGGTAGGCAAGGGCCAAATTGCCATATAAAACGTCTTGTGAGCTCTTTGGATTGATCGGTGTTGCAGGAGAAGAAATTAGAGATCAGCCCTGAGAGGCTACACAGTGTGTTATGCAGAAATTGGATTGTTTAATCTCCTAAAGCTGCCCCTCCTCTTGGAGGATCTTGCCTTGTGTCATGAGTAGGTGCCTGGTTTGAACTTCAGCAGTAGTGTTTGTAGAGGGATGTTTCTTGCTTCATCCATCATTTGTCTTCCCATTCCCTTCTGTATTCAAGCATTTATCCTGCTCTTTTACCTGCCCCAGGTTACAATGGAGCATTTCTGGCACTTAGATTTATTACCTTCTTCAATTTCGTAAACTTCTTCTTCAGTATGTTCATGTGTTTTGAAAGTTTGAGGAATTTGCTGCCTTTTATGATCGCGGAGAACACTGAGCATCTCATGCTCTGTCTCTGGCAGCTTCCCCCTCACCTCCTTCTCCTCCTCTTTGTTTGCTTCAGTCAGTGACCTCTGAAACTACTCCCTTTCATTTCCATCCTGCTGTTTGGTGACTAAATACGGTCCCCTCTGGCTTTAATTACTCAGCTGCTCCTCTGCTCCCACTCGAGTGTCGCTGCCAGCAACTTCACCCCCTGCCCTTGCTGTGCTTTACATTTCACTGCGCCCTTGTCTGCTCCCCCTCTTGTGTCTTAGCAGCAAAATACCACAATGGCCTTTTCTTCTTGATTGGAAGTTTGTCCTTTCCCTCCCCATTAGGAGTTTGCTTCTAATGAGAAACGGGGATGGTATCTTGGCCATCTCTGCCATCATCTCTGCCTTCATCTCCTTCTCCGAGGAGCTGCCTTCCTCTTCTGCTGGCTCCCCAGCGCCCCCCCAGCAGCCGCAGAGGACCATGGCCATCCCGTCCCTGTGGTGTTGACCAGCAAGACTTTGGCCAAGCCAGAGGGAGCTGGGGGAGCTCAGAGCTGGCTGAGGGGAGGAGGGGGCCAGGCAGTGGCCAGAGAAGACCCGCTGTGCCGTGGCTGCTGCCCCATCAGGTCTTGTTGGGCGGCTGAAGCTTTGGATAAGGCGGATCAGATAAAAGTTCTGTGGATTTGTGGAGGTCTTCTGCAGGCGCAAGGAGAAAGGGCAGTCTAGAGACTTAAAGCCAAGACACTTTTCCTGGTTTGTGTTTCCTGAAGAGGGTCTGCAGCTCAAAGGCCGAGGAGGAGGCTGGAGCGCTCTCTGAAGCTGCTGACATTTGAAGCCGAGGGGCCGTCTGAGCTGGCGATTGGGCTTCCCTTGCTGTGTTGGGTGCTTGTTATGAGGCCTTTCTTCCATTTGCCTAATCTGCTTTTAATGTATGCACACTTCTCGGAGGTTTCCTGTGATGAGTTCCACATTTGGGTTATGCAGCATGTTACATTCACATGAGAACCCTCTTCTCGAAGATAGACACCTGTATAGGAATACTCTGAACCACCACCACCAAATATAACTCCACTGGAACTTCTTGTCCAACATTAGTGAGGTTGTAACACTTGAATCATACCAGTACAATGGAAAATGCACAATTGAGAGGTGACGAGGCCTCAGTGTATGCTACTGAGTTGTGGTGAATTTTCTTCAAATCGCTCTCAGGTGTTTGTAAAGCAACCTGTTTGATTTCCAGGTGGCTCTGGGAGGAGGCGACTCGGCTCTGCTCTCCAGCGTCATTGAGGAGCTGGTCAGGTTCCGCGCCAAGGTCCGTCACTACGCGCTGGCTCTGCCAGACGCAGCGGCAGAAGCCGTGCCGATGGAGGGTGCCGTGGGAACCAAGGGAGCACATCAGGAACAGAAGGCAAAGAGGCAGCAGTTACTGCAGGAGAGAAAACCCCTCCTGGAGGCCTGTGACAGCCTGCGTGGAGACCTTGCTGCCTTTGGAATCCACATAAAGGTAACCCGCAGTAGCCTTCTTTGTGAGACTGCTAGTTATTTTTTTTAAGAAAACGTTTATTTTTGCCCTTTGAGCCTTTTCAACAGCTTTCAGTGTTGTGCTCTGCTCCCTGCATGACTGCAGTGGCAGGAGAGGTGGAAGTCAAGCCCTTGGCTGGTGGTGCTGTGAGCCTTCTCCTCTGCTCCCCTGCAGCCTTGCGTCTCCATGCAAGCTGTAGCTATCATACTTCTGCAGTTCCCAAGGGTGCGCCATTTACCCACTGAAAATCCTGGAAGGTTCAGAAAGCCCTAGGTTGCCCCAGTTCAATCCAGAAGGAAGGGAATGATACTGTGTGCAGTCTTTGAAAAGATCGTAGAGGAACTGGAACGTAAACTGGGATGACTTATGAAAATAATGCTTTCCCTCAACCCTCCCTGCATTTCCCCCACCAAAAATGCTCAGTCCTCATGAGAAAGCCTCTTCCATCTCCATCACCTCCATTCCCAGCTGTTCCTGAGCCATAAGTACTTTGCGAGATTCCTGTACCACTCCTCTCCACCCTGCTTTCTGCTTTTATCTTATACCTAATGCCACTGTGCTTTTCCTTTTCCATTAACCCAACGGTGTCTCCTGCTCAAGAGAAATCCCTTCACTGGCTTACTGTCTCCTCCTGGTTCCCAGGTGCTATGTTACTTCAATGGTTGCTGCTTCTCCCAGTTCCTCTTAATTCACAGCCCTTCTCACCTCTGCTCCAGCCCTTCTAGGGTCAGCGCTGTTTCTCGCATGTGGAATAATCCTCCCCTTTTTCTCCAGCGTTTCTCCCTCTGTCCAGTTCATGCTGTTCCTTTTTTCCCCTCACTTGAGCCTTGAATTTTTTTGTCAACGGGAGGATGTAAAGCATGATGACATTAGGGAGTGACAGTGTATATCCCCTCTAACTGCCGAATGTGAGAACTGTCATCTGCCAGCGCACCTATGAAAACCAAACGTGCAGTGTGGTCAGCTGTTCCGCGATCTCAGGTGAAATCGAGCGCACTGATACAGAGTGCGGTGAGGGCCAAAGCGCAGCAGAGCTGAGCTGCAGCTGTGAAAGCAAAGGAAGGCTGTGGGAAGCTGGAACATCTGCTTCCTTCACTTGTTTGTACGTAGCTGAGTCCTCACTCCTCTGTCAAGAAAGTTTGCAAATCCAAACAACCGCACTGAGACGGAGACTTGGAGAAGATGAATCCCCTTTGATCTTTCTGGCAAAATGGCTGCAGCCCCACCCCCACCCTTTTGAAGATTTGTTTTGTTTTCTTTCTAAAGGGATTTATGGGCATTTAATAACCTAGAGATTTGCCTTAGTCAGGATTCAGCCCATTGCATTAATTTCAACATTTTTTTTAATAACCAGAAGCTTGGCATAGTCTGTCTCCTGCCTGTCCCAGAGCAGTTTGCTGCTGAAGACAAAGCACAAGCGCACGTATAAGCACACACGGCACGTGCCCGAAGCCAAACTCCTCCTTTTTTTTGCTGATACTGTGGAAGTACACGGAGGTGTAGAAGTACTGTGGAAGTACGTGGAGAAGGCTGCCCAGATCCTGCCTTTGCAAACCCCAGAAGAGTCCTGCACACCGAGCGCTGCAGTTCCTCACACCGGCTCCCTGGCGCACATGTGCCACAGGATGTGTCCCTACTCAGAGCGGGTCTCTCTCCACCCTCGGGCTCAGCACGAGTCTGCTTGGCTGGGTGGGTTGGCTGTTGCCAAAACCCCCACGGTCCTGATTGTTAATAAGAACTTGAGGAAGTAATTATAATTTATTTTTTCTGCGCAGCCTCTGATTTCCATGAAGCTCTTGTGAGCCCCACGACATGCAGGCAGTCATGTCGATGTTCTCTCCCTGTGTCACGTGCGGCTGAAGTCAGCAGCAACTTCTCAAGTCCACGTGCAGAAGGAAAAGCAGCAGAACAAATGCAGCAAACAAGCCTCATCTCCACGCAGGGCAGACTAGGAACCCCCAGTTTGGGGCTGGGCAGGGAGGGCTTGGCTGCTCCAGGGTGCGAGTAGTGACTTAGAAAATGCTAGTAACTGAATCCCTTTAAAAATTAGCTTTGTAGGAACGGTAGTTTCTCCTTCGGCTTTTCTCCTTCGGCTCGCAAGTTTGTGGTCTCTGTACACTGGCTTTTTCTCTCGTGCTGCTCAATGCAGAGAATGTTCTGTTATTTGAAGTTACAGAACTTGCAATAACCTGATGAAACTATGCCCTGGTCTTCCCATGTCATGTCCAGAGAGGTTGTGGAGTCTCCTCCTCTGGAGACATTCAAAACCCGCCTGGACACCTTCCTGTGTGATCTGCTCTGGGTGAACCTGCTTCAGCCGGGCGTTGGACTGGGTGATCTCCCCTCCAACCCCAACCATTTGGTGACAGTGTGCTTGAAATGCAATCTAATCTGTGCTGCTAAGTAAAATGTGGTAATTGGGTATTTACGCATCAAAACCAGTTTTCACTTTAATGTAAGTAAAATTCTACATTGTATTGCAGCCTCTCATGAGTCAGAACTCATGCAACATTGTCAGGTTTCAATATTCAGATCAACTTTTGTTTTATTTTTGAACAATTTTAGTCAGAAATGCTCAGTTTGACTGCAATATTCTCTTTCACAAATATGACAGTAGTGCGTTACAGAGATTTACAGCAACAGGCTGCTATCCTAATATTCAGGAGATCAAATGCTAAGCAGTACATTCTCATGCATTAGCCATAAGAAGAGCTGTTTTCCGTGTCCATGAGCCATTTCAATATGAAAATGTGGTTGCCTGAGTTTAACAGAAAATACTGTGGTAAGAGACTACACATCGCTGCAGCATCCAACACTGAAGAGGTGACTTTTCTACTGTGGGTTTTTTTTCCTTCTTAAGGGAAGAATTGTCTGGGTTTGTTTTATCACTTTGAGTGTTATTAGTAACAATGGCATTTGGGTGGGATGGTATGGCCGCCTGTTTTACTGAACTGCATTAATAGCTTTGCTGAATGAAGCCTGGTTAAAACCCTGTGTGTCCAGATACCTACATGTGTGTGATACAGGTGGCTCCAGAGTGCTGGGATTGACCTGCAAACTTCTTCTTACAGGACAGAGCTGCAGTTTCAACCTGGGAAATGGTGGAAGGCAGGCAAGCAGAGCCCCAGACTGAGAAAAAAAGCTGATCCTTCATCCTTGGACTTGTTTTGTTTGTTTCAGCTGCTTTGGCAACACTTGTAAATAGTAACTTTCTAAATAAAGGTCTTTGGAACACAATGGCCAGCAACAAAGATCTACTATAATGTGAGCAAACCTGTTGATACTACTACTAGGTGAGTACCTATGGGCCTGGCAGCAGGTGTGCAGGTGGTGGAAGCAGCATTGAGAATACGGGGGAGCAGCTTGTGCTGCCCACACAGGGAACGCCTCAGCCCCAATCCTACGTGCTCTGCTCTCGCCCCCACTGGGCTGAGCTGGTGCTGAGAACTGAAAATGTAGTGAAGATAATAAGAGAGAGAAGACAGAGGCAAGAACTCAGGCCTGTCTTTGAGTGAAAACAGTTTTATGCCCAGTAGTTTGGACAACTGTGTTCCCCTCAGGCAGGGAAGGAGGTGATGCTTTTAGCCTTGAAGTGTTGCCTTATTGCAGTGTTGCTGGTTTGGTCCTGTGATATCTTCAACCGGGATATGATGGTGTCCAGTTATCTGTAAGGTTTGGTATCTTCTCAGCTTGCTTTGGCACAGAATACACTGAGGTTTCCATAGCGCTGAGAGGGCAGCACGCTCAGGATCTCTCCACCAGAATTGGAAAGACATCGTTAGTCTGTGTAGTTACTACCTGTTCGGTTACCTTTTTCCTTTTGCCATGTTTGTGTTAAGGAGTCCGCTGGATGGTGCGGCTGTCACCAGGCACAGAGCCCGGCCTTGCACCCGAGGCCACCTCTGTTCTAGCAGCTGAGTTTATATGGGGCTTGCACTTTACCTATGGGTGCTCTTTCTTAAAATCCATTTGTGAAGAGAGAACAAATTAAGAACGTGGGTCCATCTACAAGGAATTTAATTTGAAAATACAGCTCTGACAAGTCATCCATTCAACAGGATAAAGGCTTTATTGGTTGAGAATAAAAGGTGCGGCTGTTTTTCTACTCCGTTTCTGGGTATCGGTACCCCTAGAGAAGATGGGGGGAGGCCTCTGTCCGCACTTTGGCAGAGGCGTATTTGACACTGTTGATATTTTAAGTCTGTGAGTGGCTGTATTGCTCTAGTCAGCTAGAAGGAATGGGGAACAGTCAGCTCGGCTTCCGCAACACACCAAACAAAGCACACACAATTAATTTGCTATTATTTTTATTTCCTACCAAAAGAAACCGCTACATTTCCAGAATGTTTAAAAATTGTAACAATTTGTATACATTAGTGAATAACAAGAGTTACAACTTCTGTGTAGATTTAAAGCCAACACAGCAGGTGGAAATCTGTACTGAGCTCTGTTAATTGACTGACTTCGCCTACAAATGCCATTTAGATTATAATGCCACTGATGTTCTAAATACACAAAAAAAAGAGAGCTCATTTTAAAGGAAATCCAGTAGCTGTTTTAAAATCAGTTTTAACTTTCTAATTTTATTTCAAAGGAGTCAGGCTTCTCCAGTAGTTTTAGGGGGAAAAACAACAGTAGCTAAGTTTCCCCAAAGATGTAGACAGTTTACAAAACTGCTTAAATTAAACACCAAAACCCATCTCTTCTTATGAGTCGACATTGCTCTAATCTAAAAAGTCTGTGAACCCTCATAGACCAAAATGAGCAAACATTTAAAAACCTATTTTTTTAAAATAGGTAATTGGTTTAAAAAGAAAAACAAACAAACAAAAAAATGCATCGGGGTGAGGTAGTAGTCACAGTGCATCCAGAAATATCAACTATAAGGGCTCAAAGGAAACACTTGGAGCAGCCTTTCTAATTGCAAGTGCTTTCTGTGGGCAGCTATTGCAAGGTACCAAATGCCATCTCACGTGTGCACGACATCGTACGCTCATGTAGAGCTGGATCAGTGGAAAAGAGGGGCTGCAGTGAGTATGTAACACCTGTTGCAATAACCAGACACCGGATATGCTTGTTCCTGCACTTTAATAAAGAGTATATACACTTGGAGCTAGATTGCAGGTTTGAGGGCAGAACCCACTTCCAGACCTTGGGGGAAGTTGTGTAAATGCACTTTGTGTGAACCTGCCCCTCTCTCCATATTGGTTCAATCCCTACAAGCTTTGAAATGATACTTTGCAAAGCCCACACAACTTCCCCTTTATAACAAACGCTCATCTACTCAGCCAGCCAGGACTGCTGCTGCTAAGGCCATACCTGTCCTGCTACAGACCGAGTAAAAAGCCGCTAACCCCGGTGCTGCGCTCAGAGCTCGAACACCGACCACCGTTTTCCTATTCCTGCCTTTGACGTGCAGCGTGCGGCTGCCTGCGCAGCACCGAGAGCGCACGGGTGCGTACGTGCTGCTGTCTGCCTTTTGTTCCTGATTCAATTCCTATTCCCGCTGGTTAATAAAGAGGCACCGCTGCAGCGGTACGGCCGTCGCCTCAGAGCTGTAACGCAGCGGGCAACGCGAGGTTTAAAAGCACTTCACGCTTCCGCCATCGCTGAGAGTGGGAGCGGTTAGTTCAGTGAGGAATCAGTAAGATTCTTAACCCACCTCGTACCTCTCCAAATGATAATTTCACCAAGTTCATCATAGCGAGTTCTAGAAGATTCAAGGGCAGCTAAAGGAACAAAATATTCTTTCCAGGTAAGCATAATTACTGCTTAATGCTAAGACACCTACAGTATATCCTTATTCTACCATGGGGGAACTTTTTCCAAGACGTTGCAGGAAGGGGTATGTTCTTGGAACAGACGCTGCCTCTGGGACTGGGAATGGGAAAAGGCAACTAATTACATTCAAAATCTACAGCAACTCTCATGCATTCCCTTTCCAAAGAGGCTGACTTCTTGCTTCTTAATATATGAGCATGGCAAAAAATGAAGTGCAATAGCTAATTCTAGACAGAGGGTCTAAGAACATGACAACCTCGGTGCAATCCAAGAAATTCAGTTGAGCTGGTGGAAGAATTTTATCTAGAGTATCAAGTGCATTTTATTTTTTTTGCTGTTCACACTTTAGTTATTGCTCAGTAACTATCAAAAAGAACAGAGGAATACTTTCAGTTTAGTTTTATTATATTATAACAGATCTGCAACTACAGCTTATTTCAGCCAAAACATTTCTGTATTCCAAACTCTTAAAAAATATCTACATTAATCATATTTTTCTATTCTTAAAAATAAAAAAATCTACCTAGCATACCAATGCTGCTACAGCACTTGAAAGGGTGCATTACTTATGTAAATTCTACGGTAAATGTAATTACTCTTGCAGTCATCGCTCTTCCTTGTCATCTTCTCTGCTGCTTTGGCTTCAGGTTTCAAAAAGTTTGTTGAAAGCTGTTCCAACTTCTGAAACCATGTCAGAGGCAGTCATTGAACGTCCAAATTTCTGAAAGGCCTGGTGGTTAGACTGCCTCGTCAGAGAGCAAGCGCCAAATGCAGCCACTAGGAAGGGATTTTGACTACAAGAAAACAAGCAAACAACAGAACAAAACACAAACAACAAACAGAAAATGCAACGTTAAAATCCGAACACTCTCGCGTAATTGATAAGGTCGCGGACGTGATCTTTGTACCCATAAATTTTTGTCAGCATTGTTGAAAAGGCCTCTTAAGCAAACATCTGGATTTCTCAGACTCTTGCACCGCAGAGCATCTTTGGCTGATGCTTTTTTCATTAACAAATGCTTCCCCTGGCACAGCATGTGACTGACTGAGCAGCATCACTAGGGCTGAAGGATGCAAAAGGAAGACGTGCTTAAAAGCAGGTAAGAAGGTTTTCCACGTCAACTTTTAGCAATGTGAAACTCCAATCCTTTCGTTCAGGGGAAGACTGATGTCTCACCTGGCTGCCTTTTCACTCCCTTTCCTCCCCACTCGCTGGGTAACTCAGTTTTGTGTTGCAGGGGGTGGGGGAAGGACATGGGCATGCGGACAGGAGATCATTTTTTAACAGGGCCCGAGTCGCTGCTCCAGGGCCTTCACACGATCAGCTTAAAATGGACAGTTGTACAACACAACAGACACTAAGGCACGTTCTCTTAGTGCCTCCTACATGCTTACAAACTGCCTAAGAGTGTCCCCAGCCCCACGTCCTCAAGTTCTGAGCCTCCCCTGGGCAGGCAGGGCAGCCCTGCTGCCTCCAGAGCCCCTTCTCACAGGCTGGGCCACAGGAGCTGCTGCCTCACAGCTCCAGAGCAGAGGAAAACAACTGTGGCATAATTCTGCAGCCAGCCCTGGGCTCCAGTTGCTGCTGGACAAAAACCTAAGAGAGCTCAGCTCTGGCTGGGACACAGCTGTCCCACTAAGTCACTAAGGACCTGCTGACTCATGTGCCAAGGAAGAGCTTTGTGAAGGATCACAATATAAAGCACAGACAAAACAGAAAGTGAGTTTACAATTATAGAATCACAGAATATCCTGAGTTGGAAGGGACCCACAAGGATCATTGAGTCCAACTCCTGTCCCTGCACAGGACAACCCCACAGTTCACACCATGTGTCTGAGGGTGTTGTCCAGTCTCCTCTTGAACACTGTCAGGCTTGGGGCCGTGACACCTCCCTGGGGAGCCTGTTCCAGTGCTCCACCACCCTCTGGGGGAAGAACCTTTTCCTCATGTCCAACCTAAACCTCCCCTGGCACATCTTCCTGACATTACCTTGGGTTCTGTCGTTGGTCACCAGAGAGAAGAGATCAGCACCTGCCCCTCCTCCTCCCCTCGTGAGGAAGCTGTAGCCCCATGAGGTCTCCCCTCAGTCTCCTCTTCTGCTGGCTGAACAAACCAAGTGACTTTAGCTGCTCCTCACACAGCTTCCCCTCTAAACCCTTCACCAACTTTGTGTCCCTCCTCTAGACACTCTCCCGTAGCTTTATATCCTTTTAATCCTGTGTTGCCCAGAACTGCACACAGTGCTCCAGGTGAGGCCGCACCAGTGCAGAGCAGAGCGGGACAATCACCTCCCTGGCCTGGCTGGCCATGCTGTGCTTGATGCACCCAGGACACAGGTGGCCCTCTTGGCTGCCGGGGCACACTGCTGGCTCTTGTTCACTTGCCCTTAGGCATTACCAGGGCAGCTTTGAGTATTTTTTCCTCAAAAACACCAATTTCTTACACTCGTCAAGGTGCAGGAGTGATTATTTAAGACACCTTGAGAATCAACCTTGGATGCCCAAATACTGCTCTGAAACAAAAGCTGTGCACAAGCTTCTGGGCTGAAGACACGTGAAGCACATAGTTCTAAGGCTACTGCACAACCAGTCTGATACAGACCACACTGGCCCAGGTTGCCCAGAGAGGTGGTAGATGCCCCATCCCTGGAGACATTCCAGGCCAGGCTGGACGGGGCTCTGAGCAACCTGATCTGGTTGCAGATGTCCCTGCTCATTGCAGGGGATTGGACTAGGTGACCTTTCAATGTCCCTTCCAACACAAACTATTCTACGATTCTGTGATCTGTGTGCATCTGCAGGTAGCATCCAAGACTACAAAACCTCTCCACTCCTCAAGCTCCAATTCCTCATTACTTATCGGCAAGAGGGACTGTTATTCCTGAACAGCTTGTGTCAAGGTTCCTTTCATCTTTATTTACAGCAGCGACTGTCACAGAAATACTACGTGACTAGATGGACCAAGTAGTTGGACAGGAACTGACATCATTTAACAAAAGAGTGAGCAGCCCGCTGCAGCTGCATGGCTGCTTTATGTACGACCAAACCGGACTGCCATTTGGCCTTAACATGGTTGCCCTCTTTGAAATTGTATTTTATTGGCAAGTTTCAACTTACCTGCCCCACTGAATTACCTGGGTGCATTGCAAGAGGATTCACCAAATTACAAAAATAAATCCAAATGACACATTTCCTGAATTGCCAGTGACTGCAACTTATTTATTCTTCACATACTTTCTACTTGCATTCAATTGCTTTGAAAACACATGCTCCATATATGTATCTGTATCTATCTATATAGATATAGATGATATAGATGACGTAGATATAGATGATATAGATGACGTAGATATAGATGATATAGATGACGTAGATATAGATGATATAGATGACGTAGATATAGATGATATAGATGACATAGATATAGATGACATAGATGACATAGATATAGATGACATAGATGACATAGATATAGATGACATAGATGACATAGATGACATAGATGACATAGATGACATAGATGACATAGATGACATAGATGACATAGATGACATAGATGACATAGATGACATAGATATAGATATAGATATAGATATAGATATAGATATAGATATAGATATAGATATAGATATAGATATAGATATAGATATAGATATAGATATAGATATAGATATAGATATAGATATGTATGTCCTAAGGAACTGATCCAGGTTCACCCTCTTCTTCTACCTCAAACTTGGGAGATGTTAGATTACTGCAAAGCCTGTCTTATTAAAATTCTAACTATTATGTAGACTGCTCTAGAACACCCTTCCATTTTTTAAAAGCACATGGATACCTTAGTGCCAACGACTCCAATTTCATTTGGAAATTGCTATAGCAGGTCAACAACAGTTGCTACAGGAGAACACAGACTCAGGAGAATTAAGAAGTGACTAGTTAATATTCATACCCATTTGTTTTTTCTGCTCCAGCAAGGAATGCCCAGTGCGCTAAGACTCCGAGAGAACCAGACAGGAGGTCTCCCTGTCCACCACATCTCCGGCTGCTTCCTTCGTGACTGCACACAAGTACTACAAACAAAAACCAAAAAACAAAGTGATGTGCATTTTTCTTCTCTTTACAATGGTATCACTGTAGCTGTGAGGGTTTTAACCTCTGAGGCACACAGCGATTAACAGCGGGCAGGTTAATCCCAGGCAGCAGCATATGCTGAAGTACACTATTTTTAAAAGAAAATTATTGCATTAACATTTAAAAGATACTTTTCAAATTGCTTTTCAATCCTTTAGGAGTGATATTGCACAACTGCACACTTCCTCCACTCAGGCTGCATAAAAGATTCAGTCGCTAATGAGTTTAGTGATTCACACGAACTGATGCTGCCACGATGAGCAGCCACCACAAAATGAAGCAGGTCCCTCCACAAAGCCATTGTACAAACACAGCCCTCAGAGCCTCTGACCTTTGGAGTTTACAAATGTAAACCAAGGTGTTTCACAACGAGCAAATGCAAAACGGAACCAAAATCTCAGATCTTCTGCCATGCCCATCAGAAAGGTATTTTACTGAAACCTGCCTTTTCCTTAGGCTTTGTAAAAAACATATGCAAAGAGAGACCTCTTCTTCTGCCCATCAACAGTGTCCTGAGTACCCACAAAAGCTTCTGTCAGCAGTGACGCGGTAGGTAGGCTCTGTCAGAATATCAGATGTTACATTTCTATTTTAAGTATACAAAGGACCTCGCTCAAACTCATCTCTTTGTGGAGCTTTAACTACAAAGAACACGCGAATGGTTTCACTAAATCAAACTCCTTTGTTCTCCACTCTCAACAAGCCCAAGCGGGAAGCCTGAAGGACACATAAAGACACACCAAAAGAAAAGCACACCAATTCTGCTGCCCTTCTCCGAACCCTCTTGTGGGTATGTACCTACCCTCAGCTTTCCTTCTTGCTAGGCTCTGAAAAAAAACAGGAGAGATTTATTTTCTCCTCCTAGAAGAATGGAAGAGCTGGCAGAATCACCGGCGGCCAAGTAGTGATCCTTCGCATCTCCAGTCAGCTACTGGGGAGCTGCTCGGGTCCAGGACTGTGCACACAACCATTTGTGAGCTCCTGAGCGTGCCAAGCACACAAGCAGAGTACAAAGCAAGATGTTGCTTGGACAACAAGCTCTTACCTCAGTTTTCTCAAGTGACCTCTCAGGTGTATGAACAGAGCAGCCCAAGTGTTCTACAGGGAGTACTACCCATATTTTAAAAGGATTTTTTTTTTTTTCTTATAAAACAATCAGAAAAATATCTGCACAAAATTGCAGAACTTGCAGGTAAACCTTCTTAAATAGCAAGCGGCAAAAAACTACTTAGCAGAAGTAAACCCTTTCCAGTCCATTAGCATAGTTCATTTCTGCTTTTCGTTACTCAGTGCAGCAAGGAGTTGCGCTTCACTTCCATTCCCTACCAACTCTTCCAGCAGTAATTGCTGGAGGCCAGGCAGTTGTGCATTTTTGCTGCCACTGAGAGGGCAAAGATTCATTAGTCACCATGCACAGAGCAGACAGGGCTGCAGCGTTGCCAGCAGTTAATTTTCCCACTCTTCTATCCCCTCCCCCTTCCCTCCCAAATTAAGATTCTGGATGTGTTTCTCAGTGAGCAGTAGTTAATGTCACGTTTCACAAGCGTGATGCTCTTCCGAGTTGGCTATTTGGAAAAGGTAGGCCCTTTCAGGTGGCATGGCTTATTAAAAAAAAAATACATATATATATATATATATATATACAGTGCTTTGGAGAAATTACCTCTAATTCTGCTACTTTGAAGATGGTATCTCACAGGATTTTCACTTTGAGGGCTTGAACTCCTGGCAGGAGGCAGGATGGAAATCCTCTGTTCAAAAGCTTTGGGGCCTTCTGACTGACAGCTGAGCACAAGCCCCTGCTTATTAGCTGTATGTCACCATCTGCCACTATTCTCTAGCCCCACAACCTTCCAGGCTGTTTTGAGCTGTACAGGAAAGCAAGATCTCCTCAAACTAGGCCAATTATAATACCCTGCTATAAAAAAAAAAAGAACTGGTCTTTTGTTTGTGTGGTTTTTCTTTCTTTTGGAAAAGTAAGTCTCAAATATGTGCAACTGCCTCACAGGCAACAACGAAAGCAGACCTTTGTACTCTGCACAGAGATGCTGGAAAACAAATCCACGCAATAGCTTCAAAGAAGCAGAACTGCAGGAAATTCACTTCAATGAGGAGGGAAAGGTATAATGCTGGGGCAATTCTCGCGCAGGGGCTCAGTTCCTCAAAGAACACCTCAAAATAAAAGGGAGAGGAACACGACAACAGGCAATGGGAAAAGGAATCAAAACCTCCTCTGAAGTACAGCCGCTGTTAAGAGCTTTTAAAATAAAAGAAGGAATCCCACACTACCATCTAGACAAAGTGGCACGCTGCCAAATCTGCAAAGGACAAAGTCTGCCTGATGCTTTTCCCAGCCTTCTCCTAGAACAATACAAATCAAACTGCCGTCCAACATCCCCCACCGCATGCCTGTGACCTGCTGTGAAGGCAGCTCAAGCAGATCTTTGAGGACCACAGGGGTGACGTCCTTGTGTGCTGCGCTGAGCCGTGACAACCAGCGGCAGCATTACAAGACCTCGATTAGATGGTCATGACCAAATAGCGGCGATGCCGAGAAGGCGGGTAGTTCTGTTCCCTGGAGAGATGCAGAACGATGTATTTACATGAGGATGAAGTATTTTTCGGTTCATTGCTCGGTGAGGCTACACCACGTTCAACTAGGGATGAACACGCACATCAGAAAACTTAGAAAACGTGGTTTGCGGAACAGCTGAGGAGACCAAGACAACTGGATGCTGAACAGGGAAAACGCAAAGACTGAAATCACCACAATGTGCCAGTGTTGAAAGGCAGCAATGGGGCCGCTTAAGGTCAATGAGCCTGACACCAGTCCCAACCAAAATAACAGAGAGGTTCATCTGTGGTTCAACTGACAGACCTTAAGAGATAGAAACACACAACCAGTGCCGCTCACAGTGGCTGCTGGGGCAGGATGTCTTGTTTTGGTTTTTAATAGATCTGGGCTACCAGATCTGATGTCTTTATTTCACAGGGTGATGAATCAAAACAAGCAAACAAAATGAAAACCCAAAGAAGCAAACAAAAGCAAACCAACAAACAAAAAAACCCCACCACAACCAACAACAGCAAGCCACGCCAAACCTTTAGTGCAATTAATAGACAGTCTTTTACTGAAAACTGATTTGTACCAAGCAACATCCTGAAAAAGACCCAACTCCATGGAGCACTTACCCATGGAGCACACACACTATCATAATAAAAGGCTAAATGAAATAAAAATGTTGTTGAAGAAATCGCTGAATGAAGTATGGCAAGGAGATCTGCTTGAGTCAGAACCACCGCAGCCCTATTCAATAGTTTCAACATAATCTCAGTGATTAAACAGCCAGAACCGTATGCAGCACATGTCCCTCACATAGGGTCACCCAGATTTCTTGCTTACCTAAGTCCATCAGAACAGTTTGTACTAAAGTAAGAGAGCAACAGAAAAAAAAAATTAAAATAAAAAGGCTGTCATACTGACAGAATATTGGAAAATAGAAATTCAAGAGTTTTAAGTTCTAAATAATCAAAAATGCTATACCAGACTTCCTGGGTACCTACGGACAAGTCATTTAGTAGCTCTATGCTTAATATATTTCAGGCCATAAAATAAGTTATCATCACTCCCTTTTCAGCAGGCCTTGAAGGTAAGATAAACATTAGTATTTGGAGGAGCATTCGGACCATGGTATCATGCTTAACTACGCCATTGCCAGCAAGTTTTAAGCTGATGGAACTTGCAGCTCAAACTGTGCTGGCAGACCAAAAGCCCAGAATGACCCATTTAGGAGTATTGTATGCTTAATTAGGAAAAAAAAAAAAAAAGCCTGTTATGTAACTGAAAATAGTTGCCCTCTCTTTGAAAGAAAAATAAAACGGAATTTAGTAGGTTTTGGTGAGATCAAGCATTGAGTTAATGTGGAAGCACAAATTTTGCTCTGCTTGTACACAGGCAGCCCTACCTACAACACTGGCTCCTCAGCACATTAGTTAGAAAAGCAAAGGCCCAAGTAGTATAAAAAGTAACATATGCCTGCATGTTCTTGATTCACAATGTCCACACAGTAGTGTGTTTTCATTTAGAACACAAAATGTGAAATATAGGATAGCTAGTTAAGGCTTAACACTTACTACCGATGATGATAAAGGTTAAAGAACCTGCGTGAAACAGCACACTTACTGAGACTGTAGACGAGAAGGCAGCCTGGAGATTAAAATTTAATTCTTGAATCTCGGACGTCCTGAACAAGTTGTCTGCACTTGTTTTCCTCTTACAGAGCAGGAGTGCTACACTTTAGGATCCTAATGTGTGCAGGGATCCATACATGGAAGGTACGATCATTCTGACTTCTGATATGATCCAACTGTATTAGATCAGCTAACATCAGCTACCCACAGAACAAATACTCTCATTTAATTAAAGGTTTAAGATCTCCCTTTACTATGCAAAATAACGTAGCTGTCAAAGGACCACTGTGCTCCACCAAAAGCAAGACTCAGGTTTAGACCAATATCAGATTTGAGTAAAATCTTTTACCAATATACATCTCTGACCTGACAGATGTTCATGCTAGTAAGAAATTCATCCTTTTCCTTTTGCAAGTTAATTCACAAAACTACATAGCTGCAGATTGTGGACTCCCAGAGATATGTCCCAGGGTACATACGGACAGGGAAACCAAGATTAATGACTTGGGCTGGAGAAAGCACTCCATGTGGAAAATGTAAGTTGGCTTTTATATAAAGGGTGCTTATACTTTTATATTCCCTAAACACACTTTTAAAACTTAGATAGGTCCTTGAGTGTGAGAGACCAGGTGATTTAGGTTAAAAGAAAATAATCCAAATTTTACACGGTGTTTCTCGGACAGGTGCAGGAGCCAGGGGACGGCGCGATGGCGGACAGCGGCTGGGCTGTGTGCGCAATGGGGAGCACAGTGGCCGAGGGGACGGGAACCACAGCCTCCCCAGTTTGCTCCCTCTGCAGAAGCAGGAGCGGAGACAAACGTGCTGCCGCTCGAGTTAAAATCGAGGCAGAACCTGCTGGGCAGCTGGACGCAGAAGGAGCTTTTAGCTGAGCGAGCCAGGGGCTGACAAGCACTGAATGGCTTCCTTTCCAGCTGTACAGGGAATGAATGGCAGAAATTAGAAGTACTGCATGGGGATTTCTGGCAAGAGCTGGCTTTTTACCCCATATTCAGTACTCAACAATCCCTCTCACATGCTTCTTTGCTTCTCTTGAGCAGAGCTGGGCAACAGCAGGGAAACTATGTTTGGCTGTTGGCTCCAAGAAAAAGCAGTCGCAGGCAGAAGTGGGCTGGTTACCCACAAAGTCTGCCTTTTGGAAGGGAGGTATTGGGGAAAATACAGAAAAACTCATTATGACATTGACAAAAAAAATCAACTTAAAAATAAAATCCAAATCCCCTACTTCAAGGACCTAACCAAATTTTAAACATGTTAGGAACTATGACTGGTATAACCACACTTTATTACTGACCAGTTCTCCAAAGAATAATAAAAAGAAAACCTTAGAGAGCTGTGCCATAGTGAATAAAAGCTGACTTACCTTTTACCCACAGGCTGAGCACTCATTCCTACCCTGGTCAGTGATGGCACTGATATCACCTACCAAGAGCCTGGTGAAGCCCATCTTTGCAGAGCAGGGAATCAACAACTGTACACCAAGCTATAACGTGGAATTGCAAAAGGAAACACAAAAAGAGCATATAAAACTTAATTTAAAACCTTGGTGATTATGTTTACAGGGAAGTTGGCAGCTCATAACTGAAAAAGAGACAAATTTTAGAAAAACCTCCTTTATAAAGGAGGACTGGCACTGGTTTCACTGAGGCCTTATACATGATTCAGTACTGACTTTAAGGCCAGAAGAAACCACCTGCATCATCTAATCTGATCTGTAAAAACAAACATCAGAGGTGTCCAGATACTCCATCAAAATTCTAGGTACATTATTGCCATAGCTATTTTTTTTCTTAATAAAAATCCGCCTTGTTTTTAATCTGAATTTATTAAGCTTCAGCTTCCAACCAGAATTTATTGTGCCTGTCTGCACAGAATACAGATCTATCTGCTGACAGTAATCCTTCACCGACACCTGTGCTTCCAGCTCACTACCAAATCAACCAATAACCTTTTTCATCTTCAACTAACAGAAGTAAATTGGATACTGAATTTCCTACAGACTCACGAAATAGAGTACTGTGAAAATAACCACCACAATCACTATAACCTATGGAGTATTCAGCAAGCCAGTCTTCCCTGCTGAAAAATCCTGCATCCTCAGCAAGCCTCTCTTCCACAACAGCCAAGCATAGGACACTAAAAGCCACATGAAGTTTGCAATTTCTCGTTTTTCTAGAGAGCACTGAGACTTTATTTTTTTTTCCCAGAAAGCATGCATGCAGTATATTCCCAAATGAGAACGTTTAGAAGCGGAAACTACAGTATCAGTGTGCTAAGCACATGAGCTCAAGCAGAAAATGCCTGGCAATGTGTACGGTTTAAGCACTACAAACAGATGATATGAAAAACAGGCAAGAGGATGGATGAGGAGTAGGCAGATCTTTTCATAATATTTGATTGTGCTCAGAGGACATTGGCCTGAACCAAGGATCTGGATTTCCCTCACACTGGAATTGTGATGTACGCTGTCTCGGCTGAAAGAAAATGACATCAGATCAAAAGTACAGACAGATGAAAAAAAGCAGAAGTTAAGAGCAAAAAAACCTGGTGGAGAGTTCAAAGTCAGTGACATGACAACATGTTCTGTGTTGTGGCACAGAGCAGACAGTATAATCTCCTTTCTCAGTGTAATTTCACATTTGAGAAGCTCTTAAAAAATTGAACAACAGTAACTCCCAGACCCAAAGAACATTTTTGTTAAAAGGAAACTGAGGCCTATAGTTTCTGCAAAATTGTTGAGAACCTTATTGTGAGCAACACAAACCCTAAAAACAGTGTTTGTAACAGACATCATAACCTGTATTAAACCTGACAACCGCTTTCTTAAGGCTGAGCAATGCTGCCTGTAATGTCCGTAATCCAGGAGAGCAAAAGCATCAGTGATAGAACCAAGGTAAGAACAAGAAAGGCGTCTATAGCTGGTCATCAAACAACTGCTATAAAGGCTCAGGATTGGTCTTATTTCAAATCAAAAAGCCACTTGAAGAAAAACAAAATCGAAAGCATCAGAGCACAAAGAACAAGGAAAAAAAAAACCCAACAAAACAAACAACAACAAAAAGGTCCAAAAGCACACAAGACATTCACAAAACTTGTGCTGCACCTGAACATTCAAAATTGAAACTGGAAAGAGTTTCATTTATTTCCTGATTTTTTGAATCCTGAATGAAAAGCGACGATGTAAACCGTGCAACAGTGGGGGTACGCTTATCTCAGGAATAACAGCTCAAGAGGAGTACAGAGATTTCCCAGGTAAGGTGCCCAATTGAAAACCCTCAGTCAGTTTTCTCAACATTCATTTAAAAAAAACCCAACAATCTTGCATAAAAGGAACACTGTTGACACAAAAACAGAGAAAGAAGACATACTGCAGTGCTTTAAAGCTCTCCACATGGTATAAACTGGAGCCAGGATATTTTATCCTCTGAGATCATTGTCCCTGACGCCTGGCCTGACCGTCCCAGGTTACAAATCAGGTCTGCTACAGGTGCAAATATGACAGGAGACTTCACACAGGGCAACCTGGGTGCTGTGTGACCATCCAAGTCCGGCAGCACGTCAGCATAACTACATTGCTTCCAGATCCCAGCTTGCTTGATGGTCTGCTGTAGCATCTGTACTAACGGGGAGACGTGGAAAGTGTCTCTGCACGAGCCAGTTGCCATATTACATCTGGTTTTCTGTTATAAAAGACTCCCATGGCTCCCAATAATGAAAAATTGACTGAATATACAAAATGGTTCTGAAGCAGCATAAACATTTATCAGAGATCAGCATTTCAAGTAATTAGAGGCAGAGCTGCTGTTTGTTATGTATGTGAAATAAGACCAGTCAAAATGCAATGAAGGCACTCATGAATTAATTTTATACTGATCACAGTAAAGGATGAGCACAAAATGCATCAGATAGGCTGCTAATTTTATTAAGTATACTTTAACCATATTAGTAAGCGACTGTTTTAAAAAGTTGTAATGAGAATCTGGAGTTAATTTTCTGTTTGTCTTTTAAATTGCCAGTGCTAATGTACAAGTCATATACGTACATGCTAATCTACAGCCCCATGGTGGATGGTATCGAGGAACTGAGCAGCTCATGAAACTGAAGATGTCTTCATTTTTCAGACACACCAATATATGGCAAAACAACACCATTATTCTGCATTAATTTAGCAATATCTGCCTTATACAGGCTGTATCAACTAATGATTTAAAAACAGTTCATAAAGATTAAAAAAATAATTTCTCAATACCTGTGTAACATAAAACGTAAGTTACAGCCATTTCAATGAGAAAATCAGTAACTTTTTTCAGCAAATAAATTAAGTTGCACTCTTAAAATATCAACTTCCACAACCATCTAAAGGTGATCTGCAAAGAGAGTCATCCCTCCCCTTCAGCCTTCGGGGAAATAGAGTCAACCAGTCACTATATAGTCCAACCACTGGACTACGACTGAAAGCAAACAAACAAACAAACAAACAAACCACGCTGCTAAAAGCAAAAGGCTTCACTTACCTTTCTCTCCATCTGAAATCAGATCTCTTTCTCCCTTTTGAACAATTGTCAAATTCCCCATGGCTTGGCTGAGTCTTAATACACATCCATGGTGATCACTACTGTCTACGGGGTCTCTAAGCTACAACACAAGAATTCCATACACAGTACATATTTTACTGCTAGAACAACATATTCTAACACATGCTACTTCAGCATACGGGGGTGGGGGGAAAGCAGCAGCATCAGTCTTTCCAGGTATTTTTTTCTATACCCACTGCAGTGCCAAAAAATGTAAAGGAAAGGGTCGTCTTTACAAAATAATTCTGTTTCAGAATATGCGTTGTTGTGGCAATTATCCCATGGAATAAAAACCCAGAGAATGCTTCTTTTGCATATAAGAGACAGCAAATAATGTTCAACCCAGTAATAAGTTGTTTATTTTTAAAGATTAAAAGACTAAACTTGCACAAACTTAAATATCAAGAAAGAAAACAGCTCACCATGGCTTCATATAGTCTACTAAACTCCATGTAGTTTGGAGTGAGAATAGCTCGCTGGTAGCCTTGAATAAGAGAAGGCTGCTGGGAAATGAGCCACAGTCCATCCTGCAAAAAACAGTAAGAACAACTTTTACTGAATAGATTCTTCAATGTCAAACCACTGACTGAATCAAGAAAATACTTACAGCATCGATAATGATAGGAATTCCTTTCACTTTTGATTTTTCTATAATACCCTGCAAAAAATGCAGATAACTTTAAGATGTTTGCTAATTTAAATCTCATAAGATCCAAACCAAATTCATATAATAAATCCAGTCATATAAGTTGTTTTTACAAAATAAGACAGAAAAAAATCTGCTATTTTCTGCAAACTAATATAAGACATTTTCATATCAACTGGTAATTTTACAGCTACATTGTTTTCCCCCTGGTTCAAGTATAAGCAGTGTCAACAGGGTTTCCATAACTCATGCTTCGGTGTTGCTATGAAAACAAGCAAGCAATCTCACTCTCTTTGTTGCAGGAGGCATGCAATGCCAATGTAAATTGAACATAGCAAACATACATCTCCAATTAAAAAAAAAAATATCAAAATCTGTATTGTCGTTATAGAAATCTACCAATAACTATGACACTAATTTCAGTTGCTTTTCTGATGATAGCCGCATTGTGGTATTTGAATTTATGTACAAACAAACACCCTGAGACAAGCTGTACATAAAACATGTCATTTCACTCGTCGTCCTGGAGGTTTTATACTTTCAAACGAAAATAAAGGCAGCTCAGATAACAGACCATTTCAAAAGTGTTTTTCAGCGAGCAGCAACCCCCAGTAGCCCATCTGCACTCGTTCTCTCTCCTAACCAAACAGTGGCAACTGATACTGAAGTTTTTAAAATGAGCAATGGCTGACAGTCCTAAGTTTTTTGAATGTTGGTCATTACCAACTTGTCTTTGAAGCCAAAGAGTTTATCTTTCTCCTGTATAAGATAACAGAGAGGATGGTATCCATCCAAAAGTCTAATTATTTTTTTAATGTTATTAAGCTCTTCAGATTAGCTATCATATGGCACCGAGCTCCACAGGTTAGCAAGACATTATGTAAGGAATAAGGAAGCAGTTTCTAATTAACGTTTAGGGTATTGAACATACCTCTGTTCTTGTATTGTGGTCAAAATAAATACCACCCACCTTCCTGTAAATTAATTATGGCACATACATACCCTCACTAACTCATTCCTGCCTGATTCTGATTTTTTTCCAACACCAGTAGAAATCTTTCCCTTCTATTTTTAAATGGATGATCAGAATTTAGCAGTGTGCTTCAAGCCAACAGTACTTTTGCTTGTTTGGGCACCGTTTGCGTGTTGCAAGCGTGAGACTGAAACACCACCCACTGCCCCAAGCCTGAGGACTTGTCCCTACACACACCTGCAGCGACATTAGAAGCCACCACAGAATAAAAACCTTTCTGTGATGTACATTCGCTTACACAGGTCTTGGCTCGGGCTGTGCCACAGGCTGCTGAGTACCCATCCTTGTCTTGATCCCAAGGGAACAACCACAAGTCTTCTCTTATATTCAGCTACTTAAATAATTTTGAACCACTTGCAAGTTTTACACAACTCATACACCATTCAGCTACTCATAAATCATTCAAATTTATGAATAAGTACGTTTAACAGCTGTGCAAGGACAGAATCTCAAAATATACCTAGAAGTAGCTGTGACACACTTGAAAACCAGAGAGCCTAACTTGTAAAGCTATTCAGAAATTTATGAGACAGAGTAATTTCTTCATTCATTAATGCTAATCTGCACAGATGTGCACAGCTCAGTTTTCCTTTACAGAAGCCATAGTGCGCTGTCCCTGCTGTGTTAAGTTCATTAACAATTATGTTTAATTTGACTCACTTGGTTATAATAAAACAAGGCTGTGGATCTAGCAACCAAGTTTATGTTTGGTGTTTTTTTCCTCCCCCACCATATAAAATGAATGTTATACATCCAAAGGCCCAGTTATTTTTGAACCATACTAAGCTGTTCTGATTAGACACCATGCAGCACTGAGCACTCCAGAGGTTAGTGAGGTATTATGTAAAACAGCATTCAGATCATCCTCCCCCAATTTTTGAAGATACAAACACCATTTACTGCAACCCTATTTTCTAACTGGTATAAATTAGAATGTTTTCGTACTTTAGCAGCTTCATCAAACTCCTTCAGTACACTTAAAATTATTACTGCTCCACTTCCCACTAATATGAATCATCAGTTTATTCTAGTATGTCAACTTTAGTAAGCCAGTCTTTCATAACACTTCATTCTTTAAAACCAAAAAAGATTTCCCCAATGGATCCCATATGGAAAACTGAAGGAAGATACCAGATCTCAAAGTCCTTAACCTCCCCAGCTATTCACATGAATTCATTATCAGCAATCCATGTAACTAATTTTGACAAAGTTCTGTGCCTGAAACAGTTAAGGTTTGGCTGCTGCTGTTATTGTTTGGCTCCTTTTCATGTTGTCTCGTAACTGTCATCTGGATTACTGGTTAGAATTTCCACTTTTGTCTATATAGGTATCTAACAACAGGCTAAATCTAGAATCCTGAAGATCCACTGTGCACCAAAAGAATGTGAGTACAACAAAAAAGGGTGGAAGTTACAAAACATGATAGTATATGTACAGGTAAACAGCTTCTGGAAGGCTGGGTCACTGGTACACTCCAGAGAAATAAGACATTTTGTTCTAATAACATTATAAGTTCCTACCTCTCCAGCACATCCTCCACAATCCCGAGACGTTTGACCTCTGCTCTTAAGGGAAATTTCATCTAGCTAAGTAAAATCTACCAGCCAAGCAACTTTTATTGTTGTACCAAGTCTCTGAGGTATCAGTTTCTATTCTAACAGAGTGATCGTTGCCTTTTCTTTCTCTCCTTATAAAACAAATAATTGGGGTATACCAAGTCCTTCGTCTTATTTGAAAAGCTCATTTTTGATTGGGAAAAACACAAAACAAACAAAAAAACCAACAAACACACACCACAACACACACAAACCAAACAGACCCACTACCCTTATTGTTTTCATTTCCTCTTCCTTCCTTAAACACAGAGAGAAACCACTTGGAGACAGACAAGGGTCCTCGGAAAAGAAGTTCTGGGGAGTGAGGGGGTAATCTGGCAACTGTAATAAAGCAGCAACAGAGATAACAGAACCCCTGTAAGACAACCGCCCATTTGAAGGACACAACACTCACTGGAGAACCTCTGTTTCCTTTTGATTGTGGCCAGGGCCCATCCCACCTGCTGCCATTTAAAGGTCACCACTAGTGAGCAATTCAGCCTGTCTTGCTTAGACACCGCGTTTAGGGTGGGATGAACCACCACCAGCCATAAGGTCTCTCCTCAGCTATCACAGAGGGAGCAGAGACACCTTACTGGTTTATTTTTAGACACAAAGGATTAGGTGAGATTAAGCCCACTTTCAAACAGTGTTACTGCAGACACACCCTAAAAAAAAATTGTCATAAGAGGTGTTTACAGCAATAATGGACATGTCCTCTGTGTGGAATATTTTGTTCCTGAAGCAAAAATGAATTTTCAGCTGAATCTGTATCTCCACAGTTGGCATGGACTTTCTCTGTTTAATACTTGCAGCATAGAGAAGAACCTTCACTATTAATTGCACAATGAACACATCTCAGACTAAGTCTACTTTTACACCAAAACCTATTTAACTGTTTCTGATAGGACTCTATGTATCGGCAAGGAACCATCTGTTCAGTTTTGACCCATGTAACAAATATTTATATGAGAAAGGATTTAGAAGAGAACAATGCCAATGAAAAATAGTAAGAAAAGTTACTAAGACAAGACCTGAAATCCAAATGTGAATCACACAAGTGAACATATACAGCTATCAATGATAAACCCAAGACATCACCCTTTCTCTTCCAATGGCATTTTGAATATTAAGATTTTGGACATTCTAGCTCCAAGATATCCCAATGGACTACCCTTCTGTGCACAGAATATATGATACTACAACAGAAGTGTGGTTCAGTTTGGTTCAGACTAAGATAGGAGTGCCTCATTTCCTTGATTCCTAATCACTCAAGGTCAATCAGAAACGAAGGACTGGTCTCATGGGGCAACATTGGCACTTGTCACAAAGCAGAGAAAACAACAATGAAGAGGAGAGAGTGAAACATTGCTGTCATCCACCCTCTTGACCTACAACCACACTGGTTAGCCGAGATATCGAAGACTGAATACATCCTCTGCAGCATTCACAGCCAGGCCCAAATTTCATTCTTGTTGCCTATCATGTCAAGCGCCCTAATAAGAGGGGTTTGGGCAGTCTCTTGCTAGAGATATTCTGTTTTGTATGAGTTAGCTCACAGCATCTGAATGAGAAGAGGGAAACAGGATCCAGCCCTCTGTGATCAAAATGGGCAACAATGAACTGCAAAACTGCAGGACTCACACTAGAACAAATCTGTTAACAAGAGCTTTCTCTCCTAACAATTTGAGGCCAAAGTTTAAGTTTCTACCCTAATTAAGTCAAAGGGGAAATGACCTGGGATTCAGACATCACATGAAGGTGCTGTATGGGACAACCACCCACAGAGTTATCATTTGTTAGTGGCACCAAGCAATCGACATTTAGTAATACCCAAAATAATATTTCAGCGATTGCAATTTTTGGTGGAAGTGGTTGAGGGGAAAAGAGGCAGATGGGGTGAAATTAACCTGACTCTATGCCCACTCTGCTCTTGAAACACAACATTTCCTGAAAAATCTTTGTTCTGTGACTGGGTATCCATCCAAGACTTGTATGCAAGCAACCTACTCAATAAGAACTGAAAAAGAAGTTGTGTCACACTAGAAAACAGTGTTCCATGTGGATCTGGTTAAAGGTAACACTTTACTGTAACTGGAAAAATTTACAAAGTAAAGGCAAAGAATTTATGTGTTTTAATGAATACATTTATTACGGTGGAAGCTATTCATTCAAATGCAATGCATTTGTTTTAGTAGAAATCTGTGTTCCCTGTCCCAGTTTTCACATGAGAATTTTACAATAGATTCCCGAAACCAAATTCCAAAATTTATTTTGAAACACAAAACAACAACAAAAAACACCCCAAACAAACAAACAAAAAAAAACAAAAAAAAAAAAAAAACAAAAACAAAAAGCGAGCACACACACAAACCCAAACAAACAAAAAAACCCCAGCCAACCAACAAAAACTCCAAATGCCCAACACACTGAAACCAGAACACCACACACAAAATCTGAATCATTCAGGCTGGAAAGGACTGCGGGAGGAAGAAGTCTGGAAGAACAAATGGACAGGCTACTGGTGAAAGTGAGCACTGAAATGCAGAAAAGTGTGACACGATTTATCCATTTGCTAGCCTGTGGCTGTGCTGAGAGACACAAGAGTCACCTGCACTGACTAACATGGACATCCAGGACTCTTACGCACTTCCACAATTATTATGGAAAAAGAGAACAGGTCCAGATGAGCCAGTCGAGACAAAGACTGCAAAAAAACACGGAAAAGGGGAACAGGGGAAACACATGAGAGAGGAATAAGTGGTTATGGATCTTCTAGGTACAATCAAAGGATATCTCATCAGCCATGGCATAGAGTAGTAGCCTTGAGGCCACAGAAGTAGAGAGCAGGTGGTGCACCCACAGTGAGCACCCACAGCCTGGACTTCACCAAGCCCATGAGCCAGCAACCCTATTTACACATCCTTTATTAGTTCTACCACTACTTGTGTTCTTCCCGATGAACTGGTTTATCTAAACAATAACTATGGCAATTGGTGTTTGCAAAGGGAAAAACTGGGAAATTAGACAGTGTTTCTAATAAAAGATTTAATTTTCATGAAATAAACAAAAAATGCAATAGCATCATATAAAAAGTGACATTTATCCCACAATAGTAAATAATTTTAACTAAGGATGCATTAAAATGTCATCTTTCTACACTTGCAAAGCAAAGACACTGCAGGCAGTTTCCTTTATTGACACCAACAATGAACACTGCATTTCCTAGGTCCCATCAAGAGTCATGCCTTGGTCTGCTCTTGGCAAAATTCCTTACCCACATGCTCAAAAAGAAGTTCAAGCTTCAGCATGCCATAGTAATAGACAGCATGGACCACAATGACACCCAAATATTTTAGGAAGCAGCATAACCTTGCCTTCAGCCCACCAAAAGTGCATTCTACTGTAACCTGCGAATGCCAAGTATGTAATTGAATCTTCTGCTATATGTTCCAAAGTAAAGTTGAAATATTTTAGGAGAGCTGCTAAGCAGGTCAAGTCCTTTAAACAAGAGTTCTCTAAAACCTTAAACTCTACCTTCTGGAATGCTGGTTACATACCGGTGACTGACAGCACAGCTCAGCTCCACTGCTCCAGCCCGAGCTTCTGATGTGACAACACTGGATTGACCTGGGCTCCTGGCTGCCTCAGCTGGAGCTGCCAGACTCAAGGCAGCAAGAGGGACAAGCTTCTCATTTGGCAGAGATGTGCAAATGTGCATAACTTGGCACTGGTTAGGTCTCACGCAACCTTAAATAATCAAAAAGGAATAGCAGCCCCTTTTACAAAGAACCCTCTCCTGAAAGCTAGGATCAGAAACTGCTGTTGAAATGCCCCTTTCAACTGCTTGTATTTTCCACACGGACGCTGCTCTCCTCCAGTAACTCTGAATCTATAGTTTTGTCTGGAACAGAGATATAAAAGGGAAAAAATAGCCAGAAATTTCCCTGTAAATGCTGCAGCTGGAAGTGCTTCTGCGCACCCTCCTCCTCAAGGTGCCCGGGAGGAACCAAAAAGTTTGACCTCAACACACTGCAAACCGATTCCTACAAATAGGCACTGAAATCCCTAGGAAGCATTTCTGTATTCCTCACTTTCAGCCTGGATAAATGCAGAGTTAGCAGGGACTCAGCTGCATAGAGGTCAGGCTGCACCTCGGTGGTGGAGATGCTTGGAAAATGGGCTTGGCAAGCAGAAGTTTGTAATCTTGCACAGCTAGAGGTGGGCAAATATCCCAAGCTCAGGCTGCGCTCAAGGCTGCAGTCAGGGCTGGCAGGGGGGAGAAGCTTCCCTGAATAGAATATGCTTGATACAGCAAGATTTGAAAAATGTTAAAACTGGAGTTCCACTATTTGAGATTCTTCACATTAGAGCCATATTTTCAGTGACTGGTTTGGGTTTTTTTATTTACCCACTGGTGGAAACACAGAGTTAACTCTGAAACTTACTTTTATTACCTTCCACAAACCAATACAAGAACTCATCCTCCTTGCCAAACTCAGCAACGTCAATCAAAATCTCACTCTGTAAACAGGATTTATACAAATCACCTTTCACTAGCCTAATTGCCTCAGTTTTACTTTATCTGTTCCTGTATGCATAACTCTCACTAGCTCATTAATCACTCCACTAAACTCTCAAACCTCACATAAGAAATTACCACCACTAATATTACTTGAATAAAGAGTCACATAACAGAGAGGAATATCCTTTCTTTGAAACAAATAGCTTCTTTATCTCATGGTTTATGCTCCATCCAATTTAACTGGGCCTTTTCTCTCTTAACTGTTATGCCACATGCTAGGCCCTGTTTTCCAAAACAGATTTTCAGGTGCACAGGAAAATACTTCATTTAAGTCAGGCAGAGGGTAAGAATGACTTTAAAGAGTACACCACTACATCATCAAACCCATTTAATGCTTTGGGAAATGTTAAAAGCTGGTGTTACAATTAACAGAGCTGAAGATGCTGTAGAAGGCTGCCAATCAAAACAGTTTTATGTTAAAAAAAGGGGGGAGAATGATCCATTTGTAGATTCCCCTTTTGAGTTCAAAGTAGATCACTTGCTGTCAAACTCTGAGGAAAACTACACCTAACAGTTTCTTAATATCTGTCTCGATCATATGCTAAATTCTTAAAGCAGTGACATAATTGAAAGTAATGCCTGAATATAAGGAATACAAGAAAACGAAGTAAAATCCTCTGAAATACTGTCTTAGTTATGCAAAAAACCACACCATTCCTTCTCAGCTATTCCCACCCCCAGTTTATGATCAACCAAACACCACTTGAGAAGCTACAGTTATATACTTCTATCCCTAAATACATTCAACACCATCTTAAGCAATTCCAAAGTGAAAAATCTAAATCAGAATAATTAAAGGCACTTTCTTATGCTGTCTCATCCGCTGAACATTTGCACTCACCAAAATCTACAAGGTTTACAATTTATAGTTGATTATGTTAATGTTACATTTGGCTTAAGATACTCATGGTCAGCTGTTGGCATTTTGTCTTAAAATAAAAAAACATAAACTTTAAGTGAACTCCGGAATTTATCACTGCCAATTTCTTTTTAGGGTTTCTGGCTGAATGATGCTCACAAAGAGTTGAAAAAGTATCCAGTTCCAGTGTTTTGTTTACAAATGCTTTTAAGTATGAAAATCAAATTAAACAACACTATACGCCTACACACAGAAAGCAAATAAACATCCCACTTGACTGTGAATGACTTTCATCAAGATCCATTACACATATTAAAAAAATAAATTTTGCTTGCAAGCTGCATAAACCTGTCTTTAAGGTCCTGTTAGTGTATTTTCAAACACTGTTTTTCTAATCAAGATACTTGTGAGGAACCCACAGAATACTAATAGTTCTTAGCACAAGCAGCAATAGTTCTTAGCTCAACCAAGAAGATCTCTGCCTCGAGCTGGCATTCCCAAGCTTCATCTGCACCAAGTACCAACATCACAGAGAAAGAACTGCATCTTGTCCCAGCAGCTGCCTCATCTTCAGTGAAGATGTACACAAATTCTGACTCTCATCAGGCTGTTTGAAAGCAAGGTGGCTTGCCCAGTAACAGAGTACTTTTTCACTGGGTACTACTTACGGTATAGACATCAATTCTGGAGATTGGGTGGAGGCTGAGAGAAGTACTAGAGAGAGTGCAAAGGAGGGTGATGAAGCTGGTGAGGGGTCTGGAGCACAAGTCTGATGAGGAGCGGCTGAGGGAACTGGGGCTGTTTAGCCTGGAGAAAAGGAGGCTGAAGGGAGACCTTATCCCTCTCTGCAACCACCTGAAAGGAGGTTGTAGCGTGGAGGGGGTTGGTCTCTTCTCCCAGGTGACAAGTGATAGAATGAGAGGAAATGGCCTCAGGTTGCAGCAGGGGCAGTTTAAATTGGATATTAGGAAAAAAATTGTTCATTAAGATAGTTGTGAAGCATTGGAACAGGCTGCCCAGGGAAGTGGTGGGGTTACCATCCCTGGAGGTGTTTAAAAGGCATTTAGACAAGGATCTTAGGGACATGGTTTAGAGCCAGAGTTAGGTTATGGTTGGACTCAGTGATTCTGAGGGTCTCTTCCAAACGAGACGATTCTATGATTCTACAGTTTACACACACATTCTCACAGTGGGTGCACGTACACGCTCTCTGGTTTTTGCCTCTGCAGTATCACAGGCACAAGACTCCATCCACCTCACCTCCTCCTAGCTGAGGGCTGAGAGCAGCAAGTGGTGTGTCCTCACTGCTACTTCAGTTACTGATGAAGTGCTGAATCCTCCCAGCAAGAACCAGCAGAGTACTTTCCAGAGGGTATAAGCAGGGCAGGAAGCAAATGCACCTGACACACGCTGAAGAATTAAGCTTCTTGTAAATAATTTTTCTGGTTTCTTGAGTTGACATGAGCAGTGATTCCAAAGAGTAACACGTAGAATCATAGAATGGTTTGGGTTGGAAGGGCCCTTGAAGATCATCTAGTTCAAGCTCCCCAGCATAGGCAGGGACACCTTCCACCAAACCAGGCTGCTCAAAGCCCCATCCAGCCTGGCCTTGAACACTTCCTGGGATGTAACATCCACAACTTCTCTGCGCAACCTGCTCCAGTGCCTCATCACCCTGTTGTTCATATTCGTGTATGGTAGTAGTTACCACAGACAATAATCTACCAACTGTAGCATTAGCCTGGCATGCTTCTCAGGTGTCTTACACTTGGTACACACTGAACCTGGAGGTTGTTCAGGTATGAAGAGGAAAATACTTCACAAGGCCCACTGCAGCAGATTTAGCTTTAACAGACTGCTACGACAACAAAAGGTAGTCCTCTTGATCTTGCAAAAGCTAATGCAAATAACGTACTGAAGCACCTGGTCCCGTTCTCATGATTTATTAAGGCTGTGAAAGTGTTGCCTAAATCCTCAAAGCAGGAGGCTTCAAGGGGGGCAATTAATCCAGCTAACCAAAAGCAAACACAGAAAGGCTGATACCTCAGCTGAAACTGAACCAAGAACCCATTTGAAAGACAAAATTTCAAAAGGGCTCTCTCTGGGCACACTTGATGCAGGTAATCCACGACAGGAGCCCAAACCTCTCCCACGCTTTGCGAGACATTTACCTACAGCCAAGACATTTCCACACAACCTTGACATGATGACACTAGGGGTGGAAAATGAGATTTCTGAAATTTATATCCCAACAGATAGCAGGGATCTCTAAGGGTAAATGACTGGCTGAGGGTAGCACTGCAAGGCAAGAGGGTTGGGGAAAGAGAAACAGAAATAGGTATAGATGGCAGCTAGGCAGGGCCTGAGCCAAAAGAACAACCCAGGCTAGTATTCAGGACGTTTTCCTGGAGCTAAAACAAAGATTGGGAATTGAGCAAGAGGAGCAAGTGTGTGGTTTGAGGACCCAGTTGATTTTACCATGTAATCTGAGTTAAACAGCGCCATTCTTGCCATTCATTATTACCTGTCTTCCAGGAGGGAAGCAAGCATGCTCTGCTGAGAACAACAATCTAACCCTGCTGCTGCAAAACGAAACACAGCAAGACTGGAGTGGCAGGGTCCAGAATTTGGTGCTACCACTTCAGGGAGAGAGGCAAGGAGCCCAGTGACAAAGACGATTCCAACATCGAAGTCTTACTTCAGTTAAGGACAGGGCTCTTTGCAAGGATCAATGCTTTTCTCTACCCAAACCCAACAGTAACTACCATTCCACTAACAATTCTGTATCAGTCCATTTGACCGCAAAGCCAGTTAATGTATCCATTAAAGATTCACCTAACTCAGAAGCAGAACATTTGACAGAACACCACATTCATGCCAGAAGGGGAAAGGACGTGACAAGAGTCTGGATAAAGGCCACAGCTAAGCCTGTAACTGCTAGGTGGCAGCAGGAGGCAGAACACCCCGGAGGATTAGGCAGCATCGTCTCCTCTCCCAGAGGGCTATGCAAGGAATTTAATATTCTTTCCAAACTCCTCTCAAGAGCTGCACTCATCACTCTGCAGGAAAGGAACCTGGTTCTCTCACAAATCTGAGGAACAGCTCTTGAAGGTACAGGCAGGAATTCCCCTACTTCCAAGCCTCAGGCTGTAAGAAAAATCAGATCAAAATAGACCAGAAGTGCAAACATCCCTGGAATGGCTGAATTAAAAATGCTGTGGTGGGTGGATAAGATAGGGACACAGTATTGCTGCTGTGTGAACAAGAGGAGAACATCCAATAACTTCGGAAATACTCTGCTTTTAAGCGCTGACAGAGGACAGTCGCAGGGACCTTGGCCTTGATTCCACGTGGCAGCTAAATAAACTCTTTCTCAACAGAGTCTAAACCACCACCAGCAGCATATCAGCTGAGGGGAACTCCGGGAGGTAATGGTACTGTCGTCTCTGGCCAGAATCCACCATGGACACTGAAAGGGGAAAACTGGCCCAATGTGGCCTACAAGGCTGCTGGCTGTGATGGCCAAGTTCCACACCAGATGTGATAACAGCATTTTGGAAGTCTGAAGTAGAACAGGGAGCAGAGATGCTTCAATCTGCAAACTCCAGAGTTAAGTAGTGAGGAAGAAACATGGTTTTGTTCCTTTCTTTTGAAGAGAAATAGCCTGGATGGCTTATTTGCTCCAGAGTTGGAGGGTCTAACCAGGCCACGACTAGAATCGTCACATCTACATGGGATCCAGTTGCACAGGTATTAGCACACAATAAATGCTTTCCTTAGGCCATTTTTCTGAAACTGTACCTCCTGGTCCTGCAAACCCATGGCTAAGAAGCTCTGACAGAGCACCAGCCCTAACCCAGGCAACTGAGGAACAGTATGTGAGGGTTTTGGCACAGACTCACACAACTGGCATATGCGAGAACAATTTAACTTGTGTCTTCTTGTAACAGTACTTGTAAGTGGAATTATAGCCACATGAGACAATCACAGGAAGCCAATAAGTACATGTTCAAAGAGTATCACTATGCTCTCAAAAAAAAAATAATAAAAGGAAACTGATCATAAGGTGCTTCTTTTCCATCAGGCTGTTTAAAGGAGCTGAAATGCCACAGTGTACACACTGCAGACATTCAGCATGAGGGAGGCAGGTGACACAGTAAAGATGCTGAGGAAATAAAGCATTCTTTGGTCCGGAGAGAGAAGATGCATTATCTGGTCTACAAGTACTCAGCCTGTTCCACCACAAACCACTGTCCACAGGCTGTATACCAGAAATTTCAGTTTACTGGATTACTATCTGAATTTCTCAATGCTCAGAAGAGTGAAGCAGTGCAAACACATGACTGTTTGGACAAGCACACTCATTGGCAATGTGTGGACACAACACTGACAAGAACTGACATCAGACCAGCATCAGAGAGGTGACAGATCACTATGCCTCAGCACTTTAATGGGGCAGCAGGAGGAAGAGGAGGGGGAGCTCTCTCCCATGGCCCCTGCGACTCTGATACAAAATGCTGACCAGAAATTAGACACTAATCTAACATCTCAGCCTTCCCTCCATATGACAGCATGCTGAGCTTAGCTTCAAGTGAAAACAGAAAATAATATACCAAGCCAGCCTCATATAAAAGTTTAAAATAGCAACGCTATCAACACCGGCTTTTCTTCTTGAAGGTGAAGAGCGATACGAATATTAAAATTCACTGCTGAAGCAAGAGGAAGACTCAGCCTTTCCCCAGCACAGAGAAGCACCAGTCTTCCTCAAGCAGACAACCAGCATTCACTTGTCCACAATTACCTATTAAAAAATCACCACTGGGTAACTAATGAACACCTACGTAATTACAGTGAAGACAAAGAACTTGAACTTCAATGTGACTTGAAGTTAATAAACTCAGATCCACGGCTCATGTGAACATGGCCTGAGATTCTAGCATGAAGGAACTTCCAAACGCCTTGTCTTTGTTGCCTACTTAGTTTCTTTAAGCTAGCTCACACAGAACAGACAGCCTGAAGTAAAAGCATGCTTGTAATTCACTAAGAAACCAAAATTGGTTTTAGCAGTGATGAAAAAATAGATATAATCAAGGAATCTTCCAGATACTTCCGTAATAAACACATTGACAGATATTTATAAAACCTAGATGGAATTCTGATATTAAAGAAGCTTATGTTAGATGTCTTAGATATTCTAAATGAATTCTTATTTTCTTTTGTTTAAAGTTGTTTTCATTTAGAAAAGAAAAATTGTTTAAAAACCAAGAAAAAAATCATTGCCCAATTTTTTTTTCTGTAAAAAGAATTGTGAAAAAACCTTTTCAAAAAAGAATAAAATCTGTTGAAATTTTTCATTCAGAATAGAATTCAATCTCTTGATCAGCTGTAATAAATGTATCTTTTCTTTCTTTCTGAATTCATGCTCTGTATTAGTTTTGCACCTCTATATCATAAACCAAAATTTTTTTGGAAACAGAAGGAGAATTAAAGCAGCAAAGAGTGCCAGCAGCAACTTTCTCTAACAAAAGCCTAACAAAACAACCCTCCATAGCTCTCAGGATACTCTAAACTGCTTGGATAATGTGGTATTCAGTCTCTTGCCTCCCCTGTCTTGCAGTTTCATTATGCAACTGTCAACTTTTCTGTAAATTATATTAATTCCACTTGTTAGTACCACTGATTAATTCCGTAACACTTCTCAGGAAAAAAAAAAAAGTGTACAAAATCAGATTGATATTAGACTAAAAGATATACTTTGAACATACAAAGATGTGTTGACAGTAATGCAACCCATCGTCTGGAAGATGATGTAAGTACATATTATTTAGAGTACAGAACTATTTAACCTCCTGTTTTCAGGTCTCCACTAAGGTTTGACAGAAAACAAGATTACCTCTTTATCCAGAGTAGAAATCTGCAGCATTTTATAATTAAGAGTATCACTTCTTATGGCAAGGAGACACAGACCCTGTTCTTTGGTACCTCTTGATACAAATTGTCAAATGCCGTTCTGAAAATTCGGAGCTCAAATCCACATTCATATTCTTACAGTACAGATGCTCTGCACCAAAGAAAATGCAGAGCCCTTTTTCTAGAGATGTCAAAATCTATTTCTTAATTAGCAACTTTCACAATCAAAATAAAAGCAAATCAAAACAACATATGGGTACCTAAAATTCAAAGTGATACTTGCAGTTTAATAATGAAGACCATGAATAACAGCTGTAATTTTCAGTCAACAATATTTTATTAAATTTGTTATTTAGTAACTCTATCAAAACCATTTGAGTAATAATGTAAAGGACAGGAAACTGGTTAATAAAATTCAACATAAAGTCACAGAATAAAACATCAATATACACATTACCTTAGCGTTCTCAAGTAGAACTTCATCTCTACCTAAGCCAGGTCCTATGACAACTGAGTGCAGTCGTGGTAACCACTTTTCCACCTCATGGACAGCATTGGGACTATCACTAAATGGAATTGGGAACAAAAGAGAAGTTTAAAAAGGCTTCATTTTAGTATGCTCAGAATCTGAGTAGAAGGTGCAAGATAGAAACAGATATTTCCTATCTTGAGTCTCAGGCAACTTTATCCTTCAAACTACCAAAAATCTGTGACCCAAGAAATAACAAATGATTGTCCAAATAGCAAAAATGAAACATTTATCTCAATTTATTTCTCAGGGGATACCAAATTAAAATGAGGAAGATAATTGCAAGTTCCACTACAGTTGTTACAAAATAATAAAATAATAATAATCATTAAAAAAAGCAGGAAACCAAGAATTCTTACATTCTGTCATAATTCCCTATTTAATGCTTCTTTGCAGAGATTATACCTCGGAGAGAGATCTATCATCTTGCAGGTATATACTGCAGCTTGCTGGAAATGATGCAATTATTTATTATGCTGCATGGCAAAATGATAAAATCTACTCATACGCTTTTTTGGCAGTTGCTTCATAAGCATTTGTTCCAACTGAATTATGGCCAAACTATCCCCTTTCCCCAAAAGGCAACAGGAGAATCGAGCTATTCAGCGAGGGTATTATCTGCTCATAATGCTTAAGATTTCTGTAGCATTCGGGTTTTGTCTACATTGGAAAAATTATGAGCAAATCCGCTGCCAAATATAGCTGCCACAATACAGCATTCAGCCGCTGACCAGAACTATTTATTTTGTTCTGATCAGTTTTGTTGTGTAAATAGGTCAGAATATTTTGAAAGCGCTGCCCAACAATGTCAGTTAATCCTTACTGGCAGTTCAGAGGGAAAATTTATCCTCCCTCCCTCCCCACCTCTGTCATAAATGATGACAATAAATGAACATTTTACCTGAAGCACGGGGAATAAAGCTCCCTACAGGCTAAGCAAAGGGGGTAGTATTTGGTAGTATCACACAGAATATTTTGAGCTTGCAATACTTCAACAAAGCTCTGTTATTACGGATGAAAGCCCGTGTGTGTTTTTCACAACCAACAGCTGTCCGGACAGGACACACCGCTTGGGAACGAGTGCTTAGCTCACGTCTGGCAGCATCAGCAAATTCCACCACGATTTCTGCGAGTGCCAGGCAGGAGCCCAAAGCTTTTGCAGCTGGACCGAGCGAGGCTGGAGCGCGTCAAGGGACGCGGTGCCTCCTGTCTGTCCCTCCGCCCGGAAGAGCTGCTCCAGAAATCCCCAAAGGCGCCCGATGCTGACAACACACAATGGCTCTGCCAAAACAAGGCTGCGGGGTGGGAGCGATGACCCTGCTGCAAGGGCAAGGGAGATGAGGAACCACGTGAGGACATCATTGGTGCCCCTGAAGTGGTCGCCCGCTCAGCAAGCTGAAGCTGAATTTCCATTTGAACCATGCAGCTCCCCCTCTCCTCCTGCTCACAAGGAAATGGTCGGAGATCGTGACTTGCCAAACAGCTCACTGGGTTTTTTTTTTGCCAGCTATCAGTTTATGATGTAGATACAGGCTGGAAATAAAAATGATCCAAGAAATATTTAAAGCACTGTTTAAAAAAAACCCAGTTCTTTTATATGTGGTGTGTTGACCGTGTGAAAAACTGCCTGTGAACCCAGCCAATAAAACATCACCATTTCTGAATGCAGATCCCTTTTCTATTTACACATTGAAATGGATTTCATCTCTAGAAGAGCAATACATATCTTGAATATATTTTTCTCAAATAAGTATCTCACATATATCTATATATCATACAGATATAAGAATACAGCTGTATATAAGGATGCTTGAATGGATCAGATTCAAATTATCTTTGGATAGTAGAAGCAAATACCTTAAATAAATGTTCCATTCAATGTAAGTGAAGGACAGAGCCATAGACAGTACCATAACTGCTCTGGTCTTTTACAAATACCCCATGCAAATAATCTCAAGGTAGAAAGTGTGCCAATTTATTGATATTCAGGACTGAAGTAAGATAATTTTGTCTCAAATCAAATTGATAATGTGCACTCTTCAAAACAAAGACACCTCTCGGGAAATGAAGAGTCCAACATTAAGCCACTCCCACTCACTTTGCCTCTGGTAATAATAAAAACCTACTGTAGAGCTTTTTATCTTCAAAGCATTTTACAAACATTTCATTCACATAACTCCTTTGCAACTTCACATCAAGACGTAACCCAAGGCATATGAAGGGCCAAGAGATTTAAAATGGTGATAATGACTATTACATTGCAAAATCAGCTGTAAAAAGAAAAGAAAGCAGAACAAGTACAAGTACTTTCATAAAGAAAGCAGAACAAGTACTGCCTCAGAGAAGCAGCACACCAACCTCCCTTTAAGACACTGGATGTTCACAACAGCTGTAGTTACGCGGCTAAGGACACCTTACAAATAACCTTTATCTACAGCTTCACTGAACATGGAAGGGCTACTGTGTCATCTTACAGTTTATTCCCACATGCAGACACCAAAGCAGCAGCATTTTAAAGCTGACAAGGTACAAATGTTCAACACATAACTTTCTTCAGGAAGGGCGATCACCTTGAATGTTCCTGATCATGGTGTTCAGCACAAAGACAGAAACTCTTCCAGCTCTTAACAGCTACAGCCTACACATAACATTTAAACCTGCCCAGAAGAGTTCTCTGACACTGAGGCCAGCTGGGCTCTACACCCTCAGGCAGAAACCCTGGACCACAGCAGTTCTCCCCAGCGAAAGAAGGTGTTGGGAAAGGCTGGTTGGCATGGGCAAAAACCTTGCCAAGGACCACTTGGATCATTTGCCAGTAGAGATCATCACGTTTCAGTACCTGGGAATAAATACTCCTTGGCAGTGTCTAGTTTCCTAGAAAAACCCCATATGTGTTACTCTTTGTCTTTCATTCCAAACCAGGAGAAAAAAAATAGTTCGGAGGCACCAGCAGAGAAGACAAGACAGGTCCTCAGCTGTTTGCTGTACACTATGCTCACACAAATAATGTTGTTAACTTCCTTTGTCCCTTTACACCAATTTCTCTGCCTGATTACTAACCTGATTTCAAGCCTCTCCATTTAATTATCACCTCCACTGCCCAAGACATGCATGCACAATTGAAATTAGCACTGTATTGAAAAAAAAAAAAAGTATCTAGAAAGGCATGAGGTATGAAGAACAAGATGCAATCTTCAGGCTTTGACAGAAAGGGACCACGTAAGCAAGAATCAGCGTTGCCTTCAGAGGTTCAGAGCCTTACAGTACATGACTTGGCTTTTTTCCAAAACAGGAACCACAATGCAATACCCCTATCTTAAAGAACAAAGCTAATATTAAGAGATGTCAGAAAATCTTTTGCAAGGCCAAGAGAAAACAGCATTTGAATTTCTGAGAAGAGGGTAACAACCTCTGAGAGAGCCTTTGATTAAATGAACATCAGGGATTTCCCAAAATAAGGTAAGCTTTTTTGGAAGGTGATGGGGCAAGAGTCTGGGACACAGCCTGGTTTTCCCATAATTTGAAAACACAAACTCTGTACCATAAACACACGCAACAGGAATACTTTTGAAAGCTGAATCCAAGCAGTAACACCTGTAAACATGGAGAGTGAGCTACAGTACCATTGTGCAGATGTGTGAAATTAAAGATTTTGGTGACAGACCACAGCTGTACATCTGCAGGGAATGAACAGATCAAACAGTTACTTCATTTCCAGTTAAGCACTACGTGTTATGTTGACATGTTATCAAATGCCATTCTGATGAAAATCTAGCCTATGACAGCTCACTGTTGCTCAATCGATCAACCAACCAACACCCCTCCAACCGCCAAAAGCTTCCTGAAAGACTGGAAAGCAAATGATAAAGCTCTGACTGCAGACAGAAAAGGAACTATCACCGGACAAATATGTCAATAGCAACTGCAAGACAACAAAATCATTAATAAGGAAAACTGAATGAGCTTCTGTAACTTGTTTCGTATGTGTGAAGTTTAGTAGGTAAGAAAGAGTCTAAAGCTAACGTCAACAATCGATCAACTTTACGCATTGTCCATTAGTCAAAGCAAATCTGTACAAATAAGCAAGGGCAGAGAGTCTTACAGGGTAGCACACTATGAAAAAGGACCCCACAGATGTTTACCTGATCAGCCTTCCTCGGCTATTAGTGAGAGCTAGGGGACAGAGAGACAAAGCTTTACTCCACAGAGGCTGACAAGACTCTGATATTTTGGGCAGAGAGACAAAACAGCCTTGTCATCTGACTTCCTTGAAGCTCCTGTGTACACAGGGCCAAAGTATGGTGTTCAGCACCTTGCACATTTATCTTTTTGCTCTTTTCTCTGCCTCCGGAACATATTGATAAAAGTAATTTCCATGGCAATATCTGTAAAGATTCTTCAAATTAAACAGCACCAAGTCTCTGAAATGGTGAGGACAAAATTGTGAATTACTGGTAGCCTTAGATATTTTCTGCTAAACCAAAATCAATATGCCCTGAAAAAATTCCTCGTCTTGCCACCTCAATAATTTTTGCACACAGGAGCAGCACTGCTCTGGTTATAGTGCTCCCGGCAGTAACTGCTGGATTCAGCACTGTGTAGTCTCACTGTTGCCTTTTAATGCACAAATTCGGTGTCTCTTACAATAACTTTTAAAAAGCTAATTTAGAAAATAAAAACTGTAAGTCAAAACTTTTTGCTCTCCAGGACTCTCCTCTATTTCACTATCACACAATACAAATCGACATAAGACAAAGTCCTGTAGGTCTTCGATCTTGGTGAAAGCTTGAATGTAATAACCTATCCAAAACCAATAAAGAGCCTGAAAAAAAATCGTGGCTACTGCCCTAATATCACCCACAGTTTCTAAACATCTTCCAGAGCACTTTGTAACAGGTATTTGACAGATGCCATCTGCTTGAAAGTCAGCTCTAGGCTGGTCACTGCCCTGAGTGGGAGGACACTTGACAGCTGGGGCCTGGAACACAACTCACATGCCCAGCCCTCCAAAAAAAGCAGATTTTGCTGTACACTGCATTTTGTTCAAAGACTGGTTTTCACCAAATGATCAAAATCCACCAAAGCAATAGCTTTACATTATTACAGAAACCTCTAAACGTAGCAGCTTTCCTCATTCAGGATGAATGACAGTTACTGTCTCTGCTTTCTAGAGGAGGGAAACGAAAAACGATGATAAGGTGCAGCCTTGTCAAATTTTACATAGAAACAAGAAAACGTGAAGTCAGTATAGGCGTAACCAGGAGCTACAGAAATAGTAGATAAGCATGAGTGACAGTGCAGACAGGAGGCAGCAGGACCGCAGCTTTTCACATCTCTTTTAGGCAGAGCTGGAGCCACCTTAGTGATCAGAGATGTGGCTTGGACATCACAAAACGCCAATCAATGGGACCTCCTAATAGAGAAGGACACGGGACACAAGCAAAAGTGCTGTCACCTGATGAACTGTACAGCTCCTTGCTGGAGAGCGTATTTTTCAAATTCTGCCCGTTATCTGTGCACGTTTGATGTGACTGAAGCAGCCCCAAATGCACTGAAATGCACCATTGCAAAAGTCTTGTTATGTAAACTCAGGCAAAGCCACTTTAAGCGGGCAGTTTCCAAAGCCAACCCAGAATCTTATCTTCAAAGATGGGAAAAAGTCTCTGATCTAAGGATGAAAGAGTTTCAGTTTTGTTTGTCCAAGCACTGCAGGTAATTATGTTAATGTGAATCAAATGTTAGACCTGCTGACATTTAGATCCTGTCACGTTATACAGTACATCAAAAGAGCAAAAGACGGGACATAATGTGTAGCTCTAGAATTTAAGCAGTTATCTCAGAAAGCTAATTATTAACTATTGTGGTAAACCTCGGGTGAGGCCACTAATGGAAACTCGGTAAATAGGATAGGGAAAGAGATTATTCTGGAAAGGTTAGGTCAAAAGAATTAAATGAAAAAAGAAAAAGTTCAAAAAATATTTGAGCATAAAATTAAAACTATAAAGAGTAGCTATATTTGTTAATGCTTAAGTGACCATTCTTGTAAATTAACTCCAAATTTCCAGAAGCCTGAGGCAGCCTCTTTCAGCCCCACGAACAGAACTGGAAATAACTTATTCTAGAAAAGATCAGTGATCCCATTATCAGCCCACAGGTCTCACCAAGCACCTCAATCAGGTAGAGCAAATATCAGTGACAACACCGCGGCATGAAGTTGGCTGGATGTAATTAGAGACCACAATTTACTTAGTAAATTCAGATTAGTATATTAAAATGCCCACAAAATAGTTTTGAAGACAAAATGGTCACTTTCTCCTACCAGGCTGTTGAAAGATATTTCAGTAGCGTTTAATCTGCAAATGCTGGGTAGACAATGCCTATTTGCCTCCTACAATCTGATTAAATTATAGGGAAGAAAATGAAAGAAAAACAAAGACCCTAATGAGAGGGGGATTGAATACTATGCAAATCAAAAGGTTCTTTTCAGCTATTGAATAAGTTAATTTAGACACCGGAAGCGAACGTGGTAGGCCTCATCTGAATATTAACAACACAGCAGTAAGAGCAGCAGCCCATCATCCAGGAGAAGCGCTGGTGTCACAAGTTCACAGCACGAGGCTGCTCTTCATACACAGATATCACAGTCTTTACTTGCTCCATATTCTACCTTCAAGGCATCCAGACTGTGAACGACCTTTGAGGTACACATTTAGAAAAAAACGCCGTATTTACCATGTTGTGGTTTTTATATCATTATAACAATGACAAAAACTCAAAATGTTTTCCGCAGCTGCTACTTGGACACCAGACTCTCATTGAGATATTAGATCTTCTTTTTCATTAGGAATTGGATTGTCAACATGCTATAGACATCAGAGCCAACAAAAACCTCTTTAATACGCATTAAACAAACAGGGTCATTTCTCTTAGGCAGAGCAGAGCCTCTCACACCCTGTGACAAAGAGCCCCAAAGGAGAAGCTATTGCTTGACTATTTTCAGAGATTTCTCACAGAGACACGACGACACCACTCAAGGTCACCCTCATCTAGCCTTGCAAAGGTACCACGGGTATCAACGCAATAGTTTTACAACCTGCATTTAGATATATTCAAATACTTAAAGCAGTTAAATGTTTTGATCTCAATCCCATTACCAATGTGTGATATGAGAGTCGTCGTCCCCAAGTATAATGATAACCAAATGTCTTGACCTCTGTTTTCAAAGGTCATGACCTATTAATACCGACTTGATTAGTAGAATCTGTCAAATATTCTTCCAAATGGACTGCAGTCAAGCAAAACCTGTGACTTTAAAAGTGACAGGATGAAGCTGACAATGTAATTTCCTTCAGAATGAAACAGACTTAAAATATCCCTAGAAAAAATAATGCACTTTTTTTTAAATGTGAAAACCAACAAATAAAGTGACAAGCTTTTATCACATCGGTATCCCCCTCTAGTTTACATTCAACTCTGAAGGCACAGACGATAGTTGAATCAATACTCAGCACACTAGAATACTTCAACTCAGCTGTGGACACATGAGAAGACAGAACAAGTCTCAGTCTAAATATCTGCTTTGCTGATTATCAGCTGGAAAAAAAAAAACAAGCATGAGACCCTAAAACCTTCAAATATGAATTTACAAAAAATGCAAAAGCAAATCCCAGGCATGCCTGCATTCACTCAAACTCAAGAAAGGGTAAGTACCAAAGAAATCTAATCCTGGTGTCAAATCACAACAGTATGGCAAGTGTTCAGAAAGATGAATTTGGCCAGGATCTAACCGGAGTACAACACTCCTATACATGTATATATCTCCCTCTCACGTATCAGAAAGCAGCAAGAACACCAGCACTCCCCACGGTGATGCTAAGAATCTCTGGCTGCTTCACACACTTTGAAGAGGTGGCAAAACCTCTGTCAGCACCACCTGGGATAAAGGCCTTTGCAACAAAAGAGAGGAAGGGAGTATGAGATGAATACACCTCTCGTCTTTTATTCATTCTGCAGCATACAGCAAAGCAGCAGCAGCTTTTTGCTGAGAAAGCCTGACACAGGAAACAGGTCGATAAACAAGTTTTGTCCATGGCACTGCACAACAGCATTAGAAACAGGTTAAGTATACTTCTGAGTCAACACATACAAACTGACCGTTATCTCTCCCCCTAAGTACTTAGGAAGAAGATAAAAAACCAAACCAACCAACCAAAACAAAAACAAACAAAAATCCCCAAACAAACAGAAACAACACCAACCAAACAAAAAGGCCAACAAAAACTTTCTCATGTGATTCCTATCTAGTCTGCTGTCTAAATTAGGTTTGGGAGAAAAAAAGTCACAAAGTTTATGCCTTCAGCTTTTCTGCAGGTCTCATAGGGTTCCAGCAGTCAAGTCACTTGGGAGGCATCTTTTTGGTAACGAGAGCAATCTGTGCTTTCTCCTTAACTTCTCTCATTGAAAAGAGAGGTTAGGCCCATGTTACACAGAAGAAGCTTTTAAGAAGTGTCCTTAGCTAACACAACTAACAGGTATGAGCTTCCTCCCACAAAGGACCAACGGTTTTGAATTTCGTCTCCACGTAATGAATTAAAGGGCCAAACATCTTAACTGTTCCTGTGCTTTTTTTTAAGAGACTTGGCACTGGTTAGAAGTGCTCAAGTAACTTATCAAGAGCTCGCTATCCATGATTCACTCTAATGATTTTTTCAAATCATCAAAACATAAACAAAATCCAATAAAAGTAGGTAAAATATGTTCCAGCAACCCTGACCTAAGCTAAGCTTCTTCATTGATGGTAACTGGCCTCAACGTACAGGCCAGATTCATCAGTTTTCTCCCAACTATTTTTATTTCAAACTAGAAAAAATAATCTTTTTACAAATCCAAACCAAAACTAGAACTCCGCAATTAACTCTAAAATTCTTGGTAATTCTGGAAGTCTTTCCTAGTCCATACAGATCCATAGATAAAACCAGCTCAGACAAAGGTATTAATTCTAAATCCACACCTATTAATAGTTCAAGGGTGACGTTTCTGAAGACAATGGAAAAATTACCTGACTTCTTCAGGACCACAACAAATTAATGACATGACATCTCATTCTACTTCTCTGATAAAACTCTGGAGATCAAGGTGTATTATGGACTGTTGACTACAAATTGTCTGACAACCAGGTTACTAGTGGGCTACTCAGTAGTATCTCGATCCTACAGAGAAACTCTGTAACGTTATGAAAAAGTCCTTGCAGGAGGGAAATCTAACACAATAGATCTATTCTCTTTTCTTTTAAAACATAACTAGCTGGGTTTATATAGTTCATTTAACTCTGTGATCACTTGCCTATCAAGACAGGATAAGCTAACCCAACATAGATATCCAGGGAGTCTATTCAACCTGACCTGAGCCTGTGAATTGACACAGGGAATATAAAAAAAGCCCCTGAAAACTATTCTCTAGAAAGTTCCCAACACTAATGCAAGAAAGTACTTACACATTTACAGCAGATACCCACACAGAAAATGCCTGCAATAAAACTTAACAAAATGCAAAAGCTAAGTTTTATCTTGTCTGTATTTGTGCAGAGTTTACAGCAGGAGCACGTTAGCTAAGAAACCATAAAAATGCAATGCAAACCAGGGGTAATGGTGACAAGGGCAAGGCAGTTGTGACCAAGACTCAGTATACTCCGCTGTGCAAAAGACGCCAACTTCCGCAATACACACCCCTCACTTCTCCACAGGACAGCAAAAAGTCAGAGAGTAAAAATACTGAACTGGTTAGTTGCTCAGTTTTTAATTAATACTTTCATTAATACCAAGTTATCACAGAAGGGATCATAATGCATTTGACAGAACCCCTAAATAAAAAGGAAAAGCTACTACTGGTCATATTGACCATTCATGGCCCCTAGACCCCCAGCTATTGATGGTCAGCTTGGTTGGCGAGGACACACAGAGTCAGGTGTTGAAGTTCGTCTTTCCAGATCCCAGGCAGCCCCAGCTCTTTCACCTTCATCCCCAGTAACGGGGAATTAAGTCACAAACCAAAAAACAGAGAGAAACTTGCATTACGGGTGTTGCCAGCACAGGCTGTGGCACCAAAAGGAATCCCAGGATGGTCTGCAGCTGGGAGCACACGGAACTGCCCTAGCCGTGCCGCAAGATGGATGCTCCTTTTCATAACCCTCCTTCCACAATCCTACTCAATCTTTCTCACATAACATACCTTGCATCCTTGAAGTGACAGACATTTGCCGAGGACCTAAAATGCAACAGTACAACTTCCAGCCCTCGCATACCTTCGCTAGTCGTGCCATCAAAGAGGCGCGACAGCAGCTCTAACGAGCCAGAAGAGCCCTCGCATTCAGGGGGCAGCAGCACAAAAAAGAGCATGTTCTTCCCTGGAGGTGATCCCCTGCGAGGTGAAGGCCGTAGGGAAAGGTAGTGGCAGCCAAGTTGCAGAGGAGATGATAAAATGTCAGACTCCTGGCAGTACAAAATGGCAGCTGAACCCTGGCAAAATGCCAAGCCATTCAAACAGCGAATTGAGGAGTAACACGGGGCCATAATTACGATTAGCATAAGAAGAGAGTGGTACAACAGCTACCTAGTTACTCCGAAGGGTCATGGAGAAATCATAACAAAGCAAAGTTTTAAGGAGAGACACAAAAGAAAACAATGACGTAGCTGCTCGGTGGGTTTTACCCGGAGGTTCTTCCATGCGTGAAGTGCAGCCCGGGAGAAAGTACAAAGACTGTTTAAGAGATCAGGCTCTGAATCAAGAGCGGCTGGCCGTGTCTGCAGAACTCAAACGGCTCCACAACGTATAAAAGATCATACGAGAAGTGTGACACTGAAGACAAAGGACCTCACGAGAAAAATAGGCTGTTTGTGTAAATTTGAATAAAACCTGGGCTCAACAGAGTCAGTCAAGATTTTTTCCTTTCTAACCAGAAAAGACTGTTTTCTCTTTTCCTCAAATGAAGCAGAAGAGATAAAAATATGTATGAGAAAATTTAACAAACAAAATATGAACATTCAGATATTTGCATTTTTTCATTTTGAATGTCATATAAACAATATTTACAGATCCATCCTCCTATGCAATTAGCCAGCTGTCTGGGTGAAATTAATCAGAGTTGTAATAAAAGTATTAAACATTACATTTCAGACTTAAAGCTATATGGATATGAAAATTTCTAGATTCACTGTACTTTGTACATCTGGAGGAATTCACAGATGGAGCTGAAGCTTAAAATCAAAAGTTCTCTTTGCAAATAGAAAGATCAGAGTTTTCATTAAGATCTGAATTCCACAGAAGACACTGAGAATCTGTGTATAAAAAAATACCCTTATTTAGTAGGCACAATCTGGACCTCCACGAACAGAAATGTCACTGTTTACACACTGTCACCTCCCTTTTCTCTGTGCTGCTTCTTTTCTCCTATTAACCTCTTCTATTACCACAGACATCAAGAACACCGAGCATATGAAAACATGCTTCTCCTAAGGAAAGGTCAACTCCTTCCCACACAAGACACCCATATGCTGTATCCCGAGTGTCATCCATCAAGACAACCTAAGTTACAAGCTCATACTGCCATTAAGATTCTCCATCTAATTTGTTATCATACAATGTCAGACAAAACGTCAAGTGAAGACGTCCCTTCTGGATTTTGGAAGCTAATGCAGTTGGACTGGTAAAAACCCTATCCTTGTATCCTCCCCTTACTTTCCAATATCATTTTTACCCTGCCTAAAATCCACAAACTCATGGGTTTCTATCTTCGAGGGGAAAAAAAAAAAAAGAAGAGGAAAAAGTAAACAAAACCCACCAAATCAAAAACAAAACAACAAAACACAACCCTTGATATCTGTCTGTTTAACTGACTTCTTTCTAAGCACCTCTCTCTGCATCAACAGCAATGAAACCCACCTTTAGAATGTAACAAACTTACGGCTTCCAACTACAGGCATCCCAATAAGGGAGATCATATTCTTCTTCTCAGACACAGAAACCGTCACAGACTACTGTCATAAATCCATCCTGACAGCAATATCTGACAAACACCACTTTAAATTATGCTTTTTCTAGCTTAATCACAGTTTTGCTATGCACACCAACAGACTTTGACATGCACTGGTGCAAGCCAAACTCAGGGACACATACCTAAGGCACACATCTTAATTCCCATTTGCAGTGCTAATTGTAAACGGTCACAACACCTAATTGAAACAATTTATCCTATAAAAGCTGATCAATCAAAAACCTATTTCGGAATACAAATTCAGTAAAGAACACACAGATTTGCCCAATTAGGACAGTTGCTCATTAAATTTTTTATGTTCTTGTTAAAAACCCCTGTATTTCAGATGATTTTAGAACCTCCATTTATTCCCAGGAGTAGGTGTGTATCCAATGCAACATATTTATGAAGAAAAATGAGAATCAGCATCTCTCTTGCCCAGTAATTTTGTGCAAATTACTATATACACAGTAGTGAGAGAAAAAACCCACAGTACCGTAAAATACTATCAGGACTAAAGAAGCAAGAGAACATACTCTATTTGCCTTTCAAATGCAGATTCTAAAATGCTGACTTGTAGTGATTCTTAGTTCTGGATTTTGCTGTTCACAGTTAAATGCATTACAATCACAGAACACATGTCAGCAAGTAGTGGAAAGCAAGATGTTAGTTTTTTAAAAAATTCTTCTATATTAAACATCTAACTGTTTGTAACGAAAGGATAAACCCAGGGGTTTTTGTAATCTCCAGCTCACCCACCCTGTAACTCAGAAAAGAAATAACACAAACTAATCAACTGTCAGACTGAAATGTTCAAACTAGTAATCCTAACTTGCTCATTTAAACAAAAGATAAAGTCACTTACAGAACTGGATGAACAATCAGCTCTGGACTATATGATTTGATTACTGTTGCTGCATCTTTGGTACAAAACACATGGGATAAATCTGCACCCTAAAAAAGAAAATTTGCAAACAGAATTATTGAATTTTTACTCCAAAGTTTACTCAGTGAATAATTCACCTGAATTCTTACTTCTCAGTACCCAAAGCAAACTTCATTACTTTTTCCATTTTGGCTTAGCCTACCATACAATGTTTTGGAGAAATTTTTTTGTCTCTAATTTCCTATGTATTTTTTCCCTGTTTCTCACCAATAGGATGACTGGAAACGCATCTTGAATCTTTATTCACTTGAGAAATGTTTCTCTTTTGCAGATGAACAAAGACTAAAATGTCACACGTAAAATAAGAAAGGCAAAAGAACACAGCTGAACAAGAGACAAGCTACATTAGAGAGGAAAAATAACACGGTAATATACTTGTAAAATGTGGCTATGGCAATCTAGTCATTTCCAATCCTACCGTTTTCACTCAATGGTCCAAATCCATATCAGATAAAAGCTGACACAATTTCAGCAACACTCCTTAAGTTAAATTAAGATTAAAGCTGAGAAGTTTAGCCTCAGGCTTCTGGTATCAACTCAAAAAATCAGGCATACATATAAAAATTATGTAAGCAGCGACCAGAAAGCCTGATCTTGTAACTGCCTTGTATATTGAAATTTCCCAAGGTTAAGAAAGTGTCTCCTCTACTTTCCTACTACACATTTAACATTTCGATCTACTACGTAATGCAGAGATTTGATCCTACAACTCTTTATGTGCAGATGTAATGATCTGAGACCAAGTTACTTCAATAGAAGACCTCCTAGTATGCTACTGTATTTGCACACAGTGAACAGGAAGCTGAGTGGCCTTAGCATCTTATATAAGATCACTAAATAATATATTTCAGTTTTAAATCCTTAAAGGACTGCATCCTGCAGGGGTGGCTGGAATACCTGGGTTGGTTACCTACTTATTGAAACAAATCTTCAAAAAAAAAAAAAACAAACCCAAAAACATACACGATGAACTGAAAGTACTAACACACTATATAGAGAGTACTGAAAAGTATATATACTATGTAAGTATGACTGCAGCACTGAAAGCATAAATGTAAACAGTAATCTGAAGTTCTTCTATTGTTCACTTTTGCAGTAAATATTCTATGAAGTTTTGAAAATTCCTATCTTACTCTCTGATAAAACTGTTCTCTCCCTGAAATTTTCAATTTTTTGACATATCTAACATTACCTTATATAGAGAAAATATTCACAGAAAACATAGCAAATGACACATATTTACAAAGTATTTACACAACCCCAGGACTAAGAGTTTTCTCTGTTAAATGCAAGACCTTTTAGAACTTGAATTTCATGTCCAGCACAGAACAAATGCTTTTAAAAAAATGGCACTTGGCCAATATAAATGATGAAAAGTTCATTTTGGATTGATAAAGAAGAACACATACCACTTTGAGAGCTGTAATTGCAGCAAAATAAGGTGCTCCAGTGTACCTAGAAGGGAACACAATTTAGGTTAGGAAACACAGTCATGAGAGTAGATAATCTGGAAATCAGACTGCTATAATGAAATACCAAATTCAAAAGCAAATTTTTTAAAAAAAGCTTTCTCTTCTGTTTACCCTAAAAGATAGATAAAATCTTGCTATACCAAAGTCAATCTTAACTCTTGCTTTGATTTCAAAGACACAGGATTTCACCTGAGCCATCTGATTCTTTCATAGGAATTATAAAAATCCTACCATAAAAAAGCAAACTCTTCTCAGACAACCAACTTAAAAGTTTAGAGACAAAACAGAGAGTCAAGCACTGTCTGTGAGCCAAATCTGGGATCTGTGACCAGGACCAATCACATCTGGTTTTAGATGCTTAACTGAAGTGCCTAAACTGCAGTTCCAGGTTGCCCTAAACTCTCTTTATGATGACTGGAGAGAGAGATATGGCCAGAATCACCCTTCAGAGGTGCCTACTTCTGTGAAGAAGCGAGAACCTAAGTCCAACAGGAAAACTAACTCCTGACTACTCAGCCCCTCTGTAAGACAGCACCTTTTTGCCCTTTACAGAATGTTTGTTAATGGCAGATCTCCAATAGCAGATCTCTTTCACAGGAGAAAGATGCCACCTCTATTTCAAAAGGGAAAAATGAAAAACAGAAAGGTGTAGTGGCTCATTCAAGGTACTGTGCAGATTACTGAATGTGGCCAAGAAAGAACACAGTCCGTTAAATTTCTAAGCCAGTAAAGCATTTAACTGATTTACACTGTATCTCTTTTTACCATGAAACATGTTATTTCTATTATTCCAAACATAACACCAGGTATGGACAGAATCTAGTAGACACTATCATTTATCAAAAAAAAAAGTGTGCAGTAAGAAAATATTCTACTCCTGATTTAAGAGACCCAGGTCCCAAGACACCAAAATATATTTAAAAAAAAAATATCAGATGTGCCACTGTCTTACTCTATTCTACTTATTCTATAACCTCATAATGCAATTGGAAAAGAATAATGCTGAAAGCAGAGTGAGTTTTGTGGTCAAAAAAGACAGAGACGGCAGACCCAGACACATACAGCATTCTAAGTTTCAACCACATTCACCACCACCAAAATTTTGCAACACAACTGCAGGGAAGCATTTTCTTTCCTAAGCGTGCATGGTCATGACGATGGACTAGTAAAGCCCTCTGGAAAACACTCATGTTTTAAATGTGAGTTTGAATGGCTTCTACAAATACTTATGATATTCTCAAACTCTCTCAGAAACAAAAATCAAATTTCTGTTTAACTTACTCTTGACATCCTCCAACAATGCCTATACGTCCGTCTTGACCTTTATGCTTTTTTCCCGTTAGAGGAGGGATAACATTGCGCACCAGTTGAAAAATATTCTCCATATCCTTTAGAGAGTGTGTTCTGTGCAGTGAAAACGATCTCTCTATAACTGAAAAGAAGAAAATAAGTATTAAAGTATGTTCTTTTTTAAATTACCATGAGCATTTCTTTTAAGCACTCATACTGAGAGAATCATTCAAAGATATACAAAGTGACATACTCCCAAAAAACAAATGCTTCGTCACTTCGAGGCCTTTAAAACAGCGAGTAACTAGGGAAGGTGATCTTTTTAAAACTGAATGTAGGGTCTGATGCAGAGAATATTCCCACTGACTGCTCACAGTCCTAATTTAGGGCTCAGGTACAGAAAGAAACAACAGCCCAGAATAGTTATATGAACATTTTGTAACTAGAAATATCTTCTTAGTTCAGCCTGAAATCACTTCCATAATTAAGCTCAACTGAAATAGGTAGACTTAGTAAGGAATAAACACATACAGACACAGAGCGAGCATGGAGCAACTAAAACCACATTTTAAGCGTATCCCCTACCTTATTTTTTGCTTCCCTTTAAAGACTCCCACCTCTCAGCAGAATCAGGGCCTATCTCTCTGCTTTTTTATTTTGGCAGGTCGTTACAAAGCATAATGAAAGTCTTTCTGCAAAACTATACTCCAACACACTAGATGCAAACATTACAAATATCACACAAAGATAATTTTTAGCTATAATACAATTAAAGATCTCTGTTGCAAAGCTACATGTCAAAGTACATATTAAAACAACTTCGCACTCAGAAGGCTACATATTCAAATTACTGTTCCAAGACCATAAAAATTTAGAAAAAAAAAAGTATTTCGGTAAGTACGACTGAAGAGAATGATACCATTTACCTAACAAGGGACAAATTTTGAAGATCAGTATTTCTATCAACGATGTGTTAACTATAAATTGTAGTAAATACACTAGAAGACTGAGTTCTTATTTTTCAAGAACACTCCTCATTAACTGTACAATTCTGTTCAGAAAGGTGGCTTATTTGAACATGAGTATTAGTCTCCTAGACCATAGCTATACTTACTTTCTTTCTTACCGATCTTCTAAAAAGCTTTCAAGGAACTGCTATATAGTAACACATAATTATGTAAAAAATAACTCCCCTAATACTCTTTATTTTCAGCTGTATAAAACTTAGTAATCTTACCCCCCAATTTCAAAATCTAAAAGAGAACAGGGAAGGGAAAAAAAAAAAAAGAAACCTGTTCCAGAAATTTTGGACATAATGGGGGAAAAAATGTAATAGAACAAAAAAAATTTAAAAATTCCACGTCTCCGTTATCAGCAGAAAGCATCTTTTTCTCTGTCTCCCACAGAACCTAAAGCTAAACCAGACACTAATCTCCAATAATAAAATACTTTAGTGTTCAATACTGATAAATACTCCTGGCCTTTTGCCTTTAAAATCCTTCTATAATACAGGCATCCCATTCCTACTGAGATACAAAAACAAACAAACAAACAAACAAAAAAAGTAAAAGAAAAAAATACCCTGCTTTGGATTATGGCCAAAATAGCACTGCCGTGACCCAGAGGAGAACAACACACTCATCTCCTCTGGAAATAGGGCAGATTATTTTCTTTAAATCACACTTCATACACTCACTGGTTTTCAGCTACACAACATATATACTTATCATACAGCTTGTAACCCTCAAAGTGCAATGTTATTAAGAACGTCCTCTGTTTCTTTGTTGCTGTTTTTTGTTTGTATGTAAAGATAAAGTGACTGCATAATACATGGAGAGAAAACAGATAATTATGCAAAAAGCAATTCTTCATAGAGTCCCACTTACCTACAGAAACATTGGGGTATATTTAGCCATAAACTGAAATCTGAAATCTTAATTCCTTAAAAGATGTGCTGCCTGAAGCGTTACTTTAGCATCTTTTTATATATGCTTTGTTACACCTTCACCAATTAAAAGATTAGAATAATGAGTTGCTCTGGCTACAGTTAAATACATAATGCATTTTTGCACAGTCTAGTATGATTATACACCTATATGATGAAGTCCAGCAATACAAACTGAACTCTGGTTTCAAGTCTCTAAAGATAACAAACTCTTTCCATTAAAAACCTTTCAGAAGTAACAGTAAAGCCCTGTAGGTATCATCACCCAAGCCTAGAACCTCAAACGATTTCCTAAGGGATTTTCTAAAGCACTTCAGGTTTCCTTTTAAAGTAAAAACAACATTTAAAACACAGAATCCATATGCACACCTTAATTTATCTACAAAAGTATGCTGCCATCAAGGAATGCTACAGATCAACTATCCAGTCAAGAAGAAACAGAACCAAGTCGGCCAGCCTAAACCCTCAACAGGTCTGACCATCCCGTCCCCTGTGCATTATACAGGAAAACGCAACGTAGAACTGAAAAGGCTCCAGGATCCTCTCAGGAATCACAGAATGCCCTTTAGGATCTGGCATGCCGGAGTGCTATTCAACACTGAGGCTGGGTGGGGTTTTTGGTGTGGGTTTTGGTGTTTTGTTTTTGTTTTTCCAAACCATGCTTTTTTTCTTCCAAGCAGTTTGAAATCTGGAATTAAACCAGAACAAGACTTGTTTCGTTTCCATGCCGCAGACTACAACCACCGAGCCCCAAGCTGACTCCGGTTTCAGCACTGACAGAGTATCCCTGTTTTCCTCCTGCCCATGCACTCTACCTCCACGTACAAAGAGACAGCGATAAAGATAAATGACACTGAGCCACAGATCCCGAGAAGTCTGTTAATGAATGCTAATATCCGATTATCAGTTTCTGGCCCACACATAAGGTACAGAAAGAAAAGTCTGTGGATAAATATCCATTCTAGAGTTACTGCTTTGCCTTTTTCTTTAAAATAAATTCAGACAACCAAAGAATTTATAAAGGAACTGATGTGGAAGAAAAATATATGCCAATACTTTCATCTGCTATTACACCTATTACAATATGGTATTTAAAAGATTCACAATTTCAATTTAAATAAATTTATTTTAAAGAAGCTGGATTTTGACTTACTTTAGTGCAGGCAAAACTCCACTCTTTTCCCAACCCTGGAAAAACACACGCACAGCCTTAACTTTATATACAGGGTTATGCCTGTTAACTTCAACAGCAGCAGAATTTCCGCTACAAGGCACCTAACGTTTCCAGATGGCTTTCAGCAAATGTGCTACTCGCCTTTTACATATAAAACTTCTCCTAACTTCACTTTACACAGACGTGAATGTGCAAAGAAGTCCCCAATGTTTATGTGGTCCAAAAGGCGTGATTTCGCTCATTAAAATTTCCTATAATTAATGCATCTGTATTAAATAAGCAGGTGCAATGGTACGAATGTCGTTTTAAATTCATTTTACATCAAACAAACACCTTCACCACAATATTAAATAATTCCAATTAGCTTTTATTTTTAAAAGCTACTTACTACCAGTGCTTTCACACAGAAGTTTAAAAAGCTAGCTTTTATTTATGCTATATAAGGAAGTACCTATCGGTGGAGAAAGTGCTGCTGTCATAGCATTATAATTAAAGTTATCCCCATATGAACGATGGTTCGCCCTCTGAGGTGGACTTGCTGGTATAGATTGTGACCTTTGTGACACGGTAGAAGAAATTCCTGCCAACATCTGTCCCAACATCTGTAACATCTGGAGCTCTCGAGCATGCTCAGCTTCCCGACGCTTGTCCTCAATTTTGAGCCTCTGCTCTTCATATCTGTAAAATTTTTCTTCTGTATCCACACTCTGCTGCAGAAATTTTTCCATCATTTTATCCAATGTTAAATTGGCGTGGCGTTTTTTTGATCTTTTGGGCTGATTGAGAGGTGGGGTAATAGTTGGAGCATTGATTTCTTTAAAGCCTAAAAAGAAGAAGACAGACAATTATTTTTCTGAAGAAAAATAATTTTCTAAGAAGAAAGCAGCAAAAAAATCTCCCTATGAGATGTGCACCTAATGCATCACAAAGCTGTTACACTTTTTCAATGTGAACTGTAATTATTTCAGATATTTTTATTTCAGAGTACCAAAGCAACAGCACAAGCTTCTACAAAGGTATAAAGGTAACAGGAGAAACATATAGAGGCATCTTTTAATTGTTGTAGTACTAAACTTCAACAACAGAAGTCTTTCTGTTCTTTTAAAAGGTTTAAGTGAAGGCTATTAAATAGTATAGCCTCATTTGTGTATTGCAGGTAATTACATTAATCTAAATTGAGTTTCAGTCTGTTGGCATTCTGGATTTGCATTTCAAAAGAACATTAGTGTAAACAACTCTTTGATGAGGTTTATGTGTAAAAAGAAGGTTGGTTAAATGTCAACCAATTGGCTGATTCCTCAGTGATGTCAACTTCTGAAGACAGGTTCATGTTTGTATTAAAACCACGGCACTAATCTCGATTTAAAACAAACAAATAACACTGCCCCCCCCCGCCCAAACCTCCACAACACAAATACAGAGCTGAGTGTAAAGAACGAGCAAGGAAAGGACAGGCTTTATCAAGGGGCTGTTTCTGTTCGCAAGCTCACTAAAGTTAGCAGCAGTGTTCCTGAAACACCCCAAGCAATTACTTATGTAAAACATCTCCCCCAGTACTCTGACCCTTTTCAGGTATTATCATCATCATCGTTTTAATACCAATTAACAAAACTGCACACAGTCTGTAGGGAACAGGAAAATCCTCCAGCGACAAGGACGCCTGTTTTCTTGTATGGCGCTACCTGACACTTTGTGCTTTTTCCCCTTGGCTTCCCATTAATAAACACCGGTAAAACTCACTATGGTCTCCGTCCCCCAGCATCTCCTCCTACTCGGTTTACAGCATTTCCCACCTCTGAGCAGCCTGCTGCCCTTCCAGGCGGCGGTAGCGGAGGGTAAAAGCTCTCAGGGACGAGCAAGGTGCAGGGCGGGCGGGGCGGGGGGGGGACAGGGGCGGATTTCGGAGCCCAGAGGACGAGGCGGCAGAGAGCGGGGTAAGACAGAAGCCACTAGAAGCACGCTAGCTCGAAAGAAGCACCGGCAGCTGGGCTGCGAGAGCCCGGGGTTGCCGCACTGCCCGCGGGGCCAGAGGAAGACACCGGGAACCCGCAGGCTACTCACCGTCACCCGGCGGCACGGGGATGGCGAAGGAGGGGCACTCCACCTTAATGGGGTGGTCGGCGTAGGAGGAGCACTCCCCGGAGTCCTCGGTGAAGTTGTCGCGGGGGGACTCCAGCTCGGCGTCCTCGTCCAGCTCAGCGTCCACCTCCCGGCTGTTGTGCGGCGTGCCCGGCGTGGGCGGCCCGGCCAGCGGCCCCGCCGGCTGGGAGCCGTCGGGCGGCGGGGCCAGCGGCTCGGGGGCGCCGTCGGGCCCCCCCCGGCAGCTGAGAATCCGGTCCATCTCGTCGTAGTACTTGCATATCTTGCGGGCGTGCCCGTTCTTCTTCAGCCCGTCCCGGGCCTGGTAGTATTGGCGCTTGAGGCCCTTGATGCGGATGCGGCACTGCTCGGGGGTGCGCTCGAAGCCCAGCTCGGCCAGGCGGCAGGCCACGTCCCGGTACACATGGCTGTTCCGAAAGTTGCCGTCCAGCGCCGACTGCACGTCCGCCTCGCCCCAGATCTCCAGCAGCGCCCGCGTCTCCAGGTCCGACCACAGGAAGCCCCGCGTGTTCGTGATCATCCTTGGCCGGCCGGGGTCACTGCAATGGCCGCGCACCGGGGAGGGAGGGAGGGGGAGAGCGAGGGAGGGAGGGACGGAGGGGGGCGGAGGAGGGCGCGGGGAGGAGGGAGGGGGGTTTAATGCCCGCACTTGGCTCTCCCAGGGGGCGCCTACGCCAGCCCCGGCCGCGGCAGCCGCGGTGCGGCGGGAAGCGGAGGGCAGCCTGGCCCCGGGCCCCGCATCCCAGCCCGGGCCGCTGCCGCCCGCACGCACACAAAACTTTCCAGGCGCCGCCTTGTGCTGCGAGCACCTGCAAAAAGGAGGGGAGTGCAAAAAAATAAAAACACTTAAAAAAAAAAAAAAAGAACAAAACACCTCCCCCCCAACGGCTCGACCTCCTCAGAAAAAGGATGATAAATAAAAAATAAACAATGGGGATGCCGGCGCGGAACCGCGGCTCCCTCCCCCGGGGCAGGACACGCCGCCACCCCGCTACCCAGCTCCGGCAATCATTCGTGCGCGGCCACGGCGGCCGCTCCCCCGCCTCGGGCTCCTCCGGGAGCGGCAGGACGACGGCGCTGACTGGACTTGGAGGCCCTGCTCATCACAGCGCACCTCCCCCCTTCCCTGCTCCCGCCCTCCCTCCCCGCCGCAATGGAGCGCGGTCCCACGCACACACAGGGCGCTGCAGCTCAGCGCAGGGCTGCCGGCCCCCCTCAGTGCCCTACCTCAACCCGGCACACCGCCGCGCCGTGCCGCGCCGCGCCAGCACGGGCAACACTCCCCCTGCCCCCTCCCCAGGGCCGCCGTGTCACCCAGCCCCGGGGCGGGCAGCCGGGCTCCCGCACGCCCGCATTAGCGCACACCGGCACCGAGCGCTGCCTGCGGCGCGGGGGCCGCCACAAAGGCCCCCGCTGCGGCTGGTAGACACGGCGCCTCCCGGCGGCCCCCCCTGGGTCAGGCAGCGCCTGCGAAGGTGCCGGTGGCCGGGTCTGTGTACGCTTCCCCCCCGCCCCGGACACCGCTTTCTAAGGCAGGTGAGCGGCCCCGCCGGTCCCCGCTGCAGGCGGGGGTGGGTCTCATTGTGTCGGGCCGCCCCCGGGCCCCGCTGCCGCCTACACGCCGCTCCGGCCCTGCCTTTTCGCTTTGGTTTTGTTCAGAAACCGTTCTCCGGCGGGAGCGCCAGGCCCACCCCCCCGTCACGGGGGCCGCCGCCGCCTCCCTCACACCCCGGCCAAGCCCCCGCAGCGGAGCCGCCCGGCCGAGGCCCCCACCCTGCTGCCTTTCCTCGCGTGGCGAACACCCGGCCGCCTGCCCACGGGCTCCCGTGGCCCCCTCAGCAGCGGGCAGGCCAGCCGCCGCTCGGCGCCCACCCCGCCTCCCCCCAGAGGCAAACCCCGCCCCCTGCCAAGCTCCGGTGCGGAGATGTTTATACCTTCGTCACACCGCAGCCAGAGGGCCGCAGCCAAGGCCAGCGCGGCCAAGGCGCCGGCGGCGACAGCGCCGCGTCCCCACATCCTTCTGGGCCGGGGGAGCAGGCAAGGGGCTGCGGCCGGGCCGGCCCCGCAGCGCGCCGCTCCGCGCTCTCCTCTTACCTCGCCGCAGCGCGGGGCTCCCGACACCCGCCGCCAAGCGCGCAGGCAAGCGGCACACACAGCTCATCGGCGCGGCTTCCGGCTCCGCGCCGGGCCGGGCCGGGCAGGGCAGGCCTATGCGGGCGCGCCGGCCCGGCACCGCTCCGCGCCTCCCCGCGGCGCGCCGCCGCCTGCCGCCTCCCCACACCCCCCCGGCGGCAGCCAATGGCGGCGCGGGCGGGCCGCGCTGAGGTAACGGCGGCGGCTGCCGGCCGCCCGCGGAGGCGGACAGGGCCGCTGCGGCCTTCCCCGGCGGCTTCGGGCCTGGCGGCCGCGGGCCGCCGCCGCCGGGTCTCGGGGAGCGGGGGCGAGCGCGCAAGGTGCGCGGTTGTGTGGCAGAGCCGGGCCCGGGAGCGGAGAGGTAGAGGCAGAGGCGGGAGTGCCCGGCCTGGCCACAACGGCGCTTTTCGGCTGCCTCCCCGGCCCTTTGAATTTGCTGCAATTAAAAACTCGTCGGAATTGTAATTTATCGTTCCCAGCATTTAAAAGCTCTTCACATCCCGCAGCTCCTTCGCCGGGGTTTCTGAGCAAACCACCGATGTATGAGTGTGAGTCATTTCTAAGCTGCTATTTCTAGCTCAGATGCATCGTTTTAGAGCAGTATTCTTGTAATATTTTGTTTAAAGCACACCAGAGGCGGTAGGAATACCAGCTGATGTTCACCTCTGGTCCTACGGCACCTACTTAATTGAGGCAATAAATCAAAATACAGCATCGCCCAGGAGAAAAAAACGTGATTATATGCATGAGAAATCTGAAACATTAAAGCTCAAAACAGCTGTAATTTCTGCTCTAGACTACTGGGTATTTCAAGCAAGAGCATAATTATTAACTCATAAAACCTTCTGGCCTAACTACAGCAGTAAAATATTAATCTTTCAATCTATTAATATTTTGAAAAGGTAAAGACAGACAACATTTTCCTTTACTGTTTTGTGTTACATATCAGCTGTGATCAAACAGACCTGCTGGTTTTACCTCGACCAAACCCCAGCAGGAGAGATTTGAAGCGCGTCATCTTCAGAAGCCCCACTTAGAACAGCCATGCTGTCTGAGAACTGCCAGACAGACAACCTGAGCTTTTAGTAACCCAGACTGGACCTGCTGCTGAACTGAGAAAGTGTGGTCTGGACGATCAGGTGGTGAGGTGGACTGTGAACTGGCTGAAGGAAACAAGCCAAAGAGTTGTGGCCCACGGGGCAGAGTCCGGTTGGAGGCCTGTATCTGGTGGAGTGCCTCAAGGGTCAGTACTGGGACCAGTACTATTCAATGTATTCAACAATGACTTGGATGTGTCAGTAGAGTGTGATATCAGCAAGTTTGCTGATGACACCAAGCTGGGAGGAGTGGCTGACACGCCAGAAGGCTGTGCTGCCATCCAGCGAGACCTGGACAGGCTAGAGAGCTGGGCGGGGAAAAATTTAATTAAATATAACAAGGGCAAGTGTAGAGTCTTGCATCTGGGCAGGAACAACCCCAGGTTCCAGTATAAGTTGGGGAATGACCTGTTAGAGAGCAGTGTAGGGGAAAGGGACCTGGGGGTCCTGGTGGACAGCAGGATGACCATGAGCCAGCACTGTGCCCTTGTGGCCAGGAAGGCCAATGGCATCCTGGGGTGTATTAGAAGGGGGGTGGTTAGTAGATCGAGAGAGGTTCTTCTCTCCCTCTACTCCGCCCTGGTGAGACCACATCTGTAATATTGTGTCCAGTTCTAGGCCTCTCAGTTCAAGAAGGACAGGGAACTGCTGGAGAGAGTCCAGTGTAGGGCAACAACGATGATTAAGGGAGTGGAGCATCTCCCTTATGAGGAAAGGCTGAGGGAGCTGGGGCTCTTTAGCTTGGAGAAGTGGAGACTGAGGTGTGACCTCATTAATGTGTATAAATATGTAAAGGGTGAGTGTCACGAGGATGGAGCCAGGCTCTTCTCAGTGACAACCAATGATACGACAAGGGACAGTGGGTTCAAACTGGAACACAAAAGGTTCCATTTAAATATGAGAATAAACTTCTTCATGGTGAGGGTTCCAGAGCACTGGAACAGGCTGCCCAGGAAGGTTGTGGAGTCTCCTTCTCTGGAGACATTCAAAACCGCCTGGACACATTCCTGTGTAACCTCATCTAGGTGTTCCTGCTCCGGCAGGGGGATTGGACTGGATGATCTTTCGAGGTCCCTTCCAATCCCTGACATTCTGTGATTCTGTGAACTATAACCCAGGTACTGGAGCAGGAACTTGGATGCCTGACAAGTTCACTGTCAGGTATTAACTTGTTTATTGGAAAGTTACTCTTCTGTATGTCCTAGTACCAGGTATGATTTTGAAAGTATTGTCATACTGGGTGTTGCAGAGGAGAGATGTAGGGTTCTTACAGCAGAACAATGTTTAGATCGCTCAAAGGAAATTGCGACTTAAGAGAGTTTGGTGGCAGGTTCACTCTGTTATTTGCTGCTTGGAGGAAATATGCCAGGCTGTGGCAGATGCACTCAACTCCCCCCCCAGCCAAACCAACAGCAGTTTGGTCCAGGCTCCAGAGAAGGGAAAGGCCTGAGCAGTAGCCAGGCTAAAAACTCCTTCTAGGAAACCCACAAGGAGGCAGACGAGCAGCTGAACACCAATAAGTTAGGGGTACAAGGAGTATGCAATTCAGCTACGAGTCAACCGCTTTATTCTATAAATATGACAGCCTGGGTGAGCCCAGTTTGAGCTCTCTCTCTGCTAAATAAGCTGGCTGTACGTTGATGGTTTTTACTACTCTCCTACTCATCTACTATCAGTAGATGGCCCTAATTTAAGTTTCATATCAATCATTAAGTCAGTGCGTACTGAATAGAATGAATCACCTGAAATTATAAGGTGGTGTGATTTTTAATATACTCTCTGCTTTATGTTACTTAGTAAGCTGACTTTGCCAAAATCTTAAGCTGTAAAATTCTGTTCAAAACGGCTACAGACTGCACTGAACACCTGCAAGATAAGGTCTGGTTCACACTTTGCTGGAAGAATGAAATGGACTGGGGAGAAAATAACGTCTTCAAGGCTAATGTGAAGATGTTACAGACATCTGCAAAACAGGGCCCATTTTTCACTTTGCTAAGAAAAGGATTTATTCAGATAAAACAGCACCTTCAAGGCTATGGACTATAAACAATATATACAGCTAAACAAAGCAAAGGCCTATCTGAGATCAGAGGAGAAGATCCAATGAGAAGCAAGGAGACCCCACACTCAAATATTGCTGTTAGACTGAATCATGGTGTAAATGGTCTGGGAAAATATAAAAATCTATGATTCTTCATGCTTGGCTGGACCTCTGTGCCGGTACCCAGCTTAAGCCAGCCCTCCTGCTGTTCTGTTCCTTTTTTATTATTATTTCCACGTATTCTGTTGCCTGAAAGTTTGTTCCATGAACAGTTATCAGGCCTCGCCTGAGAGTTTGCCTTCAGAGTCCTAGAGTACAGAGTCCAGAGCGAACCCTGAAAGTTTGCTCCATGAGTGGTTATCAGGTAGGAAAATGCCTGAAAGTTTACTCTGTGAACAGTTATCAGGCTCCTGGAAGGAAGGTGAGCAGCTTTTGGCTTTGCATATTTCCTCCATGCAGTAACTGTGAACCCACCACCGAACTCTTCTAAGTCGTACTTTTCTTTGAGAGATCTAAACATCCCTCTGTGGTGAGCAGAACCCTAAATTGCTCCCCTGCAACAAATTGGTGTCAGAATTGGGATGGCAGGCATTATCACTGATTATTTACATAGGCATGGGGTGATTTCAAGTCCTAAGTTCTCAGAGGAATGGGTTCATGTTAATTGGCATGATTGGAAAGCTGTGGAAGAACAGCTAATGGCAACCAGGGGCCGTACAAAGGACGGAAAGGGAATTATTTGCAAAATGTTAAGTAGAAGCCACATGTCGGGAGTGGGAGAACCTTTAATAGAGAAAAACAGGACAGGAAAACTGCTGAACTATTACTGTCCTTGGGAACTGAGCAGCTGCAGAATCAGGAGAAGAAAAGGAGAAGAAACAAAAGAGTAAAAAATTGAAATGATACTTATTTGGGCTTCTCATCCCCCTGATATTCTACATATTAAGAAACTAATTGTGTCTCCTGAAGAATGGGATGAGAATATTTGGTGTGAATCCTCAGACTCTCATATTGAGTTGGATCTTGCCTTAAAAAGCAGGGAGGTGGTGAGAGCACAATCCCCCATACAAATGATGCGGCAGCAAGAATAAGCAGATGGGGAGGGACAGATCATGCATACTTGTGCTCTGAAAGAGTTAAGGGAATTTTTAGACATCTCTCAGTAGACGAGGGAGAAAGGAATTCTAGCATGGGTTTTGTGAACTCAGGTTAGTGGAGTTTTATCTATCAATTTTTTAGCAGATGAAAGTGATTTGTAAAACTGTGTAGCCAATGATTATCAGATACAATGAGGATATGCTCAGCTGCAAAATGTCAGAGGTCCTGATGGGTGAGATTTTATTGCAGGTATGGTATATCAATGATTATGTGCAGCAGTTTTAACAGCATATGCTGAACCTGTTGAATTGTTGTTCCTTGGAAATTGGTGTACAATGGAGGAAGGTATTAGTTTAGTGCAGCAGATGGTGATGGCTTATGCATTGATTATGAGAGCTGATCCGGACGGAGTAGCAGTGACAAGAAGAATTGAAATGCAGCTTTTGAGAGGAGTGCCTGCCCCACTAAAACCTGTGACTATACCGGCAGTGACAAATGCTACGGGTAAATATAGGTGCAAATACCTCAAGGGAAATTTGGGTTATAACTTTGGAACCCTTTGTTTGGGTGGTGAATGAAGGAAAGCTGCCAATGCTGTACCCACACCCCACTCTGCCTGCTGCCTCTAGTGCAGGACCAGTTTGCCTTTATCGGGCAACAAAAACAATATACTTTGCAAGTGTTGCCTCAGAAATACAAACATAGTCCTTCCGTTTGCTGCCAAATGATAGTAGCTGATACAGCACTGTGGTCAGATACCATTAGCGTGTGCCATTATATTGACAATCTATTGATTATGAAAGTTTCTCAACAAGAAACTGAAGCAGCTGCCGAATTTCTCAAAGTGCATTTACAAGACCAAGGTTGGACAATTAATCTGAATAAAACTTAGGGTCCTAGTGCTACTGTACTATTTTTAGGAACAGTTTGGCACGGACAGCTTAGAGAAGAACCAGATAAGGTACAGCACACAGTCCAGCAGTTTTCTGTACCAGCTGCAGTAAAGCAATTGCATGCTTTCTTGGGATTTTTAGGGCATTGGAGAACTTTTATCCCTACATCTGTGGAGGAAGATTCCCCTTGAGAAGGGTTAATAAAAGAGCACAATAATGTTGATTGACTTGAATCACAAAACGACAGGGAAGTAGATGAGATGATCTCTGCCCAGCTGCCTGCTCAGGCTCTAACTTTGCGTGTAGCTTGTGGACATGGATCAGCTTATACTGCACACACATGGAACATACCTCACGATCAAACTCCTTTGCTATTTTATGCTTATAAAACATGCACACATCGTTGTGCTACTTGTACACAGTTACATTTAAGGGTGTTATGCAGTAAACATAAAACAGGGTCAGTGGGCCTTGGATACCTGGCAGGTCGATTATATGGGCCCCCTGCTCCCATCTAGGGGGTGATAATATGCATACACTGCTGTGGATACAGTGTCAGGACTAACTACAGGGGAAATGGAATTATTCACACCAATGGATTGTGAAGTGGGACCACAGTCTCTTGATACAGATGTGAAAATTCAGGTAATAACTTCAGAGAGTGCTGTATGGCTCTGTACCCTGACTTCTCTGATTTTACATCCTTTGCTAGTGTCAGATTCTCAAGTTCTTGTATTTCAGGTGACTTCAGTGAACACCTGTACCTTTTCTAGAGGAGACGATGTTGGAACAGTGTTACCAGTGTCAAGAATGCAGCATTGCATTGAAGTTCAATCTGAAAAAGCACAAGACAGAGCTCTGCAAACCGTGACATTAGGTTATGAGACCCAGAACAACATAAGCTGCAGGAGCTGGAGCAATGCTTATGTATTACTGGAAGGTGATGACACCTCTGTTTTCCTTCCCTACCACAGGTTGGCCCATCATACTTTGCAGCCTTGTACTACAAGCGTGTGCCCTGGATATGTTTCTGCAAGACCAATATATATACTTAAATTTGGTCAGCCTATGCTGTGACTAACTCATCTGTCTTTTGTATTAAGGGAAGACTTACAGCTGCAGATTTTTTGACAAAATGTTTTATTAGTATGACAACCCCTGTAGCTGTATTACAGAATTAAACTATGCTAAAGGATTTTGATATTAATGTTTCTTATTGTTGCTTTTTTCTGAGTAGGTAATGGCTGTAAAAGCTACTTAGATTTTGAAGGCATATGTTGCTTCAATATAACTGATGAATCAGCCAGCATGAAAGACAACATATAACATCTTCAGGACTTTGTGCATCAAATGAAACAATCTGCTGATAATGCCTGGCTGAATCACAGAATGTCAGGGATTGGAAGGGACCTCGAAAGATCATCCAGTCCAAACCCCCTGCTGGAGCAGGAACACCCAGATGAGGTTACACAGGAAGGCATCCAGGCAGGTCTTGAATGCCTCCAGAGAAGGAGACTCTTAATTCCTTGACAAGATGAATGGGACATCTGATTTAAAGTATTATTGCAGTCCTGGAATACAGACTCCATAGTGAACAGTTATTAGGTCCCTGGGGAAAAATCACCTGAAAGTTTGGTCCGCAAACAGTTATCAGGCCTCACCTGAAAGTTTGTCTCCGGAGTCCTAGAATACAGACTGCGGAGCCAACACTTATCAGGGAGAGAAGACACCTGAAAGTTTGCTCCGTGAATGGTTATCAGGCTCCTGAAGGGAAGGTGAGCAGCTTTTGGCTTGGCGTATTTCCTCCATGCATTAAATAATAGAGTGAACCTGCCACCGAACTTTTTAAGTCGCACTTTCCTTTGAGTGATCTAATCATGGTTCTGCGGTGAGCAGAACTCTAGATCAGTCCACCGCGACACCCAACTTCTTCAAACAAGTTCATGATATCTAGTGCAAACAAATATATATACATATAATTTGCACACCCCTTAAGCAACATCCAAGGATGTTAGAACAAGTGGTCTCATTTTCAATAGGGAATAATGTGGCTCTAAGAAAGTAAATACTGTGGGTGTTATACAGTTTTCCATAAAACTGCTTTTGCTCTGTCCTTTGGTGGCAGAAGGTAACATTTGCAGAATCCATTAACTTACACAATTTAGAGCACTGCTATTACTCTGAAATTTACTACTCATTCGCATCACTTTTTTGCTGTTTAATTTTAGTTGTGTTGTAGCTGAGCCTGGAGGCTTCGCCTGGGTATTGTCTTATCCATTGTACATACACAAAAGCGAACCCCTTGCTCAAAACTCAGCTTTATGTGCATTTAAGAGAGACTCAGATACTCAGAATGATGGACTGATTTGTAAAGGATAAATTGGTTTTACCTTTAGTGACACAGTTCGGTTCAGTCTTGGACACACATAGTATATCTTGAACATGACTGCTAGAAGATGACTATATGCTATATATCCACAAAGGGATTTGAGTGCTGAAAAGTTCCTCTTTCAGCTACCTTGCTTCCTTTCTTTTTCTGTAATATGTTGCTAGTCATCTCACAGATCCAGCACATTGACTTCAGTAGTTGTGTCCCTGGGTTTTTCTGGAGACTTTGTGGTTGCTTGCCTCACAATCCCCTAAGCCTTGCATTTGTAGTCAGTTTCAGATTGCTGTAATGCCCCAAGTGATTTCTTTGCCTCCAGTTGCTTCTTGAGTTGTGCATAATCTTGTTGCCCAAAGGAAAAAGCTGTCGTTCTCTTTCCTCGTGTTCATATTTATGTTCATGTTACACATTCCTGAGATCTCGTATATGGAAAGTATAGTCTAGTCCTTAAAATGCTTGCTCTTCAATATACAGGTGTTAAAATTTAACACACGTACCTGAGTTTAATTACAGCACCCTCAGTTTGAAAGTCAGCATATATTCATGTGCATTATTTCTTCCTGTTGTTGCCACAGCTGTATAAGTGTATGGGCAGCAACAATTAATTTTCTTCATGCCAAGGCCAGCTATGCAAGTTTTAGTGGTATAATTAATCCCATTGGGGGAGGAGGAGGTCATTGGAAAATAAAAGCTAAAACAGTGCAAGAGGGTGGATATAACTATGTTGTTATGAAGATGACACATCAGAATGATAATTTTCCTTGCTGGATGGGAATAGCTATCCCAGTATAAAGCACCTTTATATGAATATAACTATAGACATGTTATGAAGTTGAGATAGCAGGGAAATTGTATTGCTTTAGTTCTGTCAAAATAATGAAAATGGTGCCTATTTTTGACAGACAAGTCCCAAATAACCTATGGCAATTTTAAATTACTTCATTTAGCCAATGGTTTTCCACAAAGAGGATTGTCCTTTCATGTGAAGTAAAATAAACTTTTCAAAACCACATTTCCATTTTCTATCCTTCTTTATTGTTAACACCTTCCCTAGCACGCCACGCCATGTCAATGAATCCTGTTCTCCTGATAGCATGTTTTCATGAAGAGTAGTTAATGAAGGAGCAGAAAAGATCAGGAAGGCTGGGAATTTTGTGTGGGGTTGTGGGAAGGAGAGCATTGGCAGATGGTTCCCCAGAAGTAGGGCTGCCAAAACCAGTCGTGTCAGGAAAGAGGATGCGTGGCTGGGGAGGAAGGGAGGCAGGTGACCCTTCTGCTCCTGAGCTCCTGCTGTCACCTCCAGGTTCACATTGAAAGAGTCCAGGCAGCCCATGCCAGGGTCACCGCTCTGTACCAATCCACCTCTCCTGCACTCTGCTCACCTGCTGTTTCACAGTGTCTTCCACCAAACCTGGGTCTTGTTCACCCATTAAAATAGGCTTAAACTCCCAGTGAGCATAGGGGAGAGGTCTCTGTGTGCCCACACAGCCAGGAGAAAGTCTCACTGCCCTGAGGCCGTTCCATTGGTGCTCCGCAGCTCCAGTGGCTTTCCCTCCAGGCCTGTGTGCTCCCAGCCCCTTCCCTTGCTGGCCAAGCTGTGGCTGGCTGGCTCCAGCCTCCCCCTGCCGTGCACTGGGGCTGTGCACAGCCACCTTCTGCTCCCACCCTCCCTCCCTGCGTGTTGTGGTTTAACCCCAGCTAGCAATATAACCATGGTAACTGCTCACTCAACCCCCCCGCTCACACTCCTGAATAGGGGAGAGAATCGAAAGGGGAGGGAGAAATCCATGGGTTGAGATAAACACAGTTTAATAAAAGAACAAAATAACACTAATATACTACTACTACTATATATAAAATGGAAATAGAATTTAAAATAAAAGATGCTCAATGCAATTCCTCACAAATTCTGTCTGCACCGAGCAGCCAGTCCCAGGCAGCAGCACCTGGTCCTGAACAGCTGAACCCAGAGAGAAAAAAAAGGAAAAAAAGGCAGAAAGACCCGGAGGCCTCTGCAAAACAGCAGGATGGCAAAAAGCCGAACTAAGGAAACTCCCAAACCGAACTCTGCTGAACAGATCTCTGTCCTGGCTCCGAGCCTAGCAGAAAGGTCCCAACTATCCTTATATATGAAACATGATGCTAATGGGATGGAATACTCTTACTGATCAGTCTGGATGTCAGTCAAGTGCTGCCCCATCCGTGCCCCACTTCCTGGCTGCCTCACACCTGTGGGCAGAGTGTTCAGAATGTCCTTGGCTCTCAGATCAGAGCAATTAAAAACATTAACTCTGTCCCAGAATGTCTTCTTCTTGTTCTCAAACTAAATCCAAACAATGACCATGCTAGCTACAAAAAAGAAAGGTTTCTAACTCCAAAAAGAAAATCAACTCGTTTTCAGTCAAACCAGCACACTGTGCAAGAAGCGGCTCCTGCTGCTGGCACTAACAGAAACACAGCCTGCAAGTGGCCCAAATCCTCCCAGGCAGGACCCTGATTGAGGAAAAAGAGGACATGTGCGTAGCAAAACCCAGAGACCTTAGCAAGGATTAACCATGCCAAACCTTAGTGCTGTGGTGGGTGGAATGGCTGGCAGAGTGATAATGAGCTGATGTGTCTTGGGAGGCCGAGGCCAGGCCTCAGCTAGGGATGCAGAGCTCAAGTGAGCAGGCAATACTGTCGTGTGTCATCTTCAGCCTGCAGTGTTGGCTGATCTCCTGTCATGCTAAACCACCCCTTCCACACTGTGCAGGGAGAGGAGGGCTAAAACGGATAGTGCTAAAAGCCCCCACTCTACAGTTAAGGACCCCAGAACATTAGGAGTGATGTTCTACCAGTTTCAGACAGGTATAAAGCGAATACTTGTCATTAAATCTTTCAGCCTTATAAATATCCAAGCAGGTTTCAGCTTTACTTTTTTTTTCCAGAAATGCTGAGAGCTGCTTGCTGGTGGGGCTGATTGATTAGGCTGGAAAGGGGATCAGACACCGAAAACTAAAAGCAGGGGTTGTTACCCACAGGCCTGTTCTTGCATCTCAGGTGTTGCACCACATTACACGGCACAAAGGCCAGGCTGGACGGGGCTCTGAGCAACCTGATCTAGTTGCAGATGTCCCTGCTCATTGCAGGGGGTTGTACTATATGGCCTTTGAAGGTCCCTTCCAACCCAAACTATTCTATGGTTTTATGACATTCCTCTTACCATTCCCATTCCTTAATTATACATCCCACTCCCTCAAGTTAGCACCCTTAACCTTTGCACTGTCCCCTTCCTTTCTCTTGAGCACCTCCCTGTCCCACTGCAGAGCATGCTGTGTATTTGCTTTTGCAGAGAGGGTCCCAGCACTAAGCTGAGTGTGAGGGAACACCTTGCAGTGCAGCAGGCACCGCAGCTGGGCGCCAGGCCTCACGCTTTTATCAGGTTGCTGTGAATTTCTATATGATATGCTTATGTGTGCCACAGGTAGGCAGTTTCTGCAGATGACAGCAAAGAACCAAAGAAGTGTCTGTGAGCTGCCTTCAGCTCAGTTGTCAGCTGGTGAGTTACCTGCTGTAAAAAAGTCTTTTAAGGCACTGCCTTCCAAGTGGCTACGAAGACTCCCTCCTGTTATACAGAAACCAGATTATCGCTGAACTTATTTGATCCACTCATAGGGAGTAATAAAATATGCATTTTGCTCTGTAAAAACTCCATCTGGTCTCTGAGATACATTGGCACGGCAAGCATCCACCTTCCTTTGCTGTCGGTTGCAGTCCCCATCCAGCCACTTATCAGTTCATCTGTCACAAGAAGCAGAAATATTTCCTTTGCACAGACAAAAAGTCACCTCCCTGAGGTCTCTAATAACTGGTCCTGCCTCTATTCTGGTAACCGAAGCAGCACATTTTAAGGTTGTAGCAGCCTAAAAAGGATTTAACAGGCTGTTCCTTCTGCTCAGGCATTCAAAACTGTCTCTCTAGAAAGGAACTGTGTAATGGGCAGGAAAAGCATTGCAAAGAAAGAATTAATCACCCTTTTTTTTTTCTTTTTTTCTGGAAGAGGTTTTTTATAATGATAGAGAGCAGATAAGAGTTTGCTGGTTAGGAAAATAGGCAGACTGAATGCTGTTTTTTTGAGATAAAAAGTGATGCCTTTCGTTTGCAGCTGTGCACACAGAGTTGTAATCTAGCCTGTGTTTATCAGGTTCAAAAGCAGTTTTATCAGATTCATGGAGGAAAAAGAAGTGCCACAGGTTTGGGCTTAACTGTCCTTTTGATACCCATGGGTCAAGGCTGAGACCTCAGATCTTATCTTTCTCAGAGGGGGAACCAGCGTCCTTCCCTCTTAGGCTGAGTTTATTAAAGCTGCTGACCTGTTGCAGTTAATTGTGATTACAAAAGTGGCTTGGGTACCTTTTGAAAGCATTGCATTATTTCAAGGCAAAAACATTGCTGAGTAATATCATGAGGGTAAATATTTGATGGAAAAAAATACTGTTTATCAGGTTTAACAGATCCTTGAGTTTATCAGTTCTTCTGTCAAGTCTGTGTTCCTGCGTTTCCTTGACCCTGTTCAGAGGTGCCCTGTCTCTCTACCCTTCTCCCTCCCTGGTTTATGTCCTGTTGAACCAGAACCCACTAGTATAGTAATTTTCTTGGGGGCACAAGGCTTCTCAGACCTGTTTACCAATGATTCCAAAATCTCAAAGGTGCAAAGGATGCCCATTGATCCATTAACCTATGAACATCTTGTGTGTGCAGAATCTGGCGATACAATGAGTTTTGCTTTTCCTGGTCTTTCAGAGCGTCACGTCTGTTACAAAAAGACACTTAGATTACTCAATCTGAGTGAAAAGATTCAGTGTTGGAGGTCAAAGTGACAAACGACAAAGATGACCTAATTGTGGAGGTGTGTTTCAGAGTAGTGGAAAAGTGGAAATAAAGGTCAAAGAGTTTCAGAAGATGCTTCTGGCTGAGCATTTTTGCCAGGTCATGAGCTGTAATGGGAAGTATGGAGTGTAATTCAGCTCCAAATTGTAGATAACTAAATTTAGCTATCAAATGTAGGTAACTGCCTGTGAGCCACATACCTAAACTTCCATTTCAAGCAATGGAGATCAAGTCCTTAGAGTTATTTGGGCCTGGAGGGCTACCGAGTTCATTCTAAATTAGACACTTACCATGCCAGTCAGTCAAAGACCCACTCCTGCTGCTGCTAAGGTACTCCTAAACTTTTGTGAGTCTGTTTGGCACATAGCCAGATGCCTATGGTGCCTGAGGGTGTGCTGGGTTCCCTGAAGCCAGAGGAATAACACACCTCCAATGACTGTGTTGGCAAGGGGCAACTATGTACCTGTTTGCCCACAGAAACACACCAGGTGGTTGGGACAGCTGAGTGTGATGTATCCCTCAGCGCGAGCCGCCTTGAATGTCCCAAAAGCTGCTCAGATACGTGCTTGTTTCCTGTGGTAGACACACAAAGGATGTAAATGTGGCATCAGCTGCTCCAGGGAAGCCCAAGAGCTTCATCTGTTCAGAGTCTCTCTGCCAGGCTTAGTAACGTGGGCGTAATCTTGACTGTGGAGCTATAGACAGGAGCTGTAAGACTCAGTGCTCTTGGATAAGAGTTGCTAGATATGCCTGCAGTGAACACTATTAACTGAAAAGATGTGGCATGGCGCTTTATATGTATAGAGTATATATGAAATATATAGGGAAAACTAAAACCAAATTTTATAGCTCCAGCACTAACATCTACAGCTCACTTGTTTACAAGAGAAAGGGCACTTTCCTCATGTGTTTCTCTTTTATCTTACCCTATACTCAATCTAAAAGGTAAAAAAAAAGTCCAAAGAGACACACAAAGACTTTATCAGAGTTTATTTTTATCTCTTTCTTTGCAGAGTTCACTAACAAGGTTACAAATCTTTTTGGTATATTGCACAAGGATTACAAGAATTCAACTGCTAATGGATTTTCACAGTGGAATGTAAGCTGAGTATAGAGCATTTCTGGAAATACAGTATGTTCATACAGTATGTGAGCACACAAATACTTAACAACGGATGTTAAGAAGAGATACCATTGGCTATCGTAGGAGGATATATGCATAGATAATTGTCTTGCACTTCTTGAGAAGGTTCTTGGTCCCTTGCTGCTCATTGCACGCTCCTTTCACAAGGCATTTCTGGTATTATATGTATCTGCCTTAAAAGCATCATTAACTTCGTCTGTGCCACTGTTTCTACACAGTCATGTCCTTTCTTGCTGTTGTTAAGCTTATGTTTGCAACTAAAGGCTGTTACTTCCATCTGCTGTGGGCAAGAATCTGCTTCTGAAAGACTCTCACTGTCCTTTGGAAGCATGCCACAAAAACATTTCTCCACAAAACCAGTAACTGTCAGTGCTGGATTTTAGGGACTGCAGGATCACCTTCAGTACATAACAGTGCACCTGTAAATTAGTTATTATTGGGTTCCTCCAGGAGATGAATTTTCTGGGTTTGGACTTCTGAGCCTCTTACATTCCCCAGATGAGCACAGTGACTGATGTACAGCCTACTGTTCATGCAAACACAGGGCAGCTTGGCAAATTGCAGTGCTATGAATCTTCTCTTTCCTTTTCTCATTTTTAAGCAAGAGAGATTGAAAGAGAAGTGATTCCCCTCTTGTAACACATACATATCACTGTGCTCTGCTCTCTGTCCAACAGAAGATATCCTCTCTCCTCTGCCCTTTGTATTCACTATTGACAGCATGATTCTTCTGATTTCCGATCAGATTTACAACCCAGACATCACCTCCAGATGGAAACTTATCTTCAAGTACCTTGTATCCCAACTATGCTTAAATTTTGCAGGTGATTTTTGCCTGCTGCTCCGAGGAAGTGATCTTTCCTGTCTACTCACACACCAAAAAGCTTGGCAAATTCAGGCACTTCAATATTGGAAGAAGAGTGAGAACTACTATTTTTTGTCAGACTCCTTGTCTGTAATTCCTGTCACATTTAGAAGTACTGCTCACTGATCATGACCCCATTGCACTAGGAATTGTGTAAAGCTTCTAAGAAGGACAGGGTCCCAGGAAGCTTTGCAATCCAAGTATATGAGACAATACTCAGGTGGATACAAACAAGCAGACAGGAAAATGCAGAGAATCAATAAGTCATTATTGATCAGCACTTCCAGCACACCTACAGCATAACAGTTTCAAGATTTGTGCTGGAAAGCTTTGAAAAGCGCAATTCATTCGCTACACAGATGGGTATGGCATTCTTGTCCCAAATGTGCATCGTGGCTGAATAGGAGGAAGCACCAAAGGAATCCATAGAGAAATGCAGCAGGTGGCCAGCTGGTGGCTGGAATCAGCACCTTACCAGAAAATGAGGGATAATGAAAGAGCACAAACTTGCTAGGAAGGCCCTTGAAGACAGGGATATATTTGATGAGAGAAAAAAAGAGCAGAGAAAAATGTGGATTTCAAAGACAAACTATTGGTGAGGAAATGGAAAAGCTAATGGAGGGCAGAAGCTGTTACCTTTAGCTCAGCAAGTACAGCTCAGCTGTAACCTTTAGCTCAGCAAGTCCCTAAGCTGCTGATGAGGAGAAGAGAGGAACCCTTTACATTTCTGTTTTTCTGCCCATGCTCTGAGCATCTCTGGGACTCCACAAGTTATTTCAATGAGTGCGAGATAAGGCAAAAGTCTTGCAAATAGGGCTATACATTTGCACTGGGGAGTGTTTTGGAAACTTTGCGCTGAAAAGTAACAGCTGTGCATTATTTTCCATAAATACACATAGTGACCAAAAGTACAGCATGACTTCAGTTGCAACATTTTTGTTATGAGGACAGATGGAAGAATGAAGGACATGCATAGGATGTGGGAGTCAACACCAGAAACTTGTCTGTATTACGGTTACAAATTTCTTGGCTGTATTTAGCTGGCTAGAGAAAAACTGTGACATCTGACTGAGATACTGGTATCCAAATAAACCCAAGTCATGCACAGGCCACATAAGGTTACTTGCAAGATGTGAAAAAGTCTAATTGGTTGAGTTTTCCTTCAACCACTCGGCACCTTTTGCGCTACAGCCTGTTATCCCTGGAACATCTCTGCCTTCAGAGCCACACACCTTGTTTCAAGCTTTTTTTTCCCCCCTTAATATAAAATAAAATAAGTTTCGAACCAAACATCACTTATAGTGAAATTATTTTCATCTAACTCTTGTCATTTAAGACTTAGCCTATTAGTCTAAAAGTCAATCTATTGATTCGGTTCTGGATGAATAAAGTGAGTGGTTCATTTCATCCCTTAACAATAAGAATGTACTTACATTAGCAAAGATATTGTATATCCTTTAAGGTATGGCTTCAATTTTTTCTTGATCTCAGCGTCAAAACTGTGGTTCAGGTACACTTGAAGGTAAATCCTGTATTAATACTCACTGATTGCCCACATCAGGGGACCTGTTGGAGTACCTCACTGCCCACTCCTTCCTCATGTATCTAGGTCTTCCTCAGGTGGAAAAGAGCCTCAGGGAAGGAAGAGGAGCACAAACATATGGCTTTCCCCCTAGCATGCAGTCAGGGTGGAGTTAGGGTGGGTGTCTGGATCCCAGCGTTCTTTCAACTATGACATATTATACCAAAGTATCTCTATTTATATTCATTATGTAAGAGTGGTGTGATTTTTTGAGCTGTCAGGCATGGTATGCAAATCTGTAACTACTTTACAAAGCAGGTCACAAAAACTGAGGAGGGGAAGAGGTTAATAGGACTGTATTCAAAGGCCCTTGGCAGCCACTTCTGTCTCTTTCCTGTATTTTTTATACTAATCTCTTGAAATTTTATGATGTTGTTTTCATATGTGTTTTTATTACTTGAGAACATTTATAATTATTATAGAGCTGTTTATGTGTCCATGGATGCTCTTATTATGCTTCTCATTTTTAAACTGTTCATTAATACCTTTGTTTGAGAAAAAAAAGAAGTGTGTGCAGTAATTCATTGACATAGCAAACTTCAAATAAGCTGCTCAGGTTTCTGAGCTCTCAGTTTTAATTGTCTGTCTCTTTAATGTCAACTGAACACTTAATACCGATGAGAAGACAGCTGGTTGCTCAGACATGGATATACAACATCTGCTGGCTGCTGTATAAGCATGAGAGTTGGAACAGCTTCCACTCACTGTGCACCTGACTTTTTTGAAAATCGTCCAGTTTTTGTGTTTGTGAACTGATTTGGTGCCTTTATTCATCGTAGAGAATCTCCTCATCCCTCTTTTATCCATCCTTGAATGTGTGCCACACCATCTGAAAATAAAAGATTGAATTGGAAGCATAGCACTTGATTTTTAGCTTTTACGCAGTTCTCCCAATATTTCTTTCAGTTAAAACAAAAAGAAATATTTTTTTGCAGTGCCTGCAAGTCTGTGTGACTCTTTGTTTCCGTCTCCACAGGTGGCAATAGTGAGAAAATGAAACACCCAAATGCTCGCAAGCTTGTAGCTATGGGCAAGTGGCTGCTGGAGCATCTGTGTTGGGGTGAAGGGTCTCTGGTCCTGCTGCAGCTGAACTATGAGGTTTCGTTTCTTTGAAGAGGAAAGAGGTAAAGCTTGTGACTAGTAAGTGTGCTTGAGAGATGAATTAAAACAGCAGCGTTGAAATCCACTTGCACTAAAGAAATTTCAAGAGCTTCAGGGTCCCTGATTGTAGTTGGGTGAGCATCCAGTGAGGATAAACCTTTCCAGGGCTGTAACCTGCACTCAAAATGCTTCCCATGCTGCTGGGAGCTTTCAGCAAGAATACCACAAGATGATTTGCAAGTACAGAATATGCACATGTACAGATGGTGGCTTTCTAATTCTGTAAAATACTTTATTGCAAACACACAACACACACATGTCATTCTGTGCTGGTGTGAATATGCTCATACAGTTTGCTAAAAACATCCTTTACGTTGAAGGGACAAATGGGGAGATGGAAACTTGATTTACCATAAGAGGGGTTGCATTTCTTTGCCACTTTCCACTTCACCTTGCGTGCTTTCTCAGGGCAGGACCTGCACAGATGTACACACCTATGTAACTTTAAGTGTGCAAACTGATTGCCAGGGTGGGCTGGGAAAGTGTTGATGTGCTCAAAGTTAAGCACAGGGCTAAGAACTTGCAGACCCAAAGCTGGGAATGTAAGTTCCCCAGGGACAGGAGCACACTTTCCTGGGCAGCTAGATACATATGTTCTCAACTGCATGACCTCATCCAAAATCCCCGTAACCATGTTCGCTGGCACATCACTTGAATCTCATGGTCATGCTAGCTAGCCACAGATAGTGTATCATGAATGCATCTACACGTGTTCTGTATTTAAGTTAGCTCCCAGGAGTGAGGGTGAGAGGAGGTTACTGAGATACGTACTAGGTGCTATCCAGTGTCCAGCACGGCCAGGGTTTGGAGTCTTCCCCAGGATCTGTAGGTACTATTGCTATAGAAATAACACTTCTTGCCAGCTTTGTCAAGATAGGAGCAGATTTGCTGCTTTATAAGGAAAAGGGAAAATTGTTTAGGATTTCTAAGATATCAACAAGGTGGTTTTTTGCTCTTCTTTGTTGGGATTCTGCATTTTTATTCTTTGCTCATCCATGTTCACTGGATCACTTCTTATTCTCCAAGCACAGTTCATGAATTGTGCAAAGAAGTGTCAGTCTTTTTAGGTGTCCAGCTCACCTGCAGTGGACCAAATATCTGTGATGATTTAGGCTTTAAGCATTTCAACAGCTGTCTGCTCCTTCCCTTTGCCAGGGAGAACAGATTTCTTCTTTTATCTGGGTTACGGTAGTCCATGGGTCAGAGTAGCAAACCCACTTATCTGCTTTTTAGCTACAATGAACTCTGAACTGGAACACTTAAAGTATGTGCTTGATTACACTAGTACTCTTCTGAGGGTTGTCGATGGACTAGACTTTTTTTTTGTGACTGTAGTACTTTGGTCAGGTCCCTTCTACACAAGTGCCTTGTGAGGAAATCTGGACATGCTGATCTCCATTTTGGATTGTAGACAAAATCAGATTTTAGCTTATGCCACTGGTTGTGCAAGGTTAGAAGGTATTTGCTTGTGTACATGTCCAAAACCTCTTGGTGGGTGCATTCCCTATGAGGGTTGAAAGGCAAGGATAGAACTCATTTGCTTTAATTTAGGTGTCTGAAGGTAAAGTATTTAGCCTCAGATTTTCATTGTAGGCTCTTTTTATAATTAATGACCAAGGAAATGTGCGATTCAAGATGGTATATGTCATCCTACAACCCATGAAAAGTTAGTCAACTAATAGAGACAATCCCTCTGTTTCCTTCCGTTCTACTTGAAGAGGGTACAAGCTCCAGCTGCTGTGGATGGCTTTCAGGCTCCCACAGATTGGTGGCAATACTTCAGTGTTCACTGAACTTGGACATCTCTTTTCACAGATAACAAAAGTAGAACACAAGTATGAAGGCGTATGAGTAAGAGACACAAGGACTCGAGATGACAGACATTTGCAGTGGCCATCAGGACTGGATGGCTATCCTCCAGGAGTGATAAAGAATGGAACAGCTGACTCGTTAATAAATATCTACAAGTGATCATCTCACATTTATTAGGCCATGCTGAGATGAAACCCTAACCCTGACTCTAACCCTAGCCCTAGAAACACCAGTTAAATTATAGATATTTTATTTTTGCATTATCCTGAAGAACAGAAATATTGCTGACACTGAACTCATGCTAAAGAAATTCCAAAGAAATACCAACCAGTGATCTCAGTCTCCGTACTAAGAATAATACTTAGCAAACACATTGAGAAGAAAAAATAATGAGATGCTTATGATTTAGGAGCAAATGAACAGCTTTCATGAGGAAAAATTCTGACTAATTTTATGTCTTTTTTGAAGCAATTTAATAAAGGGAGAAAGAAAACCACACAAATCATTTACTGGATGAACTTTCACACAACAAGCTGTAAAAGAAACTTGGAAACCACAGGGTTGTAGGAGCTATTCTATCATTAATCAAAACCTGCAAGAGAAAGGAAGCAAAGGATAATAGTGTCAGACTGAAATGAGGTTAAATCTGAATTTTCAAGTGACTAGTACATGTAAGTGTTTCTTGTGTACTATCATTTACCAGAGTTAAAAAGACAATTAGCCAATTATCATAAAATGTGCGTATAATTAATTAGCAAAATGTTACAGATCTGAAAAATTATTTCAAGTTGATTACCACTTCCTCAAACTTCATTTCACCCAGCTGTGCTGTGAAGTCTTCCTACAGTATTGTTTTATACAAGTGTCTCCTAGAGCGAAGAAGGATTTGGTTTCTTCATCCGAATCCCTGGACTACATCCATTTGCCAAGTTTCGGGTTCTGCATTTTTTGGTGTCCGTGGAGTAGGATGGGAGTGCAGCTGGTTGCAGTTGCTCATGCTTTACACCTCTTGACATATAAGAGCCTGGAAAAAAGCCGTGAGCGTGCCGTTGTGACTATGTTGGTTTGAACATTTGGCCAGTGACACACAAAATAGAAACGCTAATGCCCAACCCCAGCACACAAAACATAGACTCGAAGTATGGCAATATGGCCACAGAGGGAGAAGGAAGCAACCCAGAAGGTAACGAGCACTGTGTAAGAACATGGTAAAAATCTCACTCCAAATTTAAAACTTTCCCTGGACTTTCACATAAGTTTGCCACCCAGTTATTTTGTTGGGGCTGATGGTAACAGGAGCCCGGCAGAAACACCCAGGCAATCTTATTCACTCAACAGTTGCACTGACCAGGTGGTCCTGTGAGGTTGGCTGGGGACACAGATGCTTCTTTTTACGCTTTCTAGGAAGCGCCCGGATGCAATTAAGTGAGCCAGGAAAAAAATCTGTTCTTCGTGCCTTGGAAAGCTGAGATAGTATGGAAGAAATGCTTCGGGTTTTCCAGAACATGCTCCTAAAATGGTTTGGCGAAGAAGCAGGTTTGACTAGAGAAACGGGGACAACCCAGTATTCCATTTTGGGAGGGGGAGAGGGAAGAGCAACTCCTGGAGTGTGGAAACAACCCAGGGTTGGTTTTTGCTGCCTTCAGCACCTTGTAACACCGTGAAGACGTCACACGACAGGAGCCACAGGGTTTGTCATCGGTAATCTTTCCATACCTTGTGCAGGTGGTTTCATCTGCTTTCCCTCCACCACCAAGCTGGCTGCTGGTGTTGGGTGGAGAAGGTTGCAGTGGGGGCCAGTTTGTGGTATAAGTATTTCTTTGCTTACACGGATGAGAGCAATGGATCTAAGTTGGTTTGACACTTTCTTAACCTCATTTGAGTCCTGGTAAAGACATGATTTGCATCTTGTCCATTCTTTTTGCACACTCCTGTTCTTCAGCCCTTGGAAACCCAGTGGCTTTCTGGACAAGAATTGTTTCTGTAGCTCAGGGAGGGGTGGCTAAACAAATAATCTGCTCCAGAACCACATTCAGCATCACTAACATGTCCATTAAAGCCTGTGAAGTGCATGCAGGTAAAATATATGGAATATGATTGTAATTTGCCTGTTTCAAGTGCCTCTTAGACTATCAAATAAATTATTGAAGATTAGGGCTTCATTATACTCTTTATTGGAGGCACGAGCTGAGGGACAAAATAGTGAAGGACTGTGAATAATAACAAAGAAGAAAGTTGCTCCTAAGCTTTTGGCCAGAACGGCATATTCCCAACAATCTCATGAAGACTTTGCAAAAACTCTTCATTTTTTTTTTTTTAAAGCCTTCAGCTCAAAATGCCAACCAAATGAATCAAAATTAGGAGTGTTCAGCAGAACAAGAAAGACTGCAGAGGATTGCTGCTGCAAAAATTAATAGAGACGTTCTGGAACTCCAGCTCAGACGCATGAATGAGTCTGTAACCTCAACTATTGAAAATTTGTTATATACGTAGCTTTGAGGGATTTAACAAGCCGTTTGGAGACTATCAGAGAAATGAGGAACAAATTAAATGTGTTAGTTACAGTGTCATTACTTCATTTTGCCTTCAGAAACTGGCATGTATGATTTGGCTGAACAGACACAGAACAGTTTCTTTTGATCAGTATGAATTACAATACATTTTGCCCTGCTGCCGCTGTCTGTTACTCAGATTGAACAGAGTTTGATTAATGTATGTGCTTTACATGAAGTCTGTTTTTCTTTTATAGCCCCACTCATAATTATATAAAAATGTCGGGTATTGGCTCAAGGAGCACGGACATGAGTCCACCAAGCAACTGTACGAGCAGAGCCCATTTTAGTTGACATAAGTAGGCCTTAGTTAGCTTGTCTATTAGGCCGTGGGAAAGGGGGGAACGGAAAAGTACTAACTAAGGCAGGGTCAGGATATTTTTGAAGAGATAAGAGTCAGAAGAATGTGGGATGCGCATAGCTAGCTAAACCCAAGTAGGTGGAGTAAGTAAATGTGCTTAGCCTATTAGATAGAGACAAGTATGCATAATTATGGTATTTGGTATAAATGCACGCTATCTCGGGCAATAAAGTTGAAGTATGCTTTATCACTCATATTGGGTCGGCCGCATTTCTTCCTCCGTCCGCTCGGGTCTGGATCTCTGCTGGGACTTTTCTCTGCAATTGGCGCCCGAACCGGGGATCCGAAGCGGCGGATAGAAGCAAAAGGCGCCGGGAGAGCAGCGACCGGCGGGCAAGAGCGACCGAACACTGTGCTGCGGTGTGTCGACTCCGAAGCCTGAACCGACTGAAGTTCGCCAGTGCTGGGCTACAGGAAACAAGGGCTGCAAGAGGTCTCTTAATTTAGCAAGAGGTACCGTACTAAAGTGATGAATAACGGAGAAATAGATTAAAAATGATGAATAACGGAGAAATAGATAACAGAGAAACGGATTAAAAGTGATAGATAATAGAGAAACGGATTAAAAGTGATAGATAACAGAGAAACGGATTAAAAGTGATAGATAACAGAGAAACGGATTAAAAGTGATGAATAACGGAGAAACGGGTTAAAATGATGAATAACAGAGAAATGGATTTAGAAGTAGCCCTAGATTTATTACAAAGCTTTTTAGAAAAGCGGGGGGTTGATTATAGTTGCGTTAAACAGCTAGCTGGTCTAGTAGCAACGGGGAAAACTAAGGGGTGTTTTCAGGATCCTGATTTATTGTTTGATGAAGGAGAGTGGAGGAAATTAGGGGACGTGTTGTGGGATATGGTCATAGACGAGGATAAAACAGCTAAGAAACTGATGAAACCGTGGAGGGAAGTAATTAATAATATTAAGCGTCATAAAGTGAAAAAGAATTTAGCCGCGGTAGCTTCACAGAAACTCGGCAAAATGGAGCCTTCCGCTCCGCCGATGGAAATGGGCATATCTGCGTTATCAGCGAAGAACCTTAAAAGACTATTAACTTGGTGCAGAGGCAATAGGTATCCTGCTGACCTGTCAGGAGTTTTTCAAATAGAGACTTGGAAAAAGATGGGAACTGTGTTGTGGAAGGCAATTAGTCACCGCGAAAGATATATTCTCGGCCTTGTAACCATCTGGAAACTGATAAATACTACAGTGAAGCAATTAAAACCTGAAAAGACTGTTACGAGCATTAGTGACTCAAAACTTGAACTTTGGGACAGTATAGAGCAGAAATTATGGGATAAAGTCAGCAATGGAGATACAGAAGCTAAATCATTAGTAACTACATGGAAGCTTGAACGGTCTGCTGCTGCCGGAATTTTTGCAGCGTTGCAGCCTGATGCATTTTAACCCTCTAACTTCCACGAGAGAACAGAAGAAGTCACTGAAAATAGAACTGGACAACAGAACTGTGTGACAGATTAGATCAGTTAACAGCAAGTGAATCTGACAGTCGGCAATGTGGTCATGATAATCATGACGGGAAAAGGGGTGCTCCTGGGGACTCAGGGTATAAAACTTAGAAGTTAAGGAAGTACTGGTGTTGAAAATAGCAGTAGAGAATGCTAAAGTTTGCTATCAACATGTTATTTGCGAGTTTTACAGTGCATATTATGTGCTGCTGTTTATTGCCTCTCTGAAAGTCAAGCAGCTTGTCAGGAATGTGAGTTAATTGTTTTACTGGTTGTTGTTAGAATTGTTTCTTTGTGGTATAAGTGCACCGTAAAACTTTCTCTCCACTTTTCCCACTCACGCTGCAAGCAGCCCTGTGCTTTTCCGTGGGGTCAGAAATTACTGTTTTCAGTCATGTTCATAAAAAATCGGTATTGGGAGGTGTTTCAAAACATAGGGAAGCACTTGGAAATATGAGGAAAGAAGATCTTGTAAAATATTGTAATTAATGGTGGCTGCTGTATAAGTTAAATGATTGGGAAAAGTGTCCGGGGAATAGAATCTTGAAGTATAACACCTTATTGCAATTAATGTTGTTTTTAGGGCGAGAAGAGTAAGACAAAATAAATCCCTACAAGAGATCATTAAATCATTTCAGACAGCTGAGAGAGAGTTAACTGATAACACACAGGTCACAGTAAACTTGCCGAAGTCTGCACAATGTTTTCCTTATTAGCCCGTTTTCTTTGTGGGTATCTGTTTAAGCATGTTGCAATTTTGGTAGGTCTTTGTTATATGGTACAGTAGGTTCACAGAGATTCATGAAAATTGGTTGACTCAAAAGGTGCGTTTTGTGATAGTATAAAAGATCATGAGTAATTAGTTCCTTACTGCGTGAACGTGATGTTAAGATTTTATGTGTAGTAGCTGTTATATTTTTTTTTTTCTAGCGTACTAGCTTTATTCCAATATCCAGACTTGCGCAACTCTGTGACAGGCTGTCTCTCATCTCGGTGCACTAAATTTGGCCTTTTTGTATGCACATCAAGTGAAGAATCATGGTTTTAGAATAACAGTTGTAGCGCACCAGATGAGACACTCAAAAAAAAAAAAAAAATTATTAAAAGGCCTTGCCCAGTCCAGCTTGCTGCGGTGGGGGGGCAGATGCCAAATGGGCCTCCAGCGCGCACTGACCCATTTTGTCAGGGAGACCCAGAGGTATCTCCACCTGGCTGAGCAGTAAGCAGTTCAAGGTGCAATGCAAAAAATTGAGATATTGTCTTAAATTGGTGTAAGTGTGATCCATCTGCTTATTTGAACTTGGTATATGGTTTTCGTATCTGAGCTCAGTATTTTAGTTTGCATATTCATATTCGGTACCAAAAGAATCTTGTTTGGGGAGATAATTACAAAATGGGAACCGGTTCCACTGTTAAAATTCCACCTTGCTCCCCCTTAGGATGCATCCTTACACATTAAAGTAATCGCTTATATTGTTAGAAAAGCATTTAAATTGTTAAAATACTATGATAGATGTGAACTTGGGTTATTGTATGAAGTTATAAAGTTGTATTTAAAGGTTGCTGGAATGTGAACTGATTTGGATCTAGGACAATAGAATAATGGATTTATGTTTATTATACTGGTTTATACTGTTTTTTGACATCTCTAAATTGTAAAAGGTAAATGGAGCTAAGGAATGGGACTATTGCTGAGCTGCTTGAAATTGCATGTGAAGTGTATTATGGCTGAAATGAAATGGAAAAAGAAAAAAAGAGCAAAATATCCCAGGCCTGTGTGCAGCTCATTGTAACTGAGAAGTTTCCCAGAGCCTCCTACTTCGTACCAGCCAGTGTGCCAGCTGCGTGACCTTGGTTGTATCTACACTGCACAGAAAGAAAAAACAACTGGAAAAACCTGGCTGCCCGCTTTTAAAGCAGTGAAAGGGGGGTTCTCTCTCCCCCCACTGCAGCGATGTAATACTGAATGGAGCAGTCCGAGGGTGAAGTTTAAAGGCATCCTGAGCAGACCCGTAGTTCTAATGAAACTGGACAATTAAACCAAAAATTTGTTGATGGACTTATCCTATGGTAATTAATTGTACGAGACTTCTTAGTAAATTCACCATGCTAGAGACAACGAAAGAAAGGCCGTTTTTTGAGACAAATGGAATGCCAGATTTGGAACAAAGTTTTAATACATGAATTCTTGTATTTGCCCAAAAGTCCTATACCTCTCTTGGGTCAGGATTTGTTAAGTAAATTGTAAGCTCAAATAACGTTTTCTGAGAATTCTGTTTAGTTGCATATCCTACAAGAAGGTGCTTGGATGGTGCAGATCTGCTTGTGCAAGTGAGAAATCTTCAAGGAACTTAGCAGCCAATGTTTTTGATAAAGCAAATACTACACTGAGAAATCTGAAACAGGACTTCAATCCGGTAAGGGAAAACAATATCCAATAAATATGACAGCCAAAATGGAGTTAGAAACTTTGAGGAATGAATTTATGACAACTTTACAGGATGACTGCATTTGATTGGACTTACAGATTTGTCTATGAAACAACCTGTGGCTATTGTGGGACAGTATGATGAGAATGCTAACAGACTAATATACCAATTGTCACTCTGATCAAGAAAATGCAGGGAATGAATTTAAGGCCATGATCCTTTTGTCATATATGTACCATTTGCGAAATTTAAGGAACCTCTGAATTTGATTTGCGATTTTGAGTACGTAGTCAAGATCCAACGCACGTATCTGATTCTGAACTGTGTTTTTGTTTTGTTTTGTTTGCTTTGTTTTGCTTTGTTTTTTAAACAAAAAGGGGAATTGTCAAAAGGATTGTATGTGATGAATCACTTGTATCTAAGTGGTACAGCCTAAATTTGCCCTGTGATGAAACACTTTGTAACTATGACCCAAAACCATGCTAAATCAGAAAGAACCTGCATTAGTTATGGTCAAATCACTAGTTAACGTTCAATGGAAAAGGCCACACCAATTGATAACCTGGGGGAGAGGTTATGCTTATGTTTTTACAGATCAAGAGCTGCAATGGTTGCCAGCACGAAACGTGAAACCTGTGTCATCTTCCTGACAATGATTGTTGCAGCTGCTGTGTTTTGGATGCCTGCACAGACAAAGACTGACATGTGGAGTACTTTAGCCAACATGACTGACCATCTATATGCCTAACTACGATGTCTCTGGAAAAAACGTTCCACACATGCTTGGTTGGTGTCTTCCTTGATGACTACAGCAGCATCACACGACTGTTTCAAATAGTGGTTGATGCAGAGGCATTGCAACGAACTGTAATAATACTAACACGGCACTTTGGATTAATTGCCACCTGGAAGCAGACGTCGAACCACAGGAACTGGAATTGCTGGCATCTATGCCCATGGATGCTTGTATTCAGCCGGTTTGTGAAAAGTGTCAGAACAGTATACAAGAACATGAATGGACAAAACTACAAAATGTTAATGCTACCCTTGGTGACTACAGAAATGAAACTCGACGGTGTAATGCTTCACAGAAGAATGCAAGGGATGTCATTGACAGCGACCCTAAAACCTCCTGTATGGTGTATTCTTGATCTGTGAAGATAGAGCCTGACCGGGAATTTCTTCTAACGCTGTTGGAGGACTGTGTATTTTGGGACTATTAACTCTCTTAACGTCCAATGTATCTATGATAATAGATCACAAAAGAGCAAGACGAGAAAAACACTTTTATGGATTTACAGAATAAGTCGAGATCCATCCACGAGGAGATTAAACAACTTACGGACCATTCACAGAAGATCAGAGAGGATGTGGGCCTCTTTGGCTTAGAGGGCCTCATGAACTGGTTTGGACTAGGAGGATGGGTAAAAGGGCTTTTGCAGAGTGCTCTGGCTCTCTTAATCATAGTAGTAGTTGCATTAATATGCTTGAGTTGTGCTATATCATGTATTAAGAAGATTTTAGAGCAGACACTTGGGCAGGCTCTGCTCATTAAAAAAAGAAAAAGAGGGAGATGTCAGGGATTGGCTCAAGGAGCACAGACATGAGTCCACCAAGCAACTGTACGAGCAGAGCCCATTTTAGTTGACATAAGTAGGCCTTAGTTAGCTTGTCTATTAGGCCGTGGGAAAGGGGGGAACGGAAAAGTACTAACTAAGGCAGGGTCAGGATATTTTTGAAGAGATAAGAGTCAGAAGAATGTGGGATGCGCATAGCTAGCTAAACCCAAGTAGGTGGAGTAAGTAAATGTGCTTAGCCTATTAGATAGAGACAAGTATGCATAATTATGGTATTTGGTATAAATGCACGCTATCTCGGGCAATAAAGTTGAAGTATGCTTTATCACTCATATTGGGTCGGCCGCATTTCTTCCTCCGTCCGCTCTGGTCTGGATCTCTGCTGGGACACTATCTACCCTGGATCAGAACTCCCTTGTTAGAGAAGACACACACACACACGCACTTTTTTCACCCTGAATTTTTGCTCCACAGTCTTAAGGGAAAATAACTTCGAAGCTCATCGTTTATGCTCTTTAATGAACGTAGTACTGGTCTAGCAAGAGAGCAAACCTAGAAACGAATTATCAGCCAGGGTCTCTTACTGACCTGACAGCTACAGGCTTGGCCTAATGGGACACACTTTAGTAGAGTCATGGCAATTAGTAATTGAAGGCATCAACCGTCTTATTGGCCCTGCCAAGACCATTTGATTTAGGGATCTAGTTTTAGGCACTGAAGTAAAACAAGTTCCTCCTGATGGTCCGTAGTTTTGTGATTGGACTGTGCATTTAACTGATAAACAAAAATTAAAACAGTGGAATATTATTGTTTTAATATATATACCACTGCTAAAAGATTCAGCATGCCTCTGGGCTGGAAAAATTCAATTATCTCTTTTCAATACAGATAAAAGTCTACAAATATATATATATGTATATATATATATATATATATATATACATATATATATATTTTTAACTCATGCAAAATTTCATTTCACCCAGACTTCAGAGCTGGTTTTATTCATACATAGATGTAACTCTACAAGCTTCAATGTGCCCCATATAAAAGTTATTTAATTTTCAGAAGACTTGACTAATAAATTCCATTGGTGTCCAAGAACTGTTGTTTACATTGAAACTATTTGGATTGTATTAACATTTCTAATACTGTAAATGGTGTCAGACCCTGGGAGCACTTCTCCCATGCCCAGGGCTGGCAGAAGGAAGCTGCTCCACAGAGCCCTGTAGCCGCCGTGGAGAGCTTTTTACTCACCATGAGCAAATGCTGAAATGCATTTGAGAATCCTCATATTGTCATCAAGCTTAATTAAAAATGGGGGACAAAACACCAAACCACCTGAAACTCTCAGCGGTGCAGATTGCATCAAAAGAAATTCCACGGCTTCTTTTTGCCTCTCACTTGCTCTTTCTTAACTGGGACCCTTGACTATGCAAGGAACGTACCCAGATTTGGGTTAAGACATTTAGGATATTTAGACCATAGCTAACAGAATTGTTTGTATGCTTTCTTACCATACAAACAGCTGTATTTTTTCATGCTGCCAGAGTACTTAGTCTGGTCAGAAGGTAATTTCTGAGGTAGGTGAGGAAATGTATAGACATTTTGTTACCATAAATGTGCTGACATTGCATCACAACTTGGAAAGCGGGGGATGCGGAGGTGAAAATCTTTGAAGCTGACTTGACGACTTTCACTTCTGGAAGCCTAATCTGGTTCACCTGTTTCTTCCCACAGGCTGCGTACCATCATGAAGGGTGAATTCCCCTTCTCAAAGCCACAGGAACAACCTCAGGTAACTCACAGAATCACAGAATAGTTTGGATTGGAAGGGACCTTCAAAGGTCATCTAGTCCAACCCCCTGCAATGAGCAGGGACATCTGCAACTAGATCAGGTTGCTCAGAGCCCCGTCCAGCCTGGCCTTGAGTGTCTCCAGGGATGGGGCATCTACCACCTCTCTGGGAAACCTGGGCCAGTGTTTTACCACCCTCAAGTGTAAAAAATTTCTTCCTCATGTCTAGCCTGAAACTCCTGCAAGATGAAGACGTCTGTGATTCCTATGGCTGAGGCAATACCCGTCCACCAGGACACAGCTCTGCAGCCTTCAGGAGATATGCTGCTCCAACTGGACTTTCTGTTCTGCTCTGACTACTTTGCACAGCTCAGGCACCAGCGAAGGGCTGCACCACGTCTGGAAATGGCCAGCAGAGTCCTCCACACAAAGGGGCTTTTCATTGGCATTGAGCATGCAGAGCCAGAAGAGTCCTGCTGCCCTTTAGTGGTTTACTGGTGCCAAGGGATAAGGGCAGACTGAAGAAGAGGGACTGACACAGGTCCATGTTCATTTTCCAGACGGCCCCAGGATGGGGGGACACTGGCAGCCTGCATATAGTGCTCCGGCACCAAGACCATCACCTGCTGTTGATGAGGAACACTGGAGTTTCTTCTATGTATTTAAGCACAGGAGAAAAAAAGCATCCTTGGCAGCAGCCCCAGCACAGACAGGTGGTAAAACACAACCTGAAAGTTATCCAGCAGGCAACAAGAGGACACCTGACACGGGTTTTGTTCAAAACAGGCTTCAGCATGGTACATGCCTGCATAGGAGGGAGCAGAGGATATGCTGTGCTGGCACATCTATGAGAGTGGATACAAGGAATATAAACTATACTTGAAGGCAGGGGTGTCAAACTCATTTTCACTGGGGGCCACATCAGCCTCACGGTTGCCGCCAAAGGCAATTTTAGGACTGTATAAATGTAACTACTCCTACACTCTCCGGTGAAAATTTGACACCCCTGCTTTAAAGGAAGTTTAAAGGAAGTTATTTGTTTTCATGTCTTTAAGGGATGCTGTCAGTCCCTATGCTCATCAGAAACAAGTTTTCCAGGGAAGTGAGTGTGATCTTAACAGCATCTGACTGAACTTGCAGACATTTTCTGAACACAATGACATTTCTGTTGCTTTTTTATATAAAGTATCCTTGGGAAGAGTACTCCATGACAGAGAATTTACTGTCAAAGCAAAGCAGAATAAAAGAGAGACTGAAGAAGGAAAACCTTCTGTAACATGCTGTAAACATGAAGGTGGCTGTTTGCATCCAGCTTGAAGTCCAAGAGATCTTGTCCTCTGCACTCTTCCCATGGCATCCATTTCCAACCAGCCTGACGGGGCACCTCACGCTGGCCGGTGAATCCCCAGGCGGCAGCAGCCTCTGGGCTGTCATGGCAACCACAGGGCCACGGCCACAGGCTCTGGATGCTCACACATGCTGCGTGGAGGTTGGGTTTGTGACTAATCCTTTACCATCAGCTGACTGTTGCCCCCTGCCAGTGCCTGTTCCAGTTCAGAGATTAAGGGAAGTCATTTCCACCAGGCTGTTCATTTGTATTGCTGACTTGATGGTACTTTTCTGACTAATGGTACCAGGTTATTCCAGGAAATCACGTATCAAAGGACCATGTTAACAATGGTCTAAAAACCAGTATCCCCTCTTTTGTCTCTTTCAGTTCAGCAGTGGTCCCTAAGCCATTTATTTCCTAGGTTCAGGGTTCTTGATTACTGCAGTGGTAGACGGCGGCCTGTGACAGTGAACTATCCCAGACATGTCACCATCTCAGCACAGTGTGACTGCAATACAAATTATTTTTGGACTCATGCTGTGACTATTCAGGGGAAGAGACTCTCCATATCCACCACAGTACCTTCACAGCTCTTATCAGCGGAGTTTTTCCAAAGGGTGAGCAATCTGGGTAATATCTGCTGTTTGAATCATTAGTCTTCGTCAAGTATTTCTTGCTGTGACAAGCTTTCAGTTTAATTTGTGGATAGGATTATTCATATTCAGATCTGTGGTATCAGAGTTGTATTTGAACAGGATAAAGGCTGGTCTGTCCTTACCACGGCATTACTACAGTTTCATGATGCTGGTGTTCCCTGAGTTAAAGGGAAGAGGGTTAAGAGTGCCATAGTCCTCCACTAGCACAGTGGACGTGTGTTCAAGGAAAGACAGAGAATCATAGAATTGTTTTGATCGGAAAAGACCCTAGAGATCATCAAGTCTAACTGTTAATATAGCACTGCCAAGTCCACCTCTAAACCATGTCCCTAAGAACCTCATCTGTGCATCTTTTAAACACCTCCAGGGATGGTGACTCAACCACTTTCCTGGGCAGCCTGTTCCAATGCCTGACAACTCTTTGTCTGGAGAACTTTTTCCTAATATCCAACCTAAACCTTCCCTGGTGCCACTTGAGGCCATTTCCTCTCATCCCATCACTTGTTACTTGAGAGAAGAGACCAACCCCCTCCATGCTACAACTTCCTTTCAGGTGGTTGCACAGAGTGATAAGGTCTCCCCTCAGCCTCCTTTTCTCCAGGCTGAACAGCCCCAGTTCCCTCAGCCGCTCCTCAACAGACTTGTGCTCCAGACCCCTCACCAGCTTTGTGGCCCTTCTCTGAACTTACTCCAGCACCTCAGTCTTTCGTGTAGTGAGGGGCCCAGAACTGAACACAGAATTTGAGGTGGGGCCTCACCAGCACCAAGTACAGGGGTACAGTCTGTTCCCCAGTCCTGCTGGCCACTCTGTTTCTGATACAAGTAAGGACATGAAGCCCCTGCTCCCTCAGTCTGTATCTCAACCTCACCAAGACCAGCACTGAACTGCACCAGGACCATGGTCAGCCCGGCCCACCAGTGCTGTGGTGTGAGACCCTCTGAGCAGCTGCAGTGGTGGGAGCCCTGGACACAGACTCTGGGGGCAGCCCTGGGTCTCCCTCTCCAGGAGCAAGGCTGTTGAAAAGACAACTGCTGAGGCTTGTCGTCATTTCCTTCATTTGCCAGCTTCTTCAGAATGTAAGAGTGTCAATCCATCACTGAAGAAAAGCTTTCTTATTGCAGTAGTGAGGAAATACTTAGAGACAGACAATCTCCTGGGTCCTCAGAGCCAAGGGGCTTCCCCTGACCCTTTCAAGCTAGTTCATTTATGAGCTCCTGGGGACCAGCGATAACCATGTGTCAACATTTACCAGAATTTGTCCCCAATACCCTTCCCCATGAGGTGGGGCTGGCAGGCAGAGGAAGCCCACTCTGAGGGCTCAGCAGGTCTGTGAGGGGCTGGCACCCCACATGCACTGACGGTAGCTCTGCAAAGGTACCACTACCTTTAGCATTGCAACAAACTACTTACATGTAATAGACTTGCAACTTAAAACACTAGAAACCATTTTTATCTCATCAGTTATGATTTCCGCTGTCACTTAAGTTCTATGGGAAGTGTATGTTTTGATCCCTGTGCCTATAATGATGTCCACCTCTCTCTTTGGGTCATGGCACACACATTTCCCCTAGCTGAATAACTATAGCTGGCTGATTTTCAGAAGAAAGATCTGAACCTGGACATGAGCAGCCAGGGTGGTCTGTCTCATTTGTCCTCATTCTCTTTCCTGTTACCTCAACAGTCCACATACACGTACTTGCAGGCACAGCAAAAAGAGCTCTGGCTTTCCAGAGGCTCTTCTAGGACACCAAGACAAACAGGTTCATTGTGAGGGCCCCCAACAAGATTACAGGTGTAGCCAGAATTGCCGAGAAGCTGGTTTATATTTGGGACATGCTGCTGTGCCACAAAATGATTCTGAGTCAGATACATATTTTTACTAATGTGGGTGAATTGCTGAGGTGAAAGCTTGCAGCTGGGCACAAGAACCCCAATAGCACAGTGGGGAAATAACAACAGCTCCCAGGGAGGGTCCCGCTTGCAGAGAAGTGGTTCTTCCTAGTTGAGCATTTTGTTACCTCTTTGTGTGACAATCCAGATGTTCTTTTACCTTCACTTGGAACAAGCAAGAGCTCATTCAGGCTGAGAGTTGAGGTTGTTCAGCCTGGAGAAGAGAAGGCTCCAAGGAGACCTTATTGTGGCCTTTCAGTACTTAAAAGGGGCCTGTAAGAAAGATGGGGACAGACATTTTAGCAGGGCCTGTTACAACAGGACAAGGGATAACAGTTTTAAACTAAAAGAGGGGAGATACAGGTTAGACATGATGAAGAAATTTTTTACACTGTGTGGTGAAACACTGGCCCAGGTTGCCCAGAGAGGTGGTAGATGCCCCATCCCTGGTCTGAGCAACCTGATCCAGTTGCAGATGTCCCTGCTCATTGCAGGGAGGTTGCACTAGGTGACCTTTGAAGGTCCCTTCCAACACAAACTATTCTATGATTCCATGATCAGGGAAGTGCAGGCAGCCTGGCTGTCTTCCATCCTACCACCAAGAGTTATTGGGATTTAGAGGCTGGAAAGAGCAGAACCCCAAAACACATAAAAGTCATCATAGCGAAGTCCCCGGCGCTAAGACCCGGCAAACGGGGCGGAGGAGCGAACGCTGGGCGCTCACTCACGGCTCCCGGTACGAGACCGCCCCGCCCCCGGGCCCGACCCGGGCCCGCCCCCGATCGCAGCCCCGCCCCCAGTCCCGGTCTCGGTCTCGGTCCGGGCCCGTCCGAAGGTCCCGGCGGGGCCGGGAGCTGGGGAACCGGTGCTGCCACCTGCCGGCCCTGCCAAGCCCCGCAGGGAAACCCCGGCACTCCCCGGCTCTTCTTTCTCCCCCCGCCTTGTTGTGCACCGAACAAATTATCGCCTGTTCTTCAGGTTCGTCTGTGACCACGCACATCCCAAGCATTCACATGGCATCCAGCGTGTCTTATCCTACTTTGTAAGGTAAATATTAATAACACATACTGCACGTTTAACAGGGGAGATTATTGAAAAAAAAAATGTCTGAGAGAAAAGGCAATCACTTTTTTTTTGCTTTGCAGGAGCTTGTTTCAGAAGTAATTCCTCCAGTTTTTGGCAGTTGGGGCATGTATACTTGCATATATGGAACAGGCTGCCCAGGGGGGTTGTGGAGTCTCCTTCTCTGGAGACGTTCAAAACCCGCCTGGACACATTCCTGTGTAACCTCATCTAGGTGTTCCTGCTCCGGCAGGGGGATTGGACTAGATGATCTTTCGAGGTCCCTTCCAATCCCTGACATTCTGTGATTCTGCGATATATGTCTGCAGTCTTCATTCTCCTACTTGTCCAGATAAAGGCGCCTGACCAAATTTGCACCTGCCTGACATTGCACCTGCTCCCTCCTGTCTGAACACCAAGTTTTCTTTTGCATAGTAAAAAAAGGACAATGAAAGGACGTGTATGGTGCTTCAATCATGAAATCAGGACATGAGTTTTTAAGCATCCAGATTTGGTAGCAGAGAGATGCCCTCATGCCCCATAATACAGTCATATCTTGAATGTCCTGTCATGACTGAAGTAGTTTGTCTTTCAAGACATTACAACACAAATCCACAAAACCCCCACTTACCATATTATGAGACGAGGCACAAACTTACGTTGTAGATTCTTCCAGAATATCTTCCAAAAGGATATCTGACTTCCAAAGGGTATCCTCTTGGGATAATGACTACAAATCCCATAGAACTGAAGAAACTGGACTTCTTAACCATTTCATGTTTGGAAAGATGTAATTTCACATAATCACAGAGGAAGCAAGGATCACAGTCACCAAACTCCCATGATTTTGGACAAAGTCCTGCGAATTGTAAAGCACCTATGAGGGATGGCACGTGTGAGCAGAGAGCTCCTGCCTTCATCTTCTGATGAAAAACGTGCCTAGTCAGAGAGGGAAAGTTGATGCAACACATGAAAATCCTCATTTTCTTAGTCAAAATAGAAATGCCTCTATGGGTACGCCTACATTGCAGCCAAATTCATGACTACAGCTCCAAGTAGTTCAGACTATCATCATTCCCACCCACAGGCTTTTGCTGTGTTAGCAATAGTAAAGGGGTAAAGATACATTGACTCAGCTTTCATCTCTCTGACACGATTTGAGTCAAACGGAAATAATTTACTTCTCTTACTTACTGGAAAACATGTCACGGGGGTGACCTTGAGCATTCAGCCATGAAACTACAGTATTGTGTGAATTTTTAATCCATTCTGAATGAATATCTTATTGTGTATTTTTAAACAAAAACCTCTGGAAGTTACAAAAGGAAGCATGAAGTCTCAAAAGAAAAAATGCACAGCAGATATTAACAAAACCCCTACTATGTTTGCCAAACTTGGCCCACGTCTATTCAGTATTTTTGATAACCTCATATAGCCAGTCTTGTTAAAGCCTTCTGAAAGTCTGGGTAAACCTGTGCTAGCTTCCCCCTCTCCACCCTGCTTAGGAACACATTTAAAGAACTGTGATTGAAAAGGGAGATGCTTGATTAGGCATCAGACTGTGACAGCCAAAGCATTTTTGTGGATCAAAAATACACCTAATGAGTGGAAAACATGCTAGAAATTAATACTACACTTCTTCATGACAAAAAGCTGACAGAGGGTTGTACGAAGTTTCTGTATTAGATATGACATCGTTTGAGATGTAAAATAAAAGATGAAAGGTCACTTAAAGAAGAGAGTCGAATGAAGTAGCTCTCACAAATGGTACCATGTGTAGGATTAATTTCTCTAACACTGGCTGTCTTACTTACCACGCCTTGGCTAAGCAGGTTGTTTCACCCCACTCCATTTGCAAGGTGGAGTAAATTGCTGTGCTGAGGTTCCCATTTATTTCCACTGGCCCAGACATCCACCCTCTCTACTTGCTCACCTTTTCTTCTGGCAAGTTATCCCTCCTGCTTCAAGTTCTTTCATTTACCCATGTCCAGGAAAGACCAAGTAAAAATTCAGAGAATCTTAACTGGATTTAACTGAAGGGGTAACACAATAGTAGATGAACATCATTGTTAATAAATGAGAACTAATTCATCCTGGGGGCACTTAAATCAGCTGACGGGGTCTCCTACAGGAGGCCTTCAAAAACATCTCTTCCTTGACTGTGTAGCCTACACCCAAACCATTCAGTCCTGGAAATATGAGGAAGAAACATGGCTCACAGGCTGAAAGAAAGCAACAGGCTGCTTTCAGGACAAGGTGTACTGTGTATCCATGGCTCAGATCAGGTGCAGTCGCAGAAGATGGAAGTGATGAGCTCTGGCAGACTGATTCATGAAGCTCCTGGCAGGGTACCAGCTTTGCCCCTATGGTACAGGTACAAAGGTCCTTTGTGCTGTGGAAACAACGGCTTCTGCTCCCACCAATTTCATGATGAGTTGCTTCTCACAGGATGCTTCCCATGATGGGTGAAGGTCCTAAGAGCCCACCCACATCCAGTTTTTTTGGTTTTGTTTTCTGCAGAAAAATCAGACTGTAAAGAATGCTAGAATACAATTTGCTAATTCAGGTAAAAGATGTCAAACGTGGAGGCTGGACTGTTTGGTGAACAGTTATATTTACTGCTACATTTGTTATCATATTATATTATATTAATATGCACAAACTGTAGATGCTAATCTACTCCTCTCTTAGAAGAGGCTCTTTTTTTTCCTGTAATCAGAAATCCGGTTTGTCAAGGTCATGAATTATCTCATTCCGCAGCCATGGCTGATCTCAGAACGTGACCAAGCCAGCCTTCATTACTGGTTAATAGTTAAAAGTTTATTTCAAGTGCCTGATAAATTCTGGGTCAGATCTCCTGAAAACATTTGAAGGCTCAGAGTTAATGTTTATTTTAACAGGGTGAAAATATGAACCACTTATTTCTGTAGCCTCTTGTGATTCGATTTTATTTCCAGCATGAAACAAATGGGGCACAAGCAGCCACCTGCCTTGCCAGGGAGACCTAATAAAAGACCTGAACAGAAAAATCTCTCAGAAGACCAGACGGGAGGGAGTTACAAAGGCTGGAATAATAAGTTATGGCTGCTTTCAAATAGTTTGAGATAGTTCAAGGCCAAACATCTACCCTCATCTAAGTTTTTATCAAGTTATGCAGTTTTTGCAAAACTTTTTCAGTTCTATGACTCTACTATCTGTCCATTTCTTTGCTTATATCCAGTATAGGTTATACTTCTTCATATAACCCACAGTCCTTAATTTCTTCTTTCCTTTCAGCTAGATGGATCATGTCAATGTAAGTTTTATGACCCTTCCAGCTGACAACTGATAAACAAGAGAGCACCTATGGCTTTTTATTTGAAAACTAGAGAAATAAAGCCTTGGGCAGTTGTCAGACTTCGTGTTGGTCTAATTTGTACTAGAGGATAAGTTAATGCAGAATCTGGGAGACCTTTGCAACGCCTTTCTACAGCCACCTCCTACCCTGACCACACCTCAAAATCTCAGTGTCCCACAGGAAGGACAAACAAACCATCATTTTCATCTCCTTAGATGCCTCAGTTTTTAGATTAATGCTTTAAGACAACCTGACCCAAAATTCTAGCATAGGCTTAATTTAGATATGTTTTTGACTGTTAATAGTATTTCTAAGAGCTAAGAAAATACTTCAGCAGTCAGCTGACCAGCAACAGGCTATGTGATTGGGACCCTACCTGCCATTTCACTGAGAATGGAAATATTTTTCTACAGTCACTGATGTCTTCCAACCGGAGTGGATATTCCTATCTACTCTTTCTTTTACCCTCTTCCGTTCTTATTTTCCATGTATCTATTCTATAATTAAGCTTTTGTTTTACATTTTGTGTCCTGTCTCTTCTCCTTCGGACAAACCTCCTTTTGTTTCACCATTTAATTTCAATTATTTTTTCCATTCAGTTTCATTTGTCTATAGTAAATTAATTGTCTTCTTTCTCCTTTTCTAAGAATAGCAATCTTGCTATGCTGTTTTATAGTAATCTCATCTGTCTTTAGAGAATTACAGGCTTCTTTATTTGAATTATCATAGAGAATTAAATAGGAACAAGCTCACTCCAGTAATAATATCTTACATTGACATCTCCAATATGTTCTAAAAGTGCTCTTTACTCTGTTATTTTTACTCCTTAAACAGACGAGGTTAGACAGAAGCAGGTGTTTGAAGTCAATTAGATTATATCATATTAAATCTGGAATGAGTTTCACTCAGCACTTCTGTTTAATTTAGGGATTTAGATTAAATATCAACAAGCATTAATAATTTCCGCAGCTTCCTCTGTCTCACAGAAGCAGTTTTCTCAGTGTGTTAAAAGCATACATAAAGCTCACATTCTATGAAAAAAACCCCTCATAGTAAAAACTTATTTCCTTGAGCATTTTCTTTCTTTAGTCCTGTATGGTTCTAAGTTTTCTCTCTGATTTAAAAGTTTCTTGCCCCGGATGTGAAGAAATGTTGGGATACCTCATACTCAAAGGTGCTGGAACCAACCAGTGATGTGTCAGTCCAAATACAGAACTGATTTGCTCCCATAAACAATTTAAGCAATGTTTCGGTGAAGCTGGCATAAGCGCAAATCAGCACAGAATGTAGCACTGCGTTTCTGCAACGCTCTGAAGATGAAAACATCATGAAAATAATAATTATTACTGATAACTAAACAGCCACAGAAAATCAATCTGCAATTATGTTTGCCTCTCACTTGGTGTTTCAAGCTTGCATCAGATTTTCCAATAACAGAACTACACAGAAGATAATCATATTATAGCGCCAGAAAAAAGTTTCAGTTTCAGCTGTGAACAGTAGACACTGTTTGTCAGAGGTGATTTTAAAGTATTTTTCCTCTTGAATTTAGAGCAGGATTATGTCTATATAATTAGATGGGAGAATATTTTTTTTGAGGTGGCTGAAGGTCAAATCCCATCCTGCTTATTTATACCTTGGCTATGAATAGTTCCCTTGATCTCAGTAAGACTTCTGGAGAACTACCCAAGGTGAGCAATGGTGGAAAGCTTGGTTATTAAAAAAGAAAGGGCAAAAGCAAACCAGAACAGTTTCATAAGATTCATCAACAGCAAATGTATAAAAAGTGAAACTGAAATTGCACTCCAAAGAATGACACAGAAATGGATTTCCAGAAACACTGTAATGTAAAGGGCTGCACCGGGGAGTGGTGCCCCTTGTTTTAATCATGAATATATGGTCAAAGGCACAGGAAAATAGGCAATTTGGAATGCAGCATCTTTATGTAAATTCTCAACAGGATACTACAGTATGGCAATGTTTCAAATGTAATGATATTACCCTTATGATGTGTTTGAAACTATTTTAATAAACCTTTTTTAATGGGCTTTAGTGTGTAGATATGTCTAATACAGTGAAAGTCCAGGTAACTAGCTGTCAACTCAAATCTGAAATACTCTGTGTTTTTTTGTCTCTTCATACAAGTTAGAAAGCAACTAGGAAATCCTCTTTAATATTCTAGGAGGGAAAGATTTTCTGTTACAGAATAACTATTACTAATTAAGCTATCATAGCATTCTGTTTCCTAGTTCTAAACTAGCACTAGAAGAGGACTTGAAAATTTTATTCAGTAAACTTCTAACTTGAAGACTACAAACTTCAGCAAAAATTTCCAGTGTTACTCTCCAAAAATATATGGATATCAATTATATTTTCATATTCTAAATCCCACTTTGATCATCCTTTCTCCACCCTTAATCTCCAAGTCCCATCTTCACACATATATAACTTAATCATTACTGTCTTTACGCTCCTTATTACTTTGATATTTCCCTTACAAATATGTTCTGTTATCCATCAATAGCTGGTGCATCTCTTGCCCAAAGGCCAGATCTGGGTGGGTGAAGCAAAAGCCCATGAAGGGGCTTCCGTGCTTTCAGAAGAGATCATTGTGCTAAATTTCATTTTGCAGTGATCAGTTCATGCTTTGAAGGTCACCATGTTATCTTTCTGTAAGGGAATAAAAAGGGGCCAGCTGTTCTTTACTGCCGAATTCAATAAAATTCTTCTGACCTTTAACGAGTGCCCAGAGGAGAAGGCCCACTTCTCTCTGCCTACTGCCAGCGTGGGTGGGGAGGAGCTCAAAGATGAAGGAAAAATGGGATCACAGTGGCTTGACCAGCCAAGAGGTGAAATAAAAGTGTAGTAACAGGGCTGGAGGCAGGACAAAAGTATAATGCCTGTCTGGATGTGATTTTGCCTTGAGGCAAAGCTGTCTGTGACACTCTTCAGTGGCCCTTTCTTCCTGACCAGCAACAACGCTGACAAACGTGGCATCATGTGGATTTCTTCACAAGGAATAGCTATGACTCACAGTCTAGAGAAATGACTTAAAATTAGGGTATAAAATGAAGAAGATACTTGATATGCATGAATATCAGTAGTGACGAGGCGGCTCAGCTGACAACACAGGTCTATTCTTCTGTGTATGTCGCTTTTTTTAGCGACTCACATAATGATAGTATTGAACTTGCAAATAAAAATAAAGTTATTCCAACTGCCACAAACCTGAGTTATGAAAATAATTTCACATTTAAAGGTCACAAGCTGCATTCATTTGGGCTTGCGTGTCATTATTGGTCACTAGGATCATGCCACCTGATTCTGCCAAACCTGCATTCAGGTTCCCATTCATGGGCTGCTGCAGTCTGTAGAACTTCTCATAGATACATGGATCTGCTTCTCATGAACAAGAATCTTCATGAGTTTATAAGAACTAAAGCAAATTCTGTCTTACTACCAGCTAGCTTGCTCCATCCCTTTCATGATGTTGGAAAGAGTGAAAACCTAACACATTTTTTTGTAGGCCATAATTCTCTAACTTCTTGTAGACATATAGACCTCTGTACACATCCATGCACAGTGTCCTATTAAACCCCAGGAACATGATAGAATAGTAGGATAGTCTTGGGTTCTCACATGTTGATGGAGTCTGATTAGACCTTAAAATGCTGCAGTTAGAAGAAAGAAATCTATGCAAAACTCACATTTTGTGGACTTACCTGAACTTCTTGTATTGTGATCACGTTGAATCATAATTGCTTACTTTCTGATCAAGCTCCCAATCCTATATTTCCAAGTCTTTTGGTGAATACATTTACACTAACCCCCCCCAAAATTCAGGAAAAAAGTTTTTTCTTTCGTATAGCAGGAAGTCTAGAAAAAGTACAGAGCTGATTCCTTTTGTCATGGAGACACCCCAGACCGACTCCAAGCAAATGTAAGCTTAAACCAACTTTAATTCAGAACTGAAACTGAAACAAAACAACAGACCGAAACCAAACAACAGAAACCAATGCAAGTGGGGGCTAATACAAAATCAATCAACACTCTGGCAACATTTAATAAACTATAGGTTTGATATGCCAGTTGGGGATACTATTACTGTACAACCATACAAGAATGATGATCCACAGTGTGCACACTCTCACTCAAAAGAGAAGCCTTTCTCACTCAAGGCTACCCAGAAGAAATAATTGCTTGCCTGGTGTGGGCAAGGGCTCACTCATGCATACAACCAGAAGAAATAATCAGTAACCAAGGAGAAGGTAAGGGCTCTCAATCCCAGAAAGTCTCCCTAGACAGCATCCTGGATCTAAGGGGTGGGCTCCATTCACAGTCTTGCTGCTTTGAGAAGACCCCTCAAAGGGTCTTCAGCGGGAATCCCGTTTTATAGCCAGGACAGATCTGTCTGTGGTCATTACAAACATGGTTCTGAAGCTTCTCTGGTCCTGAGCACTTCACTGGCTGAAGACCCTGTCCACTGACCAAGGGTCTGGCCCCTCCTGCCTCCCCACCTGCGGGGAGGTCTCCGTGGAGGGATGTGACTCTCAGCATCCACCAAGGTGCGTATGTGAGGACCGCCACAGTGGGGCACAAAAGGTGCTAAAGAGCCATCAATTGTCCTATTGAAATCTCTGCAGCTTATCGGGGTATGTGCAACTGCCACACCTTCCTACGGGAAAACACATAAGTCTATCTAGATAGGAACAAAATACTGGAGGCCTCAGAGGATTTTGGTGAATAGGAAGTACTAGTAAGGAGAGAATGGAGCTGTCTGGTGTGGACAGAGCAGGGCTGAGCAGGAGCAACTAAGGGTCCCCACCAGGGTAGGGAGTTCATCCTGAGCCCCTGTTTTCATCTGCATCTCTAGAATCTGTGCATCAGGGAAGAGTTTGCTACAGCTTGGTGGCTCAATCTACAACTCAAGCTGCATGGTTTCTAAGACCTTCTTTTCAGTTGCTTGTAACACAGGCAAATTTAATCATCCAGGTCAGGCTTTTACATGATAAGGGTGTCTCAGGCTGATTGATTTACCCATCTCATTTTCCGTGTTCTGTGATTTGGACGCCTACCAGGCAGAAGTAACACAGCAATACGCTAGTCTAGTCCTGGTGAAAGAAAACAGTCCTACAATTGAGGGTCTCCAAGAGCTGTGGGATTTGAAAAGGGAGCAGAGCAGGGACACTTCCTGAGTGGAAGCAAAGGCCCATGGACCTCACTGGTGTGAGCATCCAGTGCTGCCCAGCTCAAGCCCCAGGAAAATTAAGCTCAGTGGCCCCAACCACCTCATCACCCACCTCTGTGCCGATCGCAAAAACAGCAGAAAACTACTCATTGTTACTGTTGAGCTAGTTTTTCATCAGCTCCAAGCGCAGTAGCTCAGGGAAAGGCCAAGCAGAAATCAGTGCCAGCACAAGGGAAGGGGTGGGAAAAGGAGAGGCAGAAAGGGGTGGAACTGCAACCCTGAAGACAGCGAACTAACTCTCGATTTAAAGTGTAGGGCAATTTACCTTGCTTAGGACATCTAGGTTGTAGACTAATCTGTGGGGTGAAGAGGAAGAACCTAGTCTATGTAAGGGTAAATATGTAGACAGAACAGTAACAATGTGATGAATAGCTATTTCAGGCTTTGTGTCCTGAAAGAGGGCACCTTTGAGAGTGAGCTATAGTTAGGGCTGTCTGGAAGGTGATGGGTGCAAATATTTCTGTTTAATGAACACACACACTCATTTAGAAGACAGAAGTCATAAAGGAAGGCAATAAGCAGAAACAAAACCAGAAATTGCCGTGTTTCACAAACTGCTACTTGTTCACAGCTTTTGCAGTGACCTCACACCTTGCAAAGAGGTGCAATAACTAAACCACTGGAGTGACAGAACGTTTTTAGGATGACAAATAAACCTCCTTTATTGCCCTTCTCTTTTGTTTACAAGGTCTTGTCTAGGATTCAATAGATAATGGAGATACATGCCTCCATTTTATGGATTTGTCTGTGTTTAAAAAGCAATGTGCTTCTTTCATCAGTTTGTACCTCCTTTATCGTTACCAACAGTCCCACCAAGGTCCTCTGTGGTATCTCCAGAAAGTGCTCATCTGGTCATGGGGGTTCAACACCCCAGAAGACAGAGACACTGCCAGAGTAGGAAAAAGAGAGACAGATTGAGGTGCTGAACACCAAGGCCACAGCAAACCTGTGACATGCTGGGGGCAGAAGTCAGTAGCTGGCATGACATACACCTTCAAACGCTTGCTCAGTTTGTCTCCAAAAGAAGATCAGCTCAGCAGAAATCAACCGTGTTCTGTGACAAACATTTCACTCCATGTGAACTTAAAAAATACTGTTAGCCTGGAGTCCAAATGGGGCCAGTAGGCAGGACAATGTATATAAATACCTAGAGAAGGCTGGCAAGGAAACAAATGCATGGGCTCTAATTTTCTCCTGCAAAATTAGGCAGCTTTCATACTGTGGGACAATAGAAAGGTTGAGTTACCTTGATGCCAGTACTGTCATTACTGGCTCAGATTGTTATCCTGCATACAAGGCTGACATTCCCATTCTTGAGGGGGTTTTACTCTAGCACAGGAAGCGGTAGGAAACTTCAATGCATTCTCCACCTCCATAAACTAGCCCAAGTGTCTGAATTCCAGAACATTTGGAGACCAACCATGGTGACCATGTCGCCATACTGTCAGGAAGACTAATGAACAACTGCACTGTAATTAAATGGTGTCCTCAAATGCTCTAAAATTAAAAACAAACAAATCCCAGACAATGTGTGCAGCCTGTACACATGCACTACCCAGACAACAAAGTATTCCATATTCCTTCCTATTAAGCAACTTTTGACATTCTTCATGCCCATACTTACTATGGTGGAGACCTCCTGCTACAGACGACTCAGTGATTTGGGGAAATTATCTTGCAACAGGCCTATGCATCTGAGGGCTAGAGAGCAAATTACAGGCTCTTAATGTTTTCCTAAATATTTTCACATACGCTCTGTTATTATCTATATTGCATTACAGACTATCATGAGACATTTGACTTTAACAACAGGCGACTTAAATTGTATGCTGTAGATTGGAACGCATTCATATAAGGAGATGTCGGCAGTAATAACCAAACACACTGTGCTGTCCGTCGTCAACATGTTCTCCTGAGGTCAGTGGAAGCTCAGATTGCTGAGGACTTCACAACCTTGAGTACTTAAGGGCTTACGTCCAGAGCCCTTCTACATACCTGGAACCTGTCCATGTTGCCATTTTCCTAAATTCTCCCAAGGATCTGAAACAATACACAGTACTCTCCCACCTTATTGCATGTGATTATTAGGGGTAGATTACTCTGAAATGGAGATGATCCTTTAAGTAAGTGGTGAATGGGAGATGCGTAGTAGGGGGTTAATGCACATCCCTGGCTGTGTCAGAGTTGTTAGCTGTGATACCAGGTACAAACAAGTATTGGGCCTGATGGATTTGTCTCCTCATTTAGCTAGGCTATGATTAACACACAAAAGTAATAGATTGCCATCAGTGAAAAATGTCTGGTGACACTATCAGGAGAGTTCCCTGTCTGACTGAAGGCTGCTAGCTGGAAATGCACACACTCAGAAATGGGGGAATGTGCATATCTGTTTCAAGAAATTGAGGAAAACATCTGTGATGGGAGCAGTGTCCTCTTTTTGTAGTGCATGTTATTTATTAACAAAACCTAACATTTCAGTCGCATTTTCACCCTATTGTTGAAACTGTTTTCTGCCCTAACTTGTCTGCACCACTGTTAGAAACTAACGAGATCTGTTTTGAATACCAGAAAGAACTACATTGCGGTAGTACAGGAAAGTAACTCATGTACAGCAGAATCTTGCTAAAATATAGAAATAATTGTTTTAAGTACTTTAACTACTATGATTTGGTTAGCAGAAGCACTGCTGTAAATGAATAATCATATTTAAGCTTTAGGTATTTCTTTATTATGCGGACAGTAAATCAACACATGAGAGTACATACACTGAGGGTCCCTTTACTGGTTCAGATCTTCATGGTCTAGACTCTTAGATACAACACTTGTTTTCTCTTTCTGAAATGGTGCCTGCCAGTTCAAAAGGCTGTAACTTACATTGCACATGAGAATTTGCAAATAGTATCCATGCCAAGAGATCATATTTTCTTTATATGCTTTCATACCAGGCACCCGGAAGAAACCCGCTTGGTTTACTCTACCTCAGAGAAGCATTTCGGTTCAATCAGTTTCTTTTTTTCCAGTACTGGGACTGAGATGGGAATCCAGGCAGGAGATGGGAACCAGAAGCAAAGGCTGCACATATCACAGAAAAATACTGCCATATAATAATGAAACTGAAACACCCCACACTCCCCCCCCCTCCCCCCCGACAGTATTTCACATCCCATATTATTATTTTGGAGTCTCTTGTACTTTTTTTCTTTTTTTTCCAAATAATTCAACATCCTGCCTCTTCAGGTATCTCTAGTACTTTAATATTTGGTGGGTATCCAATTCTGAACTGAAATTATGTATCACCAGATACAGCTGCAAAACCACAAATCTGGGCAGTAAAAGCAGAATAAGCAAAATTAACAAGGCTTAAAAAACCACTGCTACGAAGCTATTCCTTTTTAGCAGGTAAGCAAAAATCAAAGCATCTCATGAACGTGAAACTTACACCGGCTAAAGAAATTCTAGCAGTTTAAACATGAGACATAGAAGTGTGAGAATGCATGTTCATTTATCATGAAAAGTGCTGCTATGTGAATGCTTTTGTGTGGGGAGTGAGAGGAAACTGATAACCAGTAAATTATCTTTAAAATATTCTACCAGTTGTTTCCCCTCCAGTTGGTCTGCATGTTATCCCTTTCCTTGACCAAAATTCTTAACATGTTTACATCCTATTAAAATATTTTTCTGGATTTGTTTGGCACAAATATGATGGATGCAAAAATGATAGGCTAGATCTTTGGGCAATTAAGATGATTGCAATTCTGTCACCTGAACTGGAATTAAACTGAATTACAGCAGCTGGGCAACAGTGTGTAGATCTGCCTCTTGGAAAATACCCCCCGATTGCTACGGGAAACCTGCCTCTCACCAAGGCAAACGTGTTTGCCTGGTAACTCTCACAGCTCCCTGGCAGCCCCTTATTTCGGAGCAAGTTTCTGCTTCCTCCATTTACACTCTGGGAGGGGAGCGGGCTTTCCGCTTGGGCTCCGGGAGAGCTGCGGAGCTGGTTACTTGGTTATCTCCGGCTGGAGACACTTGGGCAGCCCGGGGCACATCGGCATCCCCCGAAGGGTCAGCGTGGTCCAGCTGCGGCTCCGCACCCCCGCGGGAAGCGGCTTCTCGGCAGTCCGCCAGCCCCCCCCCCCTTTCCGCGGGGAGGAAGCGGGGCGACCGGGACACATCGCCCAGCTCCTCCGGGAAGTGCTGAGGCACAGGCCCCGGGTGGGGTCGGGGGGGTCGCGGAGCTCCGGCCGCCTCCGCGCCCGCGTCCCCTCCCCCTGGCGCTGGCGGAGGGCGGGGGCAGGAGCGGGGCCGGGCCGGGGGATAGGAGGAGCCGGGGCCGGATCGCGTCGGCGGCGGCTCCGGCGGAGCCCCCGAAGTTTTCGCTGCCCGGGGAGGGCGGCCCTCGTCCCGCCGCTTCCGGGCGGAGCGGGCCGGCGGGTGCCCGGGGGAACGGGGCTGGCGGGAGCCGGCAGGCCCGGCCGCGATGAAGAAGCCGGACGGGAAGGTGGTGCTGCTGGGGGACATGAACGTGGGCAAGACCTCCCTGCTGCACCGCTACATGGAGAAGCGCTTCCAGGAGACGGTCAGCACCGTCGGCGGTGCCTTCTACTTGAAGCAGTGGGGACCGTACAACATCTCCATCTGGGACACGGCAGGTGAGACCCGCCGTGCGGTGCAGGGCGGCCCGGAGGAGCGGGGGCGCCGGCCCTGCGGGCTCCCGGTGTTTCCCGTCGGAAGGGACCTCCCAGAAACTTAGGGGGGTGTTTGCCGGCCGGCTGCCCCCCTCCTCCCGGTCCGGAGAGAGCTGCGCTTGCCGTGTGGGGCAAGCGCTGCACGCCAGCACCGTCCGTGGTTTGGCCATTATACGTGTGCTTTCCTTTTCCCTAATTTTGGCTTCGTCTGAATGTAAGAGCTGTTGATGGGAAAGGTTGCGGTCGGGTGACCTCGCTCCGGACAGTTTCGCTTTTCCGAGAACCGGAGTGCAGGAGATGGGGAGAGGTGAACCCGGCTCTACCCCGGCGGGGGAGGCCGGGACCGGGAAATCCCCCGGGGTGCCTGGTGTTTAGCGCTCTATTTCGGTACTAAGGTAGGGTAAGTAATGTAAAACAAATTATTCGGTAGTGGAACAAAGTCTGGAAAGAAACGTATTTTTGATGGGCCAAAAGGGACCTTACAACTGCTAATCTCTGGTGGTTTTGGACCTGCTTTGTAAAATGTGGGTGTGCAGAGAAGACTGTCATGCCAGTTTGCTTTCTTTCACTTGAGCGGATGGCAACTGACTGCAAATCCAAAGCTGGAGTTAGAGAGTTTACAACTTCTGTTCATCACTTCTTGCTGTATGCTTTTAAATGTCCAATTGGTATCAGCTGGTGTCAGACTCGCAGCTCACAAACTGTTCAGACATGGCTCACGCTTTCACCGCAGCAATAAAAGCCTCCACGTCAGGATTCAATGGACAGAGAGCATGGACTGCAGGCAGGTTTCTGTCTGGGAATTGTTGGTGACAACCAGTGATGGGACAAGGGCTAATGGATACAGAGTGGAATACAGGAGGTTCCACTTAAATATGAGATTAAAGTTCTTCACAGTGAGGGTAACAGAGCACTGGAACAGGCTGCCCAGAGGGGTTGTGGAGTCTCCTACTCTGGAGACATCAAAACTCGCCTGGATGCCTTCCTGTGTAACCTCATCTGGGTGTTCCTGCTCCAGCAGGGGGATTGGACTGCATGATCTTTTGAGGTCCCTTCCAATCCCTAACATTCTGGGATAGCAGCACCAGGTTGTGCACCCCACTGTGTTGTGGCAGGCAGCACGTCTGGGATGCAGGAGGAAGCGTGGGTTGTGGTTTGGAGTCCTGGGATGAAGGAGGTGTGAAGACATGGGCTGGAGAAGTGGCTTGTGGTCTTTGTCATATGGAGATTTTGCTCTTGGTTATTACATCAGGAAGCTCTGGTCTGTCACGTGGAGGACGAGACTACCCTGAAAAATAAGGTGAATGAACATTCTTGCCTGTTAAGTTGCTTGTGGGAGAAATATCTTGTTCAATATTTTTCTTGTCTTCACATTTAGCTGACTTCTGTTAAAATTCATTAGTGGCAATATGTTGAACACAGAGTATATTTTCTTGTGAAACGTGGGGAATTACAGTATCGTGCAATATTCCAGTTTCCTCTTGGTGACGTTTGGGAGGGAAGTTCATTTGCTGTGTCACTTCATGTCACAATCTAGTCCAAAATGGCTTTTCCTGTGTCACAAATTGAGAAGGAGAAAGTGGGGAATGAAACTGCTGAGAAGTTATGCAAAACCACTTTTTGGAGCAGGGGATGAGATGTTTAAGAGCTGTTGCTTCTCGCATTTCTTCATTTATTACTATGATGAAAGCTCTCTACCAGTACCTCTGTTTTAAATATACTTTCTATGTCCTTTGAAATTTTTTTGCTTTTAAATCTACTTCAGTTTTAGAATCCACATATTTTACTGTGGAGAGTCTCTCGCGGGCAGTTGCTGCTTGTTTCTAGTAAGCCAGACCCAATACCCACATAGGTGAATAGCAGTGGGCTTTATTTCAACAGAAGAGTTAACTTGGTGGGGTTGTTCTTTGGCAATTTCCTTTACAACCTTCTGCCCTTTTTTAAAAAGTCATGTACTATAAAATAAGTCCCTCCCTGGCTTTGTCTTCCAAAGTCCCTCCCTGGCTTTTAGAGCCCTTTTTTTCAGTTATTTATTCTTATTGCATTATTTTATACAGTGTTAGTTGAGGATTCAGGTTCCAGCTCTGTGTGGCATCTGGAAAGCTCCAGAGGTGGTTCTCCATGTTCCAGGTGAAGCGCCCAGGCGATACCTGTAGCTTCACAGTAGAAGCTCCTTGTCCTTCAGGCGGTGGGACTGAAGAACTTCTACAGCAGGATTGCTGAAGCTGTATTTGCAGAGCGCCAGTTGAAAAGCGTTGTTGTGTTGTGCTGAGGGTTGCATAGCACATCTTCCTCATTCTTCTGTGTTGCTGGAATTAGCGTCGAGCCCTGCAATCCCAGGCAGGTACAGACTCTTGCACTGTCTCCTTGTTGGCTTGTGCTCCTGCAGAACGATGGGAGCTGCCAAGACTGGGCTGGGCCACATTTGGGCCTGTGGGCTCTGGTTTATTAAGAGCTCTCATTAATCTTCTAAAAACCAGCAGCTCCCAGGGCACACATATGCTTTCTCCCATCCTGATGAAGAAGGAAAGGACTCCCTGGATGCTGCAACTCTGATGTTAGACAAACAAGTGGACTCAAAAGCCTGCGTTATTTACTTTTTTAAATTTTCCGTTTGTGTGGACACAGCGTGTCTGCAGTCCTTGGTCTGTGCTTCTTTCCTCACCATAGTGTCATTGTCTTATCTCTACCAGGTGGGTACCAAGTAAACGTCGAGGCTTTGTAGTAAGGAGGAGGTTAAAATTTAGCTCTTCTGTCTGTTTATTAACCTGGCATTTCGTACTGCTGAATTCTTGTGAAGCAGTTACATTACAGGGTCATCGGATACGGATACGTTGTGTTCTCTGTGTGTGTGTAGATGTACAGGGGAATCCAGAAAGAAAAGATCATCCAGGAGATGAAAATTCTTTATCACAAGAACATGACAAAAATACAGTTTAATATTTGCACCCATATTACCTACCTGAATGCCGAGTGCGATGTCTTTCTAGTACCCCAGTAGTACTTTACACATGTACAATATAGAAATATGGAAGACAAAGCCTAGAAAATGAGGGAATGCTTGGTAGCAACTACTACACTAGTTCAGTACTCTAGTGAAATACTCAATTTTATAAGGTTAACTGGAATACATGTTTTTAATTTTCTTAGTTCATGTTATATTTAGTATGCAAATGTATTTTTATTTTTGTTGTTGCTTATCAGAATTATTTTGGGGACTTTTATCTTCATAGAAGTACCCAAATTTTACTTTAAGTTCGGTTTGGATGGTTATTTGTTTTGCTGGTATGGATTAGGCAGTTGGCTGTAGCAACGTAAACCTTGACACACTGAAACTTTGTTCCTATGACATGGAATTTTGTTTTCACAAGATTAGACTTCAGTATATCTGCAGTAGCAGTGATGGTTCAAAAGTTAAGTATGTGTGAATATTAATAATACATCAGTTTAATTGCTGATCATCTGATTTATTGAAAACGTGTGTCATTATTACTCATTGCTGTTGATCTTGTATTACTTCTCACTGTTATTCAGGAAAATCTCACATTTATTCGAGGAAGAATTAAATCTGCTTGCCAAAGTGCTTAAAAAGCATTTTTCTGTGCTGTTACCACTCAGAAAATCACAGAAGTGCACACCTGATCTGTTCTGCAATGTTAGGGCCGAAGTGCAAATCAGTTATTCTTGGGAGAACTCTTCTTTTGGCTCTATATTCACACAGCTCCTTATCTTGGAAAAATCAGCTGCCTAGTCTAGTCTGAATCTTTCGTATTCTTATCCACAAGTCTTGTAAAATGGGTGTGCAGAAGTTGTTAGACTTGATTATTTTTTATGTAAATGCTTACAGCAAACAGTTCAACATTTCCAGTTTTTCAATCTGATAAGTATGAGGGAAGTTATTTGGAAATTGCATTCAACTCAAGCAAACGTGCCACAGATGGAAGAATACTTGGGAGAAGTATCATATGCTTGCCATGTTTTTATGCTCTTTTTTTTTTTTTTTCATAGCCATCTGTTTTTCACTGTTTCTGTGTTGTCAGAGGCTTGTATAGATGGTCTTGTGTCTGACCCAGTGTGGCTGCTGTTGTATTCTTGGTGCAGAGAGTTCTTTATTTACTCATTAGACTCTGATGCTACAAATTACATCTGCTTGTTTTCTGTTTGGGTCAGTTAATTCAAAGGAATTTTTAAAAATGCATGAACTATATGAAAAAGAGAGAAACTGTAAAATTCAACATATTTTTGAAGGACTAGTCTGCTGGATGGAGGCCCAGTCTCTAAAGCATTTGTATGCATGCTTTGAGACCTTCATAGCAGCATATCCAAAATAGTATTTTTTGAACCAAGGAAGGTAAGGAACAGCATCAGCCAGAGCTTCACAGCCAGAAGACCTTTCTCATGTGTAAGGATTGGAGGCTGGAGACTCACATGTCAAAGCTATATATATGTATATGTGTGTGTATATTTATGCATCTTCGAGGCAGTGCTGACAGCAACTGTGGCGTAAACCAAACCTCCTGCTGGGTGTTGGTGGCATGCAGCTCTGAGCTTGCACACAGCCATTTATCTCGGGCAGCGCAAACATGTCCTGATGTTCCGAGGGTCTCAGTCCTGCTCCACCTTTGAACCTGGAACACTTGTGTGGTGGCTGCAGCTAGCAGGATGTCCAGGCATATTTTCTTACGCCTTGATATTTCAAAAGGAAAAACTTGTTTGTATGTTAGATCTCAGTCTCTTTAAGTTGATGTTTTTTTCATCTGACAGATACGTGGTGCCCCCAGCAGCAAGATCTCTCTATTCATGGTTGTGTCCCTTGTGTTGCTGGTTTAGTATCAAAGCAGCAAACTGGCAAGTTAATGACAAGTATTTCATAAAGTTCACTTCATGATCCTGTAATTACATTTTAAGAAAGAGGCTGGGTTTTGAACTTACCAACAGATAGTCACGCAGCATGATAATGGGGAAGCATTAAGGTAACTGAGAAAGCAAACTTCCCTTCTTTTGCTTCCTCTCATCTTTAGCTAGCTGTCTGCATGTGAGAAATGATTTGACTGTTCTGTGTATATTCAGCTATCAGTTTATATTTTTACAGCCTCCCCCCTTTATTTTGCACCTGCAGATTTTTTTTGGTGACTTTTCACTTGTCAGAGCTAGTAGTGACAAAGAAGATAAATGTAGCCTGGAAAAGGCTTTTCTGTGGCTTGAGTCAGATGCGGTGTATCTGTATAATGAATGCTGACGTCTCTTGTGACTGGTTTGCCAATGTTTGCTGGATCGGTGCTGGTGTGCGAGTATGAATTGCTCACAGTTCCTGATCTCTGACCGCAGGTGTTTCATGGGCAGCAGTGCTGAGCCATGAAACAGCATGGGCTGAGCTTTCCTGGGCTAGCTGTGAGTGTGCAGCTGGTAAGAATTGTTAGGTTCCTCCCTCGCTTAGGCTTTGAGTCCCTCGACTTCTTTCAGTACTTATTTGTGTAGATGTATGCTTCCTTCTGCATGTTTTTCTCCTGGAAAGGGGGTGACGTAGCAAAGTTCTTGGGTAAAAGTCAGGATGTGGTGTGACTCAGTCCTTTGCAGTATGACATCAGCCCAGGTAGGCTGGTCTGAGGGCAAAAGTCCCCCTGTGCAGTGAGTAAGATACACATTGGTGGTGGGTAGGGAGGAAGCATGGTCCTCCGTCATGCTGAAACAGAACAGAGAAAGAGTAGGATTAAGCAGAGTGTTCTCTCCACAAGTGGAGAACGATAGCAGAATATTGAACAGAGTAGCTACTATTTTTGACTTTGGGAAGCAGAGGATTACAACAGGAGAAAAGAAGCTACAGATGAGATGCTTAGGTAGGTTAGTCAAAGCCAAAGAGGACTCCGAGGCGTGTGCAAAAGCCTTTCTGAACCTGATGGAATGGTGACAGAGTAGCAGCTGGGGTTGGGTGTTTCTGGATGTGTGATGACATTACGTTTAATTGAGGAGGTCATTTGTTGGAAGGAGTTAGAGGATAGCACCCCAAAAAGCATCTTAGGCATCAGGGATCGTTTAGTGAAGACGGCTGCTGGGCATGTAACTGTGTGCAGGAGGCTGGAACTTAACAAGATATGAGATGGAAATTATGGGGAATAAAATGCTTTAAATTTGTTGCCAGTGAGTCATGGGTTGGGAGTCAGTTGCTGCCAAAAGGCTCTGAGTTTTGCCTTTGGCAAAATTATCATGGAGAATAAGATGTTGGCCTCTGTGTATTAATTGTTTGTAATTGTTGCATGTGGAACAATGACAGCTGAGGGCTGGTGCCTCATACATAAATAGGGTGGCTTCCCTGGGATTTCTCCACACAGTTGTGGTCCCCACGTCTTAAAAAGGAAATCATAAGAGTAGAGGTTCAAAGGGACAGTATGGGTAAGCTGCTGAGAAAAATCTCTTGTGTATATGGGGAAAAGCCCTGAAGAGAGTTCACTGTCAGTGAGTTCTTTATATAAAGCCTCTGAAGCAGGTTGAGAGGCAGGAATAAAGGTTTAGCTTCAGACTGTCCCTGGGAGCAGGATTTTATTGCTGGAAAACAGTGCACTAGATGACTCTTGTTTCTGCAACGAATTTTTCCTGAAAAAAGCAGAATAGCTTGGAAAGGGATTAAAACTATGAAAAAAATAATGCATTTTCTGGAGAAAGTCCTGGAGGAAGTTCTGTTTTCCGTGTCTCACAACTTAAAAATATAATGATACATAAGCGAAGTCAAAGGTGGCAAACTGATTTCTGCTGAAAGAAGGTGCTTTCGTGTGCAAATGAAGTAAAAATATGGAAATACCTTGTCAGAGGGAATTATGAAAAATACACAAACATCAAAAAGAAATGGGAGACAAAATTAACCCAGTTTGTTTATTCAGCTATGGCTAATTCACTTTATCAAAGGAGGAGTTTTGTTTCTAATGTGTCATTTTAGTACTGGCTCTTGGGGAGATAAGTGAATGGGGAGGGCAAGCCACTTGTTGGTTGCGAGTACTTGATGCAGGCCAAGATAAATGTCATGTGTGACCCTCTTTGGTAACTTCTGTATTCCAGCCCCCATGCTAAATCCCTGCTTTGCATGTGGTATTTAATATTAGTGTGCAAAGTGACTGTGCTGTTCCAGCCTCAGTGGGAAACTACTTGATGGTTCAGTGAGACTCTCCCTTGAATAATACCAGTGACCTGCGGCCTGTGCCTGGCTAAGCCGTCCTGTGTTGTGCCATGGCACTGCAGCTTGACAAACATTAGCAGCTTTGGAGTCCTCAGTAGCTCCTCAACTTCTATAACAAAAAGGCTGGTTTTGTGTTCTAATTTTAGCCTGGAGTGAGGCCCAAGTTTTAGAGTCATCCTGTAAAAGGGGGGAGAGAGGTTAATATCGACCATTTTCAAGTGCATCTGAGTAGATGGTGGAAGGGAGAACAAGAATATGTTTGTCTAGTCTTTGGTCCATGGCCTGTGTTCTTGTTTTTCTGTGGAAATTTTGCTTCTTGGCTTTGACTGATACAAATGAGTTTGTACAAATCCTTGAATTGATTGAACAAGTCCATTTTAAACTTATGTTTGAAAGCCTCAGGTCCTCGGTAGGAGCAATTCTAATAATTTCATAATGGAGAGTTTGTACCTTTGGCGATGCATGCTTTCTTCCTTGCTTACTGAAGGAAGAAATGTATTTTCCAGATACCTCTGTCAAAATTGACTTGACAGCTGAAAGGTTAGTTTAAGTGTTGACTGTCTGCTTTGTGGCAATACTGAAAATGCATGAGGGAGGGAGGCACGTACGTGAGAAATGGTTAGTCAAACAATGTAAACGCAGTGGCAAAGCTGCTGACGAAAATTGCAGACAGATGGAAATTCGACTTCCTGGTGGATCAGGAGCCAGTGGGAGAAATTGCAAAAATTTCAAAAGGGTGCCCAAGAACTGGATTATTCTCTTTGGTAAAACTGGTCTCCTGTAGGTTATGTGCAAAGGCTTAAATAACTTGCTTTCTTGCACAGAACTCTTATTAATGCTCTATTGTACTCTTCAGTTTGAGTTTAATATTTGTGAAAGGCAAACCTGAGCTTAAGAAATCACCACTCTTTCAGCAATTTGGGTGGGAGGAGGAGGATATTGGGTAAAAAAGTATTCCATCCCAACCCTGACTTTGTAGCTGGGTAAATAGCCTTGCACAGAACAGCCAATAGCTTCATTAGCTGTAAGATAAAGATTAATGTGTACAAAGTAAGTCATGTTGACCCAATTCTGGTTATATCTGGGATACCAGGCACATTCGGTAATGAAAAAACAAGTACCTACTTAGAATTAGTATTGTATGTTTAGGTGCCTGAACTTGGGCAGTCTGGGTTGTCTGCAGTCATCTGTGCAATGAGCTTCTACTCTTTCCTTGAGAAAGAAGGTGACAGTGGGTGCTTAAAATCAAAGTCCAGGGCAGGTAACCAGCTGTTAGCTGGTATGGTTTATCTGAGCACTCATGTATAGTGAATACTTTTCTTGTTTCGTCTTGCATGTACATACATACAGTGGTGCACAAGTGTCAAAGCCAGGGAGACTCGTAGCCAGCATCACAGTGGTTTGACTGGGCTGCTCCTGATGTTCAGGTGAGTTGAAGTATCTTTATTTCACACTGTAGTCACACCTTACATCACAGATGAGTTGTTTGCTTTAAGACAATTGCTGTCTTGTGTTGAAGCCACTAGCCATGTGAGCTTCCAAGTGATTTTTCCTGTGGCAGTGTTTCACTGGCTGAACTGAAGGTGAACTTGGTAATGCTTTGCCTGAGTCACATTGTACTATTGCAAAATATCTCAACAAGTAACCTTTGTTTGGGTCTCCACTGAGAAAGGTGCTGAGTCGGTGGTGGATATGTGTGGAGCCATTGAAAAATGCGGAATAGAAAGAATCATGTTCTCCCTCAAGTCTGAATGATTTGCTTTCTTCCAGGTGAACACTGGGTAGAATATCCTGAGATTTGATCACAAGGCATTGAACTTGTGAACAATTCCTTTTCCTGCACCTGTCCTATCAACTATAACTCCATCTGCAGTACCTAAGGAAATCCAAGAGTAGGAAATGAGATTTGAGCTTGGTGATTAAACTTCTTTTATGCAAGTAGTACTGCTGAGAGCAGAGGTGGTTAAAGGAAATGAGGGGTTTTGCTCATAATTTGCAAGAATTCTCAGCAAAAGCAATTTCACAGCCTTCACCACAGGAGATCCAGGATAACGTCATTTTGGACAGCCAATTCAATAAGCATACATGATTTTTCTAATCCTACTAAACTAGTTGGATGTGGAAAAAACCCAATCTATTATAGAAGAGAAGAGAACTTCTTAACATCATTTTTAAAGGGAGATAGATCAGCAAATAAGTTTGTGAATCTTCTGATGTATCTGTCCATCCCTTAGGAAGCCAACTAGAGTTGAAGTTGGCTTTGTGTGGGCCATCAAGGAGCCATTCATGGAAGAGCTCTGCTGACAGTCTAAAGACTTGCGTGAGCTTGAATTTATTAGTGTTTTATAAATGAAGCAAGAAGAAGAAAATGTGATTGAGCTCTTGTCTCTTCACCAATTCCACTGGTGGAAAAATACATTTCAGCATTTCAGCCTAGTTTGTAGCATGGTGGAAGCTTCATGTACAGACTCCAGGAGGAAACACATTTAAAACTTAAACACGTTAGTGTCTTATAATGAATTAAAGCTGTTGTGCTTTCAGGCTGTTTCTGTTCTGCCCTTTCACAAATTCCTTTTTTTATTTTTTTTCCCTGTCATGAAAATAACTTGCCATATCCTGATCTTCCTGATTTACAGAGAATACCTTGTTTTTTCTGGTCTGCAGGTTAATGAACTAAAGATTGGAATAATTTTGTTCAATAATCATTAAGCCTCTGATATAGATGGTGCTTCTTGTTCCCTCAGCCTCTCCTGTCCCCAGTTGATCCACTGACATGTGTTCTTTAATTTGTTACATGTTTTAATATTCCTAACCACTGTTTTTATACTTCAGGAAATTCCTACAAAATACAGAGAAAGAATGGTGACCAGCCATCCATCTGTTCTTATATACATAGTTTAAAAAATAATGGTCTTCAGTAGCAGGATTTTTTTGGTTTGCATTCTGCAGCTGATGACTGCTTAGGAATTTTTAATCATGTGTAATATTACACTATATAGATAATAATAAATTAAATACTTGAGACTTTATTTTTCTCTTAATTACATCATTATCTGTAAAATGAAGGATGGCTTAGTAAGACCCTCAGGAAAATGTTCTTCCTATAAGAATTATATTAACTAGGAACTCCAAAGAAACAGTCTGGGAGGTGGGGCAAGAGAAATTAAAGTGTAATACTCTTCATGAAGAACATGAAGCAAAAGTTAGGTAGATTGAAATAGCCTTTAAAACAAACGTCTAAATGCTGGTCACTGGCTGAGTAATAATTTCTCTACGTGGAGTGAACCAGCTTTGATTTCTGCTTAAGCTCATGTTCCCAGTGCACTCAATGACACCAGTATAAAACATACATGTGGGAAGTTGTGCCCTGGTTGCAATGACCTTCAGCTCCCTGTTTCCCTTTCCCCAAGGGCTCTGGGCTGACTGACTTCCCTTTCTGGTTGTGCAGGTTACTTCAGTGATGGGATTAAAGCTTCACCAAGTTTAATGCCTTATGTGATGTGAAAGTCCTCAGAAGTTCACTTTCTGCTCTTCCTAGTGGGGTCTGCGATCCAGATGTACAAATCTGTTGTTGCTCTCTTCTTGATTGCTGAGGTTAGAAATAAGGCTCTCAGTTATAGAGGTTGGTTTCTTTGTTAATTTGTTTCTGTTCTCTGGGTTCACTCAGAGAACGGAGAAATTACCAGAATCTGTAGCGGTTTCTAGTGAAAAAATGAATGAAAGAAAAAGCCCTATGTACTTGAGCTGTCATCTTCCAGGCTTCACAAAAGGGATCATCAAATCTTGTGAGCTGCTGTAAGTGAGATTTAAGTGTTTTAAAACAAAACAAAACCCCACTGGTATAATGAGAGTGATATTTTTTTTTTCCTCTCTCTCCCCTGATATAGGCAGTTACTTGTTGAAAAAGTAAATCTCTAATTTTGTGAAACTGAAAATGTCTCAATCTGCTTGGCTGCTCTAACCCCCAGCAGTAGGATTGCTTCTTATTTTTAGGAGGAGGAACAAACACTCCTGTCAAACCATCTTTAGGACATGAGCTTTCCCTCCCACAGCAGATAGCTGCATGTATCACATTTGTATTGTTTCCCTTATCTCTCTTCCCCTTCTAGCATTGAGTGCCCTTTCCACATTGTCCTGCTCAAGTCTTTTTTACTCCAAGCCCTGGGAGCCCAGTGGAAGTGGAAGTTGGTGTCTATCCTCTTTTTGAGAGGCAGAGCACTTTGTGACCTAGAGATGCTGCCTTGTCACCTTAATTATGGTAGAAAAGGATGTAACACTTGCAAATCTTTAGGCAGTTCCCTTTTGGTAAGTAGCTTCCCCTCATACCAGGAACAGGGCAGACACTGGACGCTGGTAAGGTTGCTTTTTGTAGCTTGTTCTCTATAGAAAGTTCAGAACTGAATTCTTTGTGGTTTTTAGTGGTACCCTCTTTGTGCCAGGCTGGAGGAAGTTAAGATGAGATTTATATATTTATTTTACCATGCCTATTTTGTGGTTTCTGTTTCTTTAATCTTCAAGTTAATGCCTCTAAACAGTGAATGCTAAACATGCTCTTAGGAGTGTAGGCAGAGAGGCCAGGAGTGGAATTAAAAGGGAGAAGTGGTGCTGGGAACGTAAAAGCTGCGTGTTCATCTTAGCCGGTGCAAGTTCTGAAAACACAAGCCACACGTCCTGAGATTAAAATTTCCTGAACGAGGTGGACAAGTTTGAGTTTGCTCCCGTAAAACCCCGGCAGCAGCTCTATGTCTGGCGTGGTCTCCCACTTCGGGTACCTGCTGGAGGCAGCTCACCCCATCACCAGAACTTCCTCCTGCTTTTGAGAAACCGCGACCGTCTGGAGGTGAGCAGCGAAGAAGACTTCAGCTGAACAGAAACCGGTCGTGGTTGGTAAGGAGTAGAAGTGCTTGTAATTTTCTTGGACATAAATTATATGTGAATGAATTGCATGTGTTCTTAGTTGAGAACCTGCCTATAAATGTACTGATGTTGAAAAAAAGAAAAACAAACACCATAAAAATATCTCTCTATTGAGTAGGCCTTGGTTTATGTCCCATGATACTAATGTGAGTTTTGCTTTAAAAAATAAGGAAATAGATTATTTTTTTTTTCATTCAGCTTGCAAGATCCATGACCTTTACTTCTACCCACTTAGCAAGCTTTAAGTATTTTTCAAGTTGCTAGTGAAGGCTGGTTTAAAGTTAAACTCAGTGTTACAAGTCAGGAGCTAGCATATAGTTAGCTGCTATAGTTGAGTTCCATTTCACCAGAAGATAGTTTAATGTTAAATAAGAGGCACTTATCAAGCATCTGCTGGGGAAGACCATCCATGGATGCCTGCTATTGATCTACAGGAAGCTATAACCATAGCTTCCTAAAGCACTCTGATAACTCTGTTTTGTTCACTATGTGTGCAAAGATCATTTCTCATTTTTGAAACATGTGACACAGAAGGTCATGTCTGACTAGACAATCTGCCAGCTCTCTTTTTTTTTTTTTGTTGTTGTGAAATGTGGTCTCTGTGTTTCAGAATATGAACTTTGTGATTTGTAGACTTTTTTTTTAAGTGCTGAACAGTGATGATTACCAGCATTCAGTTGCTGTCTTGCACTAACTTTTTATTTGTAAATGCTCGGTCATTTGGAATTATTTCTAGTCTTCCTCTTCCTGTAATCTACTCTTAATCAACCTGGAAAGGTACTAGTAGGATAAAAGATTTATGGAAATGGTGCTCGAGGTACTGTCTACTGCTTCCTAAGTATTGACGGCAGCATGGAGAGAAGTGTCATTGAAGTGGGGCTGATGGAAAACAGGTGCTGACATAGCTAATGTTCTTGTAAATGAAACTTTACTGTGGGTCTGTGAAAGAGAAAGGTAACTTACTCTGCTGTTCTATGACTCCCCTTGTGTGCGTGTGCGCAAAAAAGTTAATACCTGCACGGTGGTGGTTTGATTTCCTATAGCTGGGAAGGGGTTTGAAGACTGACAGCCAGGAGCCAAAAATACGTATTATTTGTTTGGGGTTAAAGTGGTAATATGGAAAAAGAATAATGTTTCTAATACATTAGACTGTTTATTTATGGTTGGATATGAATGTTCATCCAAACAGGATCTACAATCAGTAACAAGGAACTATTTTTCTTCTCTAAAATGTCACTGTCCATAATTAAGATATTTATTGAGTTCATGGTATTTCCTCACTCAAAAAATGGCATGGTGTACTGTATTGATTGACTTGGTATTTAAGTGGTTACCTTTCTGCAAAAAAATGGTATGCATGTAGCTACCCTTCTGCAAAAAATCCTGCAGTAAATTTTGATTAAAAAGAATGTAAATATATATCTAAGGTGAGAGCAAAGTACCTAATGAGGAAGTTGGAAAAACCCAAGTAAACTTAGGACAGGAATAAAAATGAAGAAAAGCAGGAAGGATTTCTCATTTGTGAGGGAGCAGGCAGACACCGACTTGCTAACTCTTCACCGAGAGCTGGCAGGAACGCCTGAGGAGTGGTGGCATTTCAGCGTGCTTATTGAGGTACATTTAGGAGGGCAATCTCAATTAACACTACTCATCTCTGGTTATATTTATTTATTTATTTTCTTTTAATCACACACCTGTATGAATGTTTGCTTGGGTAAGCCGGAAGCCGAGTTAACTTGCCAGTTCTTTTTCGATCAATATAAAACATCCGACGTGTATGGAGTGACCTCCCAGCCCTGCAGTGCCAGTCATACTGTGCCAAAATACACCCGGCCGTGCATTCCTGCCTGAGCTGAGGACCTGCCTCTCAGTGTGGAGAGCAATCCTGGGGAGGGAGCGTGGGCTTTGAAGATCTCCTTTTGGCGTGACTCTGGAGATAAGGAATTGGTAACCATCTCTGCTTAGCAATTGGAGAAGTGGGCTAAGCTGCAGTGTGTGCTCCCCTGTGGAAAAGGAATTGTAAATTTAAGGAAAAAGTGTCAGTTTTCAGGTACTGGAAAGAAAAACAAGCTGCTTTTAGAGCTCATCCTGTGGAAAATGAATTGCTGTTCTGTAGGAGGAGCTTTTCTTGGAGGAGGTGGATTGGCCTTCCACTGGGTATTACGACCAAAAGTCTTCTTGCACAACCCAGAAGCGAGTGGCTTCTGCAGGTGAGGTTGTTCTGCGGCCCCGTCCTGTAACCAGCCTCTTTGTTGCCTGCTGCTGAGCAATATTTGACTGTCAAGCTCTGCTGCAGCAGTTAAGTGTTCAGTGCTATTGCTTCCCGCAGAACTCTGCCAAAGTAAATCCAAAGGGTTTTCCCCCCCATCCAACTCCAATAATATTTTTCCTTAAGAAGGGCATCTGCCAAATGACCCGTTCTTTTTTAAGTAGCAGTTTAAAATTGTCTTTGAAACATAAAGAATTCCACATCGATGCTTACATTTTACATAGATTAAAATTTCTAGATTCATCCTTGCACTCTTGCTCCCGTTTTAGTTCAGGCGTACAAGAGCTTCATAAATTTAACTCTCAAGCACCCTGTCACCATCTCTTTTCAGTAGAGACGGTGTTGATGTGAGATCTCAGCTGGAGTTCTGGTGGAGCCATCGCTCTTGGACAGGATGATAACATCCCATAAATGTGGTGTGCCCTCCTTTTTTTTGCCAGACTTCAGTATTTAAACAAAACATCTTCCTGCAGGACTTGTGGGGTTTCAGAAGGAAACAGATAAATACTGGTGTCATTTTTTTCAGTTTGTGTTGCAAATGCACTCAAGATGTGCTTGCTGGACTGGCAGGGCTAAGGTCAATTCTGTTCTTCTTTTACAAGGCACTAGGTTTCCAGACAGCTGAAAAATATGGGAATTGCTTGAAGCTTCTGGGTTATTTCCTTCACTTAAAAATAAACACAGAAGGTCAGCAGAACTAAACAAAATGGATGGTTGGACAAAACTAAGTCTTATCTAGCTAAGTGAAAATGTTATTCAGGATTGTAGAGGTGTCAATGGGATCTTAAGTTGCACATAGTAGTTTGTTGTGTGTGGTGTTTTGTTGTTGTTGTTGGGTGGGGGGTTGACTTTTTTCCCCAGGTCTAGCCAAAGTTTTTGTTGGAAAAGACATGTTAGTTAGTGTAGTTAGGGGCTTTTTTTTTTCCTATGTAATGCTTTGTGTTACTAGGCATAATACGATAAAATGTAGAACTTTGGATAGAAAGCATACTGCTGCAGTAAAATTTGTGTTTCTATGGGAACTTTGGTTTTGAAATTACAGTTCTTGTGAGCTTAAAAGCTTGGGCTTTATTTTATTATTAAGTTCTGATTTATTCTTGCCAGCAAGAAAAATAATTTTGGATTTATGCAAGAGAATACATCTTGGATGCTCTTTTGTCCCCAAAAGCTGAAGCTAGTTTATGGACTAAATCTTGTAGATAACAGGAATCTTCTCTGATAGTATTTCTTCTCCTTCACATAGGGGTTGTGCAGGCCCTTTGTCCAGTGCAGACATTGTGCAGAGTTCGTAAGTTTCTTCATAAAAAGATGATTGCAGCTAGAAATATGTGCACTAAACAAATGTGTAAGGCTGCAAATGAAGAGAGACTAATGGTGTGGGGAGCTGGTAACAGGTTAAGCTTGATTCATTTGGGCAAGAGTCTGTGTTTTGCAAGGTCCATTGAGTTGGTAGTAGATGACAGATTGAGCTCTTGGTGCTACCTTTTTGGTGTCCCAAAGCCTGTGAGCTGTTCTGAAGAGCATACCGTGTGTTGGGAGGGGTGAAAATAGTGAAGAATTTCACAGAATCACAGAATGTTAGGTATTTGGAAGGGACCTCAAAAGATCATCCAGTCCAATCCCCCTGCCGGAGCAGGAACACCTAGATGAGGTTACACAGGAAGGTGTCCAGGCAGGTCTTGAATATCTCCAGAGTAGGAGACTCCACAACCTCCCTGGGCAGCCTGTTCCAGTGCTCTGGCACCCTCACTGTTAAGAAGTTTCTTCTCAAATTTAAGTGGAACCTTTTGTGTTCCAGTTTGTACCCATTATCCCTTGTCCTATCATTAATTATCACCAAGAAGAGCCTGGCTCCATCCTCATGACACTCACCCTTTATATATCTGTAAACATTAATGAGGTCACCCCTCAGTCTCCTCCAAGCTAAAGAGCCCCAGCTCCCTCAGCCTTTCCTCATAAGGGAGATGCTCCACTCCCTTCATCATCTTTGTTGCCCTAATTTAAGTAACATCATAGTTTCAGTGAGACTCTTTTGACTCTTTTATAGTCTTGGCTGTAGAATAATATGGAAAGGTTGGAGAAAAGAGCTACAAGGATGATTAATTGTGTAGAGGAATCTGCAAGAGGCAAAGAGCCTGAATATGAATTTCTCCAGCCTAACAAGAAGAGGGTTAACTCACACAGAAATACCTTTTAGAGGGGAGAGTGAGGTTGTGTGTGTTGGTGTTTGTGTTTTGGGTGGTGGGGTTTTGTTTGCCTTTTTTTGTTGTTGTTTGTTTGGTTGGTTGGGTTGGTTTTTTGGTGTGTGTGGGAAGGGGGGTGTCTGGTAGATTTGTTGTTGTTTTTTGGTTGTTGTTTTTTTAAAGCTGATACATAATGGTGGTGAAAGTCTATAAAAATTCAGAGTCTGAAACCTGAAATGCAGCACACTAATTTGTGAGAAAATAACTTCTTTTTCTTTGGTCGCTTTATAAAATCAGTCACAAGATGCGGATGAAGGCTGAGTGAAATTCTATCATCTTTATTACTCAGGAAATCAGACTCAAATGAGGATTACGCTTGATCTCTGGCCTAGCTTGGTGATTTTTTTTTTTAAATTATTTTTTTTTTTCCTTTGCCATGTTAACTTGATCTCCTCCTTTCCTTGAGTGTGTCCAACAGATCTGTGTTTGGGAGCTAGTAATGAAAAACTTCACTGCCAGTTATGGAGTAAAAATTGGCAAATTACACTTCAGGCCTGGCTTAAAAAAATTCAGGGAATACTTATACTAGTTCATGACTGAATAATACAGGATTTGACAAGATGAAAGAGGGATGTTTATTAGAGTTGATGTGTAGGTGAGAGGGTTTCATCTGCAGTAATGAGCTTTCTTGGATACCTCTGTGACTGGGCAGGCTCTGCAGGATGCAACAACACATTGATCGGCACCAGCATAAGCTGCGAGGCATCTGCTTTTAGTTTAGTTGCCTTTAGTAAGCAAAACTTTTACTTAAAAGCACATTTCTCCATAAACTGTCACACTGTTAACTGTCAAAAAAACACAGCAAGTTTTTATCTGTGTTTCAGCTGTGTCTTCTTTAAAGGCGTGCTGAGAGTTAAAGCTACATGACTTTTGAGTCATTTCTTCAGCACATGAGAAAAATGTTGTGACTAGACATCTGGTTTGGAGCTTCTACCAGCACATGCCTAGAAAGATAACCTTTTTGAAGTATATGAAATAAAACTAACCCTGTAGCAAAAATTCCCGTTATTTTCTCTTTTGCCACTTCTATTAAACAGGGTTTTGTGTGTGCCCTTTTGCTGCAGAGAAACGTATCACAAGCTGTTGTCTTCAGATAAAGCTCAGATGATCCCGTAGATGTTAACAACGTCTTACGGAGCTTGGCGTGTGACATTATTCTTGCATAACTTCTCAGCCTGCTATTTGTCCTAACAATAAAAGGCCCATTCGACTGAACAACTTTGGAAGAATTGTTTTATGTGAATCATGCCAGAGTCTCACTTCTGGAATGATAATTAAATTGGTGCTCTAATAGCAATTAAGGAGTGGATTGAAAAGGGCTTGACCTATTGCTATAATTCAAGTTTGAGGAGGGGAAGCTGTTCTGGGAAAGGGGTGTGAGGGGGGTTGTTCTTCAGCCCATCAGGGCTGTCTTGAACGGGTTGTGCTATAATTGCTCTGGGTGTATTTAGCAAAAAAAAACTGAAAAAGGAAACACAGCCAAAATATGAGAGCTTTTTACTGATTAAAACCATAAAAGGAGAAGCAAATTAATAATAGCTGCGCTATAATTTCTTTTGGCTGGCTGGTAAGGTGACTTTCAAAAAGACTGTAAACTAGGCATAAGCTTGAATCTGTAAAGAAAGCATTACTATTAGTGAAGTTATTAATCCTTTTAAGGGAAAGCTTATCTTTCAGAGGTAGGTGAAGTGGCTAGAATTTTAGGGCATAATCTTTTACATACTTCATAGTCATTGGTGCCTGCTGAAACATGTCCTGCAAACCTTATTTATGGCGTGCCTGTTATTTTTAGTTTAGTTATTATAGTTAAAGGGGAGGGGAAAAATAGGCTAAAATAAATCTGTATATAGCTTTTTATTACATGTATTAGTATTCCTATATACAGAATGTAGTTGAATTTCCATTTGTGGTAAGTAAAAGCCTCCTTTTTCTTCTCACTTTCTAGTGATTCTTTTTGTTTGTAAAGATCCCAAACCGATTCCTTTCCCAGCCATACTAGTGCTGATGACAACTCAAAAACTTGAATTTGTATGCTACCTTTGTATGAGAACAAGCAAAAAGAGCAAGACCTCATACAGGATACAGGCTGTGGTGTTTGGCTTTTTTTCTGTGTAGTTTGTCTGCACCCTCTTTAAAATTTATTACTTTTCCATATTTGTGCGGCATATCGTTCTTTCTTATTTTTTTTTTTTTAATGAAATGTAGTAGGGGGTAGATTTGTGATTCTAGTGCCCTTAACTAAAGCAGGGGAGGTAAGAGTTGCTTTACTTAAGGCACACTGGTAGTTGCTGGTGTGGACTGTCCTCCCAGGGGTTAGTCATTTTCTATTGGCAGAATGTTAATACATAATATAGATGCCCAAAAGGATGGCAGATCTGTTATGTAAAGGAATTAAAATAAAGGGCGAGTTTTATTTTTTTCCCTGGAATATTATGTCGGAGGCAGAATTCCCAGTAATAGGCCTCGATGCTTGGTAATGCCAATCATCTCCTCCTGTTTTTCCTGAATGCTGTTGTAGCTTGTCATCTTATTCTGTGGAGAGTGCATTAATATTTATTAAATATTCCTGCAGAAGTTTGCAAGAGACAAGTGGCTATACTCCAAAGATAAAATATAAGATTCATACTCTTGATTAGAATTGTGTTTAAGAATTAATCCTTCAAATGGCCCTTCAGTTATTCATCGCTGTGTAATTTTCCTCTTTTTTTATTGCTATCAAAATTTAGGTTCCCTAAAAACACAGTTTACATATATTTTGGGGTGTGTTTTATCCAAGACGCTGCTGGATCACTGATGGTAGTTTAGTAGACTTCTGAAAAATAAAATAATAAAAAATTCTCTCCTTAATATTGTTATTTACACAGAAGGGTGCAGCTTAATCTCTCAGGATAAAAGCCATACTTGTGGTATCATAATTCATAAATTTGGGATTATAGTGCCAAGGCATTTTCTGTTTCATCAAAACCTTTCTCTCCCTCCACTTAGATGACTAGTTGGGTTTTCTCAAGTAACTTATTGGACTGTTCAGACAAAATCAGATGTATGAAATGGAATATTTTAATGTTTTGTAGAATTCTATTCTATACCAATAGATTATGTCAGATTTTTTGTATGTGAATTCAGTGGGGACTAGATTATAGTGGCATAATGTATCGCCACTTCCAGATCGGGAAAATGTTACATTCCTCCTGTATAAAAGTGCACTGAAATCTTGAGAATTGCCTTTTTTTCAGTTGTCATGGAGTTAAATGCACTAGGAAGCATCTTCTGCTTCACTGTTAATGGTTCACAGGCTTTCTCATCTGTGGCGGAGAGTACAAATACATTGATGGTCCCTTTGAATCTGTGACTTGCCTCCATTTGAATATTAGGATTTATATATATATATACATATATATATATATATATATTTTTTTTTTTTTTTTTTTTTTAAAACGGGAAGATATTTTTACCACTTGAAAGAAATGGCCTGATTACATTTGCCATCCCAAATGCCAGCCTCTAGGGGAGGGCAAGAAGTGCTCATGCAGTATATTTCCTATATCTATATAAAAACAGCAGTATAAATACATAAATGCTGCAGGCTTGGAACTTAGTAACTTTGGACATTGGCTTGTGAATAAAATTATGATACGGACTGTGTGTGTTGGTGAGAAGGAACCATGAGTACAACATGATATGATGGTGCTTTTATGTTTTAAATTGGCGTGAAAAGAAAAGTGCTCTAGAGACTGAAGTTGTGTTGTTTCTATTTATTGAAAAAGTAGTTTTGAATAACCCCCATTTTCTAAGACCAGATCTGAAGGGATTTAAGTAATTAATAGATCATGATTATGCAGTGGGTTAGTTCTAGACTTTCTAGCCATGGATTTTTGTGTCAAAATGAAGCTTTTGTTAGTGGAGGAGTGATATTTCTAATATGATGATTAAAGCTGACTGGAAGACAGGGCTCAGTGTCATCATGATTTCTGATCTTGCCTAAGGGACAAGTGAATGAAGCTCCTGTTCATGGGGCTTTCTTGCTCACACCAAACTGCAGTTTTGCAGAAGGAGCTTTGCAAGCCTGAACCGATTCCTGTTTGTAGAGTGGGGATGTTTGTGGGGTCTTGGGAATTTCAGATTCATACAGAACTCAAACTATCTGTTCATTAAGACAAAAATATATAGATTTAAGGGAAGAGATTATATTTTTTGCCATTTGAAGTCTTCTTTTATTATGAGATAGAGATACTTAGCAATTGAGAGTAAGTTGCATTTAGAAATGGAGTAAGCTTGTCCCAGTCATGTATTACACTGAGCCGACTTTCTTGACTGTTTTTTTGATGTTTTTTATTTGGAGAGCTGTATTAAAGAACCTTCCTTTGTTCGTTGCTCACTTAACCCATGTGGCTGTTATTTTCTTCTTCCATGTGTAGGTCTTTCTACTTTAAAAGATGAAAGTGAAGCCCTTTGGGTATTAAGATAAGTACTTTCCTATGTTTATATTATGTTCTGCTTTGGCCCAGATATCCATATCTAATTTTAATAACTTAAACTAAAGCTCCTGGAATAGGGCACAGTTCATGCCTCAAATGTTGATTCATATCTAAGTAATGTGTATAAGCAAAATAAATGTCATCTTGATTTTTAGGAGACCTAGGGCTCTGATGCATTCTGAAACTTCAATATATATACAAGTATATTCTATAATGCAGCATTGTGTCTATATAATACTAGGTGAAGATGTAGCTTAAATTACTTTTGTAGTTGCTCAACTGTAGTTGTTTTGGTTATTAGTTTTTTTGGGGGGGAGTGTGGTGATGCGTGTGTGGTGTGTTTCGTTGGGGGGTGCGTGTGTGGGTTTTGTTTTGTTTTCTCCAGAGACTTCTATTCTATGGGGAATTTTGTCCTGGAGGAAAACCAAATGCTGGCATTTTTTGAATGGATCGGGAAATCACGTATTCAGACAGCTCCTGGATATACAAAACTGGAGCTCTCCAGTGCTTTCTGACTCATTTGTTGCCACTAATTCCTACTTATGTCCTCCATGCTAATCCTTTGGGATGGAGAGCTTTATTTTTATCCTCAAGTAACCACAGGCATAGTCTGGTTCTTAATAAAGCTCCTTACTTCAAGGGAAATGTGATAAAGCCACCTAGAAGAAATAAATATCAATCTTTCACAAGGTAATGAAGAAATCTGACTTCATCGGTGTCAAAACTTTACAGCCTGACTCACATGTGGGCAGGGGAATTTTCTTGAAACCTTCAGGGACCTTTATTGTTTGTTCTTTGATAATATATATCTCGGTATACGTGCACAAACAGAAATCTCAGTTCTTAGCAGAATTGTTTTTCCCTAATGTCCTTTAAAGGGTCACAACTTTACTGCTTTGTCTGCAAACAGAAGGAAATGCTGTTCCTTAAAAAGGAGCTTCTTTGTCTGCTCTTGTGATCACGCGCATGTTCCCGCTGAGGTAACTCAGCAGCATCAGGGTCACCCTTTGAACCTTCATCCACTGCGGCTGAATCCTCAGCTCTCATTTCTTTCTAATACCAATTTCTGTGCTGTGTTGTGGGTGTCACACTCTCTCTTTTCTTTCCTGTTTGGCTGTTTCCTTAGGGCACAGCTCCTTGGCCCTCTTTGTGTACACTCAAGTTCAGACTCTCTTATAGAGGAGAAAGACAATTTGAAAGGCAAAGCCTAGCTCAGGGGTGTCAGACTTGTTTTCGGCAGGGGACATGTCAGCCTCACAGTTGCCTTCAAAGGGCTGAATATAATTTTAGGACTGCGTAACTACTCCTACATATATACGGGCCTAAAATCACATTCAGCCCTTTGAAGGCAACTGCGAGGCTGATGTTGGCCTCTGCTGAAAACGAGTGTGACACCCCTGGCCTGATAGATACCTTGTGTTTCTGTTGATTCCTCTTTACTGTTCAGATTACAATCCTGCTTAAGTTACAGTGAAATTCCTCGGAAGATACCTGGTTTATGGACTGAGAACTTTCTGGACAGTTTTGCACTCTTGTTCATTTTGATGCAGTGTTAGTGTGCTTCTGTTGCTCACCTTCATATACTTTTCCACATTACATATTTACTTTAGGAACTTGGAATTTAGGACTCTGTTCAGACTGTGATATCTGAGGAACAACAGTACTTTTTCCTAGTACTTTCTGGAAGACCTTTTTAGCTTTTTAATATTTGTGGTGCTTTATTCCCTCAAGACTTTAAAGTAACAGTCTGGTTTTGCCTTGTTGTATGTGCTAAACACTGAGACATTTAAAACTTGTTCTTCCTGTTAAGGATTTCTTGAACGAGTGTGCGTGGGAAGTTACGCTGCTTAAGAAGTTGTGGTGAAAAATCTTTGAAGAGGTGGAAGGAAGGAACACTCAAACATGGCTGGAGGAAATCTTTTGACCTCCACAACATCAGCAGCAACTTCACAGACTGCTTTGGACGCCACCCCTGGGGACAGCGGGCAGGACGATGGCTCCAAGGAGGAGACTGGGGCATTGCTGTGATCAGTGGATCCCTCAGCTGGGAGCTGGGAGGGGAAGGGGATGCTCGGTCAGACTGTGGTCCCATCTGGAGAAAGCGTTTATGTGGGCTGCTGCCTTCTCGCTGAGAGGTCAGGGTGTTATAGGAGGCTGGCTAGACCAAAGTTTAGGCCTTAAGTTCAAGTCTCAGCACACTTTAAAGTTAGTCTTGCTTATTTATCAGGCTGGCCTCTGGCATGATCTTCTTTTCCCTTCTGTCTCCATTGGGTTTCTTGTGAACTTGATGGTACTGAGGTCCATTTGGCTCAAAATTTTTGATTTGTTTATAACCATCATAGGACTTTGAAAATGCTTGGTGGCAGTGCTGCTCCTGAGTGGGTAGAGTCTCCAACAGGACTTCTTGTACTTGCTGGAAGAGCATCTGAGAAGTTAATGGTGCTGCAAGTAGCGATATGACTGTAGGGTTGTTGAACTGCTGTAAATATGCAAAATATAAAGATGAAAAGAAAAACAGAAATTAGTTTTGGTTACAGGTTGGACTAGATGATCTTCAGAGGTCCCTTCCAATCCCAACCATTCTGTGATTCTGTTGCTTGGCTTTAAGAAATTTCCCTAGTGTTGTGCCTTTGTGGTTGATTTGTTGTTTTCCTTGCAATTCCTTTGCTTGCAAATTATTTGACCATTCTGCCACTCTGCCCTGTTAGCTTTATTTTTGAAATACCAAAATGGTTTCATTCTTGGATTCAGGGTTTACTGTTTAATTTGGCTAATGGTTTAAAAAGGTACATGGTTGTAGTGGGACCAGATGGGTCCGGAGAAAGAAATAAAGGGCCATAAGAAGGGTGTGACTGTTTTAATAAGTTATTCACTGTAATGTCTGATACTATTTTGCCTGACACGGTGGGGACAGATATTAGTTTAAATACTTTGTGTAGTTTTGGGGGATTTCCACATCTAAGGTTGTTCCAGCCCTTAAGGGCCAGAAGTGGTCTGTACAAGGAAACTGTGCTGCAAAAATAAATTAAGCATTTTTTCTGTGTGTAGATTGTGTTATGTGGGTGAACAAGAGAGACTATCCATAATTCCTCTGTCATAATTAATCCCTTATGCAAGGTAAATTCTTCTTACTGCCTTTTTCTCTTTTCAACAATATATTATTTGTAGAAGTAGCCAGTTGGTAATTGGAATGTAAAAATGTCATGGTTTATATTATGCTGTGCAAGATTAGATTAGCATACAAATTCCATAAAACAAGTAATAGTATTGTTCTAGTACTCGGTTGCTGTAGTGTATGATTTTGGGGGCTGGATTTTATGGCTCAGGCATCTGGAGTGGGAGAATGGGGGAGGATATGTGTTCCATTGTGGTTTCCAGAACGCAGTATAATCAGGATTCGGATGGAAACAAAGTAGGTCACAGCACAAACTTGTACTGAAAAATGTGAGACTTTTAAAAACGCGCAGTCCAACTGAAAGCCCAACTTTGAACATAAGGTTGGAGAAAAGAGTGTCAAAGCACTGACCTCCTCATTCCCCTGCACCCCAATCTCCCTTGCCCTTACCCACCATACATCAACAAGGGCATACACTGGCTTTTTTTCTCTCCTTTTTTCTACCTTCAGATCACTGGTTTAAAGAATTTCTTTCACTGGAGGAAAACAAATTGGAGGTTATACAACATTGGACAGAAGGAATTCTCCATAAGCTTTGCCTAACACTTTTTCAACTCCATTTGTTGAACTTGTGACCTCTGCTGTACAACCCCTACTACCAATTATTCACTGTGTAGGAAAGTATTTAAACACCACACAGGATTTTTGATGTGAAATCCTAATTTTCCGTGTTATGAGAAAGAGTAAATAGTTGTTCCTGGGTTACTTTCTCAGTGTGAGGCCTGAATTTATAGACATCTGTTTATATCCTCTTTTTGTTTTATTTTTTTCAGTCATTTACTAGCTTGACAGATCCCCCAGCTTTTCCTCATGCAAAAGTTTTGCATAGTTCTAAGCATCCTCACCAGCTTCCTTCAGGCCTCTTTATAGTGTATTCTGCACCTTTAAAAACCTATTTCTCTGGCAGTTCCAGGAATGTCACTCACTGTTGGGTGAACTTTGGATTTCATGTTCTGGCTTGATGTTTTCCAGTTTTATTTTGCTGATAACAATGAACACACTGTCTCTCTTCTTGCCACCGTGGGGTAGTGTCCTGAAGTTTGTCAAAAGACACTCTACAGGGACTCAAAGATCTATTTTAAGTTCTTTTCCCGACTGGAGATAGACTCTAAGTTATTTGCACAGTGTGCATGTTCATGTGCAGGTGTTTTCTCCCAGTATACACTGATATGTATTTTTCAGCATGAATTTCTTCTGCTTTTCCTATTCCATAGTCATTTACAAGGATTTCACAATGCTGTAACTGATGGTGGCCAGTAGCTTTGTGCAGAAAATTAATGTAACCAGATCACTTCCAGATTTTCTGTAAGTGGGGGCTCTGTGTATGAACAGGGTTGATAAATGATGATGATTCTTAAATGTTCAGAAGAGCATAGATGGCTTTTTTTTAATCTTTTTCCTCGTTCATTCACACTTCTGTAGTGACCTAAGCCTGACTCTGGCTGGTTGAAATCTACTGTTTTTTATCTTTGTTCCTTAAAACTCGATCAAGAAAAAGTGAACGTGCTCCAGAAGATTTTACACATAGCAGATATAGCAGATATTTGAGGAAAGTTGCAGTTCTTGGTATGAAAGGAAAACAGCGTCTGTCTTCTGCCTATTTTCATTTAGTCCCTTTGCAACTTTTGCTTTCCAAAACTTAAAGAAGAGTCAGTTTTGTCTTCCAAGAGATGGATTTGAAGGAGACTGTCAAGGCTTAGCTGGAAGTGCTGGGAGATCCTCACTGAATTACTAGGAGGAAGAAATGGTCTGTTATGAACTGTTGGTTTTTGAGTGCTGGTCAGAGCAACTTAAAAGATAAATTACTGTTAAAATGTAGTTTGGGTTCTCTACATTGTGTGTGTTTAACACTCGTCTTACATAGGTCAAGAGACGTTCTTCCTTCCCCTCTACTCTGGCCTGGTGAGGCCACATCTGGAATATTGTGTCCAGTTCTGGGCCCCTCAGTTCAAGAAGAACAGGGAACTGCTGGAGAGAGTCCAGCGCAGAGACATGAAGATGATAAAGAGAGTGGAACATCTCCCTTATGAGGAAAGGCTGAGGGAGCTGGGTCTCTGTAACTTGGAGGAGAGGAGACTGAGGGGTGACCTCATTAATGTTTATAAATATGTAAAGGGTGAGGGTCATGAGAATGGAGCCAGGCTCTTCTCGGTGATAACTGATGATAGGACAAGGGGTAATGGGTACAAACTGGAACACAGGAGATTCCGCTTAAATATGACAAGAAACTTCTTCACAGTGAGGGTGCCAGAGCACTGGAACAGGCTGCCCAGGGGGGTTGTGGAGTCTCCTTCTCTGGAGACATTCAAAACCCACCTGGACACCTTCCTGTGTAGCCTCATCTAGGTGTTCCTGCTCCGGCAGGGGGATTGGACTAGATGATCTTTCAAGGTTCCTTCCAATCCCTAACATTCTGTGATTCTGTGTGATTCTGTCTGTACAGATTCCCTGCTCTGACACTGAGCAAGCAGTGAGCTGAGCTGGTCTGTGGCACTGTTACACTCTTACGGAAAAGAAGGAGGAAAAAAACCCGAAAATGCTACAAATACCACATTTTTACCTTCATTGCTCCACACAAACTTGTGAAATTGGTTTAAAATTCCTTACACTCTTTTAGTCAGTGAATAATATAGCTTCCAGCAGCACACTAACTCTTTGTTGTGTTTAAACCTTTGCCAGGACGGGAGCAGTTTCATGGCCTGGGGTCGATGTACTGCAGAGGAGCAGCGGCTGTGATCCTCACGTATGATGTGAACAGCCTCCAAAGCCTGACGGAGCTGGAAGAAAGATTCTTGGCGCTGACGGACAGCGCGAGCGCCGACTGCATTTTTGCTATTGTCGGAAATAAAGTTGACCTCACCGATGACTGTGCTTTGCCACCGGATGAAAATAGACCCGAGAAGCCTGTTGCCAGCTGTGGCTCGAAGGTGCGAAAACAAGTCCGTGCAGAGGATGCGATCGCGCTCTATAAAAAGATCCTGAAATACAAAATGCTAGATGAGAAGGATGTTCCGGCAGCTGAGAAAATGTGCTTTGAGACCAGTGCAAAAACGGGATACAAGGTGGACTACCTCTTTGAAACTGTGTTTGACATGGTAGTGCCAATAATCATACGGCAGAAAGCTGAGGGGCCACCGCAAACTGTGGACATTACTGACTACAAGCCAGCAAAAAGGACAAAATCTGGTTGTTGTGCCTGAATCATTTACATAACATAAAAAACTGAGGAATAAGAGGTGCTCGCTGTTAATGAAAAAGGAAAAGTCAAAGAATAAATAGATTAAATGGTGTATTTGGGGAAAAAAACAAATCTGAATGTTAAAGGTTTCTGGAAAACTGTGTATGAAAATGGGAATGTGAGCGAAATGATGGAGTTAGACTTGCCAGTTTCTGAGGGCTCTGAAGACAAATGGTGTGTTAGTACAATTGGTAGTGACAATCATTTGGATGGCGTTGAAGGAGTCTGATTTTTTTAATGACTCGCTATTTCATGTTGCATGTAAATGACCTATTTGTGTACTCTCGACAGCTTTCACATTATCATCTTTCCCCTTGTGATTCTAACTTTGGAAGACTAAACACATGGTACTTTTTTATTATTAAAGAAAATCAGGTATAATTTATATTTGTAGCTAATAAATCAATTATAATCTTTTTATGTCAGATAAGACAGTGTAAGATTCAGAAGCTGTACTATTAAAATTGCTGTGGATATGTACTATTAATTTGGAGACTTTATTAATGTGAATTCGTTTTCCATAGTGGGCTTTCATGTATTAACAGGCAGCATCACAGCTCTTGTAGCTCTAATTGCAAGTTGCAGGAGGAAGTTTTTTTCTTTCGTTTCTCTCTTGTAACTCTTTCAAATGCGCATAGCAAAGGGTTTTTTCTGGGGGGAATGAAGCACTTTTCTATTTTGTCTGCATTTTGTTGAGACCTCTTTATGGTGCTTATAGGATACCGCAGTGCTGGATACCTGTCTCCCAGCTCCTTCTTAGTTGTGCCCAGGCAAAGCTGCAGCTTTTACCAGCTGTGCGTGATGTTACCATCTACCTGGAGGGAAGTGAGGACTGGCATTCTCTGATGTGAAACTGCCTAATGCAGGAGGAGGGGAAGAGAAACCGCTTTTTGTGGAGTAGAAAAGCACATGAAGGAGCACTAATGAGGTACATGCTTTCTCTCTTGACTGCGGTAAAAATGAGGGGCTAATATCCAGTGTTGCTCTCAGAGTTTTCCATCCATCTCAGCTACAAAGAATGAAGGCAGTGACTTCTAGTTTAAAACAAAATCGAACAAACACAACAACAACAAAAACCCAAACCAAAACACACCCCCTATACCACCCCCTAAAAACTCCCAAAACCAAGCAAAAAAACCCCAAACAAACAAAACAAACAACCAAAGATGCAGCTCTCATGTTTCCAGTTCTGCAAGTTGTTGTGTGGGGACTCCTTCATCTCCCTATGGATACTTGTGGAATAATTTTCTAAATCAAAAGGATTGGTTTTTCTTATGCTGTGTCGTTGCCTTTCTCTGTCCCACCCAAATCAGAGTTGTTCAGTACATAGTAAGACAGTTCCTAAATGAGTAATGAATTCAATTGTTACTAAGTATATTTAAAACTCCTTTTTTTTTTTTTTTCCCCAAAAGTATGTCCTCTTGAGTAACTTGGTGCAGAGTAGTAGCTTTATTTTCTGGTTTCATGTTCATGCAGAGTACATGTGTAGTGAGAAGTAGTAAACCTTTGTACATTTAATCATGGAATCATAGAATAGTTTGGGTTGGAAGGGACCTTCAAAGGTCATCTAGTCCAACCCCCTGCAATGAGCAGGGACATCTGCAACTAGATCAGGTTGCTCAGAGCCCTGTCCAGCCTGGCCTGGAGTGTCTCCAGGGATGGGACATCTACCACCTCTCTGGGCAACCTGGGACAGTGTTTTAACATGCTTACTGTACAAAATTCTTCCTTGTATCTAGCCTGAATTTCCCCTCTTTTAGTTTAAAACCATTACCCCTTGTCCTACCACTACAGGCCCTTCTAGGAGTTGTCATATTTCAGATTTTCTAGGGGTTCAGCTTAACACCTGCTAGTCCGTCAAGAGACTTAACTGCCCCTGCTCTGGGGTATTCAAAACTGTATACAATTAAAAACCTTCTAGCTGTTAACAAAATTCCAAGGCCAGTATCTAGGCTTCCCTCAGGACTGGAAAGAGTAAAATGGGCTACAACCTCATTCTTGTTTGTGACCAAAGGGATCTGCCAACACATCTGTGAGAGGTCCACCACCGGCTTTGCTGCTTCTGTTGACAGCGGAACCTGCAGCACATACTACTTGGAAGGTCAGGCTTTTGGGAGACGTACGCCCAGGGAGTACAGAGCAGGAAAAATATTTGTAAATTTAACATCTAACACTTCTTAGGTGTAAATGTTTGTAATTCAGTTGCACCAACGTTTGATTCATATGCGATCTTAAGGAACTCTTATAGTCTTTCCAAAAGCTCCAACTCGGGTGTTTTCACTGAAAGCGATGACACGGGAACCAGTCTTGCATGCTGAGCTTTAGCCCTTAGGGCTGCACTTGTCTGGCATGATGTTTGTGTCTTTTTTTTGTCGCTGCCTTTTGGTCCTTGAGAAGTGTCTGGGTTATGATGGATTGTCACTCTGCCAGCCTGTGAGAGACCGTGGGATTGCACAGCAGAACGTGAGGGGCTGTGTAATACACAGGAGCTATTGGTAAGAGGTCGGGAGGGGGTCTAGGTGGCCAAAGTGCATGCTAGCCCCATTTAGTTGATATTTTCTGAAGTCAGATTGTGCCTTCAAGCAAAACTTGAAGGTTTCTGGAGTTTGATGTAGGATTTTTTTTAAATATTATTTTAATGGTAATTTAAACTCTGCTTGTACCTGAGCTCCATTTTTACAGCCTAATGTTGGTGCTCTATCTGCTACAGCAGTGGCTATGCATGTCTGCGAGCAATCCTGCATGTCTTCAACCAAAACTAGGGAGTGCAGTTCAACCCTCAATATTGAAATTGCAGATTTTTTTTTTCCTGGTTAGTGGTGCTGTGGTTATCTATATCTATATCTATATCTATATCTATATCTATATCTATATCTATATCTATATCTATATCTATATCTATATCTATATCTATATCTATATCTATATCTATATCTATCATCTATATCTATCATCTATATCTATTTTTTCCCCCTTTAAACAGCATAGAGAGGCAAGAGAATATGGCCTGCTTTTGTGCTTAAGAACACTTAGCAGTGTCTGTCCTAACATGAATTCATTAATTTCTCTTGCTTTTGCAGGTGCATCCTGATATGCTAGCACTGCTAAAGGCATTTTTTTTTTTGCCTCATCCTCAATTTTACTGGAACAATTCAGCTTGGCTTATTGATGGGGAGGAGCAGTGAAAGCTGCAGGGTAGCAACTGGCCACACAGGAGCTGCGCTGATGCGCACTTGTTCCCACTCTCTTCTCAGTATCCTCACAACCTAGCAAATGATGCACTTTTAGCAGAGCAGCTGTAGGCTGGGCCTTTAGTCGTGCTGTGCTAACACCTGCATTAACAGCGGCTGGGCCACGCACCTCTTCCATGCCAGCTCTTCTGCATCCTGCTGGCTGCAGCAAGAGTTCTCCTCCATTGCTGCGAGGTTTCTTTTTCCATTAATAGCCTTGGTGCGCAGCCAGGAGCTGGGCTGGCCGTGGCTGTGCTGCTGGAGCCCCTTTACAACAGGACTAGCCATGGTGGGTGAAAAGTGGTGACCCAGGTTTTCTACCTGTCCTGCCTGGGAGGGGAGTCTCATTGTACAAGTGTTCATTTTCCCCCTCTCCCTGTTACATTTGTCCAGATTGTGTGAAGTGTTTGAACACTGAAATAAAAGATGTGTTATTTTTGGCCACGCTGGGTGAATGTGAGCTGCCAGAGCTGGTGGCTGGGCCAGGCTGTGACCCAGGGGGGATGGAGGAATGGGGAGGATCTGTGCTGGGCTGGTTGGGAAGGCCCCATCCTGCTTCCTGCCCCTTGTAGATGCTGATGGTACAAGACCATGGTTTCCATTGCCCACTGCCAAGCCCAACAAGGCTGTGAGCCTCATGGGGGCTACAAAAGGAGCCTGGACCCTCCAGCTGCCCATGGGGCAGGCACAGCTGCTGAGCCACTTGCTTTGTCTCAGTTACGTCCTTGCTCATGTCATGGCCAGAAGTGCCACTGCCTGGTTTTACTTCTCTGCTTGTGGATCATGGGGTGCAGGGGTGTTACTTGTTCCCCTCATCCAGTATGTCTTGCACGACATGTGCCCAGTCCCTGATGGCTGTGGGGCCAGGCCTCTGGGAATGCCACTGGCCCCTGTGCTGCTCTGGGGCTGCAGCTGCCGGCACTGGGGAGCCATCAGCACATCAGCAGTGACCCCCCAGCCTCTCTTTCTGGCAGCAATCTGATACCTTCTGTTGCAGGGTCGTGTTCACCGCTTGCTGTTTGTTGATTTTCTATTTCTGGCAGCTGTGGACAAGCCCAGTCATGTCCGGTGTGAAAGAACTGATCTGGTTGATACACTCTGAGGAGATAATTGGTGTCAACTGATGTCACTATGTTGACTTAAATACATCTGTGCTGATATACTGATGCAGTGTTACCTACAGAAGGGGATTATGATCTCGTTTACCTTCTCAGGACTCAGAGACGTTATGATTCAGTGTTTTCAAACAGGAAAGTATAGGAAGCAAACAACACACTTTGAAGTAGAGGATTTGACCTGAAAAAAACACTTGTGGTTTTTATATCTTAGGATGGAACACTATAGTTCAGTAATAGGATTGTTTTGTTTTGCTGTAGCTGAGTTTTCCCCTTATAAAAACATGACAACTTATTGGAAATGGGTTCACAGAATCACAGAAGGGTTTGCATTAGAAGGGCCCTTTAGAGATCACCTAGTCCAACCCCCCTGCCTTGGGCAGGGACAAATTCACTAGACTGGGCTCCTCAAAGCCCCATCCAACCTGACCTTGAACACTTCTAGGGCATCCACAGCTTCTCTGGGCAGTCTGTTCCAGTGTCTCACCGCCCTCATTGTACCAAATGTCCTTCTTCTGTCCAATCTAAACCTACCCTCTTTCAGTTTAAAACTGCTGCCCCTTGTCCTATCAGTACAGGCCTTTGTAAAAGGTCTCTCTCTCCATCTTGCTTATAAGCCACATTTATATATTGAAAGGTTGCAATAAGATTTCCCCAGAGCCTTCCTCAGGCTGAACAACCCCAACTCTCTCATCCTTTCTTCATAAGAGGAGATAAAACTGCAGCTAAGAGGCCATTTGAATAAGTGTGTTCCCCTCCACTCTGGGTTATGTCACCAGGTGAAATCCTCTGCCTGCTCCAGGTATTATCTGTGTTTGCATGCGCGAGCTCTCTCCCCTTCCCAAAAAGTGATTGCGCAAGCTTTGGAGGAACGCGGGTATGAGTACACAGATGCGAAGCACATGATGTGCACAAAGAAAGTACACAGACGTTCAAGTCTGCTTGGCACTTCATAGCTTTTTGGGGCTTGTTTTTTCTTGCACCATGCCTGTGTGTTTAACTCAACGCTGTGCCGATAGAGTGCTGAGCAAACACATTAAGGACAGTTTATGTGAGATGGAGAAAACTGAGGCAAAGCAACTGTCAGGGGAAGACCTATCTGCTAAAGTTTTACATGGCAAAGAAAAAACTGCTGCATAGGAGGATTAGGGAATGTATTAGCCATGGAAATCCATATAGTTTGCTGTTGTTGTTTACATAACAGTTTTTTACAGATTTGTATATCCTCCACTTGAATTCTCTTAAAACACTGAAAAACAATGAAAACATTGATGGAGTTTCATGCTGTAACAACGACGTGTGGTATCTGTGTGATCATCCCATGGCCACTGATATCATGCAACACCTGCAAGAGGTAAATTGCTGATTCTTGGGTGTTACTGCCATGTGCTATTTAAAAGAATTGGAAAATGTGGAATAGATTCGGCTCATGTTGACTGCAATGTTTTCAATTCTAAGTATTTTACTGAGCTGAAACAAATACTAGTGTGATCAGTTTGTTTGGACTCTGCCTTTCAGAGCTACAGCATGGCCAGAGAGCTCATTTCAAGCTCAGGTAATTTCTCTGTTAATGGATATATCTCATTAGATGTACAACTAATATAGGTTAGACAGCGTGCTAGCTAAGAACTTTAACTTAATTTATATATTTTGCAAAGGTAACACTTGTTAATTTCGGTTAATGATGTTGGTTTAATGAACATTGTAGAACATGAATAATATATTGCTTTAATCTTCAACATCATTGCAATTTAATGGCTTGTTCTTCCCAAAACCAGATGAAATACTATTTCAGTAGTTCAGCTTAAGCAAGCAGTTTTACAAACACAACTTCCTCTTGGATCTTTTTAAGTGCCATGAAATAAACTGTATTCCTGGTTGAAGGGTTTGAATTTCAGTGGAAGGAGCTTTCTGGTAGTGCTTTTCTAATTCCTTGGGTGCAAACAAAGTAATTCAACAGAGCAGTCCATACGCATTGTATAGAAGAACACGGTTTACACAATGGAAATCATCAACAAATAGAGGTGTAGAAAAAAACAGGTTTTATTTATGATACAGTGAGGATGGAATGTAATTACAAAAGCCAAGAAGCACCTGAAGCAGGAGTGAGGTGAACTGTTGAAAAATCAGCTTAGATTTCAGTTTTAAGCATTCAGGTATGTAATCAGCCTATGCAAACAGGAAATTTGCAGCTGGTCCTTTGTTCCCCCTCTCTTGCAGTTGTGACAGACAACTTTGGGCTTTATTGCTTCCTTTGAGAGAAGGTAAGAGTGAGCCTTCCTGGCCATTTATCAAGCCTGGCATGTGATAACCTGGTTCCCTATGGGAAAAGGTGGTGCCAAATAAATGCCTTGCTTCCTTGCCCTTTGCTTTTGCAAGGATGGCTGGTGGTCATCCCACTGCCACACATCTCCAGCGGCCAGGACAGCTTGTCTTCAGACAGACAACTGGCCGGTCTGGTGGTTCTGCACATGAACGTCATGTGCCTTCAAGCAACATGTTCTCCTGCAAGACCTACCCCATGTGCAATGGCAGCTCCAGCAACACGTGGTTAAAATCCGTTCATGATGAGTAGTTTGGTTTCAGAGGGGAAAAGCTGCAGTGCAAAACCTACATGGTGCCACTGTTGTGCGAGTAGTGGGACACAAACAAATGTCCCTGCCACAGTGGAGCAAGAGGCCTTTGTAATGATCCTTTGGCCCGGGGTGTGTCTAGAAAAAAAATCATCAAGGTTGTAAAATAACATGCTGATTTTCATCATCTAGTTTCCTAATCCACATAGAGTTGCAATTTGCGGTCACCAATTTTGGGAGGCCTATGAGCTTCTCTGTTATTGCTAGTGGTTAAGTGCTAAAGCATGGTGAAGCTTCAGAAAACCAAATACAATTGTTTTGGGTGTGTTTGAAATGCTCAAGCATAAAATACTGACATCAAAGTTAGGTTTCAATGCTGGACATAAGCACTCTCCAGAGCATATTTTCAGTATTTTGCAAGGGTTTAGCGCTTTGATCACCCTGTGTTATTTTCTTATGGAACTGCAGCTGTTAGTGTTTACTGTTGTGACAAATGCAGTAAGTAGAAAATATGCATACATTCTCTCAAAGTAAATGCGGTGCATATCTGACCAAGGTAACCATTTATTACTGAAGTTTTTCTGGTGTTTCAAAGCTGTGAGTACTTGTATCATTTGGCAAATGTTAGACTAGCAAAAAATGTATATATACTGTATAGTAGGAGAACTCAGCACTAGATGCGTGTGTTAGACTTAATTTCTGTTACACTTCATTTGCTTTTACAGACTTTTTTAAAAATTAACTTTCCATTCAGCTTTTGAGGTAATAAGTTAAAAAAGCACCAAAGTGATTTATTCAAATGTCTAACCATCGTGGAAGGTTCCACTGTATAAGACCCACACGATAAGCAGGTTCCTTATACTGTGAACAGACTTCTATAAATTTTTCATACAGACTTGACATCTGCTGATGTGGCTTCGGATGAGTCCTGCCTTGAGCGTATCTGCCGAGGGTTTGCTTTGGAAGGGCTGGTCGATCGTGGTGAGCCAGAAGCTGTATTTATTTGCATAGTAGTGGCAGGTTCCACGTGCGCCGTTGCATTCGATGAAAGGAGTCGCTCTGAAATCTTCCAGGCAGCTCCCAGGGGAAACCAGGGACTGTCCACCACCTTCATCACCAGCAGCAGTGTGCTAGAGGAGACAAGGAGGGCAGCGATCAGAGTGCAACCTCAGGCAATGCTGTTGAAAACTTACATGTGGGAAAAGTGAAAAAAACCCACGCTAGAATTGCTCCTAATTCTTATCTCCAGAGCAGAAAGTCGGCTACTCCTGCATAAGGCTTAAGGCTTTGGCTGTGCTTTAGCTGTACATATGTTGATGCCATTTGAAACTCATCAGATGAACATCTTTTCTATAGTTAAGATTTTCTTTCACTGTTGGAAGTCTTAGGTGGGAAGGGCCCACGGGGGGGTCAGGGCCAACTCCATGGTTGCCCTCAGTTGCTCCATGGCACTGTCATGTTGTAAATACCTCCAAGGATGGAGTTTCCACAACCTCTCTGGGCAACCTGTTCCTCCGTTTGGTCACCCTCAGTGAGAAGAACTTTCCATCATATATCTAACTTGAATTTTCCTAATTATTACATCTACCTTACTCAGCATCACACATGAAACAAAATTAGGTTTTATACTAGTAACTAGTTCCCTCTATGGCATATTATTTGACAGCAAATTATACCAAAATAATGCATTTTTAAACCACTCAACTGTTACCATTGACATGTACTGCAGTAATGAACTGAATGTTACTTTTGTTCTGTCAAAGGCATTGCTAACAATACAGTTAATTTTTTGTTAAAAACTGAAGGAATTTGCAGTATAAAAGAAAACAGCTGGAAAATAAAGTTGCTAAATAGTTTTTCAAATGTTGGGAGAAATCTGGGCACATCCAGGATGTTTGCCTGCCTATGTTTTAATAAACACCATATATTAAAAGTGCAAGCTGTAACTGGCTTGGCTTATCCCCTGTGTTCTTATAAATGAGTAACAGAAGGGGCCACTTTTTAACTGAGTAAAGGACTCTGATCTCTGGCTAGTGTCACATGTTGTTGACGTTTAGATAGCTTTTTTTGGAAAAAACAACACCACCACCCTAACAAAACAACAGCTCCCTCCCTCCTCCCTGCCCCACAACCTGCCTCCCACCGTCTTACAAATTTGCAGGATTCGCTAAGCTACGAAGTTCAGGGGCAAAACCATTCTAGCATCCCTCTCCAAGAACAAAGTTGGTAAGAAGCAGCATAAACCATTAATGGCTCTGAGGCCTCCGCACCTGGAAAGCAGTTAAGAACCGCAGATGGTATTTGAGCCCTGGCTTGGGAGCAGACCTGCTTGACAGCAACTGGAGAAGCACTGGCATCCCTACGCTCCGTGTACAAACTCCAATTTTTCGCCTATAATATGTATTCTTGCATTGGCCACAGCCTTTCAGTACTTAAAGGGGGCCTGTAAGAAGGGTGGGGATTGACTTTTTAGCAGGGCCTGTTACAACAGGATAAGGGGTAATGGTTTTAAACTGAAAGAGGGGAGATTCAGGTTAGACATGAGGGAGAAATTTTTCACAGTGCGGGTGGTGAAACACTGGCCCAGGTTGCCCAGAGAGGTGGCAGATGCCCCATCCCTGGAGACATTCCAGGCCAGGCTGGACGGGGCTCTGAGCAACCTGATCTAGTTGCAAATGTCCCTGCTCATTGCAGGGGATTGGACTAAATGACATTTGAAGGTCCCCTCCAACCCAAACTATTCTATGATTCTGTGATAATGGAGTGCTCTTGCCACATAAAATCTTACTGACTCCTGAGGTTGTGTGGGCAGCAGTCCATGATGACTCCCTTCATGATTGTACCTTACGCAGGAGGAAGGAGGTGACAGATTTAAGCCAAGGAAGTAAAACAATATGTACTTAGAGATAACCAAAAGTGTGCTGTACTTCTTTCATAGCTGCCTGAGAAGCAAAAATGTGGATATCCATCACTTTATTTGCTCTGAACGTTAGCTTGGAAAATGTGAACTCTTCTCACTGTGCGTTCCATGGTGCTGGCAGACTTTGTCTTGGCAAGAGATTCTTGCAAAGGTGAAAACTTTGCTCTTAACAATGCCCAATGTTTACACAGGGCTTTGCAAACATTTAATTAATCCTTGGAATTCTTGTGAAGTAACTATGAGATTGGTATCAGGGCTTTTTATAGAAGCAAAAGAAAGGTCATAGGGCTGGTCAAAAATTTGACCTGCCCTTTTATTTCTTCTATAGCTAAATGAAAAATATCAGATTTCCCTTTACCTTATTTTCTGAAAATAAAAAAGACTTTTGTCAAACAAATAGTTTGTAGGTAGCATTGACTGTTGTTCTTCTATGACATTTTCTACCAGAGAAATCTTACATTTTTCCCCAACCCTGTTTACTTCAGCATTCAATCCGGTCTTCAATAAGTTAACAACATGGACATACTATGGCAGGTTTTAACTGTTGTGTACATCAAGCAAGTCAGAAAAATAAGCATCTGTCAGATCATTCACTAACATATTTTATCTGCTCTTTACCATGTTAAGCCCTCCAGTGCTTACATGATCCCTCTGTACAGTCTTGGAAGAAAAGCGGGTCAGGCCCTTCAGTAGTTCTTCTACTGCACACCAAAGCTTTTCTGTAACATCCCGTTTCCTAATTTTAAGATCACACGATCTAAAAGGTCCTATAAACCATGGGATATACAGCTCAGCTCTTATTGCTATCAGAGCTAAAATACTGAAGATTAATTTTAAAAGCAATAGGAGCCTGTCTCGCTTTCCAGACTAGGTGAAAAAGTTTGGCTTCTAAATCTTCAGCCAGACATAAGTGATTTTAAGTTTCCAAAGATAAGGACAAGTTTTTTCTTTCTATTTTTTGTTCCATATTAGCTTCTTAATAGTGAAGTATTTAAGTAACTCCTAATCTTTAGCTGTGAAAATGCTTTGTAAGCTACTGTCGCACCTCAGTGCAATTTTATGTGCTAATCCACAGCTGTCCCCGTGGTCTGCTCCAAAGCACCATTTTGTACATAAAGGACTCCAGATGCTGCTCTGACAAGAGGCAATTTTCTCCGCAATTGACAGAAATTTTGTTTCTCCTCTTCTGCTTCCTAGAAACTAGTTTTGTAGTTCCCTGGTTCCCCAGTGTGATGCATGGCTTTGGTGCTGCTGGCTCTAAACCAGAGATTCCTAGTATCTGTGACTCAAACTTAAAACCCAGTGCCACACAAAATGTGCCAGAGGAGATCAAATACCATAAGGAAGGAATATCCAATCCACAAACTGCGCCAGCCTTCAGGGCAGTGAGGAATAGAAGCTTCTTGGCTATGGACAGCAATTGCCACAGCTGGGGCCTCACAAACTGAGCAGCGACTGATATATGGCCTAATGTCTTCTTCTGCCACAGGCATCATTGGAAGAGGTGCTGTAGTTGAGAGCCAGTAGGATTTATCATTTCGACTTGCATAATAACAAATATCCCCAGGGTTACAGTAGAGGAATGGCATAGTACTAAAACGAGCCAAACATGAGCCGGCCAGCCCTGTTAAAAAAGAAACAAAAAAAAAAAAGAAAAAGAAATGATGGCAATCATTCTTATAGAGACAATGCACACTTTCAGTTTCTTGTTCCTTCCCAAGCATGTGTCAGTAAAACCCTGTGGCCCAGATTGTTTCAATGGCTTTACAGTTCCCCTTGAACACTGATGACTTGCAGGAGCTCTCTCAAGGGCACTCTGTGCAGACATACAGTTTTTATCTTCACATTTTGGTGCTTCCCAAGCCTGTTTGCTGAAGTCCCAGCTTTCTCTAAGTTCCACTCTTTGTTTTTCTCAGAGAGATGGACTTGAGTGTGCTGCCGGCAACACCTGCACGTACCTAGGTCCTGGTTGTGTGCCTTCTCTTGTCCTTCAAAGTACAGCAGGCTGTATCCACTCCAGAGTTTGTTCATGCCAGTGGGACACATCGGCTCTTGCTCAGACTGGCTGTGCTTCACCAGCAGGTAGCCCATGTTCACGCTGCGGCCCGGCATGCCTGGCAGCCCGGGGCTACCGGGGCGGCCGGGCTGACCTTAGAAAAATTGAGGAAAAGAAATAATACAACGTAGCTCACGTCCCCACAAATGCTCTGATGCTAGCTGATATTCCGGCTAAGCTGCTGGCAAACAAAGCTTAATTGTGTGATGCTTCTTCTTATGGTAAGTTATTGTTAAATGAGCTGTAGTTCTAGGATTATAGCAGCTGCTTTTGAAGTAGATTGCTGCGGGATCAGGCTCCCTGGTATTTCACTATCAGAGCCAGGGAAAGCCATGTATAAAGTTCTGATGAATTTTAGTGCACTTTGTACAATACAGATGAGCATATTTTTCCTCTAAAACATTTTCTTAGTGTAAGACTAACCGATGGTTTTTGAATTGCTGGCACTTGTTTCATGCTTCATGCTTATGCTCTGCAAATACCTTTCTGCTCTTTGACTAGGTAAGGACACAGGTATTTCTTTTACAAATATGTTCCCTTAAACATCATCTATCCAAATGTCACCTACCCAGCCATTCACTTCCATGAATATTACTGCTAGTAAAATGCTCAGCTGAAATACTTAAGAAAAAAACAATATGAAAATACACTTAGATCACAACTCAGATCACGAGTTGACTGACATCTACATCTAAGTTGGTGACGGGTTTGGAGGGGAAGCCGTATAAGGAGATGCTGAAATCACTTGGTCTGTTCAGCCTGGAGGAGACTGAGGGGAGACCTCATGGCGGCTACAGCTTCCTCACAAGGGGAGGAGGAGGGGCAGGCGCTGATCTCTTCTCTTTAGTGACCAATGACAGAACCCAAGGGAATGTTAGGAAGATGTGCCAGGGGAGGTTTAGGTTGGACATTAGGAAAAGGTCCTTCCCCCAGAGGGTGGTGGAGCACTGGAACAGGCTCCCCAGGGAGGTGTCACGGCCCCAAGCCTGACAGTGTTCAAGAAGAGACTGGACAATACCCTCAGACACATGGTGTGAACTGTGGGGTTGTCTGTGCAGGGACAGGAGTTGGACTTGATGATCCTTATGGATCCCTTCCGACTCAGGACATCCTATGATTCTATGATCTATCAAACCTTATTCCAAAAATATTGCTTTAAGTTACCTCTGTTAAAAGTTAGTTAGCCGTCCCTTGTGAAGAAGCTGCAAAGACAGAAACTTCCTCTCTCTTCCCATCCTCCCCATGCAATGATGTAGTTAACTAAAGAACAATTTACACCAGTGAAATGGGAAAGAGGGAAGAAGTGCTGTGTGATATCTCTTACCTTCAAATCCCACTGGACCCTGAAATCCTGTTGCTCCTTGTTCACCTCTGGAGCCGGGAGGAGCTGGAATGCCACCCCTGCCCTGGAGTCCTGGCTCTCCAGGGGAGCCTCTGAAACCTTGAACCAACAACAGTTATAAGCACGGTGACCGTGGAGATACCGACATGCTGCCCACTTTGTTAACACGTGCTCTACTTGCAGTATGTTTGATCCATCTGTCAGGTTTACCGATTTATACTATGGTTCTTGCTCAGGCAAAGAGCACTAACTTCATAGGAAAAGGTTGCTGGGATCAAGGCTACCTGAGCCCAACAGTCCTAATTTTTCACTCTTGCTACCACAACACGTCTCTGATGAGGCTGGTAGCAAGAGGTGCACTGCATTGGGTCCATGCGTGACTAACATTACAGTCCCTGGGTTGCAAGCATGTCCACGAGGATATGCACATTTCCACCAAAGAAGTTCTGTCTTGATTTAAGTGAGATCCATATCTGATGTTGCTTTGCTTTGGCTATGTCAGTGTTGTTGAAGTTTTCTCCTATTTTGCTTATGTTCTGAATGCTGGAAGGAAAAAAGCCTAGCCCCAGCTTTGAAAGACCAAAATTTGACTCTCCTTTCTGACTTGCAGAATTTAAAGTAGAAGAGAGACAAAGCAGTGAGTCTGGTGGACTCACTCTGCTAAGAGGAACTGAGCTTTGACTCTGAGTGTGTGATTCTTACCGGGATCACCTGGTGGACCCTGAGGTCCCATATCTCCTGGGCTTCCTTGAGGTCCCATATTTCCACGGGGACCTGGTGAACCTTGCTCAGCAACAAGCCTTGGAGGAAGAGGGGGCAGCCCAGGAGAACCTGGAGGGCCCTGAAAGCCTGTGATTGGAAGAAAGATGAGATAGTTTGATTAAAAAAAAATATCCTATATTTTCTTTAATGTGCTTTCATCCATGGATACGTTGATGTTATTTGGCTGCATGTGTGAGAGAGGGTCTGTGGTCTGCAACTCGTCACCTTGGGTATAGCAGCTGTATTTATAATATTGGGGAAATGTCTGTGAGTATGGGGATTGCCATTGGAGAGCACAAAGATAAGCAGAAGGAAATGAATGATGCTACTGCTCCCTCATTCATGACAGGAAATTGGTAAGTTCTCCCCAAATAGCCAACAGCTCTCTGAGGTGTAGCACCATCTTTTGGTGGGCCTCTGGTGACACAAATACACAATGGTATAGATGGAATGAAGGATTTTAAATATCTTTTTCTAAATACGCAGAGTGTCTACTCTGTAGGATTAGTTTTGATCAGGAATTATTTTTTTAAACCCCAAAAGGGGCTCTGACTTTGGAGTTGGCACCTCATATAAAATAAATTAATGAAGGCAAAAAGTTGACTACCCTTGTTACATTCAAGCACCTATTCACTTGAATTTGCCGGGGGTCACACAGTGTCTTGTGGGTTGGAAAGGACTCTGTGGGTCATCCAGCCCAACCTCCTGTTCAAAGCAGGGGCAGTTAGATCAGGCTCTGTGGAGCTGCAAAATGAGAAGTTTAGAAAGGAGCTGGGCATGTGCCTGCCCTTACTCACCAGTTACTCCTCTATCGCCCTTGGGTCCAATAGGTCCCAAATCCCCTGGAAATCCTACTGTGCCCATAAAGCCGATGACGCCTTGTTCACCCTTACGACCTTTAATGCAAAATGACAGGTGGCATTACTGCATTTCAGCACAGAACAAGTGATTGCAGAAGTCACGTTATTAAAGCTTCTGTAACATAGGAGATTCCCCTGTCCCCAGCCAAGATCAATGGTTCCCATCTTTACCTTTTGGTCCAGGGTACCCGCGAACACCAGGTGTCCCTACTGGTCCAGGATCACCTCTACTTCCTTTTGGGCCGGTTTGTCCACTCACACCTGGTTGTCCACTTTCTCCTTTGCTTCCTGGTGGAGCTGGTATTCCAGGCTGCCCCTGTAGTCCTGGATAGCCTGTTTAGAGCACATACAGCTTGTAATCTGTTTATACTTAATACCTGACCACCTGGGAAAATAACTACTATCTAATTGTATCCCATCAGGTTTCATTTCCTTAAGTGAGGAGCTAATGCTCTTATTCAGCACTCCTGCTCTCAGGCTGGCATACCCTTCTGCTGCAGTGACAGGAATTAGAGTATGAAGCTCCCACAAAGCAGGGTGTCATCTCAAGCAAGACTGCAGCAGAAGCGGGGTACCTGCTGAGATACAGCCTCGATGAGCTACCCCCTTCCCCAACAAACACCCCACTTCACTGGGTGCCTCCCTGCTTCATCCTAAACTCTCCAAGTAACTGGAGAGAAATCGGGCAGCAGCAGGTACCTGACTCAGTGCCAGGTGGTAAGTAAGCCAAGGATTTACTGTTCCGTGTATCTTGGTGCTTCAGCAGAACACCTGGATACAAATAACTACTTCACGCTGTCTTAGGAATTATGGGAACAGCTTCTGTTTCCAGAATTACACACTGCCTGAAGCTAAACCTGGCGGGTTTCTGTTCAGTTACCTCTGCTGCCTAAGAAGGCATTTGGATGTTGTTTCTGAGGAGAGAGGCACTTACTAACTAGGGTTTTGAGTGGGGCATCTGTCGTGCTGACTGCTGAAATTGGATCACATGTGGATACGAATGCAAGGTGCATGTGGCAAAGTAAGAGCAAGCCATGTCTGTCTCACCATTTTGGCTGGGAGATGGTGTTCCTGTTCCCACTCTCCTGACTGCTTCTGTTTTTACTTTTTAATCCAATGACTGCCTGGGGAGTGGGAATCAGTATGCAGAGTTCTCTTTCCATTTGGAAACCTAGGTATTTTGCTGTTTTTCAGCCAGTTTGCCTGTTGTGAGGTTTTTGCCAAGTTTACATAAAAATTTCCATGCATCACAGAAAGATGATAGTGAGACACCTGCAACTTCTGCTACAAGCTCTTCACAGTGGCACTACAGTTTGAAATGATTGTGCAGGCCAGCAAGCAACAGGTATATCAGCCTCTAAATAGAGACAGAGCGGCTCTCTCACATGTGTGAGAGAGGCAGGCTCATATTCTGGACTTTCAAAGAGAGGAAGAGCTAATGCTTCTCAATGTAACTTCATTTGCATGGTAATTTCACACAGGAAAATTCTGTAAATGATTAAGAAAATATTCCATAGACTTGCAAGTCTGCCACACAACTCAGATTTTGAAGTAATAAATTAGCATAATGCTTCTGAAAGTTATTAAGAGAATCCTGGATGCTTAAAACTGTTATTTGCATAAAAATCAAACCCTTCCATCAGGACAACCTGGAGGAATGGCCTTTTGCTTTCAAGAGGTCTGTCCCTATTATCTTATGTACCATTAGTTCTGTCCAACAATTATTCATGCACTTTAGTGTTGCATTTAATAGGGATATTTTACTGAATCAAGACTGAAATAACAATGACTGCTGTTGCTAACCCAGTACTTAGTCTGTTGTTGTCTCAGGGCACAACCTTGTACTTAAGAAGGCATGAATTACCTGGCACTCCATCTAGACCTGGAGAGCCTTTATCGCCAGGATATCCTGATATATTTGAAATCCCAGGAGGCCCTGGAAATCCTTCCTGCCCAGGAATGCCAAAGGGTCCTGGGACTCCTGAAAGGAAGAGAAGAAATAATCAGTACTGCAAGGAAAAGCACAATTGTAATTATAAGGACTCACCTTAGCCTAAGTATAAAGAATGGGATTTTCAAAATGCAAAACACCTGCAGTTCCCACTGATTTTTATTTTTTTCAGATGATGTTGCAGAGGTTTTTCTTAAAAGAACCAAATACTAGTTCTGTGCCAAAGCTCTTTGGATAGGTCATTACATCTTACTGTGTGGAATGCTAATAATGTTATGCCTGCCATGTACTCAAAATGTCCTAGGTATATTGAAGCAGACAAGAAAGCAGCTTTGTTCTTCTCTGCCCTGCAGAGTCCAGGGTCACAGACACTTAGGCTTTTTTGGGGTCAGTTAAAGCCAAAAGTTTGAACCCAAGAAGTTCTCTGCAGAGGAAAGGTAGATTCAGGTTGTCAGATAGCCACAAAACCCCTTTTCATGTAACAAAAATTAACAATATTTACTTCTGACAAACAAACATGAATGAGATAAGTGAAATAGCTGTTTCTTCCAGAGCTTGAAAATAAATCTCTGAATGGTGTTTGAGAAGGCACGGCATGTTAGTAACAACAAAGTGTAACACAAAAGAATAGGAATGAGCCACTGAACCAAGAAGGCAAAGGCTGTAAGGTTATATATATGTATATGCCAGTCCTTAATCATTTTAGAGCCAAAATTTTGGAAAATTTGAAACACCCCCCCCTCCCCCCGCCCCGTAATTAGTTGATTCATCCATAACATCAGTATGGTGGCTCCTTGAGGGAAGAAGAGCTGGCGGTGAACCACACTGAGATGATCATCATAGCCTGCCACAGCACGATGGGTTTGTGCTGGAAAGCTGTACACTTAAACTACCTGAGGGGTGATGATACCAGTAAAGCACTGTGCATTGGGCTGAGCCCAGAAGGGACCCGCGGGGCAATGACACATTGATGGACATCGAGGCTTTCAGAAGAAAGGTAAACATCGACAGATTTGCAAGAAAAAGGAAGAAAGGCCACAGTCTTCATGTAGCTGGAGCAGCATTAAAAACAATAAGTAGATCTTATTCTCCAGAATACAAACCTGGAACACCTCTGTCTCCTTTCTGACCTGGAGGTCCTCGGCTGCCTTCCACTCTGCTCGGCTCTCCTGCGTCCCCTTTGTCACCCACTGCACCTGGGAAGCCTGCAGAGCCGTAGCCATCTGGACCTGTTGTGGAGTTGTTCAAAATCAAGAAGAAAGCTGACATGTTTCTGCATGTACTAACGTATCACCATACTAAGGTGCCTGTATAAAAAAACGCTCATAATGGGAAAAAAAGGCCCTGAGGCTTAAACTTTATAAGAGGAAAGAAATTATGATTTGAAGTTGTCTTCTAATCTGTGTGGCAACACAGATGTATGAGGTTGTTTGCCAGAGCCCACAATAATGAGGCAAATTCCACACTGGGCTTTGGATGACACAGTTAAAAAACTCTCATTGCACAGAACTCACCGACCAAACCTGCACCCAACACAACGTTGTGCTTATGAACAGGCAGAATAAGCATCTCACTTACCTGGTGACCCTGGCAAGCCCTTTGTCCCCGGTAAACCATGCAGCCCACTGATTCCTCTTAAGCCAGGCAAGCCTGTTTCAAAATTACAGTCATGAATATCATAACAGTTTCTCTAACTCTGTATACATTCCTAGGCAAAAAAATGCTTAAATAAATATGATTATGTGTTAAAATCTTGTATATTATATGCAAATTAATTCATTACAATAAGCTTATTATGAAAAACACCACATCATGGTTTTGTGATTGGCAAATTTTGTTATTATCCATTAATATCACTATGAGATTTTTGTAATATCTCTGATCTGTCTGGTAGCATGCCATTAGTTCCAGTCTTGCTGCCACAATTTTGTTAATAACCATTTACAGTTTTCCAAAATCCTCAGACCAAGACAACTATGGCATAATTGTAGGCTTTAAATGTGATTACAATGAAGCTCTCTTCAGGAGAAATTAACTCTGGGTCATTTAAAAAAAACCAAACAACAAAACCCTCACAAAATGTCCAATAGCTGCTGCTGTTACAGGTAAAATTTATCCCACCTATTTGTACCTGTCAAAGTATTAAGCATGACGTTAAAGCTAGACAGGTGTCTCTAATCAATGGCCAGAGCTCTGGAGGATAATTCAGTCTTCACATAAATAAGCGTCTTCAGGGTCTATAAATGCAGCCTTCAAAACCATATTAGCTTAGATTTGATGCACATTCAGATATATGAATCTCACTAAAAGCAGGGAAATTTCTAGCTGTACTGTAGAAAAAAATCTGCTTACTTAATGTATTAAGGAGTTAAGAGGCAACCAATGAGATTGTTTCCTGTGATATAAACAGCTTAATTTTAAACTATCGCCTGTATTTTAATAGTAGAATTTTGTCTGAGCTGCAAGTCACTTATCCTTAAAACCAAACATTGGACCAGTTCATGGTTTTTGATGACGAGGTAGGACAAGTGTATTGTCTGCTATCTAAAGCCACACTATAATATTCTAATACTGTATATATCACTACTCTTGCTGCATTTAAAATAATTCTTTGGTTTTTTCTTCCCAGCTGTCATGAAAAACAAAAATGTTTCCTGAAAACTGCTTTCCTGGTTGAGGGAGGTCATCAGCAGTTAAAGTGATCTCAGCAGACACCAGTCCTTCAGAAGCCACAAATCAGAAAGCAAGCACATGCGCCTTCATTAATGCACCGGGACTTTATGAGGAATAAATGTTTACTAGACGGAACTCTGCCACTCTGAACTGCAAAAAGCCCCCTTTCTTCTTCACCCCACAGGAACAATAGCAAGTGTCACTGAGCAGCTGAAGCTGTATGAATACCTGGTTGTCCCGGTAATCCAGGCCAGCCGGGAGTTCCCTTTTCACCTTGAAATCCAGGTGTCCCAGGGCTTCCTTGCTGCCCTGGGGCGCCGACCAGTCCTGGCAAACCTGTGTGTCAACAATGAATCATTGCTCGTGAGTGTCCTTCAAACAGGTAGCCCAAAACACTGACTTATGCTACCTTCATTCTCCTAGGTAGCAAAATGAAGGCTTGCCCCTCCTGATGGCATTGTATGACACTGCGCTGTTCATTCAAGTGGAAGAAAACTAGAGAGAGCAAAGGTAGGAGAGGCAAGGTGTGACAGAACAATTAATTACAAACTCCAGGTTGCTGCCAACCTCAGAAATATGGGTGGCTCCTCCTATTAAAATAATAATAATTTTACTTCTATTTCCAGTTACAATGAGTAATTTCATTTATGTGCACCTCAGTTTCCTCTTCTGCTACATCTGTTTTGCCTTTCCACCCGGAAAGCTGATCGGACAAGGACTGTTTCCCAGTGAGGCACCTACTGAAACTGCTCTGGTCTTGGCTGGAGTTTCTAAACCCTATAATTATATGAAAAGTGTGAAACATCCGCTCTGAAAGAGCATTTTAATGATTTTCCTGCAATAAAGACAGGTTTTAAAGCCCAAAGTTTATGATCCAGCCAGAGCTGACCTTGACTTTGGTTCCCCAGTACTCTTGCACAGTTCGCCAACAAACCTGCCTGAAATGCTCTGCAACTGGGTCCTGGGGGATGTTGACTTCATTTGTGGCAGAAACAGAGTATTTGAAAGCCCACCTCCTTGTAGTACTGAGACAGCATTAGAGTATCTGATTATGCAAACAACACAACACTGTGACTGGACAAATGATCACTTTAAAAAAGGTAAAACTGGTATGAGGCAGAGTTAGGCATTTGAAATTTCCTCTCAGTAAGTTCTACCATGAGTTCCACGTCCTTTTCACTGCTCTTTACCAACTTACAGAATGATCAACATACTAAAAAACTAAATGTCTTTCTTTCAAGGGAAAAGAGATTTTTTCTTTATTTTCTTGAATAGTTTTATTCTTTGGAGTGTTAAAAAGAATATTTTACCTTCCTGTCCCACAGAGCCAGGGATACCCTGTGTGCCCTTGAGGCCTTCAATGCCAGGCAAACCAGGATCACCACCTTCGCCTTTTTGTCCTGTGCCTCCTCTTGCTCCTGGAAAACCACAAAACCAGTATATTCTTTTAATAATCTCTATATGACTCTAAGCTAATAAACATAATGTGAAGTTGGCTACTGAATATGTCCTGGTCTTGGCACACAAGTCAGGGTGCTTGCACAATCTGGGAGAATGAAGAGTCATCTACAGCATGCTGGCCAAAACCATCATTAAATTTGTTTTTAAAAGTACTCCCCAAATTATATGGCATATGACACCAATGTTCAAGTGCGCTGCATGTGCAAGGGTAACTCCAGTTGTAATACATTACCTAACCAAACCAATCCAAAATCAACCTGACTCTGCCATCCCATCTTCCATAATCACAGCCTTTTGTCATCAATGGCAAAAAATTACATGCAAATGTTTTGATGGAGTTGCATGTGATTGATGTTTATTGCCATAACTGTACTTTCAGTTGAAGAGATAAATGTAGCACATACTCATTTGAATAAAGAAAAGATGAACCTCATCAGGAGCTGTCGTGAGGGCACAGGTTCAACAGCCACCGAAAGCCCATGGTAAGCTCTCCCTCCCTTCCTCTGTGAACTTCAGTATGTGAAAGTAATACATCCAGAGCAACTGTGAAATTAATACCTGTTAAACCCGGCACACCAACTTCCCCTTTAAGGCCTGGCATTCCTGGTAAGTTTATAGTTTCTCCTTGTTCACCTGTTTCAAGCAAAAAATGAACACATGAGTAGTGTGTTAATTTAATTGGTTTAATTTAAACAGTATGTCCTGTTGTTTTGAAGGAGTTGCAACTTTTGAGGCAAAATCCAGTAATTATAACATTATATTTCTAGAAAAAAGAGGAATAAGAGAAAGAAAAACATAAAGTTTCTATAACAGCCACCCTCCCTGCCATGGATGGATTTATCCATGGACAGTAAATCTTGCTTGAAATTAACAGTATTAACCTTTTTTACAGCCTCCCATGCCAACAATAGCATACTCTAAAACTGTACAAAGACTCTGGAGACCCTCTAAGACACTTCAAAACTTAATGCTGAGCATTTGATGGGTAATGAATATAAAGAGCACCCAAATAAGAGAACTAACTCACCTATTTCACCATGCACACCAGGAGTACCAAATTGGCCTGAAATTCCTGGAAGACCCTTTTCTCCCTATCATATGATTGAAAACAGGTATCAGTAAATGAGGATGATGATTTATTCAACCTCCCAAGCAGCAGAGTTTGGAAATATTGAAAAAAAGCTGTTAAATTTACAGTTTTTGAGTTTCTGTAGTACAATTTATAGAGTCATTTGACTGAAATCAGTTAAACCAAACCAGTACAAACCAAGGCACATGTTATGTTTGCAAAGAGTTTAGTTTGAAATTGAGAACATTCCATTACACATACATGGTAGTGAGTCCTGTGG